>NC_136428.1:43253765-44453765 GCF_052849685.1 Lactuca virosa
TATATATATATATATATTATTGTGTTATTGTATGCATAAATGTGGGCCAATAATTTTACTTATTTTAAGAAAGTGATTAATACATATTATTGAATTAAAAATAATTGAAAAATACCATCCAAATTAACTAGAAGGGTATTTTAGTCAATTAATATATATTTAATAAAGGAAATTTGCATATTTTAAGGGATCATAGATTCTATTAATTTTAAAAATCTGATTTTTACTAATTATAAGGTTTTTAATTCGGACATTCTGACAGAATATGTTTGAGTATGTTCAAAAATAATAATATTCTAGAACAATAAAATAATAAAAATATTCTTGAACATATTTCTTGATCATGACTTTATAAATTTCTTATAGAATAACAAATTCTCGAACCAGCAATTGAAGAATCAAAACAAAAATTACATTAATTCTTATAGAATACATGTAACAATTGTTAAGAATTACATTTATTGTTAAAGAATAAAACTAAAAAACTTTCAAACCGGGGAAAAAAAACAAAATCTAACAAATACACTAATTCATTTTAAAAGAATAATGTTGCTAAGAAACACTTTTAATTTTGTTGTCCGTTCTTCAAGCATCAACTTCTTCAAGCATCAACTTCTGTGAAAACAAATCCAATTATAGTTTAGAATCCAATAACGCATTAGCAAATGATAAATAAAAAACTATATATCTTTGGAAAAATATGCGGACTTGTTAACTGCACAAAAACCAATAACCAAAAATTGTAGAACATGTATAATCAATGAGAAAAAATCCATATTCCATTCCAACAGAATTAGAATTCGTGTTTCCATTCCGATAGAATTTGAATTCGTGATTCTATTCTGATAGAATTAGAATTCATATCACTTCTTCGGTCACATTCATACATACTTTGCCTTTTGAAATCAGGAATCAACAAAACAAATTCGTGATTCTATTCCGATAGAATGTTATAAGTAGTAAAACAGGCAAAAAAGCAGAGTCTTCATACAAGCTTATTTGAGTCAGAAACCTCACAAAAATAAGCTTACCACATAAATCGTTGATCCTTTTGGCCATTTCCTTTACATCTTTTTCAGCTTTCTTGATGCTTGTGGAATATGGCCCCAATCCCTGCATAAGTCTTCATCAATTCAGTCGCGATAAACAGAACATTTCAACCAACACAAACTATCAACTCAAACGTTTCTCTATAATGTCCATGAACTCTAGTAAAATGCAAGATAAAGATCAAACTATCCTAAGTTCCTAACAGCTGAAGGCATTTAAAAATCAATTTTAAATCAAATTGTATTAAATCGCAGCAATTCATCAGCGCACAAAGCTAATCTTTCAAATCCTCAGTGGATACTACCTTTTCCTTGATTTGATGTACAAAACCATTATGTAAAAAGTTAAATTTTAAAACAGCAAAGCCTATTTTAGTACACGGGTAAACAGTAAAGAAGCTGAGAACAGCCGAATTTCATCAAAGAACTAATTTTCACCCGATCCGTAGTGTTGCTCGATGGTTTAACAAGTTAAAAAGAACAAGAGCCAATTAAATAAGGGCATCGAGTGGAACAAGTATTAGGTCTTTAGTTTGTAAGAATCGCGATTTAACTCACACAAGTCTTGAGAAGAGCGATATCGTCTTCATCAAGAGGGGGAGGATTCTTCTCGTCCCTAATCTCATCTTCTATGTCAGTCGGCATCGCTTTTTTTGTTGCTACAGGAGGGCAACGATTTGATTTGGATCTCCTCGACGGAAAAACGTTTCTTTGGATCTTCATTCGCTATGAGATGGGTCTCGGAATCGAGCATGTGTTTGGTTGAGGCTTGACCACCTGCGAATGAAATCGGGACTCAATTGGAAGAACACCGGTCAAACGAAAGTCAAAATTAAGTTACCTTCGAACATTTGTTGATTGTGATTCGCAACGAACTTGTTCTTGGTTTCATGTTTACCTGGAGATTCGTATTTGGTCTGTGATATGTTGATTCGGAGCGGAAGGGTTAGAAATCGGGAATGGAAATCTGGAAACGAAGAAAGTGAAGTTGGGTTGATGTCGAATTGAAGATATGGAGTTGCTATGGTCGGCCGATGATAAGGGTGTGAGGCCGATTTATGAAGGGGATAAATTTAGGGTTAGAAAAAGTCAATTAGATATAAACCTGGAGAAATTAGGTTAAAAGTCAATACCATGATTATACGGATTATTTTTCGAAGTTATTAATCATATTACTAAATTACCCTTATTTAATTAATTAATTATTTAATTTTTTATTTAATTTTGATTGACCCACATTTATGCATACAATAACACAATAATTACTTTAAACACCTGAACCTATATATATATATATATATATATATATATATATATATATATATATATATATATATATATATATATATATATTCTTGATCACTCATGTTTCTTCTTCACGCTCCTTCTCAAAGGAAATTAAAAATTTAAAAATGGAATAATAAATAATTGTTGTTGTAGACTTGTAGTTATGAGTAAGCAAAACCAAACCCGAAAACCAAAAAATTGATGTAACAAAACCGAAAAATCGAAACCAAGCCAAAACCGTTGGTTTTTTGTGTTTAGATTTCAAAACGAAAAAAATCGGTTTTGGGTAGCAAACGCGACCTATAATATATTTTTAACTATTTATCATTTAATATTTACTTTAAAAATAGAAAAACTAAAAACCTAACCAAGTAAGTAAGGATTGAAGATTGATGTTTTGAGTTTTGACTGTGTGTTTCATTTTTTATTGTAATGGATTGTTTATGTTTTAGGTCGATTGTGTTGTTATGTTTTGGTTGTAAACTTTTAAACTTAATAGTTTTAATATTTCTTTAAACTACTTAGTTGATTTTGGTGTTTTTGATTGGTTTTAAATAGTTGTAACAATGGAAAGGAATCTTGTTTACTTTGTTTATTGGAAATAGTTTAAACCCAAAACTCATGAACCTATGTCGTTGAACCTGAGAAACTGAATCCATTCATAAATCAAAACCCAATTGGTTCTAAAAAGTGAAAACCGAAAACCAAAATTAGTGGTTTGGGTTCGGCTGTACTCCAAAATTGACTCAAACCCATGCTTACCCCTACTTGTAGTGGTATATTTATGATTTATGTGAAAAGTATGGCCTAAATTACAAGTAAATGAAAAGTTGCTTGAATTAAATAAGTAAAGGAAGTCTTCACATTCATATTTAGTCAGGAGAGCTAGTGTAAATTGTGTTTGTTCTTGAAAGAATAGGAGGAATCTCTAAATCCTTAAATATGTTAAAAAAACAACAAATTGAAGCTTAAAGTTGGAGGATTCAAGAAACTGAAATAAGAATATAATTGTATTAAGGAGGAATCGATGAAAAAGAAGAGGTTTAAAGTATAAGCTTTCATTTTGAGTCTTACCTACGGTTTAGTTAAACTTAGCTCAAAATGAATTATTATATCTTGTGTCGTAGAAATTGGTGGATAAAGTGATCACCCTCATGTTGATATTGTGTAATAAAATTATTTGGTATCATTGGAGGACTTATTGTTGGTAAATTTTGTGTTTTATATTCTAGGCTTCATCCTCCCCTTTGATTCTTTAAGGGACAAAAAAATAAAATAATAATAAACAAACTACATGTATAACTTTTGCAGTATGTTTGGCTTAATTTTTTTATCTCAAAAGTGATTTTTAAGAAAAATGCTTATTAGCTTATGACTTTTCGGAAAAGCTGATTTTAAAAAGTGTTTGGATGAGAAAAACTGCTTTTTCATGAGTAAAATGGGTAAAAAGCTAAAAAACTAGGATTTTTTAGCTTTTTGAAAGCTTTATTTTTTTCTATCCAAAAAACTGTTTTAAAAAACGCTTTTTAAATACACAAACACTTTTTTAGCTTATTAGCTTTTTGAAAAGCTAAAAAGCTAATAAGTTTTTTTGAAAAACTATCCCAAACACCCACTTAATTTACTAACAAGAGAAATTAAATATTCTCCTACATTTTCTTTCTAGTATCCTCCTACCCACATTAAATGGTGACAAGTGGATTAAAATATTATCAATTTCATTAAATATGTCATTAAATGTGATACATGTCAACAATTCACTTTGATAGGAGGATAAATAGGAATAAAATGTAGCAGTATATTTAATTTCTCAATAATAGTAAATGGTAACTAAATACGGAATGAGAGTGAAATTGTGATTTTACAAGGTTTAACTTAAATGCAACCTTTCCAACGGCATGAGATTGGGAGAGATGAATAGATGATATCCTTAACAAAAATGAAACCACAAGAACAACTTTGATAATAAAAATGTACAACTTGAATCAAATTTCGAAAAATGATATACCTGAGGGATCAAATATGTAACTTGCTCCATATATATTTTATTTATGCTTTATTACAATGTACGTCCCTCCATTTTATGCCTATTAGAATACCTAGCCCTCACGTTTGTTCTATTCTCAAAGGTCAGAACTCCCATTTGCCTCTACTGTATATAATCGTGTTCAGATTCTCAGGCTTCTATCCTCTTCTCATCCTGTTTCGTTCATCTCTTCTTTCGTTTCACTTCATCTGTCTATATATTTACCATCTTTCGTCGTGATTTCTAAATTCCCCTTGCACAATGGGTTACGAGAACGATCCGTAAGTTCCAGTGCTCTCTAATCTAGGTTTTTTTATTTTTGCTTACGATTCTTCTAGGGTTAGGTTATGCATACGACCTTAATCGTGTTCTTTTTGTTCTTAAATTTTCAGCTATCGCGATGAAGATGGCGAGCCGTTGATGGATTACGACGACGGAGTTCAATCCGATCACGATGATGATAACAACAATCAACATCAAAACCTCCTTGATGACAATCTCGATGATGAATTGGAAGATAATGATTGGCAGAGTAATAGGCAGGAACGGTCTCCGACGCCGGTTCACAACGAATCCGATTCGAAGTCTAAGCCCCGTAAAAGGTTAATCAAGAAGAGCACGGCGGAGGAGACCTTGCCGGATTTCGCGATTGATGATGACGTGGAGGATGAAATGGCGAGTTTTGTCAGGGATGATTCAGATAGTGGCGGTGGGAAGAGGAAGAAGTTTTCCAGTGGCGGTGGGAGTAGTAGCAAGAAGAGGGAGAAGAAGTTGAGTGCTTCCAAGTTCTCGGATAGAGGAGGGAGATCGAATGAGAAAGGTGGGTCGAAATTTAAGGTAAATAGTAAAAGGGGTGGGCGTTCTGGTGGGGATGATGCAGAAGTTAAAGAGATGTGGGATACAATTGCTGGTGGTGATTCAGAGGTACATTTTAGGTGCAAATTGGCTGAGTTCTGTGTGTCTTCTCTTTTGGATTCATTGGGGATAATTTGTTACGAACACTGTCAAGTACATTGTTCTAACTAATCTAACAACACTGGTTTCATCCCAATATTAATCTCTCTTGATTGTGCAACTTAAACATTTGTTTTTCTATGGCTTTTGGGTGCCATGAACCGCCCCTGCCACCTCCAATAATGGGAGGAACTTTGTTGTGTTTGACACTGTAATTTTTCTGATAGCCTTTGCTTGATTGGTGCAGGATGACAAAGAGGGTCCAAGAATGCTAGATGATGATAACTTCATAGATGATACCGGTGTTGATCCAGCTGATCGATATGCAAGCGACCATGGTGGTTATTCTCCCAGCCGTGCTCCTCAGGTAAGAAGCTCATCCATATATATGAATTAAGTTGCATGTATTTAGCATCTGTTACTATTTTCTCAGCGAAATATTATAATGATATAGGCTGAGGAGGGTGAAGAAGATGATGAAATCAAGGACATGTTCAAGATGGGTAAGAAGAAGAAGAAGACCGAGAAAAGTGCTGCAGAGATTGCATTACTTGTTGAAAATGTGATGGCTGAACTTGAAGTTGTAGCAGAAGAAGATGCAGAGCTAAACAGACAATCAAAACCAGCTATTAATAAACTCAGAAAGTTGCCACTTCTAACTGAAGTACTATCTAAGTAAAGTCTTTTATTTGCAAAAGTCCAACATCTGCTTCACAATATTGTTTATATCATTTACCTTTTTAAATTCTTAATGCAGGAAACAACTTCAATTAGAGTTTCTAGATCATGGAGTTCTAACTCTTTTGAAAAATTGGCTTGAACCCCTTCCGGATGGAAGCTTGCCCAATATAAACATTCGTGCAGAAATATTGAAGATCCTAACCGAGGTATATAATAAACCAGGATTAATTATATCCCTTTTTTATGTTGGTGTAACTAATTATGAGTTGTTGTTATCCTCCAGTTCCCAATTGATTTAGATCAATACGATAGAAGAGAGCAATTAAAGAAAAGTGGGCTTGGAAAGGTTATTATGTTCTTGTCAAAATCTGATGAAGAGACCACATCCAATAGAAAGCTTGCTAAAGACTTGGTTGACAAATGGGTAAGTATATATGGATGTTGAATAAAATAAAAATTCCCTCTTTTATTATGTAATGATTAAAATTATAAATGTAATGCAGAGTCGACCAATATTTAATAAGAGCACAAGATTTGAGGACATGCGAAACTATGAAGATGAGAGAATGCCACCCATGCGTCGGCCAACAATGAAAAAGTATATTTTCAAGTTCAAATACATTAATTTGTGTAGTAACATATTTATTGTTAATGATAAAAAGCAAGTTTTATTCTTCTGACATGTTGCTACTCCCTATTAATAGGCCTATGAATAAAGCTTCAGGGATGCATTCAAGAGATGATGATCTGGATTTGGCTGAATATTCTCAGTAAGTCGTTTGATTATGTGTGTTTTTTCTGTTTAATCATTTTTTTTTATTTAGATGTTGTAATGTTTTGAATATGAATTTAGGGAACCAAAATCTGGAAATTCATCTTCTAGACTAACATCAAGGCCTGAAGCAATGCCACTAGATTTTATAATACGCCCACAATCAAAGATTGACCCTGATGAAATTAGAGCCCGGGCTAAACAAGTTGTGCAAGATCAGCGTCGCCTCAAGGTATGTGTTTTGTTTTGTTTTTTAACTTAAACTTATAATCTCAATCTCAATAATATATATATATATATATATATATATATATATATATATATATATATTTATGCAATTGGTAAAATGTACACGTGTCCTTTTTTTTTTTAAATATATTTGATGACAGATGAACAAGAGGTTGCAACAGTTGAAAGCACCTAAAAAGAAACAGCTTCAAGCTACTAAGCTAAGTGTGGAGGGCCGTGGAATGGTGAAGTACTTGTAGGCCGGTGCTAAAAGCCTAGTTAATGACCCAACAACAATATCACTCTTCACTCCTTTTTTCAGGCGGAAGTCGTCCCTATTTGTGTATCATAAAATTGCAAAATTTTAATGTTCTGCAATGTTTTTTATGTTATAAATGAATTTAACTCTTTTCATTTTGTATCATTAAATTTATAGTATTGCTTTTCGTGGATGAAATTCTATTATTGTGTGTTTAGTGGTTAATCTAAGGTGTTTGACCAAATATTTGAACAACTTTAGCTTATTACATGATATGTTTCATCAAATTTAAGTGAGCACCCTTCCTTGACAGACATAACAATTTGTATTTTGTCCAATTTCTCACTTAGGTAATGTCATGCAATCCGACTTAATTTTATCATAACGTGATTATCCAAATATTATAGTCAGAATCCATAAAATATTTTCTAGGACCCATGAGTCTCACCGGTTTAATTGATGATCCGTTATAACCAAGCTTTCTAATCATTTTTTAGGGCTAGGGATGTTTGCATGTTATGAGGTCTAGTTGGTTTATTGAACATTCCAAATGTTTTATAAATTGTGATGCGGCACCGGCCGATTCAAAGAGAAGGGAGTGGTGGCACATGCCCCAATGATCTAATAATTTCTATACATAATAAATTGAAAATTTCAGATGAGTTTCTTTAAAAATATGTTGACGGCTCAACCGCTTACCAAAAAATTGAAGATCGCGATATACATGGGTTATGACTTATGAGTTTGGGTTAGGCTCATTTACTTTTGAGGTTAAAATCTTTTTCTCAATTGTTTGTATGTTTATATATACAAGAATAAGTCAAAGACTATTAGCCTAAAGGTTAGGATGATTAGAGGGAGGAGTTATGTCTTTTTTACTGTTTTCATTTCCTTTTCACCGTGTTCATTGTGTGTGGAGTTGGAGCACATTACCTTTGTTTATTATATATATTTTTATTGTTTTTTACCGTAAAACATTGTATGTGGATAACCTACGTCTTGCATAGAGTCCTTGATTCCAAAAACTTCTATTAAGCTCTTAATACAACAAGTCAAACCCCCAAACCCCCAGATCTGATCTAAATGAACTTCTTAATGGATAAAGTCTCTGACTTTATCCATTTGAATGGTCACAAAAGGCACAAAACCAAAACCTAGGTCCATAAAGTTATCTATCGCTCAAGAACTCATGCATGGGTGGATGAGAGTGATGAGTTTTAGGCATAACAAAACAAACTTAAAACTCTTAAGTGTGCATGCATCCTAAAACAATATATATGTTTTCACTATTGAACCTATAACTATGAATATCAAAATAAGAACCCCTAGAAACCCTAGGTAATTTTCGAAAAACACATAAAAGGGTTTAGGATTGCATACCTTATTGTTACTATAGCAAATAACAATTATCATTGTCTTCTTGAAGCTTTGGAAGCAAACACCACAAACATCGTGCCTCTAATGGTTCACATCCAAGCTAACAAGAAAGAGATTAAAGAGAGTGAGGGAAGGAGAGTATAATTTCATCCAACCCTAGAGGAAGAAGTAATGGCTGAAATATGAAAGATAGGGGGCCTTTATATATTGTAAGTAGGAAACCCTAGATAAGCCCAAAACCAATATAATAATATTATCTTGAATTGGTAATTATCTAACTTCCTAATTATCCTCTAAGAATAATTCCAGAAACCCTAAAATGCCTCTAGAAACCGTCCACCCTATGTATGGAAGGTTCTAGAGCCTTTTACTCAACTATTGAACAATTGCACTTTAGTCCATGCACTTTTAATTAAGTCCATTAATCCTAAAACTAATTCCAATTAATTTCTGATTAATTATTAATTAAATATTACTACTTCTAATTAATATATTATTCTCATAATATATTAATAAATTATTTATTTCAATTTGTTAATCAAATAATAAATCAACCTCTCTCTTTAAAAATCATCCTGTCCAATTTCTAGGTTTGAGGGTAACTCAAAAGGACTGTGCTACTATCAATTCAAGTTTATACCGATTATAGTTATGGGCTTAGACACCTAATGTAACAAAGAGTGGTCAAGCTCTCATTTTTATGACTTAACAACCCCCAAAATGTGAAAAGTCATGGTGTGTGCGATGCAATCATCCCAAGCTCTTCCCCTTCTATCCGAAAGTACCTTAAACATAAACTGAAACCGTAATCACGAAGCTTAGCGAGTTCCCCAAAATACCGCATACCATATATATATATATATATATATATATATATATATATATATATATATATATATATATATATATATATATATATATATATATATATATATATATATATATATATATATGCGCCAGCTCAAGGCTGTGCCGGGTCTATTTCACCCCCGAGTCTATTTCAACTCATACGTCGGCCGTAAGCCGTACCGGGTTTATTTTACCCCCGGGTCTATTTCACCCCCGAGTCTATTTCAACTCATATGTCAGCACAAGGTTGTACCATATCTATTTCACCCCACACACATATAGCAAACAGGCACACATGCATACAACACATACACCAAGAGTTACAAATACTACAAGCACATAATATATCCTAGTGTCTTACAATATAGTGAGCAAACTCACCTAAGTCTGCTGTCAGTCAAACAGATGATTGGGTTGTTGAACCGAAGAATTCCCGCGCTAATTAATCAAATAAAACCCCAATTAATAATTGGGCCATAAATCATGACCGAGAATCTAGTTCATTTTTCCAACACGCAAGGTAAAAGACCATTTTACCCTTTCTTCACTTGGCCCAATAACCGAGGCCCAAACGCAATGGCACTAAAAGCCCGATAGCGACCCAATTCTTAAAGGACACCCAATGCCCAATATGGGCCCAAATCCAATAAGGCCCAATGCCTAACAATGGCCCAAAGTTATAAGATTATTGGCCCAACAAAGCCCAAAACCCTAATAGTCCAAATATGGCCCAAACCACAAAAGTCCATAACCAGGCCTAGTACGCTACGCGTACCAGAAGTACGCCCGACGTACTGGGTGGCTTGCCTGATCGGGTACTCGAACGTGTACGCCCAATGTACGCACCCATTAAGCACTTTTTCCATTAAGCACTTAATGCTTACAACCAGAAGTCCAAACTTCAGATCCAAGCCTTAGGGAACATCTTAATCCATAAAGTTACTAACTTGGAGCCTTTGCATGGCTCAAATGAACTCAAACCCTAGATTTAGCATCCTACTACTTCATCAAATGGACATAAACACATGCATTGTTGATCCTCAACCATCAAGATGCTAACTTTATGGAATAAGGACCTCAAAAATGTTAAGAGAAGTAACTCCTAACTTCTGGAGTGGAAGAATCCCACTAGATGTCATTCATGGGACTAAAAGTGAATAAAACTCCATAAGGACTAGATCTAAGCATACAATGAGCAAGTTACAAGCTTTATACCTCAATGAAGCTGGAAATGATGAGTGGAATCTAGATCTACAAGCTCTCCCTTGATTAAAGCTCCTTTTTCAAGTTTCTTCTTCCTCAAGGTTCACCAACACACACTAAAACATACACAAAGAGGTCAAATCTTCTCTAGATGGGTCAAGGTTTCGAAATGAGGCTCAAAGGGTAATGGAGGTTGGGAAATAAGAGGATCATGGGTCGTAATGTTGCTTAAATAGGGTCCAAACCCTAAAATTAGGGTTTTTCCCCTGATTGCGTACGCCATACGTACGAGAAGTACGTCCAACATACTACCATTTTTCCAAAAATGGCAACAACGCCCCCTAGGGACCAAATTTGCAAACTTTATACACACTAAGGGTAAAAAATGAAAAGTACATTGAATCGGGTGTTACAAAAAACAATATATTTGGGCCCCTCGATGATTTGATGTCGACATCTGAAGTGCTTGGCTGAGCCCGAACTGAATTGATGTGTTTAATTAGTAATTTGAATTTAGTTGTCATAAATCAGGAAATCGATAAACAAAATCTTGGACTATGAGATTGATTCTAATACATGTCTCATATCCATACGATATCTTGAAGAATGAAGGAATATTTGATCACAAATTTACAAAATATCGTAGATATTTTCATGGTTGAGGATCAAGATTTACCATGATTAAACCCTATACTACCGACCGAGCTTGAAGTAACAAACCAAATTGAATTTTAGAATTTGAATTTGGGTTTTTTCGGTTCATGTAAATTTTAAGTTAATACATCTTAGTTTGGTTCTGTATTATATTTATCTAAATATTTAATTTATAAACCATAAATTATAATATTCTTCTAAAACCCAATTAAACCGACTTAGATTCAATTTTCAATTTAGGTTAAAAAAATTCAAACCCAAAAAAACCAAATCAAGAAAACCGAGCATAGAAAATGTCAAAAAGGAACTAGGTTGGTGAAAATGGCAACTAATAAAACCCAAGGGACGTCAGGTTTAGCAAAAATTGCCCCGCTCCCCTTTACGCTGGTTTACCTTGGGTAAGCGTAACATATCACCGACCCAATTCAACATCTCTTTTATTTGTTTTGTGTAAATAATGAAAAAATCTTCAAGTCTCACTTGAAAACACGATTTCACACTCTCTCTCATCCCATCGTCTCTGGAACAAACGAGAAGCGCAGCCTCAACAACGACGACAAACGCTAAACACCACCGCCATTTTGCTGGGAGATTCCTCTGCTAGTCGCCGGTAATTTCTCATTACGCTTGCTTTATCTCATCCCTTTGTCTTGCTGTTTTGTGTTTGTGCCCTAATATTTTTCGCTATAGATTAAATCCTTTTCTTTCTTAGCACGGGTAGGATTAGGGCACGGAAAATTCCATATTTTGCGTGATCTTGATTTATAATTTAAACGGTACGCCTTTAAACTTGAGAGAATTCGATGTTGTAAAAGAATTTTTCTCTTTCTTTCTTAAAGTCGTGTTATTTTTTTTTATCATCAACATAGAAATAGGGTTTGCTTCCCTTTTAATACCTGTCAGCAGTTCAGCTCGAGTTTTTTGCATCATATGACAGAAAATCAAGTGGTACGAACTACTTTGTAGATTGATAATATCAATGTCTCCTGTTAAAGTCCATCTGTATAATCGCAGACCCTTAACAGGCCCCTTTGTTATGCGAAATTTATCAGATTTGATTGCTCAGAGAACCCTGCTCTTGTAGGTTATTGTCTTGAACATGAAAGCATACATATCCTTTCTTGATGAGCAAGTCTTTTTAACGTTTTCTTGATTGAACTTTAACTGGTGAAGGTTGCTAGTGGTTCCAGCTAACTATGTATATTCGGTTGCATTATAGGTGATTATGTTTAATAATTATGTTTTACAGTAGAAGTTTCAACATAAAAGGTGGAAAGAGTTCAAGTGTGCTTACATAATTTATGAGCTATTCAATACAAAATTGATTCATTTAACCATTTTGTATTGCCTCTTCGTTTTTCACTTGATTTTGTTGTTACACCATGTCTTAAGGTAAACTAGGGATAACCTATGTTGTTCAGAAGACACCAAGGATGTAAATTCCTCTTATTTGCTATGTATTGCATACTGTGCAGGTAGCAGATGTCTGTTTAATGCATCTGTGAAGTAGGGGGAGTGGAGGTTCTTTGTTTGAAAAAATTGGTGGAGAGTGCAGGAGACAACAATGACTGCTTTGTTGTCAAGTGATCCTATGCAGTTTGGAATGTTTGATAGTGGTCCATATAGGAATGCTGATGATAGTAAGGCGGAAGAAAATGGTGGAAGGTGGTATTTTTCACGTAAAGAAATCGAGGAAAACTCCCCATCAAGACCAGATGGCATTGATTTGAAGAAGGAGACTTACCTACGTAAATCATATTGCACATTCTTGCAAGACTTGGGTATGCGTCTCAAAGTGTAAGCTTCTTTATCTCTTCATTATCTACTACCCAAGTTACACTTCTTATTCATGTCCATTTGTTTATTTCCATGCAAGTTAGATGAATCACAGTAAGATATTTACAAAAAAAGCTTGCCAGTTGCATAGTTTTTTATTTTATCATAGGTTTGTTGGTGATCGTAAAAGGTCTATTATGATTTCTGCTCTAGTATTGATTGGTTTGATGTGAAACAACCCAACTTAGATGATAGATATTTGAAGATTGTGTTTGATTAAACTATATTGTCCTCCCTTCTCTTTTTGGAACGTTGTATTGTGGAGAATATGTCACGTGAAGACAACATCTTTGTTACAATTTCCAAGATGAGTTTTGGAGGCATTTATGGTTTTATTCAGTTTTACCATCTTCATGCATTTTTTTTGTCATGTTCAAACCAATTAGTCTTCCTCCCTCTCAAATTTTAAGTGATCGACTTAACTCTCAACTTATTTCTGATTACTGCATTCAGTATTTTGTTCTATGACATGCATCCTTCTTTATGCAACTTCCATCTTCCTCTCATGTGCCTTTTTCTTCCAACTTCATTCTCAAAGTAATACGACCTAACATTTAGCTCCACACTAACACAATGTCACTGGGCAAAAATACATACATCATGGCACCCCACCCAGAATCTCACAAATTATCTCTTCCAAAATCAAAGCGATAATTTGTTATGGCTGTTTCAGGCCTCCATGACTCTCTTCCATAGTTTCATGGTATGACCAAGTAACTTTTTACCTCAATAGTTGTTGCAACTTTCTACATTTGTTCTTGCAAGTTAGCATCACAGTTCTAAGTCTATACTTCTTTGGGATCTTGGGAGTCTTTAAGATGATGTTAAAGAGGTTCAACAACCGTTGCACTTCCACCTTCTCAAGGCACTGCTACGCACGAATAGGGATTTGGTGTAACACTTCACATGAAGTTAGTTTCTGGCCACAATCACTGAATCACATCATCATTTCTCCTTGCAACATACAAAAAGCACCAAAAATGCATACTGTTTAAATGGCCAGTAAAGCTTCAGTCATTTATTTTCAATGGTTGTATTCTGTCATTTTGAGTAGAGTAGGATGAGTTCTATATGTGCGTAGAAGTCCTTTTGTAAAGTGTTTTTGGATCATCAAATTAACAGCTACATCTTTTTTCTTTCTCAAAGTCATGCCTTTATTGTTATCATGGTATTGCAATAGGCTTTGATTTCTCGGTGATCCATTTTTGCAGTATTTGAATATGGGCAATGTCTTAGTGTCCAAAAGTGCATTTATCAGCTAACTGAACTCAACAATTGTTGTTTTCTTGTTTGCAATTCGCATGGGATTCAGTGAAGTTCAGTAATATCATATATTTTACCATGTGCATATGCTAGGTGATTGCAACTAGACCTCTTATAGTTAAGTTTTTTACATTTACGAGACCAAATCAGAGAGATTTAAAACATGAAATTCACATCTAGGCCCCTATCATCTCATGTGCATATTGTTTATGATATCTGAAGGATATTGCTACTATAATTAGACTCTTTTTGATTTTTTGTTTTATTTTAGTATATAACCCCTCCCTCCTCTCCCACCCAAAAAAAGAAAAGAAAGAGTATCAGTTTTGAGGAATGATACTCTGGAAATGATTTGATGATTATATATTTTGTTAAACTGATTAGCTGTTGTGTTGTGTTGTGGTTGTATATATAATATCTGGTCTTACATTGATTTGGTTGTTACAGGCCCCAAGTAACGATTGCTACAGCTATAATCTTTTGTCACCGTTTCTTCCTCCGTCAATCACATGCAAAGAATGACAGGAGGGTCAGTGCTACCTCTTTTCTTTTCCTTATCATCTTTTTATTTCCAATGGTTTTTGTTTTAACTTGTGTGTTAAAAGTTAATCTTTTGCAAAATTCTGACATCTAATTGTTTACAATGCTCTGGGAATATAAAATATAAGTAGGTATCAGGAGCATTAGATGATCTCTTTGCTTTTAAGTTTTTTTCTTTTTTTCAATACTTATGTGAGCCAAAACTGCACCCTTCCCAAAAGTGAAAAACAAAGTAACACAGACAATCATAGGAGCTGCTAGAGCTTTTTATACTTGAGGCAAGATTGTAAAAGATGTTAAGCGCTAACTGGGGATTATATTTATGGGTGGGGACCCTAAATTGTAAAGGAAAATATTTGAAAGAAAATTAAATATTACCATTATCCCAACACGTGTTTATTTATTTAAGTCACCAATCATCATACCATGAGTCCATAGTAAGTTTAATAAACTCAAAAAAAAAAAAAAATCATCCGACTTTCCATTAGTTTGACCGAGTCCGATTACCACTAATCCTACTCAGTAACAGGTGGCTGAGGCCGATTTTCACAGCAATGACTATAGGCACTTGCTTTCATAGATGTGTATGTATGCTTTATAGATCAAAAATTTTACACATGTAATATGTGTAGCTTAGTTTCTCTTGCAAATCGTCAACTGCTAGATTTACAACAGTTTAAATTTTCTCAGCACATCTTATATATTTGGTGTAGATGTGTATATAAAAAATAGGTTATTAAAACACTCTCTCACACACAAATCACAAAAGAAGTTGCTAAAGGATTTTTCACATGGGTATCAACTGCCTGCATTACAATTTATATTGGTGGGTAAATGCACACAGTAGCAGTATATTTTAGATGAAAAAAATTCATTTTAGTTGATGTACTTTATGCAAAATAGTGACATTTATTTTAGGACCAATTTTCATGCATTTTTTTTCTAAAGCAGAGCCATTTTAAACTGGTTTGACCATCAGAATTGATACATTAATATTTAATATACGTAAACCATTATTAATGAATGAAAATTTGAAGTATGCTGCTATATTGCGTAAACTGTGTAGTATCATTTTGAACCTGATGGAAATAGGAAGGAATATAGTTAACTATGTTGAAGATAACATTGTTAGAATTTTATGATAAATATGTAATATCAAAGTAAAAGGGATCCAATATAAAAGACCAGAACCAGAAGGGCCCAATATCAAAATGAAGACTGAAGAGGAGTATGTTGAAATTTCTATAGCCCTTGCTTGGTGTTTCTTTCTGTATAGATAACAACATCTAACAGAAGCAATTAACACAACACATATAATAACTAATAAGCAAAGCAATCAACACATCTAACAACTGCATTGCAAAGCCACTTACTGTTTGAGAAAAGAATTATGCTATTTATTAATTATTGCCTTCCATCAAAACAGAAACAAATAACGCAACACATTCACATCACAGTTGACATATATGCTTTCATATAACTTTCTTTTGTTTATGTTAATAAAATTGTGATGGGATGTGTGGACTAATTACTAATATGGTAAGATTGTATTGCAGACAGTTGCAACTGTCTGTATGTTTCTTGCAGGCAAGGTTGAAGAAACTCCTCGTCCTTTGAAAGATGTTATCCTTGTTTCTTATGAGATTAATAACAAAAAGGATCCCGAGGCAATACAAAGAATCAAACAGAAGGTACAATCATTTATTTCTATTCCTATTCTTCTAAGCTACCTTTTAAAACTCTTCAAGAGTTGAAGTGTGTATATTATCTATTCTATCCTCATAAGAGCTTGTTGTGTACCTGAGTTGAAGTTGTAACTTGTAAGATGACATTTGATGATAAATAACAGTAGAGTGATTATGGAATTGATTTTGATGTGTGTGTGTGTGCTGCAATGCAGGAAGTGTATGAACAACAAAAGGAGTTAATATTATTGGGAGAACGTGTTGTTCTTGCAACTCTGGGTTTTGATTTTAACGTGCATCATCCGTATAAACCACTAGTAGAGGCAATAAAGAAGTTCAAGGTTGCCCAAAATGCCCTTGCTCAAGTTGCATGGAATTTTGTGAACGATGGGTAGGCATGCTTGTGATTGTGTGTGTATTTATCATCCTTTTGGATCGATCATTTTTTCCATTCATTTTGACATGCAAAAGAGGTGGCATGCAAATATGCAGGCTCCGGACATCTCTGTGCTTGCAATTTAAGCCCCATCACATCGCAGCTGGTGCCATTTTCTTAGCCGCCAAGTTCCTCAAAGTCAAACTCCCTTCCGATGGCGAGAAAGTCTGGTGGCAGGAGTTCGATGTCACCCCCCGCCAGTTGGAAGGTCCCTGTCCCTCTCTTTTTTCCAATTCTACCCTTATAAACTAATATAATATTCATTTTTTTTTTTTTTTTAAATTTTCTTTCAGAGGTGAGCAACCAAATGTTGGAACTGTACGAACAAAACAGAGTGGCGCCAGCTCAGACGAGTGAAGTGGTTGACGGGAGTACAGGTGGCGGGGTGAATCAAAAGGGGGCTGCCACGAGAGCTGTTGGCATGGATGAAGAACATGAACATGGAGCAAACAGAAGCAGCTCAAACCCTACATCGTCACGTCCCCCGCCCGATCAGGATGGCCCACCAAGAACCTCTGAAGTCAATGAAAGTCAACATGGAGGTGATGATGTTAACCACAGGGAAGATGGTTCTGAAGGGCATGAGGGAAGTCGTAAAGAGAAATATTACAAAGGGCAGTCGCCACAGGATGCTATAAAAAAGATTGATAAGGATAAGGTGAAGGCGGCGCTTGAGAAACGGAGGAAGGCGCGTGGTGGGGACGTGACACGGAGGACTGATTTCATGGATGAAGATGATTTGATTGAGAGGGAGTTGGAAGATGGGATTGAGTTGGCTGCTGAATCAGAGAAAAGGAAACATAATCACAACAATAATTGGTCTAAAACAGCAGCAGCAGCAGGAGGAGGTGCGAATGATGATGATGGTTATGATGATAATGATGATGATGATGTTGAGGATGGACAGTACCATACTTCATCCAAAGGACAGACATCAAGGAGTCAAGAGTTTGAGGCTGTGGAAGAAGGGGAAGTTGGGGCCATCAGGAGGATGTTTGATGATGATGATCATGATCATGATCATGATGATGTAAGGTTGTCACCAAAGTCTAGTAATAGGAAAAGGAAAGGTGGTGGGAGTCCATCTGAGAAACGAAGGAGAAACTAGAGAGAACCCAATCCATCCAACATCTCATTTATTCTTGAACCCTGTTTCTGCTCTGGTATGTCATCAATGTATTTGTTTGAAAAACTAAATTTTGGTTTCCTTTTTTTTTTATTCCCTTCTTCTTCTTCCTCTTCCTCATCTTCTTCTTCTTCTTCTTCTTCTTCTTCTTATGGTCATGAAATGAGAAACAGACAGACCATTTACAAACTTTAATCAGCTTTCCTATATTCTCATCCATGAAAATTATAATTCAACATAATTTGCTTCTTAAATGGCGGCTTATAACACTAGATTATTTTTTCATTGTTTCTTGCTTTTCTTATGGTGAACTGATATCATTATGAGTAATGTATGTAAATCAATTTCATTTCATCTCCAAATCAAATGATATGTAACCTTACCTTACTATGTTTATGCCTTCTCTTTTACTGCATCAATCACTAAACCTTAGCTTACTTGTGTGCTGTATGTAAATTAACCACATATATTGTTTTAAAGGAAAATATTCAGTACGCAATTTACTCGTCAAAATTTGTAGCTTGTAGTTAATGTTTTTCACTATTTGGATAAAACTGAAATCTTCAATTGCTTGCTATGACCGTTATTGTGTAAATCTGATGGACCTTTTTCTCTTTCGGTTTGCTGGTCTTCAGAAAATGGTGTCAGTCTTTTGATAGAGGTCTGATGATGTCTAGAATGAAGGTTAACATGATTAAACAACTAATAACACATGATTGTAAGCATATTCTTTAATTATAGCATTTTAAATTTGAATGTTATTTAATCTATATGCAATATGAATAATCTATCCTTATTTGACTAATTAATGATTTAAACTTCTCTAAAATCTCACTGGTTCATACAATATTTAGGATTCTTATAATATCTCCATTCATGTCCATGTGCAACCCAAACTTTCAATTAAAAAAATAGTTTCCTCTTTCATCTAATTTACAAGTGGCCAATTGAGAGAAACAACCATCACAAATTTGGTCTCTTGTTTTATCAAACGGATCGGTTGTTATGTCTGTTATTATTATTATTTTAATGGTATCTTTATTGTTTTTTTAATGAGCAATTAGTTGCAAAAAAGTACTCTGATCGGTGTAGGAATAAATTTCCAGAACATATTTTTAATATTATCGATCATAAATCTCCATTGATTAAATACAAAGGCAAACTTGATGGTTAATAACAACAAAACTACGATTGATTGGAACATCGTTGGGAAACATATTTAACAAATGAATTGATAATGATTACATGATTGTTCCATCAAAGATCTAAATCGAGAAAATGAAAGTGAACCGATGTAATCTTCAAACAAGACAATCCAGAAAATTAAAACGACAATCATGAATCGATCCAAAATAGACAATCAAGACTACTCAAATCATGTGAGATCTGGACTCAATCGATGGCTTAAAATAATATTGTAAGCGAGCAACATTTGATGTGGGTCAAATAATTGGGCTTCTAATCTAATAAACTCAATATACCAAGATCATTGGGCCGAATCATAAGTAATTGGGTTAAAACAGTGAATTTCAAATAAGATATGAACATAATGATCATGATGAATAATAGCTAGAAAACTAAGAACACGATTCCAAGAATTTGAGAAACTCAACAACTATTGAATCTTCAATTGAATTATTTAAGAATTTGTCAAATCGAGATCGTTCCTTGAACAAATCGCCTAGATCTTCAAGACACGACTACAATACCAAGTGTAAGGAAATAAAACCCGGATTTGTCATGTGGAAAATAAGAACGACATAATCGACAAAATATGAATCATATGATTTCGGATGAGGAAAGAGATTACACGAGCATACTTACATATTCGAGTGATGTTGGAAGTCTCATTATGGTCTGTAGTAGACTTGAACCGGCTCATACCATTAATGAGGTAAGTAGGTTTATAAGTAATCCAAGAAATATTTATTGGGAAGCAGCCAAGTGGAATATGTGTTACAGACTCGGACCATGGTGGTGATGTGGTCAAACTGTAAAGGAAGATCACTTACATGTTGCATCTTAACTTTATTTGGATGTATATAAGTTGGAAGTCAACATTGCAACCCACTCTTCCCTTGTCTACAATTGAAACAGGGTATATGTTAATGATTGGTGGAATAAAAGAGTGCATATGGTTACACATTATCGTTGAGAGTTTTGGAATAAAGGTGGAGAAACCTATCATGTTTTATGATAGTCGAAGTGCTTTATATCTTGCAAAGAATACGGTCTATCACGAAAAGACAAAACCTATTGATGTAAGACTAAATCTCATCAAAGATGTTTTTGAAGAAAAAATGTTTTCTTTCAAAAGATAAATACCAAGGAGAAGCCAACTAACATGTTAACAAAGTCGTCGCCCACAGAGAGGTTCAAGCTTTGCGTGGACTTACTAGATGTTCACAAGAGTTAAATCCCTACGGGATACATTGGTAAGAGGGAGCAATAAGTTTTTGGTTTCTGGAGCTTGGAGTATTACTCAAATCAATGTGGAGATTGTTAAATATGAGTTGAGAGTCGAAGACCCAAAATAGACTTGAAATCAACCTGACGCTGCTATTTACCAGGATAAGTATTTATGGTCCAATAGCAGGCAAACCATAACTGGTGGACCAGTAGTTGGTGAACCAGCAGTTGTCAAACCATTAGTTGGCTAATGATATCCTGACCGAAAGGACCGAGTGGTCTTAACTAGGGTTTACATTGTACTTTTTATATATATATATATATATATATATATATATATATATATATATATATATATATAGAGAGAGAGAGAGAGAGAGAGAGACTGATAACTAGGGTTTGATGTTGTAATATACTATCATTTTTCAAGTTTGTGAATAAGAATACTCCCTCTTATCCATGGACATATGTCATATTGATCAAACCACATAAATATTGCATCTTTGTGTGATTATTCTCGTTTTTCTTCCCGACACCAACTAAAGACTAGTTGAGACTGATTTTTAAGAGCCAATTTAGGCTTGAGACCAGTACAACCTGAGACCGATCCAGGTTCATAAACTTGTAACGTGGGAAAATCCTCCATGGGGATCCTAGTTTTTTGTTTTGTTGGGGGTGAGGATCGTGACATATTTTTCATGCCCGACGAGGATTGCGATGATTATGGGAATGGATGTAGGGATGACAATTGATGACACGACATAACAAAAATACATAACACAAAACAAAATTGGGACGAAACTGAAATTGAACCTCTTGTTCATTTTGTGTTCATATCAAGTGAAAAAAAGACGATGTCGTGTCATGTTGTGTTTGTGTTCAAAATTCGACACAACATTGACACAATTTAACATTTGTTTGTCGTGTTTGTTGTGTTATGTACGATTAATTATTAAATAAAGAAACTATGTGTTATTTTATTTTATCGTTTTTATGTCGTGTCATCTTTGTTGTTTTTTAATTTGTTCGTTTTCATGTTAGTTAAAAAAAACACGATATCGTGTCATGTCGTGTTACATAAAACCTTATCGTGTCGTATCGTATCCGACAAAAACACGACATGATTGCCCGATTCGCCACCCCTAGATGGAGGTGAGGACTCGGTTATGAGGATAGAGAATGCTATACCCCATTAATAAAATTGTTTTTTACTTGATCAAACAAATAAGAATCAAAATCACATGGTGCAAGTACGTAGACACACACAAAAAAATTTAATAAGTTTAATTCTCTATAATTTGTAGACGATGAAGAAAACTATCGAAGTAACAATAGAGATAAAATCAAGCTAAACACGTAAATAAATGAATAACAATCCCTGAACATCATCTATAGTGACGATACATCTTTGATCGAAAAAATAATAATTCAGACTTTATGGATATATTTCTTGAAAATAAAACAAAAGATAAAACATCAATTATGGTAATAATGACAATGATATTGGCAATGACTTAATCTTTGTAATAACGTTATTATTGGCTCAACAAAATAATAATGCCTCTAGCTAGAATATGTTTATTAAAATAAAATTAAGAGAAACCATGATCTGAAAATACACGTTAATATTAATTATGAATCTACACATTAACTCCAAAAGTGATTTATACCACCACATGATCGATATGATGCACCCTTTGGTCTACCATGAAAACATCCCTCTACCATATGATCACCATGGGTTTGCATCAACAAAATTTAGATGAATTATTGGACAATAAATATATCAATTCTCTCTAGTTTTGTCTCGTAAACCCAAGTGCAAGTAAATCTTGATTTGTGCCAATGAAGTCGTAGTTACCTCCTGTGTTCAAATCAAAACTGATGGACCCCCCACCACCCTCCGTTTTGATCTTCATTTCTTCCTTTACTGTTGTGGGTCCCTTCTTCCCATCATGGCTAAATTTAGAAACATTCTCTTGCCTTCCTTCTCCATTTAAATTGTCCATAAGATCCGAAAGGGCTAAGTTGAAGTTGGTTAGTTCAGCTCGTGTTGCTTCAAGATTGCCAGATGAGTTCATGTCAAGTGAGAGGCTTTTTTGAGCATTCTCTAAGATTCCTTGCAAGTATTTTCCTTGAGTTTCTATTCTCATTTGTAATTTCTTCTGTACCTAATGAAGTAATGAGTGTTTCATTACACATGTGAAAATGACTAAAACACCCTTTAATAAAGACCGAACAAAAAGGTCCCGTGTCTAATATATACAAGTTAATGCCATTAAATAGTAATTGTGATGACGGAGATAAGAGCAATATAAGGTTTAACTATTTTCTTTAGTGATTAAACTGATATATTTTTGACTGTTTAAAAAGACAATTTTCATGGTTTGAAAATGCATAACATAACAACATGCTTTCGTTAGTTTATCAATTTAGCCACTGGAATATTATGTTTTATGATTATTGCAATATATTAATCACTATAGAAAACAGTTACGTGGTCAAATCAATAAAATGGCGAAAATAATAGGTTGTGGTCTTTTGAATTTAATAGTAAAAATAAGCAATCAAACAACTTTCTGAAATAGGAATCTTTCCTAAAAAAGAAATTGGATTTTCGTGAGGCATATTGTGACAGAAAATGATGCAATTTGAACTGAGGAAGGAATTGCTATATACCTCAAACTGCTCTTGTAACCTTTTTTGTGCTTCAATCTGGCATATCAGTGCATCTGCAATAGGTATATCTCTGTATACAAAATGAATAATAATAAAAAAAAAAAACTATTCAGATTGAGATTCTTTTAAGCTGAATTTAATATGATGGAACATATGAGAAATGATGCATACACTGGTTCGTGATTAGCTCTTAAAGAATTGGAGCTTGTGCCTGTCGAATGCAGATTGTAGTGTTCATAGGAATCACCTAAATGATCAAATAACCATGAGAAATACTGGAGAAAAAAAACGTGTGAAATCGATGAAATATCAAAATGTGATTGATGCTCACCACTGTTTTCATTGTTGGGATCACCATTGTTTTGCTTCTTTGCCTGCTGTCCAAGTCTATACTTCTATAAACATAAAACAAGACTCTAAAGTTTTAAAATTTAAACAACAAATCAAACTTAATGAAATTAACTTCATGTTTGACTTTTTGAGTGTCAAATGAGCTGACATTCAACTTCAAAATCCAAATAAACTGGTTTGATGTTGTAGAAGAAACTAGCGAACTAAATCTGATTATGTAAATAGTGTTGGATTTGAATCGTGTATAAACAGAAAACGAGTAGAATCCATGTCGAATTTGAATTCGTGTAGTTCAAGATTTGACTTTCTTAGTCAAGAACTTGAAGTTCTTGGGATTGATGAAGAGTGTGAAACTCTACCTGTAAATGGCTCTTCAAATGGTATAATGTCAACCCCTTTAATCCCATCAATCTCAGCACCGATTTAGGAGTTGCTTCTGGAAAACAAACCCAATATTACTTTCGAATCGAATCAGAATTTTCTTACAAATTTCAAATCGAGAACACTTATAATACGTCTTAGTCTTCATATTAGCATTCAAAAACCAATTTAACCTGAAATTCTTTTGTTGGGTTGATTATGGATATAAAGATTCTTGATCCCATGAAGACGTAATCGGAAAATTAAATTTGAAAAAAGCAGACATTTTTCACAATCTGGAAAATGGTCCATAAAGACCAAAACTTTTCAATTGTTTGAACAATCTTGGATTCTGGGCATTGGGAGACTTCTGATCAAGATTAAGAATCTCATCAAAGATAAGTCAAATTCAATGAACAGAAGCCTTTGACCAATTGGAAACTCAAAATTGAGTCATTTAGCTTTAAAAAACTTTAAAAAGTCGAACAACCCACAAGTTTAAACACTTAAACCAACCAGTTTAATCAGTTTTTATTCTCAAAAACAGAAAGATTAAGACATTATTTATGATCAAAGATTTGAAAAGAGAAAACAGAGAGACTAACTGTCAGGGCCACCAAGTTTAGTAACAGCATCAACAAATCTATCATGAAGATCAGCAGTCCATCTGAGCCTTGGCTTTGGGTCTCTTGTCATCACCACCCCACCACTCTCAAACTCAAAACACCCACCACCACCACCACCACCACCGCCGTATCTGCCGTCCATTTGAATACAACTATCACCACACCACCACTTTCTTTCACCAGTACCCACCAAAACCTCGATTATGCTCTTTTCCCAAAAATTCAACTTCTCCCACTACCAAGTTTCTTTATTTGTTTTTCAACTTTTCTTTTCTTTTTTTTTTCTTTGTCCCCTTTGGGAATTTTGTTTATTTATGGATGGGTTCTTTCTTTTGTACAACAAAGACAGAGAGAAAGAAGCAACCACAGAATGAATTCCCTACACTCAAAAGGTAAAAGTGCTAAAAGTTTCAAAGATATATACACCGATACATCATGTATCTATATAAATTCTTTGAGGACTTATTGAAGTTAAATGGGAGATTATATGCTTTGGAAGACAAGAATAAATTTGGGAACCAAAGTTAACTAAACAAATGGAGCTTTCTCATGAGATATTAGAATCTTGAAAAACAATAATATCTTAAAATTAGAATTAGATTAAATTAATAATGTGTTACATGTGCAATGAAGGAGAGTTAAGACTTAAGATTATGTTATTACACAATCATCTATGAAGTTTAATGATATTATCAAAAATACCCCCTACTTCCAAGAATTTCACAACTTTCACCCAATCTTGTGTGATTATCATGTGACCCTAATACCCTTTTTTCTTACTGTTTCTTTGGAATGGGTGAACCAAATTGATGTCTCATGTATAGGTTCCGAATCTTCTATTCTGGATTGCAATATCTTTCCCAATTCACTGTAGCTTTGAATTTTCAAAAAAGAAATTCCTTACATGTGAAAAGACTAAGATGCCCATGACTTTTATAGGATTGGATGGTTTGGTCCACACTATTTCATTATCTTTCTTATTTGGTCCATTCAAAATGTTCTTCTTTTGTTAGTAAATCTATTATGTGGTTTGGTATAATGCCAATGAATCTACCAATACCATTGGGCCATTGGGCACCATGCTACACACAAAACACAAGTTTTTGACAATCAAAGAAGAAATGAACCAAACACATGTGAATGGTCCTTTTTAAGTCTACTTCCAAAGCATGCACAATGTGTTACTTAGATTTTGATCTTATAGGAATGCTTGCATCGAATAGCTTCAAAAATTGAGGCGTTTGGAAGGGTAATTAAACCAAATCATTACCATCATTGCCTCCAAGCTCCATCAACTACAAAAAGTTCAATTGCTTCATATTTTAGTTGCTTATATACCCGGTTAAACCAACTTTTGACTAATTATTTGAATAAATAGGAGTGTAAAATTCAGTTAGTTTCTTCTCCACTATTTTAGGTTCCATTTAAAATGGTAAATTGCAAAAGATAACAACATATTTTATTTTTGCTATCAATAAAGATACATACTATAATTTTATCCCATAGTGCAAGTTACTTACAATTTCTATCCATAATGACAACGTGCTTATATTTCGGTAATAGCAATGTTTAACTTCGAACTTATAAAATTGTATCATATTTATTATTTAGCCATGATAACAGCGGATTGTACTTTTTAACCTATAATGACAAGATACATATAATAATAATAATAATACTAATATGTAACCTGGAACTTAATTTCAAAAGTTTCAAATGACATACCACTGTTATCAATAAATGTCATACTACTATTATCGATAAAAATATAAAAGTGCATCCCTTCAATGGTAAGAAATATAAGCACGGTGGTGGAGCTATATGTGGGCATCGGGGCATTACAACATCCTAAAATAAATTGTTTTATATATAAAAAACAAATTATTTATTAACATGCTCTATGTTATTATACCCCCGGTTAAAAGGAATGTAGCATATTTTTAATGCATAGGATTGGATAACTACATAAAATATATATTTTTCGGTTGCTATAGCAAGTGTAGAGAAAATAAGTTGCAGAATAACATGGATGATAAAGTTTTAAATGATTGTTTAGTCACTTTTGTTTAGAAGGATGTGCTTCTACAAGTTCTTGATGACAATATTACACGGGAGGCTAAATTGAATAAGATGACAAAGTAAGGGCCTAAAAGGAACTTTTTACTAATGTTAATGCTGTTTTAGGATAGTTTAAGAGCTGTACCTATACTTTGGTATTTTTCTTTTTTTCACCAAACTTCAAAAGTATAATATCAACATTAGCCAGCAAAGTGTCCTACTACCTAAAAGGCCTGTCTGATTTGTGATGCTAATGGAAAAGTAACTCGGATATCATAATTCATGAAAGTAGTAGATTTTTGGTTGGACTTTCATTAAGGTGTTATTTTGTTAGCTCCCTAAGGTTAAGGTTATGTGTTTTGACTGAAATACTATAGAGTCTATATGAGCCATATGAAGGTATATGGAATGTCAAAAATAATTATGTTATCAACTTTTATGTAATGTTTTTTACTGATTATTTTAATTAATATATACTTCAAATTTGAATTGTCTAAGTTAAGAAAAAAATGCATCTATTATTCTGGCAGCATCAAACATTAGTTTGTCTTTTATGCCAATAAATAGTTTCCGATAGTTTATATTTTGGAGTTTGAAGCTCGCTAAAATCACATATCCCTAGTTATTTTTTGCGTGGGGTTGCATTAAAATTTTTAAAAACCAGAGGGTGTAAAATGAATATTTTTGTACTTCCAAAATCTGTGACAATGTAACAGAAGTTCTCCATTAAAGACAAATGGCTAAAACCCAATGACAACAAGTATTCCACCTTGTGGTTTTGCATTTAATGTATTATATATAATTTGCATATAGTTTTATATATTTCAGTTGTAATCACTTCAATTATATTTATATTAATTACATACTATGAACAATATGTTTTCTACGACATGTCTTAATTTAAATCACCCAAAAGGAATCTTAATAAATCAAAAGAATCAAATAACAAGATTGATTCTCTTTCACAAGATTGTTTTGTTTTACTGTCATTCCGTTAAGAAACAAAATTATTTTGATAAATAAGTGTTGATTTTATTACTAAACATAGAATATAATATTTCTTTCTACTACTTACTACTTGACCAAAATGTATGCTTTCACCACACCTCTCTATTTCCTGTTACCCCAACGTTATAGCACTTCCTTCTTATTGTCTCCTTATTTAGGAAATGGTCACCCCTCAGTGTTCTATTTTTTTTAAATAAAATGTATAAAAGTATAATTTCTTTATAAATAAACTCACAATTAATATTTTTTTTCATTAATTCAAACTAAAATAGTCATAAATGCATAATACTAATCAAAAGCAAACTAAAACATAACAATAATTAAAAAGCATGTCACTCTAAATTCTCTTTAAAATCTGGGTTTGAGTTCTTGTCCAAATCCATGTTTGATTTCTTGTCCAAATCCTCATCGATAGTATTTAGCTAAGTTACGTAAATGTGTTCCACTAAATCAGTATGTAGCTTGTGGTGCGTATCTCGGTTTAGTAATTCCATTTTGTTTTCTATGTAATACGGCAAACCAATTTTACTGCTTGAAACGATGGTAAAATTTTGTTTTCATTTTAGTGGTATATCTTCTTTATTTGGTGTCATGTAATATGATGCACATATATATTAAGTATTGTATTTGTTAGGGTGCCATGAACATGTCGGGTTTTTGATTATCTAATGCTCGTTCCACATCATTTCTATATCTGTCTTGATTCGTCTTAAACGTTTTTGTCATCTGGGCATGTCAATGATTTGACAAATATAGAATAATCAGGACAGAGGTTGATGTGACAACCCGAAATTTCTATCTTGTAAAACCATTCAATTCAATCATCAGTCAGACTTGTTTCTGCTATCTTTTAGCTTTGTTAAGGGTCTGTTTGAGTGTTCTAAGTCTAGTACATTCAAGGATTGAGTGTTAGGAAGTATCTATTAGAGTTCATTGGGCAACATTCAAGCCGGAAAACTCCATCACTTGGAGTTTACGGCCGTAAACTAGAGCTTACGGCCGTAAGCTCTTGTTTGGCCGTGAACTAGTCCCTTATGTGTGATATTCCTTCATTTTTCTTCACTTCTCACACTCCCAACTCAAGAACACTCAATTCTCTCTCAAGTATCATCAAGAACACTTCCATTTCTCGTCAAATTTGTAAGTGATTTTTTCTATGTTAGTTGATATCCTTCTTAATCTAGTAAAACCCTACGATTTCATCCGTGAATTCATCTCTTTTGGGTTAGATCTTCAAGAACACCAAGAACACACACTAGTTCTTTGGGCCGTGAACACCCCTTCAAGTTTCAAAACGTAAGTATCATTACCATATACTAGTTATCCATTAGAAGCTCTTGAAACACGTCCAAGAATCAACCATTTTAGCTTGAACATCAAGAGTTTACGGCCATAGATTCTCCCTTGGCCGTAAACCCTTCTCAAGATCATCTTTGGCCGTAAACCCTAGCTACTTCATGTGTTGGCCGTGAACATCTTTGGCCGTAAACACCCATGGCCGTAAACACCTTGGCCGTGAACACATCTAGGCCGTAAACACACCCTTGTGTGGCCGTGAACTCCCTTTAGAACAATCATATGTAATTGTAACACTTCATTCTAAGTGTTTCCTAGTCCCAAAGGTTGTTCCCTAACATGATTAGTTGTTATATACAGTAATTATATTCATATATGTGTCATTATATGCTTAATAGGATCCGTTTGTGCTCGAGACTTCACTTGACACTTAGCATCCTATATCGATCTTACATTCGAATCACTCACTACAGGTGAGTTCATACCCCTAAACTTATCTTTTAAATGATTTTAAATGCTTTTATGGGGGGGGGGGGGGATACAAGTAGAAAACATTATATTTATTGTATCAATCACATGTGATTTATAACTATCAAACAAGTGGATTTCTTATACTTCAAACTGTGTTATCAAACAAACTGTTTCAAATCATTTTATAAACTCTTTTATATGCTAAACTCTTTATCAAACTCTTTTAAACTTATATATTGTCCAAATCATGTCTACATGGATATAGTTATATAAATAAGGTTGAAAGGGCTTAGGACTGATAACTCGCTTTATTTCCTGTTCCTTGTTTGGTTGTGGACTTAGGGTATCGGTTGTTTGTCCGAGTGTCATTTGAATCTTAGTTATTGTAACATACGGATTTCCAGGTACCATATTTAAATTGTTTATTTTGAGTTATGAGGAGGGACTCGACGAGTTGACGCCTAGACTCGTCGAGTAGGATCGCGATTTGCTGACTGGATTAATGAACGGACTCGACGAGTCGATGGGTGGATTCGACGAGTCCGCGCTGTGGGTGGAAACCCTAAATCCTCGGGCATGTGCCCTATTTAAGGGACCTTATGGCCCTCATTTGCGGCTACCAGTCCAGAGAGAGAAACCCTAGTGAGCTTGAGCGTGTGGTGTGAGGAGAAGGGCTATTTTAATCCTTGTTGGTGTGGTTTTTGCAAAGAAGAAGGGGATTCCAGCAAAAGAAGGTCAAGGGGGTTGCTATTCTGTGGTTTCAAGCAAGGAAACTCCATCTTTGAGGTATTAAATCGAACCCTTCTTCTGTTTTGGTGTAGAACCCTTGAATCTAGGGTTTTCTCTATTCTTTATTGGCTTGGATATGATGCTTATGATGTCCCTTTGAGTGTTAAACTCTGGATCTGGACCTTGAGAGGTCCAGAGAGCCCCAACCTCCCTGCTTTATGCTATTCCATTAGAGATATGAGCCTAGGTTGCCATTTTAGAGGCTATTTCACCAAAGGAAGCATATTGAACGTTGCATGAGTGTAAAGGTCGGACCTTTACGTGATTATTGAGTATGGTAAGGTCAGATCTATAGGTTAGAGAAACAGATCTGACCTCAGAAGGTCATTTGAGTGTTGCCATGGAAAGAACTCGCCGAGTCCATAAGGGGACTCGACGAGTCGAGTCGGGTTGTGTCGCACCCCCAAACCAGAACAGCGGAAACATTCGGGGGCGGAGGACTTTAGGTAAGTATCACAATACATGCAATATAGTAATCAAAGTACAAGCAACCATTGCATTAATAAGTATAAGTTTTACATAAGTGTTTAAACATTACATATTCAAACACTAAAGTAGGTACAACAGAAGACAAGAGTCGCGGTATGGTACTAGGTAGTCTTCTCAAAAGCTTCGGGAGTGTACCTGTCTACTGGATTCCTAAGAATACAAGTTATTTGGAAAGGGTAGATCATCATTTAAGCTGGTGAGTTCATAAGTATTTTAGTTCTGTTAAGTATACCCTAAGTCCTTTGAATAAGTTCACTGGTTTCTCCAGGAAATCCTATATCTCCTGAGGTGATTAACTGATAACCTCAATAGTTTCCCCATGTAATTACTTAGTTTATACTGATTATACATAACATAATATTGAATTGACAGTTAAATGGGTGTATCTGCCCTAAGCCCACAACCAAACAAGGAACAGGAAGTAAAGCGGAAGTTACACATTTCACTGTCAATCGGACATTACTTATGTACAACTCTGATGTAATAACTAAGGAATTATAGAATTAACCACTAAAGGTCTTTTATGTTATACTAGTTTACAAAGATTGAATGACTAAGTTTCATTTGATAAGTGGTTTAATCCCATAAACCGTTTCCTTGGTATAAGTGGTTTAATCCCATAAACCGTTTCATTTGTAAAAGTGGTTTAATCCCATAAACCGTTTCATTTGTAAAAGTATTCTTAGTTATATTTGTTCTATAGTAAAAACTTTAGTATTAATCCTGGAGAGTATTGTATTATCCATAATACTGCCTTGTGGTTTTAAATGTTCAAAACCAGAAGTACAATACCTGATTTCATGATACGTAGCTCTTACTGTAAGTAAAAGCTACTGAAGGTATATCTGGTCGGGATGTAATTAACTTTTCTTACTGTTATAAGAGAAGTATATTACTTTGTAATTCACTCGTTGTTTTATCCATGTGAGTCCTATTAACCATACTAATATGACGGAAATGCCTGCAACGACGTTATTCAGGCGTCGGAACAGTATGATATTTGACACCCTAGGCCTGCCGGCCAAACTGTAGCGAACAGTAGAGGTGCGAGATTGTCAGTCCCATATAGATCTATACACAAATTCACGCTCTCCCTACAAGAGATTCTGGCTAATAGTTCAGGACTTAAAAAGGTCGTACTTAGATAAGTACACCGTGAAGGGTCTCACAAATTTATTGTTTCAACGAGATTTCTGATGTATTATTATTATTACCCGATGAATGCTAACTCTGGTACTTTGTATCGTACCCTTGGTTAATGCAAACCCGGTAAGATGTATTATTACCTCGAGTTTGCTAACTCGGGTACTCTGTATAGTACCTTTGCTAATGCCAACCCGACAGAATGTATTATTACCCGTGATTGCTAACTCTGGTACTCTGTATATCGTACCTTTGTTAATGCAAACCCGATATGATGTATTATTACCCGTGATTGCTAACTCTGGTACTCTGTATATCGTACCTTTGTTAATGCAAACCCGGTATGATGTATTATTACCCGTGATTGCTAACTCTGGTACTCTGTATATCGTACCTTTGTTAATGCAAACCCGGTATGATGTATTATTACTTCGTGTTTGCTAACCCTGGTACTCTGTATAGTACCATTGCTAATGCAAACCCGACATTACCACGTGTTTGCTAACCCTGGTACTCTGTATCGTACCTTTGTTAATGCAAACTAGGAATGATGTATCTTTACTTCTTTAATATGTTGTTCGTATATTAAAGGTATTATACATATCGTGTTATATTTGAATGTATTTTGGTAATTTCCTTGGAAAGTATACAGTTGTAAATCATACTTGTATCTTTAGTTTTGAATCATAAATTATACCTATTATAATTTATATGTTCTATCTGATTAGCATGGTTTCTCATGGATGAACACCTTTGCTCAGCCTGATACAAAGGTGATGATACCAAAAGGAGTAACCTTTTGTACTCATATATGTATAATATTTATATAATTAAGAAGGAAACGACATTCGGACAAATAATACAACCCTAATTCCACATCCAAACAAGGAAAAGGATATAGGATAATTCATTAGCCCTAAGCCCTTCAATTCTTATTTATATATTTATACCTATATAAACATGATTTTTGGCATTTATACTTTGAAATAGCTTATAAAACATTTTTCAAAGAATTTAACGGAGTTTTACATGACTTTAAAGATTGAACATGTTTTCACGTTATTTTGGAAGTATTTGGAAATTCTTAAAAGCATACGGAAACTTTATGTGTGATTATTATCACACACAGTTATTAACACAATTTAATATTGTGTTAAACTTGTATTCCCCCCTAAAAAGCATTTAAAAACCATTGAAAAGGTAAATTATAGGGGTATGAACTCACTTTGATAAGCGGTGATTCGGGCAACGTTTCGTTTCCCGGAAAAGAGTTTGTTTGACGAAAAACTGGCTCAAACCGGGCAGAGTTTCGACAGGAGAGAGGATGAATTCTCGAGAATTCTGGGGCTCCAGGGCTTGCTTCGGGCTTTAGACTCGATACCGGGGCCTTCGGGGGTCGTGAGAAGGTCGAGGGGGGTTAAAATGTGAATTTGGGTGAAAAATGGGGTGAAAAACCCTTCTTAGCCGAGGAGTCTCGCACCCTTTATATAGGGGTGCGAGGGTGCGGTCCGAAGTGGCACCCGACGAAGGTATGGATGACTCAGCAGCTACGTGGCAGCTTCTGCGAAGGCCACGTGCGAAGCTTCTGACTGATGGAGTCTTCGGATTGGCTAGGTTGCGGTCCAATAGGAGAGTGCCACGATGCGAGGGGGTGTCCGAGGGTGAGGTGTGGGGTGTCTCCTGCGAAGGTGGCCGAGAGGGATTGGACCGCGGACTTGGTCGTATCAGCTGTTGGGTTTTAGTATACTACAACATCCTATGGTGCACATACAACCCTAAATACCTTGGATCTATGTTTTCTCTATTATACATGCAAATGGTTTCCAAGACATTAAACCTATAACTAGCATGCATTTGACATAAACCATATAATATACTAGTTAGGGAAACATACCTTTTATGTGGCTTGAAGTCTTGATGTATTTGGCCTTAAGAGCTTAGCACCAATAGTATGAAATGCCTCAAATGGAATCACAACACACCTAGGACAAAGGTGGCTCTTGAGAGAGAATTTCATGCACCAAAACACCTCCATATTTCTCTAAGAAAAGAAGTGGTGATTTTGGCTATGGAGTAACCTATTTATATGTAGGATTCCAAGGGTCATGGGTATAACCCATAATCCATACCCATGGGTTTTATGATCCATGGTTCATGTGGCCCAACTCTTTATGTATCCATACATAAACTTGGTCCAACATGGATCATAAGCCCAACACATATAAATATAACTAATTATCATAATTAGTCCCCATAGATTTAATTAGTCTCTTTTGATCACTAAATTAATTCCAAATTAATTCTTGATCGATACTAATTAAAACATATGATTTCATATTAATATATTATAACTTATAATATATTAATAAACCATAAATAACCTTCTCTCAAAAGTCCATCCTAACAAATTGTCCTGATGATATGCAACCCAAATGGACCATGCTACTCTCGGGTCAAGTACATATCAATAATAGTTATGGGCTTAGACATCTAATCCAACATCAGCAAGTGCCACGCGAAGGTTCGGACCTATCAGTGGTTGACACGTGGAAGCCTCGCATGCGAGGTGACGCGTCCGAAGTGTGACTCAGCGAAATTTCCCGGTTTTCAATATTTTCTTGATTTTTGTGCCAAAAACTTGCGAAAATCATAACTTTCGCATACGAGCTCCGTTTTTGACGTTCTTTATATGCACGCGTAGGTAAAATCATACTCTACGACTTTCCTTTAGCTTAGTCGGCTGATTTTGAATTTATTTTTAATATTATTATTTTAAACAGACCGGGACGGGAATCCGTTAACAATTCATAACTTCTTCATCCGACGTCCGTTTTCGTCTGTCTTTTTACCGTTGTGCTACTTTTGACGAGACCTTCGATTCTCGTTTAAGTTGCGTCGGCTAAATATCGATCGATTTATATTTCGAATTTTTAGTTGTCTACTGCTAAACCGAAAGTTCGAAAAATTATAACTTCCTCATACGAAGTCAGATTTTTACGTTCTTTATATAAACGTTCTCGGTTTAACATATTCTACAACTTTCATTTAGATTGTTAAGGCTAAAAATCCTTTTATCGAAAATTCGCTTTTTACACTGAACAGTGTTTTGCCGGTTTTACCGCGGATTTTCGATTGGTCATAACTTCTTCGTTATAACTCGGATTTCAGTGTTCTTTATGTTTTTGGAAACCTTGTTACAAACTCTATCACTTGGTTCATCCCAATTACGATTATTGATCAATTTATTTTTGACCAAAATTTGACTGGTGTCACAGGTTGCCCCGCGATTCATGACCAGTGGTAACCCGTCGAGTGAAAGGTTAACTCGACGAGTCGAGTGAAGATCTATGAGGATTCGGAAGCCGCCTGGACTCGCCGTGTCACACGAGTGCACTCGACGAGTCTGGTCAAAGTTTGACCGTTGACTTGAGTTGACTTCAGTTGACCTTAGGGTTTTAGTGAAGCTGGTTCTAGAGAGAGATCTGGGAGGGGTAGAATGGTCTTCTACCCACTCCTTAGAAATAAGGACACGAGAAAGTATTGATTAGAGATGTTATTATGTTGATAGGAGGCTAGGTCGGGTTATCGAGCACGAGAGGTTATCCGACATCGTACGAGGTGAGTCTTCTCACTATACTTTACCTAGAGTGGTAATATGTGTGACCGGAAGGTCTTATGTGCTATGAGGAGTATGTGATGTATGCTGTTATTTAATATGTATGTGCTATGTTATGTTATGAGTATTATGTTATGGACCGGAAGGTCATTATGATATGGACCGGAAGATCATTATGGGTAGGACCGGAAGGTCTACCAGGATTGTGGGACGGAAGTCCCCTGAGACACATTGACCGGAAGGTCTTGTAGAGCTATAGCCTTGAGTGGCGTATGTGTGTATGTGGTATTTTGGGGAACTCACTAAGCATTTATGCTTACAGTGTTTGTGTGATGTGTTTCAGGTACCAGTGAGGATCGCGGGAAGGCGCCGGCATGATCTGTACACACTGATGGGATTTATGTATTAGAGATCTTGGGATTTGTTTTATTATGATGACATGTGATACAATGGATTCTTATGATATCTTATGAATGAAATTATGTTTTAAAAATGAAAAATTGTTTTGAAAATTTACGTTGTTACAGGTATATATTATGTATGTGTATGTAGATATAAAAGTTCTTCCAATCAGTAAAATACCTTTGGGTAGCAAAAGTGTACAAACATGATCAGTCATTCAAACAACAGTACTAGTAAACTATAATAGGTATAGTTTAGGAAGTTACTACTTACTATTTCTAGAACAATGAAACTTACAATAGTCAGTACATACATGAGTCAGTTCAAACATACTATAACGAGAAACAGAAAGAACATACTATACACTAGAACAGAGAGAACATACTATACACTAGAACAGCGAGAACATACTATACACTAGAACAGAGAGAACATACTATACAAATACAAGAACAATATAACATTAATGTGAGCCACTACTTCATGACATGGCAATATACTGTTGTGTCACGTTTTGTAACCAGAGTCTCCTGGAGGGAGAGCTTGGGTTTGTGTATAGATCTATACGGGATTGACCATCCTATACCTTGCTGCTAGCTATAGTGGGACCTGCAGGTCTACGGGTGACGAATGTCATATCATTTCGACTTCTTTGATCGTCGTGTTTACTAGTCAATCAAGTATGGTTATAATCTCATCACATTTTACCTTAATTAAACAAACTGGTTTAAGGTAGTTAGTACATTGGTAGTTACTTATATATAATACTACAGTACATCTTTATTTTCCTATTACATTCACATTGTGATCTTCTCACATAAACGGTAATGTAAACTATATTTTGGTAATGATAGTCATACTTGGGAAAAACACTCACTTTTACAAAAGAACAAACATAAAGAACAGTCGGGTCTTGGTAGAAGACTACGTTAGTAGAAAATATAGGATTTGCTAGGAAGTATACAAACATTTACATCAAACGCTTACAAACATGTACATCAAACACATACAAACATTTTCATCAAACTTATACAAACAATGACACTAAAATACTTATGAACTCACCAGCTTTAATGCTGATCTACGCTTTCAGAATAACTTGTATTCTCAGGTCACCAGTAGACAGGTACCGATGACCAGGTTTTGAGAAGACGGAGCATGTTCAAGACTCGTCTTTTATTTTGATTCTTATTTGGTGTCTTTCAAACTATACATAACACACTTGTATTAAATTATATTATTAATGCAATGAATGATGTTGTTGCTTGTTTTACTATTATGCATTGTTATGATACCATACATGACGTCCTCCGCCCCCCGAACGTTTCTGCCGTTATGGTTTGGGGGTGTGACAGTGCTAGCCCTCAAATTTTCTGGCATGTTATAGAATTTTTGAGAAAATTTTCAACGTAATGTAAATTTTCCGACATGCTACCCTTAAAATCATGTGTGTTGCCCTAGGATTTTGTCATGGGTTCATTGCTGAATAAGGATATATCTCATTGGCTAGATCGTACCCATGTTCATGTAATACTCCATATACTACAAACGGCAAGTCATATGCTTTTCCAAGATATATTTTGTTAAATATTGCCAGTTTGCTCAAGAACGTTGATGCCATTACTGGCGACAAAAAAAATGTCAAATCCATAAATCATACAATGCCACTACTTCTAGAATTTGTCAACGTATCTCAATGATCACCTCGCATGAACGCGTCCGCACCATGCATTAGTGCGCATTGCCCACGATCAATGCATATAATCAATGTTGCCTAGCATTCCAAAAAACTCATTATTTTCTTCATGTTTCGCATACAATTATTGCATGTCAATAATGTTATTAAACGTAGGTTTAAGCAAATATTGTGTGTCGTAAACCTTAATGACACATTTAGCAAACTTTTAAACATTATTTAATGTGGTTCATTTAGACACCCTCAATACTCATCCCATGCACCGGCTCCGGTGTCGTATGCTAATTAGTGAATTGCGGTTATGCATTTTTGTAGTAGAGTAAAACCTTTCCTACCTTTTGCAGCCAATTTTGATTCAAAAAATGAAAACCTATTGAGTATTGAGAAAATGAAGATGATATGGCTTGATTTGAATTCACTTAATTGATTAATGTTTTGAAAATTGAAATCAATTTTGATTCATTTGATTGGATCGCATCGAAATGATCCATCCAAACGAATACTCCTAAAGATGGGGTGAATGTAGCGAACTTCTACCGGGTAAAACTTTTTTAGATCGGGGTGATGTTGCCACACCCACTCCAACGCCACATGGCGATCCGTACACAGCGGGGAAATACTCCCATTGGTCTCATCGTATTCCATCTTTTGTTGATTGAATATATTATGAAATGAAACTATCACTAAATCCAATCAATCAAATTATAGGATAAATCTTTTTTTTTATAAAAGTTACATATGGCTCGCAAGAAGAATATATAACAGTAAAATACATGATTGGTCAATGGGTTTAGTAAGCGAGGGTATATTGGTAATTTGAGTAGATTAGGAAAGTGAAATGCGGGAGTGGAAAAAGACACTTATGATGTAGACGAGGAACATCGGGAGGAAAGATCGGCGACGAATCTGAAACAGCATGACAACCCCTAGCCGGCTTATATTCTTTTATCTTTTTTTAATATTGCAAAAAACAAAAAAGAAAAAAAACAACTACCGTCACAAAATAATACACTTGTTATAATCCTAATCGTTAGATTATTTGACTCTTTGATATAGTTGGAAAATGTAAAAGCATCCATCGGCTGTCTAGAGTTGGGTGTACTGGTTGGTGGTGGTGATGAGAGGTAGCTGATTACAGCTATGAGGTGATTGCCAGCATGGATTATTCCCTCCGGCACACAAGCGGACTGGAATATTCGTGCGGTCACGTGCCACGTCCTCACCCCCTTATATTAACCGATAATATGTAAATCAAAATTCGGTGCCCAATTTATAATTTTAAAAAGATTCCTAAGTCGTCAAATAATACTTTAATGTAATATTTATTCCCTATTTATATATGTTACATAAAACGATTATATTTTGACTTTCTTTTTTCTTTCACAAATTATAATCTTAAAGGTACTTTTGCATGTCATAATTAAAATGCAAAAGAAAACTCATTTGCCGAACACTCAATGTCAATGTGATCAAGAAGACCATTCCTTTTCCACACTGAAATTTAAATACTTGGTAAACAATTTTTTTAATGGACTAATAACCGACAACTTTTATTAGATAATTTAATATATTTGGAAATTAAATTCAAAGTAGCAACAACTGTTAACCATTAGACCGGAGGGTGTGTGTGAAAAACTCCCCTCACTTTTTGTGGGTCACAAGACCATTCCCTTCACTTTTCTTTCCTTCACCTACACCCAATGAATGGATTGGAAACTTCCCTCACTATTTTTTTATTTAAAATATATATATATATATATATATATATATATATATATATATATATATATATATATATATATATTTTCTATAAATATTATACTCATTTTATAGGGAATTAAAAACCATGAATTTTGATATATTTTTTTATAATTTTTAATAGGTATATAATTTAATAAGTACTAAAAAGATTAAAAAAAGAAAAAAAAGTTGGTCAATAGGAATAGGAGAGAGAGTGAGGGAATGGGCTCCCTCACCTCTTTCCCTCACCACCTTTCCCTCAGTCAAGGGATGGTGTTCAGCTGAGACGGAAAGCTTCCCTCACTCTTTCCCTCACTCATACCGTCCAACCTTAAAGAAGCTAACAAACACTGACTACCATCGGCTATTTATATAAATTTTAGATACGAAGGGCGTGTTCGACACGGAGCGTTTGAGAGCTTCTAGCTTCTAGCTTCTAGCGTTTGACAAAACGTTCCGTTTTGAACAGAAAGCCTCGTTCGGCACTACAAACTTTCTAGCGTTTAATTTAATCAAAACGCTCCAAATCCAAATGCTACTTCATGTAGCGTTTAAGAAAACACTACAAGCTACAAGCTATCCGCTACCAGCTAATTTTGTCGAACACGCCCGAAGTGTTAAAAAGTGAACTAAACAGAGCGTTGATTTAATTTTTAGAATATTTTTAGTGCATATAAATAGATTTTTATTTTGAGCTTATTTCCAAATAACTTTTCCATATATATATATATATATATATATATATATATATATATATATATATATATATATATATATATATATATATATATAGGGAAGGGTTATTTGGAAAACAAAAAAAACCCTAAAAATGCATAAAAAAAATACCTAGACATTACAAAAAAAAGTTTTGAATTTTTTTATCAAAAAATTGCAGCCTTTTTGACAATTTCGCTGAAAAAAAAATAAAAAATCATTTTTTTTTTGTAATAAAATTTTTTCAGCGATTTTATGTTAAAAGCTGCGATTTTTTGATAAAAAATTTCAAAAAAAAGTTTTGTGATCTCTAAGTATTTTTTTTATGCATTTTTATGATTTTTAAGGTTTTTTTGTTTTCCATAGAACCTAAACCTATATATATATATATATATATATATATATATATATATATATATATATATATATATATATATAACTTGTTAATAAGTTATTTTAGTTTTTTTCCCAAAAGTTTTCTAAAAAACATTACTTTTCATTTCCCGACATTATCCTATTATGTTATATAATATTTTCTAAGTAGCTTATTAATTATAGGCTACCAACTAATTTATTATGCAAAATTTAAAATTTCAACTAAGTTTTATTAATGACAAATTGTTTACCAAATTTTTTTTTTTTCTATGAAAAATCATTTTTTTTCACAGCCAAAAAAAAAAAACAGTCATGTCATGTGTATTGCTTTAGAGTGGAGATTGTGCTGTTTGTTTTTTTATAAAAACCTCTTCAAACCACTTATTGCTGCGCGGCGCAGCACACGCGCAACACTTTTCCTCTCGCAGCAGTTTGTTTTTTGAAAGGCTTCAGACTACAAACCTCTGCGCGTGTGCTGCGTGGCGCAGCACTTGACTTGCCTCTTCTAACCTCTTCAGCTTTCATTTTTTCCAAGTGTTTTTTTAAGAATTTTTGTATAACTTATTTTTTTAACTTATTTTTTTTTTTAACTTTGATTTTCTTAAATTTTTATTTACGGATGTGATACAATTTATTTTTATAGTTTCCACGATTTTCTTTAACTTGATTTTTTTTATTTTTTTTACCGTTCCTATTAATAATATTTTCAATTTCAGTTGCATCTTTTTTAACATGTGTAATTTTTTACGAATTTTATGGACATCGTTTGCAATATTTTCTTAATTTTTTTATTATTTTCTTTTTTAATGTTTTTTAAAATTAGTTTTTTTTTCTAGAATAAAACTATTAGCTTCTTTTACATTTTTTTAAGTTTTTTTTTTAAAAAGGTTTTGTATTTTTGTTTTTTTACATGTTCCTTTTATTATTATTTCAATGTTATAAGACTAGAATTATTAAATTTCGGTGTTGAGAACTATTTTCAGTTTATAAATTAGTTTATTTAAATTTCAGTTTACTGCAGCAGTCTGCAGATGTTAAAAAACAAACATGCTTCTTATTATAGGCTGCAGCCGTTTGTTCCACCTCTTCTGCTACAGAGGATTGCAAAGATGGTCCGCAGACTTCATGAATTTTCGATTCGAAAAAACAAACAGCACCTTAGTCATGGATTCTGAAGTAGTCATTTTTCCTTGAAAATTGATTTTCATTTTTAATAAAATCCGAAAAATCAATATTTGTATGGTGTGACGATACTAAAGTTGTCACAAAAAAACTACTGTGTTTAATAGTTATTTTGATGAATTATTTATATATTTGTATATTGATTATTGGAAAAAACTATACACGGTCCAAAAGGATTGAGGGGATGGACGGACACGTCGCGATGAAGCCGGGAAAAACGGGCAGCAGCAGAATATTCGACCATCTAGCAGTAACGGGCCCACCCCCAACGACAAAATAAATGGGTTGAGACTTGAGAGTTGAGAAGATAGTCATGGGGAAATTGTCATTATTCAGATAAATCATTGAGGCCCTTTATTTTCAACATTCACGTAGTTAAAAAGTCCAAATATCAGTTTTGATAAATCGGTTTATGATTCACATATGAAAGATTTTTTTGTTTATTTACATATTAAATGTCAATCTTATTAATTGGTTTCACATGTGACAGAAAGATTGCGATATATCTAAAACAGAGTAGATACGATAGCTATTTAAACTCAAAACCGAGATCACCTGAATACAAGTAAATTTTGGAAATTATTGATAACGATGATTTTAAGATGATAAAAAGGTTAATCATAAAAAAATAAAGAAAATGGTGTTGACTATTTAAAATACTTTTTTTTCCTTTTTTTTTTTAATGATCGTTAGTTTAGAAATATGGATTTTGCGAATTGCAAAATTGTTTTTTGAACGACCTACATCTTACACCACATAAAATAAAATAAGAACTTAGGGAAAATTCAAAAAGAAATCATATCACATAATATATTACATTGTTCATATTTGGTGAAATAACGATGTTATGTTACAAAAGAAAATTAAGTTTACTTTTACAGTTTTTGATTAATAAAAGTAATTTTTGTTTTACCAAATGACTTCTAGTTCAATGATATGAGGTGTTGTCTTTCTCCTTGTGGTCGAAGGTTTAAGTCTCGTCTATGACATAAATCGAATTAAATAATAATTTAGAAATAGATTCAATTTTCCCATTTAATATAAAAACAGGCCGTTGGGTTTGCCAAGTGTGGAATCACATGTGTGACGTCCTAGTCCTTGATGCAAAAAATAGGTAAAACACTAACCGTTGGGTTGGAGTTCAAAATCTATTATCTCATAAATAAATAAATAAACCAGGGTTCATGCTTGCACAAATGTTAATATACGTGTATATTGATAAAAATGATTGTTAAGAATAATTATTTAGTCGAAAAGATGATTTTTTTTGTATTTTGTAAAATGACATCTTTGTCTAGAACGAGGAACATTCTGAATTAACTTTGCGTCTTTGAAATTGATTCCGGCAGTAGATAATAAAATCAATTTGTGTTTATCCCATATTTTAAGACCAATCTCTCTTACACACACAAACACCAAGAACACTTAGTATTCATCAGTGAAAAAATAGATGAAGCTGAACAAAATAACAAAAACCCAGATTTTCCTGACTTTTTTTCTTTGCCAATTTCCTGCATTGTTGTCCACGAGGTAGGTGACCGATACAAGAGGTGAAGGCCCAAAATAAGCCCAATCAAACTCTAATGTGGCAGTTGTTTAGACCTAAACTCTTTTCATTTGTGCACATATACACCATCCAGGAATAAGTTGAACATTTTAATTTACACCAAACGTGACTAGTTTACTTAAACCAAGATTCAAGATTTAATTCACACCAAACAACCTTTGAAGCCTTTTCTCAAAGCAGGTTCATCCAAGTTCCTTCCTATAAACACAAGCTTGTTTATTCTCTTCTCATCTTCCCCCCATGCTTTCCCTGGGCACCCATCTAAAGTCGAATGCACCCCCTAAAATTAATCCAACAAACACCACAATAAAAAAAAAAATCAATTTATTATTAACGAGCCTTGATAAGAAAATAAACACAGTTAACAAATGAACATAAATAGAACCTGAAAAACATAACGTGTCTCAGAATCATTCACTGACAAAACCCCTTTCATCCTATATAAATCGTCCCCTTTTTCTTCCACTAGCCTTTCAAGCCAATCATCAAGCTGTGTATCATCATGTACATTGAAAGTAACAAAGAGTGTCAGATTAAAATTATTTTTATATGACATAACATTTGTACCGTGTTAGACACGTGTAAAAATAAAATGATTACCTCATCAAGGTCGAGGGTTCCTTCAGATACAATGCTGACACTTGATACAGCAGAATCATGTTTGTGATCATGATGATGATGTCCTTCGTGGCATTCTATCAAGAAACCAGATGATATTCATATATGATTATTGATTACATCATAACCATTGATCATTATCAAGTCACTTTGAAATTAAAAATAAAAAACAAAATAAATACAGGAAAGTAAAAGTGATAAATACCATGGTCATGCTCATGATTGTGGTTTTCGCAATGAGAAACCTCTGATGGAACTTCTGAATCAATTCTGCATTACAAAGGGTATATTAGGAAAAAATCATATGTTATCAATTATCATCTTGTTAACTATATAAGAAACAAATAACTATGTTATTAAACACTATATAACCATCACCTGTCAAGATCATAACCTCCCACTCCCAACACAAAATCCATATCCACATTGCCAAATTTAGCTTGCTTTATCTGTGCCATTCCATTTATATGCTGGAAATAAACATCCAACATCCAGTTAATATTCATTATTTTTTAATTAGTTTTGCATGCATAAACAGAAAAGTGAAGTAAAGAAAAACTCTACCTGTATTTTCTTTGTTAAAGCCTCCAAGTCAGCATCGCTCACCAAATCTATCTGCCATATTGTTAAGCAGAAATGTAAAGCAATTGGTTAATATATTATATCATTAGAGAAAATTCATAAAAAATAAATAAATAAATAAAGGCTTGCCTTGTTGAGAATAATACGATCTGCATATGCAACTTGTTCAACTGCTTCATTTACCACAAATCTTGGTTTGACCTCATTCAAATGCTGCATAGCATGTTTAGAGTCAACCAGAGTAACAACTCCATCAAGTTTAACATGGCGAGAAATCTGCTCATCAGTGCAAAATGTTTCAATGACTGGACCAGGCTTTGCAAGGCCTGCAACATGGATGACACAAATCTGTTAATTCAATGGAGCAAATGACTACTTTACCCTTCTGTCTAAGGATAAATCAGTTGAAAGTAGAAGTAGTGTTTAGCAACATAACATAGTAACATACCTGTGGTTTCTATGACAATATGATCAAATTTGTCTCGCTTCTTTTTTACCAACTCCAAAAGCATTGTGACTAGCTCACCACGCACAGTACAACATAAACAACCATTACTGACCATCACAATATCCTCATTAGCAGAGGAATGACTTGCCACCAAGGATCCATCAATATCCACCTCCCCAAACTGCAAAACCATATAAACAGAAACGAATGAAAACTAAAACCATAGAACACCAAATTGCTCTGAAATTATAAGTAATGCAGATTCTTGGAGCACACAACACTCCAATTCAATCAGAGTCAGAGCAAATCTATTTGTAAATTGGGCACTTAAGTACACATGATACAGTGGGCTTAAACAATGTGAATCTAAATATACCTCATTTTCGATCACAGCAATCCTCTTGCCATGCTGAGCGGTCAGAATATGATTCAATAAAGTTGTCTGCATCCAAAAGTAAGCGGGAATGATCAGATTCAAGTTTCTATAAATCCATTCCAAATTTATACATGATCAGGACTCATCAGAGTTCATTGCGTATCCAAAGAGGATGTACTACAAGCCATTCATCCATGAGACAACTATGGATGAAACCTTCATCATGACGTGGTTTAGTGGCATGACGTAATTCTCTTATCTATTTTCAAAAAAGAAAAAAAAAATTGCAGACGCCTGGCATAGAATATGTTTATACCGACCTTTCCAGAACCGAGGAAACCAGTGATGACGGTGGCCGGAACACGATCGTCCAAGTTCAATGCCGCGGCAACTGAAGCATCGTACTGTGGCTCGTAATTAGCAGCGGAACACATGTTTCGGGAACAGGAATTCCGGGAAACAAAAGTATGTTGGCTTCTGATGAGAAATTGACACGGAAAAGGGGTGCTAGAAGGAGAACTGAATCGATTGTGTTGAAGAGATCGGTGGATGTTTCCCATCCCCTTGGGGGAAAGGAGACGCCTAAACACGGTTGCCATTTCTCCTCCGGCGAATCTCGTCTATGGTATTCCGGATATGTTAAACCCTATAGAGGCGATCAGAGGTTTTAGGTTAGTGATGCTAATTATAAAAAGTGTATATAGCCCACTATTTTTGGTCAAAATTGTAATAAAGTCCTGAATATTTTTTGAATAAAATTTTTTTGAATTTTTCAATAGAAAAGCTAAAAAAACAGGTTAATTTATTTATTTTAGCCATTTTGATCTGTTCAGCAGGTCATGAGATCAAATTGTTAATTTTTTTAATAAAGTCCTGAATATTTTTTGAATAAAAAAATTTTGAATTTTTCACCTTTTCAATAGAAAAGCTCAAAAAACAGGTTAATTTATTTATTTTAGCCGTTTTGATCTGTTCAGCAGGTCATGAGACCAAATTGTTAATTTTTCGAAAATAATATGATTTTTTTACAGATTTTGTCAAAAATTTTATATAATATAAACATATTTTTTTTTACGTATTTTTGTATTTTTTATGTTTTTATATGTATATATTAACATATTTTTATGTATTTTAAGTATATAAACATATTTTTTTTACTTATTTATATGTATTTTTAACCATTTTACATATTTTTATGTGTTATTTTTTATGTATTATGTATTTATATGTATTTTTATATATTTTTACGTATTTATGTATTTTTTTAAGCTTTTTATATAGATGTTTATGTATTTTAAGTATATAAACATATTTTTCACGTATTTATATCTATTTTTAAGTATTTTACATATTTTTTTATGTATTACAAATTTATATAAATGTTTTTGTATATTTATGTATTTAAATATATAAACGTATTGTTTTACGTATTTATATGTATTTTTTAAGTATTTTACATATTTTTGTGTGTTTTTATGTGTTTTTTTATGTATTATGTATTAATATATATTTTTGCGTATTTATGTATTTTTTTAGCTTTCTTATATAGATGTTTATGTATATTAAATGTTTAATTGTATTATTTTTACGTAAAAAATATATAAACAGGTAAAAATAATACAATTAAACATTTAATATACATAAACATCTATATAAGAAAACTAAAAAAATACATAAATACACAAAAATACATAAAAATACATAATACATAAAAAAACACATAAAAACACAAAAAAAAATGTAAAATACTTAAAAAAAATACATATAAATACGTAAAACAATACGTCTATACATTTAAAATACATAAATATACAAAAACATCTATATAAAGCACTTAAAAAATACATAAATACGTAACACATAAAAAATATGTAAAATACTTAAAAATAGATATAAATATGTAAAAAATACGTTTATACATTTAAAATACATAAACATCTATATAAATAGCTTTAAAAAATACATAAATACGTAAAAATACATAGAAATACATATAAATACATAATACATAAAAAATTACACATAAAAATACATAAAAAAATATGTAAAATGGTTAAAAATACATATAAATAAGTAAAAAAATACGTTTATACATTTAAATACGTAAATATATATACATATAAAAACATAAAAAATACACAAATACGAAAAAATAGATATAGTATGTAAAAAAATATGTTTATACATTATATAAAATTTTTGACGAAATCTGCAAAAAAAAGTCTCATTATTTTCGAAAAATTAACAATTTGGTCTCATGACCTGCTGAAGATGTCAGAAAGGGATAAAGTGAATAAATTATCCGGTTTCTTGGGTTTTCTATTTAAAAGATGAAAAAGTTAGGACTTTTTTATTCAAAAAATAAAATTTAGTACTTTATTAAAAGTTTGCCCAAAATATTGAGACTTTTCTGGAGATATCCCTTATAAAAAGACCCCACATTTCTTATTTTTCTAATTTAAACTTAAACTATATTATGACCATAAAACGCGGAGAACGTATAAAATATACATATAAAGTTATAAAAAACCGACACAATAAATAAAAAAATGATAAAGTAATAGAAAAGACTTCTCGTTATTGATTATATTGAAAAGTTTAAAAAATAAAATGAAATGTCTGAATATCTATAATCGTTGAAGGACCTCTTTATAGACAATATTTTTTGTTTTATTGGTTGAACGACATTCCTCGTCACATATGAGTACCTTTAAGCTTTTTTTACTTGCTACACGAGAAACAAATACATATAACTGACTATGAGTGAAGACGGGTCTACGCAAATACAATCCAACCGTTGATAATGATTGTCTTTGACTCTTGTTAATGGTCATAGTAAAACAAACATCTACGGGGAATTGCATCCGCTGAAAACGGAAGGGAATTCTTTTATCAGATAGAGTTAACTTCATGCGAGGTATATAAGTAGTCTCATTGAAGAATCTACGAGCTATAATCCGTGCCTCAATGACATGCTTTCCAAGCCTAACAATTTGTAACCTAGTACCATTGCATAAACCTTTGGTTTGGTTGATATTACGAAGCAACATGACCGAAAGTCCGGAACACCTGTTTTTAGTGTAAGTTTATGTTTGAGAATTCCAGATGCCTTAAAAGCATTCAATATATCCAGAGAAAAAAGTAATTCCTCAAAACAATCTGTTGACTCTCTCTCACATAAAGAATTTGAACTCAAATAAGTGTTCCCTTCATCTTTCATCAATCCTAACATGTAGTCATCAATACCATCGACCTCTTCATTTTTAGGGACCAAAATAGCTTTATCTTGAAAATATGATGGATCATCAATATGGTTTTCAAAAGACGGATAAATGGTCAATACAATTGAATGAATATGGTCACTTGTAGAGCGAACGATGACGTCTTTTGGAAATTCAACTTCGGTTTCACCATCATTAGGACCACCAATATTACATTCATCAATTTTAAGAATGCATTCAGCAAATGTTTTTGTCTCATCCAAATCATTAGTTGGACAACCAACCTGAAGCCTCATTAAATAAGATATTAAAGGAAAAAATGACTTATACAAATTAAACATTACAGACATATATGTATTAAAAAATTAATGATAACAGTTAATATATTGGAAAATTAAAATTGATGTTATATGATTTAAGATGTGAAGGTAAATATAATATAAAAGAAATTAGAATACTTTACCTTGACTGGTTATCTGTGAAAGCGACGACATTGACGAAATAAATGTGGATTGCACATTCGAGCGTATGATGTTATGAGACGGGGATGTTGAAGGTAATTCGGTAAGGTTTCGAGTAACTCGACAATTAGGGAGTATGAAGAAATTATTTTCTGAAATAAAAATTTGTATCGTAAATAGGGGAAATGTATTTAAAAAAATATTAATAGTACAATACAAAGAAAAAAAGATCCATGTTTTATATAACGTATTCATCAACTACACTTTTAGATGAAAGTACCATTAGTCTCCTATTCTTTTTCTTTGTATTCATCAACTGCACTTTTAGATGAAAGTACCATTAGCCTCCTATTCTTTTTCTTTTATTCATCAAGTACTATTAAAATACAAAAATTTATATTCCATCTTATTACATCATTTTATTCCATGATATCCAATCATTTATTAAAATATGAGAAAACAATATTACTTGCCACAATAAATGGTAAATGTGAGGTGTTGATTAGAAAAAAATGTAGTAATCACTAAATGGAAACGAACATCTGCACATATTTAACAAAAACAAAATAATAAAAAATAAAAAAACAGAAAAAATAAGTTGAAGTAAGTAAATAGCAAATATGTCAATTTGACAGCAGACAATAATTTAGAAGAGTTAAAAAAACAGAATAACATTGTATTTATGATTCAGAAGTACACTACAATTCTTTTGTAGGGACAAACATGTCAAATTAATAGTAGTCAATAATTTAAAACAACAATACAAATATAAAAAATTGACAGCAATCAATAACTTAGAAGAGTAATACAAATAAAAAATAGAATAACATTGTATTTATGATTCAGAAGTACACTGCTATTCTTTTGTATGGGCAAATATGTCAAAGTGATAATAACCAATAATTTAGAACAATACAAATATAAAAACAGAATAACAATGTATTTATGGTTCAGAAGTACATTGGTATTATGTTCATTTGTAGAAAATAAAACCATCCTACTATGAAGGGATAAAAAATTGTTTTCTAGATTTGTCATTTGCATGAATAGTACCGAATGCTGCATTATCGATTTTCCATAAAGGCAAAAGTGTGTGATATTGAAACTCTTTTTAATTCAGAAGTTTTAGTTTAAACAAAAACAATAACAACATTGATAGAGACATTAAATTGTAGGAGGAAAACGAATAAAATTAAAGTAAATGGTTTTATTGGAAACACATCTATTGAAATAACTAATTAGATTAATGTGAAGATTGAGGTTTGAGTTCATGAAAGTATGTAGTGATTTGATAACAAGAACTGAAAGTGTGAAACGGAAAATGATAAGGCATAGAAGTACATATCGTTGATCGTCGATGACAAGGTTGGAGAAGTTTTTGCTCTATTTTTCTATAGAGTAAGTATGTCAATTGTTCCAATGTAAATCGAAGAATAAAAAGGTTAGAATTATGTATTATGTATAGAAGATATATAACGATGAAAAAGAGGAAATAAATAAATTGAAATGTATTTTAAATTTAAATTTGAAATAGAAGATAACATACCTTATAAGTTCCTTTTTTTGCAGAGATATTATTTGACTTATGAAAAACAGTTTATTATGTATAAGATCAATTAGAATCAATTAGAATGATTAATATGGTAAGCAATTAAATATTATAAAACATGAATAAAGATTTTATAATTAAGCTACTGATTTTATAGGATTTGATATAATCTCTATTGTGAAAATCCAATGGTTATTAAAGGTAACACCATAAGTTACCTTTAGACATAGTAAAAATTGATGGAAAAATAGTTTTTACCAAAACTTTCGTAGGTGATGTGATCTAAATGTGGAAAATCTATGATCGAAATACAATCAATGGCCTTGATTATTTAAGATGATGTCATACGATTTATCTTTTAATAATATTTAGAGATGTGAAGTTTTAGCTATTTTTTGGCAATAAGGAAATTAGCCATGTTTGAGTTTTTTCATATAAAAAAATGAATGTGATATTTGTATTGAAAGGCATAATAGTAATCCAAAATGGAGTTGACCAATATTCAAATCTTGCAGATTCAATCTTTAAAAAAATAAACACCAAAATACTTCATGACTAAAAGTTGCATATAATTTATAATTTTTTACAGTATTATCTAGTAAACAAAGTATATCTTCTATCAAAAATATACATATCCTGCTATAAAGGGATAAAAAATCATTTTCCAGATTTGCCCTTTGCATGAATAGTATCAAATGTTGCATTATCGATTTTTCATAAAGGCAAAAGTGTGTGAAATTGAAACTCTTTTTAATTCAAAAGTTTTAATTTAAACAAAAACAATAACAACATTGACAAACATTAAATAGTAAGAGGAAAACAAATAAAATCAAAGTAAATGGTTTTATTGGAAACACATCTATTGAAATAACTAATTAGATTAATGCGAAGATTGAAGTTTAAGTTCATGAAAGTATGCCGTGATTTGATAACATGAATTGAAAGTGTGAAACAAAAAATGGTATGACGTAGAAGTCATACCGTTGATCGTCGATGACAATGATGGATAAGTTTTTGCTCTATTTTTCTGAAGAGGAGGTATGTCAAATGTTCCTTCGTAAATCGAAGAATAAAAATGTTAGAATTATGTATCATGTATAGAAGATATATAACGATGAAAAAGAGAAAATAAATAAATTGAAATGTATTTTAAATTTATATTTGAAATAGAAGATAACATGTCGTATAAGTTCCTTTTTTGCAGAGATATCATTTGACTTATGAAAAACTGTTTACTATGTATAATATCAATTAGAAAGATTAATATGGTAAGCAATTAAATATTACAAAACATGAATAAAGATTCTATAATTAAGTTGCCGATTTTATAAGATTTGATATAATCTCTATTATAAAAATTCAACGGGTATTACAACACCGTAAGTTACCTTTAGACATGCTAACGATTGATGAAAAAAAGAGTTTTTACCAAAACTTTGGTAGGTGATGTCACAAAGTGATCTAATGGTGGAAAATCTATGATCGAAATACAATCAATGGCCCTGATTGTTTAAGATGATGTCATAAGGTTTCTCTTTTAATAATATTTAGAGATTATCATTTTTTTTTGCAAAATTACATATTTAGATTGGTGGGTGTCATACCACACATACCATATTTTTAGCACTGTCACATTATCGTCAATTTATCTATACATCAACCAACAAAACCGGTGGTGTAATACTACATTTTTTTTTTTTTTTTTTAATAGAATAAAATATAATTATATAAAATTAATAAAAGGAAAAAACTTCATTAATTTTAAAAAAATACATATTAAATTAAAAAAATTAAAAAAAACATAATCGCAACATAGTAAAATAATATGTGACATATAATTATCGTCGCTTGTCACGTCATCATAATCCTCTTCCGAATCTCCTTCAAACTTTTCTGATTCGTTATCTGTATTGTCGAAAAATATGTCTTCAAAAAAATTGTCGACAATGAGATTCATTCGAGCATTGAAGATGTGTTCCAACAAATCAACGTGGATGTTGTGTGAAACGTCCCAAATTTCAAACCAATTTTTTTCATTTAATATTAAAAGCATTTGGTCCAATTACATGTAACATCTCAATCCTCAGGTATGAAATTTAATTCTTTTAGCATATTTTTCTTGGACCAACTCGGCGAGTTGGAAGGCCTCAACTCGGCGTGTTGAGGTGACGTTGGCCGCATATATTAATGGACCAACTCGGCGAGTTAGAAGCTGACCAAGAAACCCTGATTTTTTAGGGTGTTGCACCTTATTTAAAGGCCTTAAGTGTAACAAACCGTTATTTCAAACCTATATAATAATATAGGCCAATTTGTAGTTCTTTTTAAAATAATAAAGAGAAATTTTAGCATACTATGTACATTTACATAATCGACCCTCAAAAATGAAGTATTAAATAATATCGATTGGGATGAACAAAGTGGTAGAGATTGTAACAAGGTTTCCAAAAATATAAATAACACTAAAATCCGAGTTATAACGAAGAAGTTATGACCAATCGAAGATCCGCGACAAAACCGGCAAAACACTGTTCAGTGCAAAAAGTGAGTTTTCAATAAAAGGCTTTTTAGCCTTAACAATCTAAATGAAAGTTGTAGAATATGTTAAACCGAGAACTTTCATAAAAAGAACGTCAAAATCTGACTTCATATGAGGAAGTTATGATTTTTCTAAAGTTCAGTATAGCAGTATACAGCTACAAACTCAAAATAAAGATCGAATGATTTTTAGCTGACACAACTTAAACGAGAATCGAATGTCTCGTCAATAGTAGTACAACGGTAAAAAGACAGACGAAAACGGACTTCGGATAAAGAAGTTATGAATTTTTAACGGATTTTCCTGTCCCGGTCTGTTAAAAATAATAATATGAAAAATAAAGTCAAAATTTGGCAACAAAGTCTAAACGAAAGTCATAGAGTATAATTTTACCTACGCGTGCATATAAAGAACGTCGAAAACGGAGCTCGTATGCGAAAGTTATGAATTTCGCAAGTTTTGGGCACAAAAATCGAGAAATATTGAATACCGGGAAAATTCGCATGGCTGGGGTTCGGCCACGTCACCTCGCATGCGAGGCTCCTCGTGTCCGTCCCATGTCCGCTTCTAATTCGACCGAAGTCGCGGCCCAGTGAGAATCCGACGCGCCTCGCCACCTGTCCGATGCGAGCCTCCCCTTCGGCACCAGTCCGAGGACATGTCCTCTCCCCCTTCCTTCGGATCCGAGGCTTCGGCCCTATATATAGTTGTGAGATCCTCCGGTTTTAACCCCATTTTTACACCATTTTCCACCTTTTTCACCTCTTTCGCTCCCAGAAACTTACTTACAACCCCCAAAGCCCCGATATCATATCTAAAACCCTTGAGACGTATTCTACAACTTGGTTAAGATTATTTATTCTAAATAATCTTTTGTCAAAAAGTCGTTTTCGACCCCTATTATCTCTAAATTGACTAGCCCGGATCTACGGGCGTTTCAATTATCTCCCCCTTAGGATGATTACGTCCCGGAATCATCAACGAAACATGGCTCACATGATGACTCCATACGTTATCTCTTCATCCTAAGTAATAACCATTACTTTGATGTTTCTTCGAACGAGTATCTAACTCTAAGACTTCCTGATTTTAGGCGGTGCTCGATCTTGCACTTGCTCCATATCTCACGTTAGACTCCAAATTATGACCTTCAAGTCACAATCTCGATCCTTACTTGAGACTGCTTCTTCTTCTTAACAAGGTTAAGATAAGTTATTTTATTACTACAATGGACTGATGTGTCATATTCTAATGACTTATCATCGTATGTTCCCACGCTTAGACTCAGGTCTATTAGAGTCTTCCAGAATAGACTATACATTTCTTCATGTTCTAATCACATCTTAAAAGGTAGCATTTCTAGCTACAAGCCACTATCGCGATACCTCTACCGATCGCTTTGATTATCTTTTATTTCAATCTTCCGGCTTAAGTCAGATGCTACATCAAACTTGGTTCTTTGAACCACGTAACATACTTATCATAGTCAGACTCAATTCGATATGACCACTAGGGTCGGAATAACAATCATCCTCTTAGTCATTAACGAAACGATGGTAACGACATATTTGAATAAAACAGTATCAATTACTAGCTTCTTGGTAATCTTGTGACTTTCCCTGATCCAAGCATGAGTCCTGTGCTTCCGGTAGTATAGGCCTCTACTACCTTTCACATCTACTCATACTCGTCCCAAGTATTGTCTCACAGTTTATCCAAGTCACCATGCAAGAAAATCACACAATCATTCAACACATCAGATAACAAAACGAAGGTTTTATATTATTTCTTGAAACGATTACATAGGTGTTCAAGTTCACCCTAGACTATGCCTCTAATAGGCTACCCCTACGATACTATGGCTACTTCATAAATCGATCTTTGGATATCAAGCCTTCACTCCTGAAACCTTGCATTGTCAGTAGCTTCGCCAAGGATCCTCTTGAATGCTCTTTCCTTCGGCTTTGGCGGCACATTCGGTCTCGCTGCTTCATTTTTCTTCGGGCAGTCCCTAGACATGTGCCCCTTGTCTCTGCATCTGTAACATAATTTATCCCTATGTGTACAGTCCTTGGAATAGTGACCGATTCTTCCACACCTGTAACAAGTCACTTCTTCGTCGCATCCCTCATAGTGCTTCAGCGGTACATTTGGCGTTGTAGCCCTTATCATACAATCTCTCTTGAAGTGTCCCTTTCTACTACACTTAAGGCAAACTTCCTCCTTGGTTGAGCACTTGGGGGCATAATGACCAGTATTCCCGCATTTGAAGCAGGTCACTTCCTTATGGCATCCCCCGTTTGTTTCCTTCCATACTTGTAACACCATTTTGCTTCACCTCTTCCTCCTCCAGACTGTGAGAACATGTTGTTCTTGTTGGACCTTGAAGTTCCCTCAAATTTCCTCTTCTTGCCAACCTCAATCCAGATGGCTGCCTCAAGAGTAGGTGCATGGCGTACTGGCACAGTAAGTTTGTTTTTACTTTGTTGAAGTAAACGCCTTGTTTCTTCCATCTGTTGATCCAGCATTATCCGCACCATTGCCTGTACCCCTGCCATCGTGATTGGCCTAGGTGCAGCTGCTACTTCTGGTGCATGATCAATCACTTGTGTTTGATTCCTATTTCTGTTCGCGTTCCCAACTCCACTTCGGGTTCTTGCCATCTCGTTCTATACACCAAATCGGACGTTCGGGGCGAAACGGCGAGAATTAAGATAGGAAAGATTTTCTTTACGATCGACGTGTAAATCTCCCTATTACTTCAAAAAGTTACATGCCTGTTCTAATACCGTAATTAAACGTTTAGAAATCTGAACACATAAAGTTTCCAGATCCGGTCGGCAACAGACCATAGATCCGATCATACATTTAGCATCATAAAGCATCATAAATCAGTTAGCACATAAAAGCATGTTAGACATTTTCCCTAAATAAGCTAGTGCTTATGTCTATTTAGGTGTAATACCTAAGACACATTCCTCACAATCATTGCTTAGCATTCTAAGTTTAAGTCTAGAAATAAATCCATATTCCTAGTTCGCTTAAACTAATGCTCTGATACCAACTATGACATCCCCATTTTCACGGCCAGAAAAGACCAATTTTGTTTATGCTTTATAAAAATCAGAGTACCTCTTTTTAATAAAAATGTGCGGAATTTGTTCCCAGTGAAACATGATAAATACGTTATCAGGGCATTTCCGAAGAAAAATATTTTTATTCATTTTAAAACATTTGGGATGTCATCGTCAATACAGAAACATAAGCATAAACAGAACTTACATTCATTATCGCTAGTGATTTATATCTCCTTAATCTCTCAGTGTAATGTGACTTCATATCAACACATGTGATATAAATAAACTGAGTGGGTTAGGTTGGGAAACCTGGTGAGTACATAGGGTTTTCAACCCACAATAATATAATTATTATGTTTAATCATCAAACAGTTAACCCAATTACCCATCCCCATTATCTTCTTTACTCTTAAGGATCTACCCTAAGAATAAGCTATTTCTCGTTCATTCATTCCTAAGGATTTTCCTAGGAATAGGTACGAAGTCCATCGTTGTCAATGACACAGCTGTCAAGCACAACTGCTAGTTCTATCACTTAGGCGCAACTGCCATAATTGTGACATTCTATATGAGACGCAGCTGCCAGTATTGTCCTTCGAGCACAGCTGCTAGGGTTATCTCGTTTATTGACAGTATCGTTTTCGAGAGTCCACTCGCAATACATGTCAATGGGTTTTTAGAGTACACCGGTGAACACATCGTTCACAACACCTACAGGTTGCGAGCCTGCTAGTGTTCCACTGGACTGTCTAGAATAATCCGTGGTTGTCATCCATACTCTGCTAGATGACGGGGCCAACATTTGGGAACAAGGCTTCTCACATCGTCCACCTCTCACCCTTACCTCATGGTCTATATCACTTCTCAACTCATCATCCAACTCATATTTCATCTACCTATGTTTTACCCAACATATTATGTAGATATAAATATATATACAGCTTAAATCATATAAAACTTGTATAAAATCGTTCATCCAACATTGATAGCAAGTATACAGATAATATGCACACATAGCACATAATTTATATAAAATACTTCATATCTATGTGTAAGATGAAAGGGACCATGCACTCACTTGAAAAGGTGGTGATTCCGAACTCAGACAGCGCTTCGCTTCTTAAAAATAATTTCCTTCGACGAAACCTAGTATTATTACCACTAGAGTTTAGTCTATTATTCATCGAGACTAATTAATAGTCTAGCTATTATTACTATTATATAAGCGTTAAACAATACTTATATAACCCATAATAATAGCTCAAGTACTTATTATAAGTTCCTAATAACGTTACTATAATTAAATAAAAGCTATATTAAAAATAGCGTAGGCGTAGCTCACTTACAACAGGTTTTATAGAAAATCGGGCTTTGCTTGGAGCAGCGTTCCCGAGCCGAAAAGCTCTTCTTCTCGGAGCCGTCGAGCACTCCGGGGCTTCCGCCTCGTGCTATGGAGGTTCCCTAGGCTTTTCGGGGGGTTTCGGGGCTAGAGAGAGGTTTTAGAGAGAGAGTAAAGAGAAGAAAGAATGGGAAAAGTGTGAAGAAAATGAGGGTGGGAGAGGTTCTATTTATAGGGTGAAAATGGCTGAACTTGGTGCCACATGTCACCATCTAGTGGCAAGACTTGGGGAGAAAGCAATGGCCAAGATTGTGTCAAATCACCCATTTTCGCACAGCACACTTCCGACTTCTAAAATCCGTAACTTTCACATAGGAGCTCCGTTTTTGACGTTCTTTATATCCACGCGTAGGCAAAAATAAGATCTACAACTTTCATTTTGACTCCATTGGCTAATTCTCGACCGATCTTAAATTTAACAGTACGAGAAGATTATACTGTTAAATGTCCGCGTAAAATTCATAACTTCTACATAAGGACTCTGTTTTCGTCTGTATTTTTACCGTTGAGTTCCTATTAATGAGATATTCAATTCTCATTTAGGTCGCGTAGGCCAAAAACCGCTCGATCTAAAATTCGAGTTTCGGGCTGTGCACTGCTAAGCCAAATCTTAGAGTATACTACGAAGTCAGATTTGGGCGTTCTTTTTTTGTATGTTCTTGGTTTAAAGTATACTAAAACTTTTGTTTATATTTATAAGGCTAAAAAGTCCTCCATCGTAAATTCACTATTTACGTCTCCCGGTGTCGTGCCGATTTTGCCGTAAAACTTCGACGGACCATAACTTCTTCGTTATAACTCGGATTTCGGCGTTCTTTATATGTACGACACCCTTGAGACGTATTCTACAACTTGGTTAAGATTATTTATTCTAAATAATCTTTTGTCAAAAAGTCGTTTTCAACCCCTATTATCTCTAAATTGACTAGCCCGGATCTACGGGCGTTTCAATTACTATGATGCATGTGTTGTGATACTACAAATGAAGTCCTCCACCCCCGGACGTTTCCGCCGTCTGGTTTGTGGGTGTGACAGATTGGTATCAGAGCATTGTTTATAGTGAACTCAGTATATCAATCCATAAAAGATATACAAACTATAAATACATCGAGGCTAAGAGCTCTAACTACAAGTATACTTTTTAAAATTTTAAGTATTTTTACAAGTAGTATACTAACACTCATACCTACAAGTATAGTATCACAGTCATAAGAACTTAAAAGTATTTGGATGTTGAACACTACAGTCAAACCTGAGCAGTTATGTAATCATATATGGGATTAATATAGCCTGATCAACTATATTGGTTTGAGATATGACCAACATGTGTTTGGGGGTGAAATTAGTGTTGCAACAAGTCTAAAACTTACCAACTACAGAAGAAACTCTAGAACAGAACATAAAAATACTATAATAATATTTTAACATCGATATGCTTTACTTTTTCATGCACTTCTCATGTTCGTATTCTCGCACAGACACAATGGCAAAATATCATTTACCAGGGGACTCTTATTTTTTGAACCATGATAATGAAGGATGGATAGTAGAGGATCCGGAAGAGGGTCCAGAAGAAGATTCAGAACAAGATGAAGATGAAGATTCATAGGGTACCGATACAGAACCTATCGTATACAATCCCTCACTAGCCATCCCACATCCCGCAGTCAGGCAAGGATATCAAGGGCCAATGCCAGTTTGGGGAGACCACATATACCACTGGAGCAGACAACAGGGCCAACGCCCACCCTATGGAATGTGCCGAGATTTCTACGACCTCAATAACGGAGGGTCAGCCGACAGGGCTCTTCCTGTCATTATTCATCGTATAGCTCGCCAAACCGATCCGGCGAGGGTTTCAATCACCCGAATCTTAGAAGTCACGGCTGCCTCCCAACAAAACGCCGCAAATATTCATCGTCTAGACAGAGATCACGATGAAACCAAACATCATACAGACATGCTGCATGTGGAAATGATTGCTGCTCAAATTGAAATCAAAGCACTCCAAGAGCGTCAGACTACACTGGAGAGGCGTTTAAGGGAGTCAGAATCCCATGAGGCAGGGCCCAGTACTAGGAGCCATACTCGCCACAAGTAGTGTTTACACTACTTCTACTTTCTATTTTAATATATCGAATGTATATACTACTTTTTACGATATGTACAAAACCGTGTATCAATAAAATGATAAGCATTTTACTTCAACAAGAGTTATTACAATTTTCATAAACATCTTATTTCAAAATTTTGGTTATAGTTTAAATCTATATATATGTTCTAGTGTTATTTTTCATGTTTATCAATACGACCGCAGAAATTTTATTTTCAGTAGGTCGGTTTGATGTCGATGCTTTCTCAGTATTGTGGTATATTATAGACCTGCTTTAAGGTCAAGTTTTCCAGACTATATGTACTTAATATACCAATACAATCGACATGTATTTCATACTCTTTGAAAAATAACCACTCAAATTTATATTATCCTGTTGCAAGTTGTACTTGCAGTGGACTTCTATTTCCAATTCTTTACAAGATTTATATTGAATTAAGTGTTTAGTTCATAGATATCAAATTCATATTCATTCTTGATATCTTACCATCTTTTCATCTATTAACTTTTATAGTAAAAGATGCCTCCTCGGAGAAACCCAAGACATGTCAATGAAGCACCAACATCACCTCCGCCACCACCTCCTCAATTCGACGCTGCCATGTTTCAGGCTGCGGTCACGGCGGCTATTGCGGATGCTATATCTCAGATAAACACCCCTGGTGCTAGTGGATCAGGAGTTGGTGCACACCCTACCAACCACGGTGAGAGTCATGGACACTCACGAGAGTGTACTTATAAAGACTTCTCGAACGCCAAACCGAGGACCTTTAATGGAACTGGAGGAGTGATGGTTTTAAGACAATGGATTGAGAAGACAGAAGCAATTTTTGAAATTTGCTCCTGTCCGGCGGGTAGCAAAGTAAAATTTGCTGCTTGTACTTTTTCAGATAGAGCCCTAACATGGTGGAACGGCCATGTTAAGTCACTGACTTTGGTAGTGGCTAATACTATAAGTTGGGAGAACTTGAAAACCATGTTGATGCGGGAATACTGTCCGCGAGGGGAAATTCAGAAACTTGAGCAAGAGCTCTGGGGTCTTACTATGGTTGGTTCAGACATAACAACCTACACGAATCGATTCTGTGACTTGGCGATCCTTTGTCCAGAAATGGTTGGTCTGGAGAGAAAAAAGATTGAAAGGTATATTTGGGGACTGTCGCCCCAAATACATGCAAGTGTCATTGCTTCTAGGCCTGTTACCTTTGACAGTGCCAAGGAGCTGGCACAGTCACTTATTGACCATAGAAACCGTCAAAACTCTGTGGTTGCTGCACCAGAACAACCTAAGGAAAACAACAACAACAGCAAGAAGAAGGGTTGGAACAAAAGGAAGGGCAAATCTCCTCAGGAACCTTCAAAGAAGCAACAAGTAGTGGCAGTCCATGCTACTACTGTACCTGCTACCGTATCTGCTACTGTACCTACTGTTGTTCCTGTTAACCCTGCACCAGCTAAGCCCTATTCTGGTAACCTCCCTAAATGCAACAAGTGCAATTTTCACCACAACGGAAATTTTCGAGAAATGTAGTGTCGTAACTGCAACAGAAAAGGGCATACTGCCCGATTCTGTAGAACACCACCCCAACCGAGTAACCAAGTACCTACCGCTGGAGTAGGTCAAACATGCTACGGATGCGGTGATGTGGGGAATTTCAAGAGAGATTGTCCAAAATCTTGAAATGTCGGTGGAGTTGGGAGGATTCTAGCACTGGGTCACGAAGAAGCGGTGGCAGACCCTGCGGTGGTCACGGGTACGTTTCTTCTCAACAATACTTATGCATGCATTCTATTTGATTGTGGTGCTGAGAGGAGCTTCGTGAGCCATAATTTTAAACACCTACTAAATCAAAACTCCCAACCACTAAATGAAACTTTCACAGTCGAAATGGCTAACAGGAAATCCGAATCCACCAACGATATATACATAGGATGTACCCTTACCTTGAATAACTTTTCTTTCCCAATAGACCTTATGCCGATCTTTATCAAAAGTTTTGACGTCATAATAGGTATGGATTGGTTGTGCCCTAACCATGCCGACATCCTATGCTATGAAAGAGCTATTCGCTTGAACTTGCCAACTAATGAAACTCTTATTATCTACGGCGACATACCCAGAATGAACCTTCATATCATTTCTTGCATCAAGGCACAGAAATACCTTCGCAAGGAGTACTGTGCTTTCTTAGCTCACGTGGTAGACAAAAAGCAAGAAGTGAAATACATCGCAAGCATTCCTGAGGTCTGCAACTTTCCCGATATATTTCCCGACGATCTTCCAGGAGTGCCTCCCGAACGACAAGTCGAATTCCAAATCGACTTAATCCCTGGAGCTACCCCTGTAGCCAAATCCCCCTATCGTATTGCACCTTCTGAGATGCAGGAATTATCTAGCCAGCTTAACGAACGCCTAAGCAAAGGTTTCATAAGACTAAGCTTCTCACCTTGGGGAGAACCGATTTTGTTCGTAAAGAAGAAGGATGGATCATTCTGCATGTGCATAGACTACCACGAGCTGAATAAACTTACCATCAAGAATCGATATCCTCTGCCTCGCATTAACGATCTGTTTGACCAACTTCAAGGTGCGAACAACTTCTCGAAAATAGACTTAAGATCCAGGTATCACCAGTTACGGATTTTGGAGGACATTCCCAAAACTGCGTTTAGAACTCGTTATGGTCATTACGAGTTTGTAGTGATGCCATTCGGATTGACGAATGCACCTGCTGTGTTCATGGACCTAATGAACAAAGTGTGTCATCCATTCCTGGACAAATTCGTCATAGTCTTCATCGACGACATCCTTATCTACTCAAGAAGCAAAAAGGAACATGACCAACATCTTCGTCAAGTATTAAAAACTCTTAGAACAGAGAAACTCTATGCAAAGTTCTCAAAGTGTGAGTTTTGGATCAGGAAGGTTGATTTCCTAGGTAACGTGGTCAGTTTAGAAGGAATACACGTGGACCCTTCCAAAATCAAGGCAATTGAAAATTGGCCAGCACCCAAAACAGCTACAGAAATCCGACAATTCTTAGGTCTTGCTGGCTACTATCGCAGATTCATCCAAAATTTCTCCAGAACCGCTAAACCGTTTACCACCCTGACACAAAAGGGTGTAACTTTTAATTGGGGAGAGAAGCAAGAAACAACATTCCAAACACTGAAACGAGCTTTATGCAGTGCACCGATCTTGTGTCTACCTGAAGGGACAAAGGACTTTGTAGTGTACTGTGATGCTTCTAATCAAGGGCTTGGGTGTGTTCTTATGCAAAGAGGAAATGTTATATCCTATGTCTCAAGACAGCTTAAGACGCATTAGGTCAACTATACAACACATGACCTTGAGCTAAGAGCAATGGTGTTTGCTCTGAAGATATGGAGACATTACTTATATGGCACGAAATGCACAATATTCACGGACCATAAAAGTCTCTAGCATATCTTCGATCAGAAAGAGCTGAACATGAGACAGCGACGATGGGTGGAGCTACTGAACGATTACGAATGTGAAATTCTTTATCACCCTGGTAAAGCAAACGTAGTAGCTGACGCCCTTAGCAGAAAAGAATACTCGGGACGCCGAGTAAAGTCATTGACCATGACAATTCATTCACATATGTCCACACAGATCAAAGAAGCTCAACTTGAAGCCTTGAAACCCGAAAACGTGGTAGGTGAAACCCTGATAGGAATGGATAAGAACTTCAAAGTCAGGGATGATGGAGTCTATTATTTCATGAACTGGATCTGGACGCCAAAGTTCGGTGGTTACAGAGACATGGTTATGAATGAAGCACACAAAACCCGATACTCCATTCATCCAGGTTCAGACAAGATGTATCTGAAGGGTTTTGAGCATTCTAACACTCCTATGGTGTACATGCAACCTTAGAAACCTTGGATCTATGTATTTCTATGATACATGCAAATTTGTTTTTTCAAGGTTTATAACCTATCTAACATACATGAGGATCTTTTAAACATAAAAGATAGTAAGAAATACATACCTTTAGTTGCTTGGATTCCTTGAGAACCTTGTGAGCCTAGCACCTCAAGTGTGATGCCTCAAATGTCTCACACAACACCAAATGCACTTGGAATAACTTAGAGAGAAATGATACACTTCTTGAAATCGGCTAGCCCTCACTTGTGTGATTTTGTGGCCGATTTTCGGTGAACATAAGGATGCTTATATAGTGTGTTGCAATTAGGGTTACACCATGTAAACCCTAATTGTCATGACTTTTCATTTCCATGACCCATGGGTTCTATAACCACCATGGAGCATCCATTGAGCATCATATGGGTTTTAGCCCAACTTGATAATCCATGAAGCATTAGCCCACTATATAAGTATGGATGATTTACACAATCAACCCATATATTTAATTAGTCTTCTTTTGATCACTTAATTAATTCCAAATTAATTTTGATCAATACTAACTAAATAATACTATTAATATATTAGAACTTATAATATATTAATAAACCTTAAGTGTTATTTCTCTCATTTTAGTCTATCCAAATGCATGATGCCATGCAACCCAAATGGACCATGCTAATCGGGTCAAGTACATTCCAGAAATAGTTATGAACTTAGACACCTAATCCAACAGTCTCCCACTTGGATAAGTATAATAACTATAACTGCAAGAATGACTTCAGGAACCGATCAGAAATCGTAGCTCTTTCAAGGTCTCTCGAAACTGAGATGATGATGATACGCCATTTAAGATAAGTGATAATATAATCCTCTGTTCTAGATATCAGCCGTACAAATACATGGAACAATGTCTTACTTATTGTCCAGCAGTTTGTTTCTCGATTTCCGATTTGTTTGACATAGAACTTAATTGAACAGATCAACTTAGCTCTGAACGGGCCCAGTACATGGGTCCACACAAAATCATCGAGGGGCCCAAATATCACTTCTAATCCAAGAAGGAAAAAATAAACTTCGACTCATATGCTTGTTCTACTACTTGTTGAATCATACAAAAAGGCACGTTTTATAACATCGAGTTACCAATGCCTTTACGTACAATCAATGTATAACCAACTCATAGGCAACAAGTCATATCTCTAGGTTTGAAGACTTATATGATATTACCGTCTCGCGATCATTCGAGATAAATTCCATGAAGTGATACCAACGAGCGTGGGTTGAATCCAATACTCAGAACTTATGAGCACTCATGAGTGTTATAGCCATATCCAACATCTTAGACCTCTACAACCAACTCATGACAGTCTTGATTCATACCTACTTCCAACATATGACCGACTGTGGATGGTTTGAATAACTTAGTCATTCAGGAAGAGCGACTTAGTTATTCTGGAAGTTAAAACATGCAAAGTGAAACACAAGAATAATCGAATCCAATATGATCTCAGAACTTATGAATATAAATAAAACATCTTTTATTTATCACCATATTGATTACCCATCATTCATTGCATACTGTTTCAAACTATCAACTTTATACTTGAACTTAAAAAAAATAGTTGTCCCATGCTCCAAGCATGTACACTACGTTTTTCTAAACACTAGTCATGCCATACACCAAGTATGCACACTATGTTTTTCCAAACATTAGTTATGCCATACACCAAGTATGCACACTAAGTTTGTCTATGATATTTACTCTGTGAAATAGATCGATTGAACATAATTCCAATGATACTTATTTCACAATCCCAAATCCTTACCACAAATGCAAGAATTCCAAATTCCTGCCATTTACCTAAATCTGTTAGATTGTAAACTTATATGCATTGGTCCTCTTGTAATGATTATGCACAGAGTCACAAAGACTTGTCAACAGACATTACATAGTATTCCACTGGAGATCAACTCCATAGAAACGAAGTCTCATATTCAAATTTCATTGCCTTTGAACATTCTTCTTGCATTAAGTTTCCTAATCTTACACAGATTTAATGAATAACTTCCACCTATGGGAATATTTCCATATTCCCCTTTTGACTATTGCTCCTGAACAAGAGTTGCCTCTCCTGAACAAGAGTTGCCTCTTTTCAGAATATATCAATATGGTCCTTCCAAATTAACACTATACTTCCAACTGTCCTTGAGCAACCAATCTTTGGTAAACCTTAGATTGTCCTCAACAATTGCTTAATCAAATTATTCATATCTAGTTCTAGTACTTTTTCCATCTTAATGCACTAGGCATTTGGAAAAATTTAGAACAAGTGAATATTATAGCACATGCAATCGATCCTATATCTGAAGCATATGGGACACGATTCATAAAGACATGATACTAGACCAGTCTTTTGCTATAATATTTCTATTTCTATTTGCCAAGTTCTCATAATTCAGATTATGAAAAGGGATGTCGTAATCATAATCGAATTTTAGAACGCAAATAATGGACCCATATATAGAATTTCCTTGTGTTGAGCCATTCCAACATAAAATTCATATATATATATATATATATATATATATATATATATATATATATATATATCCTTGACTAAAGATGATTAAAACCTCAATCTAAGCTTTTAGAATTGAAGTGAAGTATAATTTCCTCTCCCTTAATTATAGCAAAACAACTTTTTCCCAATTGAAACCTTTTGTTTTCTATAATTAACATTGCTAACTTGCAACACTTATTATAATTATCATGATCCCACTTGCATGAGGATTATTAACATAACACTTATGCTCCCACTAGCTTTGACATGTACTCAGAAATCAGCCGAACATCTAGAAATCAATAATTTATTGACCTTCTTACCAAAGTTCATATTTCTGATACGAGATGCTTTGATAAAACTTTATCAAAATCATACACCTTTCCTTAGATAGCACACATGTGTGTTTAAACAATTTCAGAACTATGAAAAGGGATGTCGTAATCATAGTCTCAATTATTTAGACCTTTACCATTCCTCACAAGTCTATGTTAGTGTGCCGGTTAACCACACACGCTCTACTAACGACTTTGAGAATGCAAATGTCACAATTGCTATCTACTTAAAATCTACTTAGTGAAAGCATTTCCTCACCATCATTTTCATGAATCGGAGAGAAACCTTATGACACTTAGATTTTGTGGTGTATGTGTTCCTATCCATGTGAATATGTTAAAACCATAATCACAAGGTTAGTGACAAATCCAAACTCATATGGATTGAACTTGTGCAGTCTTAATTTCTTGCCACCTGGCAGCACAAGGGCCTGTCATTGCTTCCAAGTTGTTATGCAACCAATTGAGAACTCTCAGAACTCATATGCAAAGCCAACTTTAACTGGAATGGGCACAAAAGTAGGAATATGTCAACACGATAGGTTATAAACCTCAAGTAGTGTGCTAGTGATAAACTATAGGTTTTTCTTCTTGATTAGATCTAGAAGCCTTTTCAAGATCTTTAAGACTCCCACTGTCCTATTGACATATAAGACTCACTTGCCAAATATTCAAGAGATAGTGCACATTCTTTATCAAGACAAACACTTCACACAATTGGCGTTAGTTGGTCTTTGTTTTATCCAAAACATCACAACTTACCAACTTCAAATGTACAAGAGTAGGAATCATTTTACTCTTACATTTGACAAGTGTTATAAACCTTTCTTTAAGATGTGTCACTCAAATTACAATCTTAGAGTATAACTCTAAGACTTTTTTTGGAACGAAGTATGATTCATCTTTTGATTTAACCAATTCTACAATTCACGATTCCTCTTCGTAGTTAAACAAATGTACTAATATGTCCTTAGAGGATCAATTGTGATATGGTTTCATAATCACTAAGATAATCACTAAACATGATACTAAAGTACTCTCCCATCTTTTCAGATTTGAGAAACTTTTATCCTTCTGCCTTATTTGATTCTTCTCATTCATCCTGAAAAACATCGAAACTTTTCCAATGTTTCAGAATTATACTTAAGCTGGTAAGTATAACCATATTTACTGAACTTTAGTAAATCATGGCTAATCGATCTTTTGTGGTGGACTTAACTAGTGCACAAGAATGTGACCTCGATCCATTAGCCCTTCACTTGACTCACATATAATCGTGAACAAGGAATTAGCCTTAATTTTCCAAAGATGAAAATTCTCATTCATCATACTATACAACTTGTATGATTCCAAATTTCTATCCAACTGAAAACTTGGGTGATGAGAATCTTTCCTTATTTGGTAAATTTAGACACTACCACAAATGAAAGAATCAAATTCATATTTCCATTATTGCTATCACTGGAATCATATAAACAACAATTTTCCACAGATGCCATTGTAAGGATACTCAAAATAAATAAAAACATAAATTTTCTTTTATTTTAAACTTGCGGAAAAACTTATCCTTACAATGCAAATGCATATGAAAACTATGTTGTTATCTATTCTTAAGCAATCTATCACAACTCTTAAGCAGCAGCTAAAAAATTCTGATCACCAAACCATGCGATTGAAATCCATCTTCGCGATCAGAATCAGCTTACTCTTCTTTAAGCTTCCTATCTCTTCTTTGATTCTTAAAACTTCAACATGTGACCCAGTCACATCATGTAATAAGAATCTCCAAGTAGGAACTTAATAGAGTTAGATAGTGGACTTACCTGAAGTAGAGTCAAACTTTTGACTTGACCTTCTCTCAGATCTTTCAGGTAGTTAAGGCAGCTTCACAACCAATGGCCCTTCCTTTGGCAACAGAAACATATGGACCCTTTGGAAATGGTGCACTAAATACAACTATCACACATTTGACAGTTTAAGCCCCTTTATTCAATTAATCTCTTTTAGTCACCAAATTAATTCCTAATTAATCTATGACTAATATTAATTAAATAATATAATTATTCCTATAATATATTATTCTCATAATATATTAATATAATAATATCTTCTCTCTCTTCATAAATCACCCTGTCAAGTTGCTATGGTGAAGGCAACCCAAAAGGACCATGCACAACCGGGTCAAGTACTTACCAAATATAGTTACGGGCTTAAACACTAATCCAACAGTCTCCCACTTGGATAAGTCTAGTAACTAAAAATGCAAGCCTAATCCGATTAGCAATCGTAACTCTCAAAGACGCTGTCAAACTACGATCTTATCAGTAACCTGTCCTTTAGATAAGGGATCGTATGATCCTCTATTCTAGATATCATGTGGACAATCACATGGAACATAGTCATACTTATTGTCCATCAGTTAGTTTCTCGATCTCAGATTCATTTGACATGCAACTTAATTGAACACATCAATTCAGTCCTGACCGGGGCCGACACATAAGTCAAATCAAATCATCGAGGGGCCCTGATATCGCTTTTACCCTCTTAGGATAAAAGGAACAGATAAACTTCGACTTATATGCATTTATTATCCACTAATCAAATCATACACAACAATGCGTTTTATAACATCAAGTTACTGATGCGTTTGCGCATTATCAACGCACAACCAATTAGCAAATAATAAACTATATATCTAGGTTTTAAGACCATATGATATTACCGTCTTGCGATCACTCATGATGAATTCCATGAAGCGATTCCAGCAAGCGTGGGTTTATTCCAATGCTCAAATCAAGTTCATAAGCACTCATGAACGTTGTAGCAAACCTTTGCTATGTCTAATACATTTTAGACATTCTACACACCAATTCATGACAGTCTTCATTCATATCTACTTCCAACATATGAACGACTGTGGACCATTCGAATAATTCGATTATTATCAAATAATTTAATTATTCAGGAAGTCAAAACATGCAAAATGAAACAATAGGTAAATGATTAACATAACACAGTAACATTACTAATAAATAATACTCTTTTATTTAATCATCGAATGTTAATTACAATTTATCTATTACACGTTTCTAAACTATCTAATCTAAACTAATATCGTCCTTCAACCCGATGCTCCTAGCGTGCTGCAAGTGCTTAACCCTGTTCAGTCCCTTCGTAAGCGGATCTGCTGGGTTATCCTTCGACGATACCCTCTTTACTACGAGGAGTCCTTCTTCCACCTGATGTCGAATAAAGTGATATTTTTTGTCGATATGTCGAGATCTACCGTGATCTCTTGGTTCCTTGGTCAAGGCAACCACTCCTTCATTATCACAGAAAATCTCCATGGGCTCCTTTATGGCTGGCACAACTCCAAGGTCTCCAATGAAGTTCTTCAACCATATTGCCTCGTTTGACGCTTCACTCGCTGCAATGTACTCTGATTCGCACGTTGAATCAGCTACGGTTTCTTGTTTGGAACTTTTCTAAGTCACTGCTCCTCCATTAAGGGTAAAGACCCAGCCCGAATGCGAACGGTAGTTGTCCCTGTCGGTCTGAAAACTGGCGTCACTGTACCCTCGCACCTTTAAGTCATCACTCCCACCGAAGACCAGAAACCATTCCTTGGTCCTCCGAAGGTACTTAAGAATATTCTTGACTGCGATCCAATGCGCTCTGCCAGGGTTCCGTTGATATCTGCTGACCATGCTCAAAGCGAAGGCTACATCAGGGCGAGTACAAGTCATAGCATACATGATCGAGCCGACTGCGGAAGCGTAAGGTACTCGACTCATCTTTGCTATCTCGACTTCAGTACTCGGACTTTGAGTCTTACTCAACTTTGCATTACTTTGGATTGGTAACTCCCCTTTCTTTGAATTCTCCATACTAAAACATTTTAGTACCTTGTCCAAGTAAGTATTATGACTAAGTCCTATTAGTCTCTTACTTCTGTTTCTCACTATCCTTATTCCCAAAATATAGGAAGCCTCTCCGAGGTCCTTCATAGCGAAGCACTTCCCGAGCCAGGACTTAACCTCCTGCAGTGTCGGGATGTCGTTTCCTATGAGTAGTATGTCGCCGACATACAAAACGAGGAAGCTTACTACACTCCCACTGGCTTTGACATATACACATGATTCATCTTCGCTTCGCTGAAAACCAAACTCTTTGACCTTCTCATCAAAACAAAGATTCCATCTGCGAGACACTTGCTTAAGTCCATAAATATACTTCTCAAGCTTACACACTCTATTGGGATGCTTCGTATTGACAAAACCCTCTGGCTGAGCCATGTAAACATCCTCAGCCAACTTCCCATTAAGGAAAGCGGTTTTGACATCCATTTGCCATATTTCATAGTCATGAAATGTAGCAATGGCCAGCATCACCCTGATAGACTTTATCTTCGCAACTTGTGAGAAGGTTTCGTCGTAGTCAACTCCAGGAGTTTGAGTGAAACCCTTTGCAACCAATCGTGCCTTATAAGTGTGCACATTCCCATCCACGCCAGTCTTCTTCTTGAAGATCCACTTGCACCCGACCGTTTTACGACCTGGTACATTGTCAACCAAATTCCAAACTTGGTTGTCATACATGGACTGAATCTCGCTGCCCATAGCCTCTTTCCATTTTGTAGACTCCGGGCCTGTCATGGCTTCCTTATAGCTGTTAGGTTCGTCCAGATTCACTAATGTACTATCACTAATGAACGTATCCCCTTCTGTAGTAATATAAAAACCATAAAACTGGGGTGGAACACTAATCCTTTCGGAACGTCTAAGAGGTAAGGACTCGTTAATTGGTTCAATCGGAGTTTCCTCCTCGGGTTGAGCGCCAGTGTTATAGGTTCCTTCATCGCTCGACTCTTGAAGCTCTTCAAGATCGATTTGCCTCCCACTGTCTCCTTGGCCTATGAGTTCTCGCTCTCGGAAAACCCATCTCCTCGCAATGAAGACAACATTGTCACTTGGTCTGTAGAAGAGATATCCAAAGGATTTCCGCGGGTAGCCGATGAAAATGTTGGATAAGGTGTCTAAGTCCATAACTATTTCTGGTATGTACTTGACCCGACCCGGCATGGTCCATTTGGGTTGCATGGCATCATGCGTTTGGATAGACTAAATGAGAGAAATAACACTTGTGGTTTATTAATATATTATAAGTTCTAATATATTAATAGTATTATTTAATTAGTATTGATCAAGAATTAATCTAGGATTAATTAAGTGATCAAAAGATGACTAATTAAATATATGGGTTGATCATGTAAATCATCCATAACTTGTATAGTGGGCTAAAAGGCTCCATGGATAATCAAGTTGGGTTAAACCCATTGATGCTCCATGGAGGCTCCATGGGAGTTACAAACCCATGGATCATGGAAATGAAGAGTCATGCCACATTAGGGTTTACATGGTGTAACCCTAGATGTGACACACTATACAAGCAACATGTTCTCCACCAAAATTGGCGACACTAAGAAACAAGAGGGCTAGAGCCGATTTTGCAAGTGTAAGATTCTCTCAAAGTTTACTCCTTTGCATTTGGTGTTGTGTGAAGCATTTGAGGCATCACACTTGGGGTGCTAGGCTCACAAGGTTTCAAGGATCATAATCAACAACAAGGTAAGTTATTCTATCTTTCATTCAAGTTAAAAATGTTCCCCATGTATGCTAGATAGGAATATAACATTGGAATTCAACTTTGCATGATAATTAGACAAACATAGATCCAAGGTTATTAGGGTTGCATGTACACTTAGGAAGTGTTAGAATGCTCAAAACCCATCAGTGGTATCAGAGCCTAGGTTTGTTTGTTGTTTTTTTTTTGTGCAAGTTACTCGTCGAGTCTGTTCTTGCACTCGACGAGTAGAGGCTGCATTTTTCAGAATTTCGACACTTGTTGCTGGAAATGGACTAGAAACATTACCCTAAACTGTTTTGGTGTTTTAAAACTTGTTTTAGATGGTGTAATGTTTATGCTAATCCATTTACAATGGCAATTATCAAAATTACAAGTTTTTTAAGTGTAATTTTTGATTCTTGAAAGTGTTCATATTCATGTTCTTGAACTTATGAAGATTAGATGATCATAGGAATTGTTTGTAACCTTCATGGTAGTTTAATTCATGATCATAATGTGTTTTAATGGAGTCCATAACTTGTCCTCAAGTTATGGAAAACCAAAAGTCTCACTTTTATTAAAGCCATTAAAAGAATACAAGAGTTATAAAAATGAAGAGTCTTCATTTTTATTACTCAATTAATTCATAAGTTATAAGAAATGAAAAGTTTTGGAAGTTTACAAAACTTGCCCTCAAGTTTTGGAACATGTAAAGTCTTGATTAAAACTTTAGTTCCAACCCTTAGAATTTTAAAAGTTAAAATTCAACCCTTATACTTTATAATATTATAAGTTACTAATATATATATGTATAACGTCAAGTCGTCTTACCGCTAGTACGCCTCATTCACGAAGCCGGTCTATAAGGGGGGTATAAGGTTGTTGCCTATAAAATGGCAACTTAATGGGTGTCCACTCTCACCCACCGCTTCCTTGATCGGTGGAGGGTCGTTAGCCGAACGGGTAAGACAAGGACTTATAAATTCTCATTAAAAGTATGATGAATATTATAAAGTAACTAAATGCTTTTATTAAATTCCCAATCTTAGTTACTTTAGGAAAATGTGAATAAGGTGCTAATCCATGAAATTACACTTTACACTTTGTTTAAGTCGTTGGTGGAGCGTGTGTGGTTAACCGGCACACTAACTTGGACTTAACAAGGTAGGTAAAGGGTGACTTAAGGTTTACCATAGCATCGGTGGAGCGTGTGTGGTTTACCGGCACATCGATTGAGTGTTAAACCTTGAGGGTACCAAGTGATTTGCATGGTTACTTCACACCTCGTTTTGTGATCCTCGGTATCCCAGTCACAAAACTTGGAGGGCACACTCGAGATTGAAACATGCCTTTGAAAAGTTCATTGAATCTCAAAAGAATCTAGGAATTTCTAAGAACCAATTAAAAACCTAATATCTATATTTCATTTTTCATGGTGGAAATTGGTGAATCGTCATTCACCTACCTTTCAAATATGTTATAGCTTGGATTACGACATACCTCTTCTAAGTTATAATATATTGTGATTGGATTCTAGCCTTAATATTACATTTGGGTGTTTTATTAAGGACTCTCTGAATATCTAAACTAATATTGTTCTCTTCTTTCAGATGTCTTCAAACAATGCTGCTTCTGGCTCTAATCCTAATGGCTCCTTTACCCTTATGAACTTGTGTGGGAAAGTCACTTTTGATGGATCCAACTTCAATGAATGGATCAGAAACATCAGGATGATTACCCGCTACGAGGACAAAGAATATGTCCTTGACAAGGAGCTTAAGGAGATTGATGAGACCACTGCAACTCCCCAGGAGATCGCTGACTTCCGGGCACATGAAAGGGATGCTACAAAAGTAGCATGCATCATGTTGGCCACCATGACAGCAGAACTCCAAAAGTCCTATGAGGACTTCTACCCTTTTGAAATGCACCAAACTCTGATGGAAAGATACCATCAAAGTGCACGACAAGAGAGGTATGAAATCATATGCTCTATCATAACAACCATGATGAAGGACGGGGAATCCGTCACGAGCCACATGCAGAAAATGCAAAGGTATGTGGATCGGTTGCTGAAGCTTAATGTGAACTTCCATGAGGAGCTTGCAATAGATATCATTTTGCACTCCTTACCATCGTGCTATGATCAATTCCGCATGACATATCACATGAATAAGGAATAGGTCACACTCAGCAAACTTCAGGGACTCCTCAAGACCGCAGAAACAGGTCTTAAGGGTAAGTCGGTTGTTAACACTCCTACTCCAAACTCCGCCCCGGTTTTGGCAATCGGGAAAGGTAGAGGGAAGAAGAGGAAGAGCTCTTCGAAGGGTACCAAGGCTAGGACCCTTGATGGCTCTTCTTCAAGTGGAACCAAGAAAGGTTTTGTCACTCCTTCTTCTGACCCTAAAGAGGCTGAATGCTTCTATTGCTATGAAAAGTCACATTGGAAGCGGAACTGCCCAAAGTACCAGCAAGATGTGAAGGATGGGAAAGTTAAACCGAACCATGCAGGTATTTACACTATCTTATCTAATAACTCACCCCATTCTAACTCTTGGGTCCTTGATACCGGTTGTGGTATTCATATATGTTCTGATTTGCAGGGACTAAGAAGAAGTGAGAATGTGGAGCATGGAAGAATAAACTTAATCATGGGGAATAGGAAAGCTTTACCTGTCACCAAGATTGGAGTTTATACTTTATCGCTAAGTAGTGGGTTTAGTTTAGATTTGAATAAATGTTGTTATTCGCCAGAAATGGCAAGAAATATTATTTCCTTTCATGCATTGTATAAACAAGGTTTCACCTTTTCATTTGATAATGAAGTTGGTTCGATTAATGCTTTCTCTAATAATGTTCTTTATTTTAAAGCATTACCTTGTGATGGTGTGTATGAAACTGTATCTGTGGTTGATAACTTAGGAAATAATGTATTGTGTATTGATTCTGTTAATGATAATAACTTGGATAAAGCATCATTATGGCATTGTCGTCTTGGACATATAAGCAAGAAACGCATAGGCCAACTCCAAAAGGATGGAGTATTGGAGTCATTTGACCTAAAGTCAGATGATAGTTGCGAATCATGCTTACTTGGAAAAATAACAAAGTCACCCTTCACAGGTTCTTGTGAGAGGGGTGAAGGTTTGTTGGATCTTATACACACGGATGTGTGTGGGCCCTTCAAACATGCCACAAGGGATGCTAATCGTTATTATTTGACTTTTACTGATGATTACAGTAGATATGGATATGTCTACTTAATCAAGCATAAGTCAGAGACTTTTGAGAGGTTTAAAGAGTTTAAACAGGAAGTCAAGAATCAATTGGGCAGGAACATTAAGATGCTTCGATCCGGTCGAGGTGGTGAGTATCTTAGTTCAGAGTTCCTCGACTATCTTAGGGAATGTGGGATTGTCTCACAATTGACACCTCCCAGGACACCGCAGTTGAATGGTGTAGCTGAGAGGCGTAATCGAACCTTGTTGGATATGGTTCGTTCCATGATGAGTCGAGCTTCGCTACCAATCTCATTTTGGGGGTATGCCTTAGAGACTGCCGTCCATATCCTTAATCTAGTTCCCACAAAGAAAGTTGCCAAAACTCCTCATGAGATGTGGACTGGTAAAGTACCCAAACTAGACCACATTAAGATTTGGGGTTGTGAGGCTTTCGTGAGACGCGAGACTCATGATAAGCTCGAACCTCGAAGTGAGAGGTGTATTTTCATCGGCTACCCGCATAAATCCTTTGGTTACCTCTTCTACAGACCTAGTGAGAATGTGGTCTTTGTAGCTAGGAGGGCTTTCTTTCGAGAGAGAGAGTTCATAAGCCAAGGAGACAGTGGGAGGCAAGTTGACCTTGAAGAAATTCAAGAGTCAAGTGGTGAAGGAACTTCAAACCCTAACACTTAACTTGAGGAGGAAACTCCTGTTGAGCCAATTGACAAGTCTGTACCTCTGAGGCGTTCCACAAGGGTTAGGAATGCACCTGAGCATTACTATGGATTCCATATTACTGCGGAAGGTGATACACTTATCAGTGATGAGACACTGATAGGTCTGGATGAACCTAACAGTTACGCGGAAGCCATGGCAGGCCCTGAGTCAGCCAAGTGGAAAGAGGCAATGGACAGCGAGATACAGTCCATGTATGACAATCAAGTTTGGAACTTGGTTGAGAATGTACCAGGTCGTAAGACTGTAGGGTGCAAATGGATCTTCAAGAAGAAGACCGACATGGATGGTAATGTACACACTTATAAGGCACGACTGGTTGCAAAGGGTTTCTCACAAACTCCGGGAGTTGATTATGATGAGACCTTTTCTGTAGTGGCCAAGATTAAGTCTATTAGGGTTCTGTTAGCCATAGCTGCATTTCATGACTATGAAATATGGCAAATGGATGTCAAAACCGCTTTCCTTAATGGAAAGTTGGCTGAGGATGTTTACATGAGTCAGCCAGAGGGTTTTGTCAATACAGAGTACCCTAATAGAGTGTGTAAGCTTGAGAAATCCATTTATGGGTTAAAGCAAGCACCTCGCAGATGGAATCTTTGCTTTGATGAGAAAGTCAAAGAATTTGGCTTTTCTAGGAGTGAAGATGAATCTTGTGTATATGTCAAGGCTAGTGGGAGTATAGTTAGCTTTTTGGTATTGTATGTGGATGACATACTACTCATAGGAAATGACATCCCAACTCTGCAGGAAGTTAAGTCCTGGCTTGGGAAGTGTTTCTCTATGAAGGACCTAGGAGAAGCTGCCTATATTCTGGGGATAAGGATCTTGAGAGACCGGAGTAAAAGACTAATTGGACTTAGTCAGAGTACCTACTTGGATAAGGTGCTGAAGAGATTCGACATGCAGGACTCCAAGAAAGGAGAGTTACCCATCCAAAGTAACGCCAGATTGAGTAAGACACAAAGCCCTAGTACTGAGGCTGAGATAGCAGAAATGAGTCGAATACCTTATGCTTCGGCTGTAGGATCGATCATGTATGCTATGACGTGTACTCGACCTGATGTAGCCTTTGCTTTGAGCATGGTTAGCAGGTATCAGGGGAACCCTGGCAAGGCACACTGGACCGCGGTAAAGAATATCCTCAAGTACCTACGGAGGACTAAGGATTGGGTCCTTACCCTCGGTGGGAGTGAAGACTTGAGAATTGTAGGGTATAGTGATGCTAGCTTTCAGACTGATAGGGATAATTTCCGCTCTCAGTCAGGCTGGGTCTTTACCTTAAACGGAGGAGCAATTTCTTGGAAGAGTTCCAAGCAAGAGACAGTGGCTGATTCAACTTGTGAATCAGAGTATATAGCAGCTAGCGAGGCAGTAAAGGAGGCGATATGGCTGAAGAACTTCATTGGAGACCTTGGAGTTGTAGCAGCTATTAAAGAGCCAATGGAAATTTTCTGGGATAGTGAAAGTGCAGTTGCCTTAGCCAAGGAACCAAGGAATCATGGGAGATCCAGACACATCGACAGAAAATACCATTTCATCATACATCGAATAGAAGAAGGACTCCTCGTGGCAAAGAGGGTATCATCGGATGAGAATCCTGCAGATCCCCTCACGAAGGGACTGACTCGGGTTAAGCATCTCCAGCATGCTCGGAGCATAGGGCTGAAGGATGATATTAGATTTAGTAGTTAGATAACCTTGAAATTTGTAAAGTGTAATTGACATTAGATGATGAATAAAAGGTGTTTTATTTATGAGTAAAGTGTTGCTATCTCTTGTTGATCGTTTACTATATTTCTTTTGCATGTTTTGACTTCCAGAATAATTATGTTTGGTATATCATATTATTCAAACCTCCACAGTCGGTCATATGTCGGAAGTAGGTATGAATCAAGACTGTCATGATTGGTTGCAGAGGTCTAAGTTGTTGGACATGGCTACAACACTCATGAGTGCTCATAAGTTCTGAGCATTGGACTCAACCCACGCTCACTGGAATCACTTCATGGAATTTATCTCGAGTGATCGTGAGACGGTAATATCATATAAGTCTTCAAACCTAGAGATATGATTTGTTACTTATGAATTGGTTATGCATTGATTGTACGTTAACGCATTGGTAACTCGATGTTATAAAACGTGCTTTTGTGTATAATTCAATGAGTGGTAGAACAAACATATGAGTCGAAGTTTATCTGTTCCTTCTTGGATTAGAAGCTGATATCTGGGCCCCTCGATGATTTTGTTTTGACCTATGTACCGGGCCCGGTCAGAACTAAGTTGATGTGTTCAATTGAGTTCTATGTCAAACAAATCAGAAATCGGGAAACAAACTGCTGGACAATAAGTAAGACATTGTTCCATGTATTTGTCCGGCTGATATCTAGAACAGAGGATTATATGATCACTTATCTTAAATGGCGTATCATCATCTTCTCAGTTCCGAGAAACCTTGAAAAGAGCTACGATTGCTGATCGGTTCCTGAAGTCATACTTGCAGTTATAGTTATTAGACTTATCCAAGTGGGAGACTGTTGGATAAGGTGTCTAAGTCCATAACTATTTCTGGTATGTACTTGACCCGACCCGGCATGGTCCATTTGGGTTGCATGGCATCATGCATTTGGATAGACTAAATGAGAGAAATAACACTTGTGGTTTATTAATATATTATAAGTTCTAATATATTAATAGTATTATTTAATTAGTATTGATCAAGAATTAATCTAGGATTAATTAAGTGATCAAAAGATGACTAATTAAATATATGGGTTGATCATGTAAATCATCCATAACTTGTATAGTGGGCTAAAAGGCTCCATGGATAATCAAGTTGGGTTAAACCCATTGAATGCTCCATGGAGGCTCCATGGGAGTTACAAACCCATGGGTCATGGAAATGAAGAGTCGTGCCACATTAGGGTTTACATGGTGTAACCCTAGATGTGACACACTATATAAGCAACATGTTCTCCACCAAAATTGGCGACACTAAGAAACAAGAGGGCTAGAGCCGATTTTGCAAGTGTAAGATTCTCTCAAAGTTTACTCATTTGCATTTGGTGTTGTGTGAAGCATTTGAGGCATCACACTTGGGGTGCTAGGCTCACAAGGTTTCAAGGATCATAATCAATAACAAGGTAAGTTATTCTATCTTTCATTCAAGTTAAAAATGTTCCCCATGTATGCTAGATAGGAATATAACCTTGGAATTCAACTTTGCATGATAATTAGACAAACATAGATCCAAGGTTATTAGGGTTGCATGTACACTTAGGGAGTGTTAGAATGCTCAAAACCCATCAGAAAATACATCGCTCACTACGAGGTTCGAGCTTGTAGTGAGTCTCTCGTCTTACGAAAACCTCGCAACCCCAAACCTTGATATGTGCCAACGAGGGAGCCTTCCCTGTCCACATTTTGTGAGGTGTTTTGGCAACCTTCTTCGTAGGGACTAAGTTAAGGATATGGGTGGCAGTCTCTAAGGCATACCCCCAGAATGAGATAGGTAGTGAAGAACGACTCATCATGGAACGAACCATGTCTAGCAAGGTTCGATTACGCCTCAGCTACACCATTCAACTGCGGTGTCCTGGGTGGCGTCATTTGCGAAACTATTCCGCATTCCTTGAGGTAGTCGTGGAATTCAAGACTTAGGTACTCTCCACCTCGATCAGATCGAAGCATCTTGATTTTCCTGCCCAACTGATTCTCCACTTCTTGTTTAAACTCTTTGAACTTTTCAAAGGTTTCTGACTGTGCTTGATTAAGTAGATATACCCATATCTGCTATAATCGTCTGTGAAAGTCACATAGAAGCGATTCACATCCCTTGTGGTGGATCTAAAGGGTCCACATACATCTGTATGTATGAGATCCAATAAACCCTCACCCCTCGTACAAGTGCCAGTGAAGGGTGACTTGGTCATCTTTACAAGTAAACAAGATTCGCACACGTCATCGTCCCTAAGGTCGAATTACTCCAACACTCCATCCTTTTGGAGTTGGGCTATGAGTTTCTTGTTGACATGTCCAAGATGACAATGCCACAAGCATGCTTTATCCTTACTATTGGAAGAATCCACACACAACACATCATTTCCTAAGTTATCTACAACCATCACAGTTTCATATATTCCATTACAAGGCAATGCTTCAAAATATAAAACATTATTAAGATAAGCATAAATAGAACCCTTTTCATTATCAAATGAATATATAAAACCTTGTCTATATAAACCATGAAATGAAATGATGTTTCTAGCCATATATGGGGAATAACAACAATTTTTCAAATCAAAATCTAATCCATTACTAAGAACTAAGGAGTATACTCCAATCTTGGTGACAGGCGACGTTCTTCTGTTTCCCATGATCAGATTCATACTTCCATGCTCCACATCCTTATTTCTTCTTAGTCCTTGTAAATCAGAACAAATGTGAAAACCACATCCTGTATCAAGAACCCAAGAAGTAGCATGTGATAAACCATTAGATTTAATTGTGTAAATACCTGCAAAAGATGGCTTGATCTTCCCATCCTTGATGGCCTGCAGATATTCTGGGCAACTTCTCTTCCAATGCCCTATCTTGTGGAAGTAGTGGCACTCTGCCTCCTTAGGGTTAGAGTTGGGTTTAGCAGAACCAACTTTGGTTCCACTAGAAGAGGTGCCATCTTGGGACTTTCCCTTGTGGTGGCCCCTAGAGGGAGCCATCCTCTTCTTACCCTTCCCTTGCCCTATTGCCAAGACAGGGGCAGCAGCAGGAGTTGGAGTTGATGCAACAGATTTATCCTTGAGGTTTCTCTCAGCAGTCCTCAACAAGCCCTGAAGCTTGCTCAAGGAGACCTCTTCCTTATTCATGTGGTGGGTCATGCGGAACTGGCTAGAGCAGGAAGGCAATAAGTGAAGGACGATGTCAATTGCCAGCTCTTCATCGAAGTTCACATTCAGGTTTAGCAGGCGATCGACATATCTCTGCATCTTTTGCAGATGGGCGGTAAGGGACTATCCATTACCCATTTTGGTAGTGATCATCGAAGTGATGATCTCGTACCTTTCTTGCCTAGCGCTCTGGTGGTAGCGTTCCAGCAGATCCTGATGCATCTCATAGGGGTACTTGTCCTCATAGGACTTCTGGAGTTCTGCAGTCATAGTCGCCAGCATGATGCAATGGACTTTCGTGGCATCACGCTCGTGGGCTTCATAGGCTGCGATCTCTTCAGCGGTAGCAGTGTCGATGTCAATCTCCTTTAGTTTTTCATCGAGGACATATTCTTTGTCCTCGTAGCGAGTGACCATACAAATGTTGCAGATCCAATTACTAAAATTGGTCCCATCAAAGATCACTTTCCCACATAAGTTCATGAGTGAGAGCGAACCAGAGGAGTTTGAACCAGAAGCGTTGTTGTTTGCGTTCGACATCTGAAAAGGAAAAAGAACAAAGTTGATTAGAAACGAATTTCCCCAATTGATCACCCAAATGAGAAATTAGGGCTAGGAATCAACAACATTATTCACAAATTAGAAAAGGGATGTCGTAATCTAACAAGCAAATAATTTGAAGGCAAGTGAATGTCGATTCACTAATTCTCCACCATGAAAAACGAAAAAGAGATTAGGTTTTAAATGTATTGAAAAACTCCTAGATACTTTGAGATTCATTGAACTTTTCAATGACATGTTTAAATCTCGATATGCCCCTCTAGTTTGTGACTGGGATGCCGAGGATCACAAAGCGGGTGTGAATAACCATGCAAATGTACATGGTGCCCTCATTGTTACAATCACCTATTCGATGTACCGGTTAATCACACACGCTCCATCGAACTATGACAAACAATGAGTCACCCTTTGCCACCTTTGCTTAGAACCCAATTAATGTGTCGGTTAACCACACACGCTCCATTAACGTCTTAGCAAGGGTACAAAGTGTAATTTCATGGAATTGCATCAAATTCACTTTTGCCTAAAGTAACTAAGATTGAGAATTTTGTAAAAACATTTAGTTACTTTATATAGATTCATTATACTTTTAAATGAGGAAAGTTTGCCCTATCCTACTCGTTCGGCTAACGACCCTCCACCAATCAAGGAAGCGATGGGTGAGAATAGACACCCGTTAAACGGCCATTTTATAGGCCATAACCTTATACCCCCCTTATAGATTGGCTTTGTGAATGAGGCCTACTAACGGTAAGACTAGCATTTAAGTTACATATATATATATTAATCTTATAATACTATAAGTATAAGGTTGAATTTTAAAACTTGTAAAATTCTAAGGTTTGAAATTTAAATAGTTCAAATTAAAACTTTTAATCACAAAACTTAAATTTCAAAACTTGAGGACAAGTTTTGAAATTTTCAAAACATAAAGGATCAAATAGAAAATAATATAAATTAACCAATTAATTTAATGATTATCTAAATTTGACCTAGTCAATATTACTTGCAAGATAATTCAACAATTAATTCAAATAAACAATTATTATCAAATAAGGAAATTATTATTTAAACAAATGGTAATTATCTTTTGATTTGGTAAGGATAATCATAAAATAACATTAAAATTCGGATTTTAATAGTCAAAAACGATTTAGGTAATTATCCTTAAGCAAAACAGCAAGAAATCCCGAAAATCTCTCTGTCTGACAGCAAAACTCGTCGAGTTCACTCAGGAACTCGTCGAGTTCATCAGTCAGAGAGCACAAAATTCGATTTTAAAGCAAGAATGATCATACAAGGCATCAATACAATAGAAACCAATCAAAGCTCTGATACCACTGATGGGTTTGAGCCATAAGAACTTTCCTATGTGCACATGCAAACCCTAATGCTTGGATCTAGGTTTCTCTAATTGTACATGCATTCATCCAAGACTTTCAAACCCTAGATCTATTGAGTATAATTCGAAATTAATGTGACAAATCACATCTAGATGATTACCTCTTGTTGCTTGCTTGAATCTTCTTGTTCTTGGAGCTTAGAGTCACAATTGTCACTCCTCTAATGGCTTACAAACACCAACTAGCAAGAGGATGGTTTGGAGAGAGGAGAGAGGTATAGAAATCGGCCCTAGGGTTCCAAGGAATCAGGTGTAGCCGATTTCTACAACCCAAGGGATCTATTTATACTATGAGCTTCTAGGGTTTCAGCCAATACCCTAATGGACAACTTAATCACCAAGCAGCCCATGGAACCTTCTGGAGTAAGGCCTTGGCCGAAATCTTGATAGGATCCTTCCCACAATTTCATCCACCCCTTATCCATGAGGGTTTCCTAGCCTAAAATACAACTATCACACATTTGACAGTTTAAGCCCCTTTATTCAATTAATCTCTTTTAGTCACCAAATTAATTCCTAATTAATCTATGACTAATATTAATTAAATAATATAATTATTCCTTTAATATATTATTCTCATAATATATTAATATAATAATATCTTCTCTCTCTTCATAAATCACCCTGTCAAGTTGCTATGGTGAAGGCAACCCAAAAGGACCATGCACAACCGGGTCAAGTACTTACCAAATATAGTTACGGGCTTAGACACTAATCCAACAAGATTTTCTGGATATCCAATGTTACCAATTATCAATGTCCATTGAAGTCTGGAAAGTTGATCTTTTTAATTAAATTTGCTCTACTAGTGCTCCAAATCATTGTTGATTCAGCAGCATCAAGCAAATAGATAAGTTCATTAAGGGTCATGTCATAGTCTTCTACATAGTAGTCCCAAAAGGACACTCACTATGAGACTTAGAAAGTGATTGAACAACCAACTTCCTCGAGACTTTAACACCCAACTCTCCCGGCTTGTCAATATGTGACTTCATCTCCAAGATGTGATCACATATAGACCTTGCTTGCCAATAGGGCTTGAGTGACCTTTGAACTATTCAAGAACTTGTGGGTTAGGGAGAATGATTAAAGGAGGTGGAGGAATTGAAGTATGATTTCCATGATCCAGTCACGGGACATCATCTTCATTAGGAAAGCCTATTCCAAGAGTTTTGGGAAGATCATAATTGTCTGAAGCAGACATCTTTTGGGATATATTCAAGATTGTTGATTTAAAGTCCTTAATATAACACCCAATATGAAATAATAAGGCTAGGACCCAACACAATATTTTATAACTTGGAAGAGGGATGCCGTAATCCAAGCTATAAAATATTTGAAGGTAGGCGAATGACGATTCACCAATTTCCACCATGAAAAACAAAATAAATTATTATGTTTTAATTGGATTTGAAACTCCTAGATCTTTTGAGATTCATTGAACTTTCAATGGCATGTTTTAATCTCGAGTGTGCCCTTCAGGTTTTGTGACTGGGTTGCCGAGGATCACAAAACAAGGTGTGAAGTAACCATGCAAATTACTTGGTACCCTTAATGTATTACCCTTCAATCGATGTGCCGGTTAACCACACGCGCTCCATCGATACTATGATAAACATTAAGTTACCCTTTGCCTACCTTGTTAAGTCCAGCTAGTGTGCCGGTTAACCACACGCGCTCCACTAACCGACTTAAGCAAAGTGCAAAGTGAAATTTCATGGGTTAGTACCTTATTCACATTTTTCCTAAAGTAACTAAGATTGGGAATTTATAAAAACATTTAGTTACTTTATATTCATCATTAATACTTTTAATGAAGATTTAAAGTCCTTGTCTTACCCGTTCGGCTAACGACCCTCCACCGATCAAGGAAGCGGTGGGTGAGAGTGGACACCCATTAAGCTGTCATTTTATAGGCAACAACCTTATACCCCCCTTATAGACCGGCTTCGTGAATGAGGCCTACTAACGGTAAAACGACTTGTTCTTATACATATATAATTATTATTAACTTATAATATTATAAAATATAAGGGTTGAATTTTAACTTTTAAAATTCTAAGGGTTGGAACTAAAGTTTTAAAGAGACTTTACATGTTCCAAAACTTGAGGGCAATTTTTGTAACTTTCAAAACTTTTCATCTTTCATAACTTATGAGTTAAATGGTTTATTAAAATGAGAGACTTTTCATTTTATGTAACCTATCTGTTTCTTTAATGGGCTTTAAAAGAATGACTTTTGGTAATCCATAACTTGAGGACAAATTATGGATTCCATTAAAACACATAATGATCAAGAATTAAACTAACAAGAAAGTTACAAATAATTCCTATGATCTTCTAAACTCATAAGTTCTTGAATGTTCATATCAACAATTTCAAGAATCATAAATAAACCATACAAAGCTTGAAATTTTGATAATAACCTTTGAAGTTGGATTAGCATAATCATTACCACATCAAAAACAGGTTTTAAAGTTCAAAAAATAGTTTAGGGTAATGATCATCATCCAATACCAAGCAAAACCCCGAAATTCTGCATACAGGGGCATCACCACGTCGTGGTAAACACTGCCACGCCGTGGTGAGCAGTCAGATGCAAAAAATGTAGAATTTCAACTTTTGAAAAAACATGTAGCATCAAGTATCAAGAAAACAAACCTAGGCTCTGATACCACTGAAGGGTTTTGAGCATTCTAACACTCATATGGTGTACATGTGTCACACCCCCAAACCAAGGATGGCGGAAACGTCCGGGGGTGGAGGACTTCATGTATAGTATCATAACAGCAATTGTAATAGTAATTCAAGCAAACACAACCAACATATATATAATTAAAAAAAATTACATCATTGTATGAATTACATGTTTACGAATCAATTACAATATATTGATAAAATATGAAATAGTAGACGCCTTAGCGTCCCATCCTCAAAAGCACTTGATTACCTGTTTAATGATTTCCTGAGAATACAAGTTGTTTTAAAAAAAATGTCAACACAAAGGTTGGTGAGTTCATAAGCTTTTCGTTTGTAAAAGTAGTATTTGTGTTAGAAAAATCCAATATTTTCCTTAATGTGTAAATGTAGTCTTAAAACCCAAAGACCGAAAGGTACAAGTAATTTGTCATATTTATAGTAAAACAATGCAAAATTTAAATTGACATAAACTCGTTAAATTTTAATGAAGTCCCCGTAAATTCCAATGTTTGTTAATACTTTATGTGAGTTTATTATAACCATACTATGACCAAGGTTGCCTAAAACGACGTTCTTCAGGCGTCGGAAATGTTATGACATTTGTCACCCCAGACCTATCGGTCTAACTGTTGCATGCAGTTTAGGTGTGGGTTTGTCAAACCCAATATAGATCTATACACAAGTATCACGCTCTCCCTCAAGGAGACTCTGGTTACAATACAGGACTTAATGGTAATTTGAAGTAAATGTCTCACAAAGTCATTAACGGAATTACGTGTTATGAAAACTTGGTACCGTATGGCCGTACCTTGCTTAATGAAAATATCCTTTGTATAAATGTACCCTTTTTAAATGTATGTGTTATGTAATGTATCATAAACTATACCTATTATAATTTATCAACCAAGGGTAGTACGTGGTAATGTATGCAAACTATATTCAAAATAGTTTATTAAATGTTTGAATGTATCGATTTTACTTTGATTATAATCACTTGTTATTCTTTATATTTTATATGACCAAACCCATTTGTAAACTGATGTGTGTCTACATATTAAGATAAAATGTCATATATTGCAATAACATATAATCACATAAATATATACACCTTGCTCAACATGTTACAAGGTGAAATGATATTGACAGCAACTTTTCATTGAATACAGTTTCTGTTACTGTTCTTAGAAAATTTATAGAAAAATCATCAAAGCTCTAAATCCAAATCCGCAAATTCTGAGAGTTTGGAATATGAGTCTAGTTTGTTCGTAAATTTTATCATGATTTTTAGTGATCTCTAACAGAGGTGAAAATGTTCATAATCACAGACTGGTCCGGGTTTGCCTCTGAAATGACAGGCAGTTTTGTAAAAATCACCATAAATTGTAGAAAAATCATATGGAGATGTGCAAGTAGTCATTTTAAAGCTAAGAGTTTGAACTACTTGCACCTGGAACAGTTTTGAAAACTAAAATATTTAAGTTGCCCAAAACAGTCCGTGATTAACGTCCATCTTTTCTGATGTAATCTGTTAGAAAAAGTTTAATTGTGTTCTTGATGATTTTACTTGTATTCCCCCCTTAAAACTTAAGAAAAACATGTAAATGTAGGGGTATGAACTCACCTTATGTGGTTTCAGTAGATGAAAGTGAGAGAGAGGAAGTGTTCAACTCAAGAACACTAAGAAGATGTCTTGATGATTCGAGAATTAATTGAAGAAAGAAATCCCTGGAGAGGGCCTTGAAGTTCTTGAAGTTGAGAGAAAAGATGAGAGAATTTTGGAGAGTGTTCTTGGTTGCTAAGTGTAGAATGAAAGAGTTTTTATGGAGAATGAGGAGAGAGGATCAATCCTCCAGCTCTTAGAACGTGGGAAGAGCTGGAGATTGGCTGTAAAGGTCCACTAAGGAGACAAGGGGTAGTGGGAAAGAGTGGCTGATCATAGAGTGAGGTGGTAGTGGGTTGCTTTTGCCATAAATTAAGGAAAAGCAAATATTCCCTCAATAATTAGTTCAATCACCAATTCTTTTAATATATTTTATAAAAACCCTGGAGATTTATATATTTTGGGGCCTTAGTTTATAAAATAAAGTTTTGGGTGAAAATCCCACGTTAAAATAATGAAAAACGGAGTTAAAATGAAGTCGTAGTCGAAAAACCGGTAAAAAGGGCCTGGACTTCGGACCCTGCGAGACTTCGGACGGACCTCGCTTCGGACGGACACGACTTCGGACGGACCTCGCTTCGGACACGGGACTTCGGACACTGCTTCGCTTCGGACACTGGTCCTTCGGACCTCGGACATCGGACACAGCTTCGGACCAGAAGCTTTGGTTTCGGATCCTTAAAGCTATTTTACTCGTTTTTATCCCGTTTCAAGCGATTTTTGACCCGGTTAAGGGTCGAGATGACCCAAATGATTACAAAAAGTTAAAGTAACTTTTGAGAGAGATTTGGGAGAGATTTGGGAGAGATTTGAGAGATTTCAATTAGAAAGAGATAGAGTGAAAACGATTTAGAGAGGTTTCGTTTGTGATTAATTTGAGTGTCCGGCTTCACAACGCAAGGTTCGTAAACCCCATTAAACCGTGTTTTAGTGTCGTACACAATCCCGATGATTGTGCAATAGTGTTTTATCGCTTTGGTTCGTTGTTTAGCACTGTTAAGGCTAAGGAAAATCAAACACATGAACTTTCCAAATGAGGATTTCTCATTAAAATAGCGAATTGTATAGTGATTACATAACGTAAACCCTAGCATACAAGGGTTATTGGAGTTGACCGGTTTGACTTGTTGACTTTGAATTGACCGAAATTTGACGGTTGTCACATCATCCCCCCGTTAGAAGGAATTTCGTCCCGAAATTTTCATTTTGACTGGGATTTCAAGAGTTTGGAAAGAGATGTGGATACTTTTGTTTAATCTGATCCTCGCGTTCCCAGGTGAATTCGGGTCCTCGTTTAGCGTTCCAACGTACCTTCACGATGGGAATACGACTTTGTTTCGTTCGTTTGATTTCCCGGTCCATGATCTCCACAGGTTCTTCCACGAAGTTGAGGCTCTCATTGATCTCGATTTCCTCGAGTGGAATAATGAGAGTCTCATCGGATAGGCACTTTTTCAAGTTCGAGACGTGGAAGGTAGGATGCACATTACTAAGTTCGCGGGGTAGATTGAGTTTGTAAGCTACGGGGCCGATTCTAGCGAGAATCTCAAAAGGCCCTATGTATCTTGGATTCAGCTTCCCACGCTTTCCGAAGCGTATCAAGCCTTTCCAGGGTGAGACTTTCAAAAGGACTCAGTCTCCCACCTGGAATTCCAAGGGTTTCCTCCGCTTGTCTGCGTAGCTTTTCTGTCGGTCTCTTGAGGCTTTAAGTCGTGCTCGGATTTGTACGATCTTTTCGGTGGTTTCGCGGATGATTTCTGGACCGGTGAGAGTGCTATTAGAGGCTTGCCCTCTAGCTAGCTGTGAATCCCCCACCTCAGCCCAACACAGGGGTGATCTGCATTTACGACCGTAAAGAGCTTCGAATGGAGCGACTTTGATGCTAGTATGATAGCTGTTATTGTAGGAGAATTCGATAAGCGGTAGATGGGTATCCCATGCTTTACCGAAGTCTATCACACAAGCTCTTAACATGTCTTCCAACGTTTGAATGGTTCGCTCGCTCTGTCCGTCGGTTTGTGGGTGGTAGGCCGTACTCATGTCAAGCCTAGTTCCCAATGATTTTTGTAGAGACTGCCAAAACCGTGAGGTAAATCTACTATCTCTATCAGAGATAATGGATATCGGCACACCATGGAGTCGTACAATCTCTCTGATGTACGTTCTAGTCAGCTTCTCCATCTTGTTGGTTTCTTTTATTGGTAGGAAGTGTGCTGATTTGGTCAATCTGTCTACAATTACCCATATTGTGTCAAGCCCGCCTGATGCCTTAGGCAGCTTGGTTATGAAGTCCATGGTTATTCGTTCCCACTTCCACTCAGGTATATCCAGCTGTTGTAATAGCCCGGATGGTTTCTGGTATTCTGTTTTGACCTTAGCGCAAGTCAGGCACTTGCTCACATAGGTAGCAATCTCAGCTTTCATGTTCGGCCACCAGTATAATTTCTTGAGGTCCAGATACATCTTACCCGACCCGGGATGGATGGAGTATCGAGTCTTGTGTGCTTCATTCATGACGACATCTCGGAGTCCACCGAACTTCGGTGTCCAAATCCGGTTCATGATATAACGTGCTCCATCATCCTTGACTTCTAAGTTTTTATCCATTCCCCTTAATGTCTCTCCTGCCACCTTTTCTGGTTTCAAAGCTTCCAGTTGAGCTTCCTTGATTTGTATGGTCAGGTGGGAATGGATTGTCATTGTTAAGGATTTTACTCGGCGGCCCGAGTACTCCTTCCTGCTTAGAGCATCGGCCACTACATTGGCCTTGCCCGGATGATAACGAATTTCGCACTCGTAGTCATTCAACAACTCCACCCATCTCCTCTGTCGCATGTTGAGCTCTTTCTGATTGAGGATATGCTGAAGACTTTTGTGATCAGTGAAGATAGTGCATTTCGTGCCGTAGAGGTAGTGTCTCCAGATCTTCAAAGCGAATACCACTGCTCCTAATTCCAGGTCGTGCGTAGTATAATTAACCTCGTGCGTCTTAAGCTGTCTTGATGCATACGCGATAACCTTCCCTCTCTGCATGAGCACACATCCGAGGCCTTGATTCGAAGCATCACAGTACACTATGAAGTCCTCGGTTCCCTCTGGGAGAGACAAGATCGGTGCGCTGCATAGGGCTTGTTTTAACGTTTGGAAAGCAGTTTCTTGTTTATTTTCCCACTTGAATATCACACCTTTCTGCGTCAAGGTGGTGAGTGGTTTCGCAATCTTGGAGAAGTTTTGTATAAATCTTCGGTAGTAGCCAGCAAGCCCAAGGAATTGTCGAATTTCGGTTGGCGTCTTGGGTGCTGACCAATTCTCGATTGCCTTGATCTTGGAGGGGTCCACATGTATGCCTTTCTCACTTACCACATGTCCAAGGAAATCCACTTCTCTAATCCAGAATTCACACTTAGAGAACTTAGCATAAAGCTTCTCCGCTCTTAGCGTCTCTAGCACTTGGCGTAGATGTAGGCGATGCTCTTCTTCGCTTCGCGAGTAGATCAAGATATCGTCGATGAATACGATTACAAACTTGTCTAGGTAGGGTCGACACACTCTATTCATTAGGTCCATGAATACCGCAGGTGCGTTTGTTAAACCGAAGGACATCACCACAAACTCGTAGTGCCCATAGCGAGTTCTGAATGCAGTTTTGGGAATATCTTCTTCTTGAACTCGTAGCTGATGGTAGCCTGACCTTAGGTCGATCTTTGAGAAGAAATTTGCTCCTTGGAGTTGGTCGAAAAGTCCGTCGATTCGGGGCAGAGGATATCGGTTTTTGATGGTGAGCTTGTTTAGTTCCCGATAGTCGATGCACATGCGAAAGGATCCGTCCTTCTTCTTTACAAAAAGGACTGGTGCTCCCCAAGGTGAGAAGCTTGGTCTGATGAACCCTTTGTTCAAAAGCTCGGTCAACTGACTGGACAACTCCTGCATTTCTGATGGTGCAAGGCGGTATGGAGCTCTGGCTACGGGGGTAGCTCCGGGTATTAAGTCAATTCTGAAATCGACTTGTCGTGCGAGTGGTACACCAGGAAGATCCTCTGGGAACACATCCGGGAAGTTACACACTTCGGGGATGTCCTTGATGTCTTTCACGTCTTGTTTCTTGTCTACTACATGGGCTAAGAAGGCGTGGTACTCCTTCCGGAGATACTTTTGGGCTTTGATGCATGAGATGATTTGTAAATTCGCACTAGGTTTGTCACCATAGATAAGAAGGGTTTCGTCATTTGGTAGATTGAGGCGAACGGCCCTTTCGTAACATAGAATGTCGGCACGGTGAGGAACTAACCAATCCATCCCGATGATTACGTCGAAACTTTTTATGGTGACTGGCATCAGGTCAATTTTAAATGTATGGTTGTCTAGAGTGAGAGTACATTCTGAGTATATATCGCTAGTGCGTTCTACTTTACCATTTGCCATTTCTACTACATAAGTATCCTTTAGTGATTGGGGATTTTGTTCAAGTAAATGTTTATATTGGTGGCTCACGAAACTCCTCTCCGCTCCACTATCGAATAGTACGCATGCATAAGAGTTATTGAGGAGAAACGTACCGGTAACCACCGTGGGATCCTCGACTGCTTCCCCATGTCCTATTGCCAGGACTCTTCCTACTCCACCAGCATTAGGGGCTTGTGCTTTGGGGCAGTCTCTTTTGAAGTGACCTGCGTCTCCACAGTTGTAGCAGGTCCGGGTTGCCCCCGTACTGGCGACTTGGTTGATTGGTTGAGCCGGCGCTTTACAGAAACGAGCAGTGTGCCCCTTCCTGTCGCAGTTGTTACAGTGCATCTCCCTACAAGCACCATTGTGGTGAAAGTTGCACTTGTTGCACTTAGGTAGTTTTCCCGCATATGGCTTCGGTGGTGCTGGAGTGGTAGCAATAGTGGCAGCATTAGTGGCAGCATGGACAGCAACAATTTGTTGCTTCTTAGCGGGGTCCTGTGCTGGTTGGCTCTTCTTTTCGTTCCAGAACTTCCTTTTGTTGTTTCCCCCTTTTGATTTATCAGTGGTGGTGGTTGTAGTATTATGACCGGCTCGGTGGTCAACAAGTTGTTGTGCCAGCTCCCTGGCACTGTCAAAAGTAGTTGGCCTTGAAGCCAGGACACTACTTTGCACGTGGAGAGACAGTCCCCAAAGGTATCGCTCCACCTTTTTCTCCTCCGGGGTAACCATGGTTGGGCAGAGGAGAGCCAATTCATTGAATCGGGTGGTGTAGGTTTCAAGGTCAGAGCCCGTCATCCTGAGGTTCCAGAGTTCTTGTTCCAGCTTTTGAATTTCACCTCTCGGGCAGTACTCCTTCATCATCAACGTTTTTAGTTCTGCCCAGGTTATGGAGCTAGCCACTTCGAGAGTAAGTGACTTAACCCGGCAGTTCCACCAAGTAAGGGCCCGGCCGGTGAAGGTTAAGGTTGCTAACTTAACTTTGCTCGCTTCGGGGCAGGAGCACACCTGAAAGACTACTTCGGTCTTTTCAAACCATTGCATCAACGTGATGACTCCCCCGCTTCCATTGAAGTTGTCGGGTTTACCATTTGTGAAGTCCTTGTATGAACACTCTTTTGCACGCCACGTACTGTCTCCGTGGATAGAGTGTGTAGCTCCCGATCCCGAACCACCAGCTCCGTTGGTCCCTATATGTGACATTGCGGCTGCTACGGCTGCTGTTACTGCAGCCTGGAACATCGCGGGATCAAACTGTGGAGGCGGCGGCGGAGGAGGTGTTGCTGTGTTGCTGGAAGGTCTTGGTCTTCTTCTTGGCGGCATGGTTCTGTCATAAGTCGTAAACCAATGTACTTTTAGTAAAAGTGTATTTATAGGGAGAGAAATCTTTTATACATAAAGTATATTATTACGTTGTTTTCCGGTATGTTTACGATACATACGATTTTATACTTTTTATTGACCCAATACATTGGGTTATGAGGTAAAATGAAAGTATAAAATATTTTTATTATAGTAACACAAAATACTCCTATAGTATTTGTAAATGTTTAGTTTCGAGTTCTTAAAGCATTTAGTTACTTTATAATATTCATCATACTTTTAATGAGAATTTATAAGTCCTTGTCTTACCCGTTCGGCTAACGACCCTCCACCGATCAAGGAAGCGGTGGGTGAGAGTGGACACCCATTAAATTGCCATTTTACAGGCAACAACCTTATACCCCCCTTCTAGACCGGCTTCGTGAATGAGGCGTACTAGCGGTAAGACGAGTTTGTTAGATTTGTTGTCCATCCTGACCATCCCCCGGTATATGCAAGTCAATTCTCGGACAGATATAGTTGATCAGGCTATATCCTTCCCAGACTTGATTTACATATACCAAGGCATACCCATAATGTACAACTCCTCTTCTTTTATTTTATGTTCTTCTAGTTATGACACTATGTGAGCATGTATGCATGTATTTATACTTTTTAATAAAAGAATCATTTATTTTCTAAAGGTATATTTATTTGAAAAATGCACAAATCAGAGACTATTAGTCCCAATTGTGTTTATAGTTTGTATATCTTGTGTGGTTTGATATACTTAATTCACTATAAACTGCGCTCTGATACCAATCTGTCACACCCCCAAACCAAGGATGGCGGAAACGTCCGGGGGTGGAGGACTTCATGTATAGTATCATAACAGCAATTGTAATAGTAATTCAAGCAAACACAACCAACATATATATAATTAAAAAAAATTACATCATTGTATGAATTACATGTTTACGAATCAATTACAATATATTGATAAAATATGAAATAGTAGACGCCTTAGCGTCCCATCCTCAAAAGCACTTGATTACCTGTTTAATGATTTCCTGAGAATACAAGTTGTTTTAAAAAAAATGTCAACACAAAGGTTGGTGAGTTCATAAGCTTTTCGTTTGTAAAAGTAGTATTTGTGTTAGAAAAATCCAATATTTTCCTTAATGTGTAAATGTAGTCTTAAAACCCAAAGACCGAAAGGTACAAGTAATTTGTCATATTTATAGTAAAACAATGCAAAATTTAAATTGACATAAACTCGTTAAATTTTAATGAAGTCCCCGTAAATTCCAATGTTTGTTAATACTTTATGTGAGTTTATTATAACCATACTATGACCAAGGTTGCCTAAAACGACGTTCTTCAGGCGTCGGAAATGTTATGACATTTGTCACCCCAGACCTATCGGTCTAACTGTTGCATGCAGTTTAGGTGTGGGTTTGTCAAACCCAATATAGATCTATACACAAGTATCACGCTCTCCCTCAAGGAGACTCTGGTTACAATACAGGACTTAATGGTAATTTGAAGTAAATGTCTCACAAAGTCATTAACGGAATTACGTGTTATGAAAACTTGGTACCGTATGGCCGTACCTTGCTTAATGAAAATATCCTTTGTATAAATGTACCCTTTTTAAATGTATGTGTTATGTAATGTATCATAAACTATACCTATTATAGTTTATCAACCAAGGGTAGTACGTGGTAATGTATGCAAACTATATTCAAAATAGTTTATTAAATGTTTGAATGTATCGATTTTACTTTGATTATAATCACTTGTTATTCTTTATATTTTATATGACCAAACCCATTTGTAAACTGATGTGTGTCTACATATTAAGATAAAATGTCATATATTGCAATAACATATAATCACATAAATATATACACCTTGCTCAACATGTTACAAGGTGAAATGATATTGACAGCAACTTTTCATTGAATACAGTTTCTGTTACTGTTCTTAGAAAATTTATAGAAAAATCATCAAAGCTCTAAATCCAAATCCGCAAATTCTGAGAGTTTGGAATATGAGTCTAGTTTGTTCGTAAATTTTATCATGATTTTTAGTGATCTCTAACAGAGGTGAAAATGTTCATAATCACAGACTGGTCCGGGTTTGCCTCTGAAATGACAGGCAGTTTTGTAAAAATCACCATAAATTGTAGAAAAATCATATGGAGATGTGCAAGTAGTCATTTTAAAGCTAAGAGTTTGAACTACTTGCACCTGGAACAGTTTTGAAAACTAAAATATTTAAGTTGCCCAAAACAGTCCGTGATTAACGTCCATCGTTTCTGATGTAATCTGTTAGAAAAAGTTTAATTGTGTTCTTGATGATTTTACTTGTATTCCCCCCTTAAAACTTAAGAAAAACATGTAAATGTAGGGGTATGAACTCACCTTATGTGGTTTCAGTAGATGAAAGTGAGAGAGAGGAAGTGTTCAACTCAAGAACACTAAGAAGATGTCTTGATGATTCGAGAATTAATTGAAGAAAGAAATCCCTGGAGAGGGCCTTGAAGTTCTTGAAGTTGAGAGAAAAGATGAGAGAATTTTGGAGAGTGTTCTTGGTTGCTAAGTGTAGAATGAAAGAGTTTTTATGGAGAATGAGGAGAGAGGATCAATCCTCCAGCTCTTAGAACGTGGGAAGAGCTGGAGATTGGCTGTAAAGGTCCACTAAGGAGACAAGGGGTAGTGGGAAAGAGTGGCTGATCATAGAGTGAGGTGGTAGTGGGTTGCTTTTGCCATAAATTAAGGAAAAGCAAATATTCCCTCAATAATTAGTTCAATCACCAATTCTTTTAATATATTTTATAAAAACCCTGGAGATTTATATATTTTGGGGCCTTAGTTTATAAAATAAAGTTTTGGGTGAAAATCCCACGTTAAAATAATGAAAAACGGAGTTAAAATGAAGTCGTAGTCGAAAAACCGGTAAAAAGGGCCTGGACTTCGGACCCTGCGAGACTTCGGACGGACCTCGCTTCGGACGGACACGACTTCGGACGGACCTCGCTTCGGACACGGGACTTCGGACACTGCTTCGCTTCGGACACTGGTCCTTCGGACCTCGGACATCGGACACAGCTTCGGACCAGAAGCTTTGGTTTCGGATCCTTAAAGCTATTTTACTCGTTTTTATCCCGTTTCAAGCGATTTTTGACCCGGTTAAGGGTCGAGATGACCCAAATGATTACAAAAAGTTAAAGTAACTTTTGAGAGAGATTTGGGAGAGATTTGGGAGAGATTTGAGAGATTTCAATTAGAAAGAGATAGAGTGAAAACGATTTAGAGAGGTTTCGTTTGTGATTAATTTGAGTGTCCGGCTTCACAACGCAAGGTTCGTAAACCCCATTAAACCGTGTTTTAGTGTCGTACACAATCCCGATGATTGTGCAATAGTGTTTTATCGCTTTGGTTCGTTGTTTAGCACTGTTAAGGCTAAGGAAAATCAAACACATGAACTTTCCAAATGAGGATTTCTCATTAAAATAGCGAATTGTATAGTGATTACATAACGTAAACCCTAGCATACAAGGGTTATTGGAGTTGACCGGTTTGACTTGTTGACTTTGAATTGACCGAAATTTGACGGTTGTCACAACATGCAACCCTAGAAACCTTGGATCTATGTTTTTCTATGATACATGCAAATTTGTTTTTCCAAGGTTTATAACCTATCTAACATACATGGGGATCTTTTAAACATAAAAGATAGTAAGAAATACATACCTTTAGTTGCTTGGATTCCTTGAGAACCTTGTGAGCCTAGCACCTCAAGTGTGATGCCTCAAATGTCTCACACAACACCAAATGCACTTGGGATAACTTAGAGAGAAATGATACACTTCTTGAAATCGGCTGGCCCTCACTTGTGTGCTTTTGTGGCCGATTTTTGGTGAACATAAGGATGCTTATATAGTGTGTTACAATTAGGGTTACACCGTGTAAACCCTAATTGTCATGACTTTTCATTTCCATGACCCATGGGTTCAATAACCACCATGGAGCATCCTATGGGTTTTAGCCCAACTTGATAATCCATGAAGCATTAGCCCACTATATAAGTATGGATGATTTACACAATCAACCCATATATTTAATTAGCCTTCTTTTGATCACTTAATTAATTCCAAATTAATTCTTGATCAATATTAACTAAATAATACTATTAATATATTAGAACTTCTAATATATTAATAAACCTTAAGTGTTATTTCTCTCATTTTAGTCTATCCAAATGCATGATGCCATGCAACCCAAATGGAACATGCTAATCGGATCAAGTACATTCCAGAAATAGTTATGAACTTAGACACCTAATCCAACAGTATCTGGACCTCAAGAAACTATACTGGTGACCTAACATGAAGGCCAAAATCCCTACCTTTGTGGGCAAGTGCCTTACTTGTGCCAAAGTCAAGGTAGAATACCAGAAACCTTCAGGTTTATTACAACAACCTGAAATCCCTGAATGGAAGTGGGAGCGGATTATAATGGATTTCATAACTAAGTTACCCAAAACATCAGGTGGTTATGATACTATTTGGGTAATCGTCGATAGATTAACCAAATCCGCACACTTCTTGCCAATAAAAGAAACCGACAAGATGGAGAAGCTAACAAGAACTTACCTCAAGGAGATTGTTAGACTGCATGGTGTGCCAATATCTATTATTTCTGACCGAGATAGTAGATTCACTTCTCATTTCTGGCAATCTTTACAAAACTCTCTGGGAACTAGGCTGGACATGAGTACAGCCTACCATCCACAAACCGACGGACAAAGTGAGAGGACGATTCAAACATTAGAAGACATGTTGCGAGCTTGCTTGATAGACTTTGGAAAGGCATGGGATATTCATTTACTCCTTGTCGAATTCTCTTATAACAACAATTATCACACTAGCATAAAGGTTGCTCCATTCGAAGCCCTCTATGGCCGCAAGTGCAGATCACCTCTGTGTTGGGCTGAAGTGGGTGACACGCAGCTAGCTAGAGGTCAAACTCCTGACAGTGCTCTCATTGGTTCAGAAATTATTCGAGAAACTACAGAGAAAATCAAACAAATTCGGGAGCGACTTAAAGCTTCCAGAGATAGACAGAAAAGCTACGCTGACAAAAGGAGAAAATCCTTGGAATTCCAGGTTGGTGACCGCATCTTGTTAAAGGTCTCACCCTGGAAGGGAATGATACGCTTTGGAAAGCGTGACAAACTGAATCCAAGGTACATAGGACCATTTGAGATTCTTTCCAGAATCGGTCCTGTAGCTTACAAACTTCGACTACCCCAAGAACTAAGTAACATTCATCCTACCTTTCACGTTTCAAACTTGAAAAAGTGTCTATCCGACGAGACTCTTGTGATCCCACTCGAGGAAATCGAGTTAAACGAGAGCCTCAACTTTGTGGAAGAACCTGTAGAGATTCTAGACAGGGAAATTAAGAAAACCAAACAAAGTCGTATCCCGATAGTGAAGGTTCGCTGGAATGCAAAACGAGGACCTGAATTCACTTAGGAGTGGGAGTATCAAATGCAACATAAATATCCACATCTTTTTCCCTAGTGTATCTGTAATGCTAATTTCGGGACGAAATTCTCTCTAACGGGGGGATAATGTAACAAACCGTTATTTCAAACCTATGTGATAATATAGGCCAAAAGTGGTAGAGATTGCAACAAGGTGGTAGAGATTGTAACAAGGTTTCCAAAAATATAAAGAACACTAAAATCCGAGTTATAACGAAGAAGTTATGACCAATCGAAGATCCGCGACAAAACCGGCAACACACTGTTCAGTGCAAAAAGTGAGTTTTCAATAAAAGGCTTTTTAGCCTTAACAATCTAAATGAAAGTTGTAGAATATTTTAAACCGAAAACTTTCATAAAAATAACGTCAAAATTTGACTTCATATGAGGAAGTTATGATTTTTCTAAAGTTCAGTATAGCAGTATACAACTAAAAACTCGAAATAAAGATCGAATGATTTTTAGCTGACACAAACTAAACAAGAATCGAAGGTCTCGTCAATAGCAGTACAACGGTAAAAAGACAGACGAAAACGGACTTCAGATAAAGAAGTTATGAATTTTTAACGGATTTTCCTATCCCGGTCTGTTAAAAATAATAATATTAAAAATAAAGTCAAAATGTCGACAAAGTCTAAACGAAAGTCGTAGAGTATAATTTTACCTACGCGTGCATATAAAGAACGTCGAAAATGGAGCTCGTATCCGAAAGTTATGAATTTCGCATGTTTTGGGCACAAAAATCGAGAAATATTGAAAACAGGAAAATTCGCATGGTTGGGGTTCGGCCACGTCACCTTGCATGCGAGGCTCCTCGTGTCCCCCCAGTGAGAAGCCGACGCGCCTCGCCACCTGTCCGATGCGAGCCTCCCCCTCGCCACCTGTCCGAGGACGTGTCCTCTCCCCCTTCCTTCGGATCCGAGGCTTCGACCTTATATATAGTTGTGAGATCCTTCGGTTTTAACCCCATTTTTACACAATTTTCCACCTTTTTCACCTCTTTCACTCCCACAAACTTACTTACAACCCCCAAAGCCCCGGTATCATATCTAAAACCCTAAGCAAGCCTCGAAGCCCCGAGATTCTCGAGAAAAACAACCTTCTCCAGTCGAAACTCTGTCCGAGTAAAGCCGGTTTTTCGTCAAATAAACTCCTTTCTAGAAAACGAAACGCTATCCGAATCACCACATATCATGTGAGTTCATACCCCCGTAATTTTCATAGTTTTTACTGTTTTAACGGGGGGAATACAAGTCTAACACAAGAATTTTGTGTTTCAAACAAATGATTTCCAATTTGTGATAAAATGACATTAAGTCATCAAAAATACTTTATAATATTAAACTCTTTTATAAACTTATATTTTTCCCCAAAAATCATATATATATATATATATATATATATATATATATATATATATATATATATATATATATAAGATTTAAAAGGTTTATGACTGATCACTCATTGTGGGTCCTTTTCCTTGTTTGGATGTGGACTTATAATATCAGTTATTTGTCCGAATATCGTTCAAGTCTTACTTATATATAATTGTATATGTATATAAATATAAAAGTTATTTCATTCAGTTAAATACCCTTTGTAACATGTTGAGCAAGGGATTACATTCAAAAACAGTTAATACCAAATTCAGAAAGTACATATAAATTATAATAGGTATAATTTATGATACATAGAACATTAATTCACGATTCGAGTATACTAGAATACACCGTTTTACAAGAGACAAATGTTTGATTCAAAACTAATCAAGGATATACAACTTTCAAATACATGTTAAGAATAGTAAATCAGGAGTATACAATCAATCATTATTTCAGAATGATTGGGTTTCCATAACTATTATACATGTAACGTCTATATGCTTTTTATGAGTCATTTGATTCAGGTTGTTTAATTCATTTAACCAATATAGTTAAAATCCTGATATTATAACTAGAATCTCCAGTCAGAGGATCGAAACAAGTTGTGTGTAGATCTATATTGGGATTGACAACCCCGCACTCAGGCTGCTAGCTACAGTCAGACATACACGCCAATGAGTGACAATTGTTATCAACAGTTTAAACGCCTTCAAAGCGTTTGTTTCAGGCCATCTAGTCTCATTATGGTTATAATAACTCATTAAAAGGATATTAACAATATTTTAGTGTATAATTAACTAAAACATGAGTACATTTTCAAAGTACTAGTTTACAGAGATACAATTTACAGTATTACAATACAATTTACAATAACAGCTGGTGGAACCAGACACACTCACTTTACAAGTTTTACCAAACGGATACAAACACAGAACAAAGGTTTACAAACAGAACAGTTTTATGAGATTAAAACTACTTTTCATATACAGCAGAAAATATAGGATTTTCTGGAACAGCTTACAGATTCATGGAACAGAAAACATACTTTTAAACATAAAATACTTATGCACTCACTCAACTTTATGTTGATACTCTCTTTTCAAATTACTTGTACTCTCAGGGAAACAATAAACAGGTACTCCCCGAGCTTTTTGAGAAGATGGAGCTATTTGAGTCATATCTTCTGTATTTTGCTATAACTATTTTGGTGTCAATATACAGTGATTGAACACATGTAAATACTTTTACTTTTAAATGCAATGGTTGTTTGTACTTTGATTACTATGATTCATGTGTTGTGATACTACAAATGAAGTCCTCCACCCCCGGACGTTTCTGCCGTCTGGTTTGGGGGTGTGACATTAAGGCCCTTGGCTGGCCTCCTTACCAGCCTCCTCTGTCCAGAAACCCTAATTTCGTGCATCATCTTCCAAAGTTGAGTGTGTGAGCTTGTGTAGAGCTTGAATAGTTGATTTTTGATATTCTTTTGAAGGAGCTTTGAAGTTTTAGGTGTCTAGTTTGAAAGGAAGGCTATAGATCCAGAACCTCCTCACTTGTTGCAATTTTTTTGAGGTATAAAGTCGACACCTTGCTTCCTTATATCTTAGATCTCTTCATTGAAAGTTTTATTGTGATATTTGGCTCATTGTCGGATTGTTCATTGGGTTGAGCATTTTATGGGTTGTCACCTTAGATATGGCCATTTTGTGGCCTCATTTGGCTTAAAGTTGCAAGCTTTATTAGGTTCTAGGCCTCATTCATGCATTAAGTTCTTTATTATGCCTTTCACAAGTTATAGAGCTCTTTTGGCATGCATGAACGTAAAGTTGGTAACTTTACGTGGTTTTCCAACCCCGGAGTATCACATCTACATCTTAAAGTGTAACGCCCGCAGATTCGGGGTAGTCAATTTAGAGACAATGAGTATCAAAAATGAGTTTTTTATATAAGATTATTTAGAATAAATAATCTTGACCAAGTTATAGTATATGTCACAAGGGTTCCGTACATATAAAGAACGCTAAAATCCGAGTTATAACAAAGAAGTAATGTCCCGTCGAAGCTTTACGACTAAACCGGCACGGCACCGGGAGGCGTAAATAGTGAATTTACGATGGAGGACTTTATAGCCTTAGTGATCTAAACAAAAGTTGTAGTATATGTTAAATCGAGAACATACAAAAAAAGAACGTCTAAATCTGACTTCGTATGAGGAAGTTATGAATTTTCTAAGATTTGGCATAACAGTGCACGACCCGAAACTCGAATTTTAGTTCGAGCGGTTTTTGGCCTAAGCGACCTAAATGAGAGTTGAATATCTCGTTAATAGTATCGTAATGATAAAAATACAGACGAAAACGGAGCTCATATGCGAAAGATATGGACGAAGCTTAATCTCTACTTTTCGAGCGCGGCGAATTCGATACAGTTTTGTAAATCCGAGATAGAATGAGAATTAGCCAACGGGGTCTAAATGAAAGTTGTAGTACTCGTAAATATCAACGCGTGGATATAAAGAAAGTCGAGAATAGAGCTCGTATGTTAAAGATATGGACGGAACTTGATCCCTACTCTTCGAGCGCGATAAATTGGATACAGTTTTATAAAATCTGAGATAGAATGAGAATTAGCCGACGGTGTCTAAATGAAAGTTGTAGTACTCGTAAATACCAATGTGTGGATATAAAGAACGTGGAAAACGGAGCTCGTACGTGGAAGATACGAACGAAACTTAGGGCCTACTCTACGATAAAACCCATATAAATAAAGGGTGAATCCTTCATATTTTCTTCACACCATAAGCTTTTCTTTCTCTCTCTAACTTCTCTCTAGCCTCTCTAAACCCCTCCCAAGTCTAGGGAACCTCCCTAGCATTAGAAGAAAGCCCCGGAGCGCCCGACGGCTCCGAGAAGAAAAGCTTTCGGCTCGGAAACGCTGCTCCAGCGAAGCCCGATTTTTAATAAAAACCCGCTGTAAGTGAGCTACGCCTACACTATTTCTAATATAGCTTTTATTTAAATATAGTAATGTTATTAGGACCTTATAATAATTATTTGGGCTATTATTATGAGTTATATATGTGTCTTTATAATATCTTTTTAACCACTCGCGGTACGGGGAATCTGGTTTAAAGGGTCGCATGGGGTTGCTGGATTTCAGAAGTGCTATATGCCAAAATGGTCTTGCCCTCCGGTGTTTTATGTTTGGCCCCTGTCTGTACATAGTGGGTGAAGAGTATTGTTTAACGCTTATAATAGTAATAATAGCTAGACTATTAATTAGTCTCATTGAATATTATACTAAACCCTAGTCCGAGAGTATGGATTGGATATAGTCAAATGTCATTAATCCGGGAGTATGGATTAAGACATAGTCAGTTGTACTTAGTCCGGGAGTATGGATAGGACATAGTTGTTCGTCATTAATCCGGGATTATAGGTTAAGACATAGTCAGTTGTCCTTAGTCCGGGAGTATGGATAGGACATAGTTATTCGTCATTAATCCGGGAGTATGTATTTAGACATAGACATTTGTCCCTAATCCGAGAGTATGGAATGGGCACAATTATTGATCCGAGAGCATGGATTAGACCCGGGAATAAGAGGTAAAATTTAAGGTCCGAGAGTATGGATAGTCTCGTTGTGACGATTGACGGGGTGGGGTAAGAGTTGATTATATATATATGAGGAAATTGTATATTTTGTGAAATCTGAATTATATATATATGATATAACATTGTGGGATTGAAATTCCTATGTACTCACCAGGTTTCCCAACCTGACCCACTCAAGCTTATTTGTATCACAGGTGTCGATATGAAGTTACATTACACTGAGAGATTAAAGAGATGTAGATCACTAGTGTAAATGAATGTAAGTTCTGTTTATGCTTATGTTTCTGTATTGATGATGACATCCAAAATGTTTTAAAATGAACAAAAATACATTTCTTCGGAAATGCTTTGATAACGTATTTATCATGTTTTTTTTGGGAACAAATTCCACAACATTTTTATTAAAAGAAGTACTCTGATTTTTATAAAGCATAAACAAAAATCGGTCTTTTCTGGCCGTGAAAAAGGGGATGTCACAGTTGGTATCAGAGCATTAGTTTAAGCACATAGGGATTCCAACCCACAATAATTATATTCTTTTAATTATATATTTTCATCAAAACATTCAATCCGATTACCCATTCCTGTTATCCTCACTTTCTGTCCCTAAAGTATCTAATTCTGGGAACCTATCCTCAGGATTATCTTCGGGATAGATAATAATGTTGAGGGGATTCCTTAGCACTATATGTAAATAAGCCATCCATGAGGGGATGGAGTACACCGGGTGAACACTTAGTTCAAAAACACCTACAGGTTGCGAGCCTGCTAGCGTTCCACTGGATTGTCTAGAATAGTCCGTGGTCGTCATCTATACTTCGCTAGACGACTGGATCATCTTTAAAGTCAAGGCCTCTCATCATCTATATCATCTTTCATCTCTCATCCTCTATATCATCTTACATCTACCCATCTTTACCCAATATATTTATAGGTATAAAAATACATATACGGTTTAAATCAAGTAAAACATGTATAAATCGTTCATCTAGCATAGATATCAACAACACACATAATAGACACATATAACATGTAATTATCTTAATTACTTTATATCTATGTGTAAGATGAAAGTAACTATGCACTCACTTTCTAAAGTGATGACTCGAAACTCAGACAGCGCTTCGCTTTAGCGCTTGGCTTTTTCCTTTGATGTGACATAGGTTCAATTAACACTAAGTCTTAGGCTAATATTCCTTATTGTAACATCCTGTTTCATGCCATTTCTGAGCCATGGACCGGAAGTCGACTGTGTAAGGTTTTGGGCCTTAAGGAGGAAAAGTTTAGTCCTTGTGGAAGGAGGTAATGATAGTTAATGGATTTTACCCTTGAATTGTGTTTTGGGTCGAAGGGTAGAAAGGGAAAAAGTCATGGGATGGGTACTTGCATGAAATATGGATTTTTGTTCGAGAAGTTTTTAGTCCTAGATATTTAGATAATATTGTAGAGCTCTTCAACACGTTTCCGTGGATATAAAGAACGTCGAAAACGGATTTGGAATGAAGAAGTCATGACCGTTTGAAATTAGGACGATTTTTGGGTTAGCCGCGTACGCAGGGTATATTAGGGCATACCTAGTATGCTGGGCGTACCATGAGTACGCAAGGCATACACGATCAGTGCCCAAACCCTATTTTTGTGGTTTGAGCCCTATTTAAGCTTCTTAACTTCCCCAAACTCATTACATTCTCAACCTCCACCTCTCAAACACCCTTTCTTGAAACCTTAACCCTAGATTGAGGCTTGTGAGCAAAAAGAAAGTGCTTTTAAGTGATTTGGAGTGTTCTTGGTGCAACTTAGAGAAAAAGAAACTCATTGAAGAAGTGTCGGTTGCATTGGAGCTTGTAGATCCAGACTTTGTTCACCTTGATCTTTCTTCTAGAGCTATAAAGTTTGAATCTTGATGAGGAAATTGTTAGATCTAGCTAGTTTTGGGTGTTATGAGCTCTAGGTCAGTTTAAGTGCATAAATTTTAGATCTTGAAAGTTTGTGACCTTGTTATGGATAAAGTAGGAAAATTTATCCATCTAAACATCATTTTGATTCAGATATGAAGGTTGGACACTTGGACTTAATGGATTAAGTTGAAAAAGATGCCCTTCTATCCCTTCCATACAAGAGTTGTTATGTCTTATTGGGTTATGAACTTAGGGTTTTGGACATTAAGCACTTTATAGCCATGCAATGTCATAAAGTTGGAAACTTTATGACTTAGGACATCATTTTGGGCTTGGATATGAGTTTTGGACGTAAGGGCTTAATGAAATAAACTCTTAATGGAGTTTTTGGGAGTGGGTTGCGTATGTTGGGCGTACCTGGTGGTACATTGCATGTACGCGGTCAGCGCGCCGCTTTTGGTCAACATCAGAGTACGTTAGGTGTACACTCTTTGTACGTTGGGCGTACACCGCTGGGAATAAATGTTGACTTTTCAACCTTGACCGTTGACTTTGACTTTGGCTAGGGTTGACCAAGTTTGACTTAAGGGTATTTTTGATATATGAGCTATAGTTAAGTGTTGGTCTCTACCTGTTGAATAGGTGACTTGTAGACCCGGTATTTGGAGCAGTGTATTGTTCAACTATTCGTCAGACTGTGAGGTGAGTTTTCTTCACTGTACCTGTGGGTCGAAAGCACCAATGTCGGCCTACTAGATTGTGTATCCTGTTATATAGGATGTCGTTATGTTGTAGTATTTTGTAGATTTGTCTGTTTGTCTATTGACTGGTCTTATGTTCATCTGTTGCTAGATATGTGTTAATTGTTATGTATATGTCGACATGATATGGTGGGGTCGAGACTGTACTATTTTGTGTTGTCATTAAACATACCGCGGCTTACAATTTTAGTTTATGGTTTCAGGTACTTCAGAGGATCCTGGGAAAGCAAAGGCGTGATCGTGCACAACTTCCTGTTTTTATGGCTTTGGGTAGTGGGAAAACTATAATTTTGAAATAATGTTTTTGTAAATAATGACTCTTTTGTAAACAATGATGTTAAATGGTTGATTTTGAAAATTTTGATTTTCTTTGATTTTTGGGATGTTACAAGTTGGTATCAGAGCCTTGGTTTGAGATATATTAAATGAACATTCGTGTGAATCCAGACTCAAACTATGGAACTGCAAAAGTTTTTAAACTGATTTGCAAAATTGTTTTAAAAAACAACTAAGGAAGGATGTGATGTGTACGATCAGCCGGAGCAAGAAAGTATACCCAAGTTACCCACACCGTTATTTGATATTATGTGTATGATAGGGCAGCATGCTAGTTGTAGGATAGGGATCTTCAGGAATTGCATGATAGAATTTTCTGATACATGATGCCTTATTTCCCATAGAGTTTTCTTGCTGAATGTTGTATGACTCATTCGGGTGTGAACTAACTATTAACTAAATACGTTAAGTCACATCATGTATGGTGTTGGGTCAAAATTATGGTTTATACTTTGCTTTTCTAGGCAATTGTATTTTTTTGTAATGTTTTATGAGTTTACGATCAGGTTTATGGCCAAGGGGGTGTTTACGGCCGTAAACCTTGTTTACGGCGCGGCCGTAAACCCATTTATGGCCCATATTCCCCAAGTATATATATAGGTGTTAGGTGGTTGAGGAGGGTTTGATGAACAGAAAAGGAGTGTACGACCAAGAGAGAAAGAAAGGAGCTTTAGTGTGTGTTAGTGTGTGTGAATCTTGTATCTGGATCTTCATTGTAATCAAATCATACAAGATTCATCATCTTCTTCTTCTCCTTCTCTTCTATTTGATCTAACATCATCCAATTGATTGGGATTCCGCACCATCAATTGGATCTGATTGATACACAAGCATATTTGGGGACTTACAATTGGTATCAGAGCTTGGTTGTATCAATCAATTTTTGTCAGATCTGGAGCTTATTTGATCTTATTTTGGAAAGATTCTTGCGTTTTTGGATAGATCTCTGAAATTTAGGGGGGGTTTGTTCTTCGCGTTTTTGATAAAAACGAGTTTTGGAGCAAAAACAGGTGAAAAACGCTGTTTTTCACGTAATCTGCGAGGAGTTTATGGCCTTTGAAGGATTTACGGTCGACGGCGGCGGCGGCGTTTATGGCTAGGGTTTCCCGGAGTTTACGGCCCAGCTATTTACGGCCGGAGTATACGGTCCGAGTTTACGGCCCAGCAACACCTCAGTCCATAGAGTGCAACCTATACTTAAAAAAAAGGGGGAGGAATTTTCGAAGCTCCAAGGATTCGAACCCGGGTGTTTTGAGTCAACAAACTCGCGCCTTACCAACTCAGCTAGGCTACTTGTTGTTACAAGCCTTTCGATCTTAATTCAAAACCTCTCACCGTCGCACCTTATTTCGCATTTTATACACTTTTAACCCCAAAATTCAATTTTTTTCATTTTTAAATTACATTTTCAACCAAAAATTTTAGTTTTTAAATTTTAACTTTTATTTTTGACTTTTTACTTAAAATTTTGACTTTGACTTTTAAAATTTGACCTTTGAATTTAAACTTTAACTTTCTCATTTAACTTTTAAAAATTTAAATTTAGCTTTTCTGTTTGACTTTTAAGTTCGGCTTTTTAAATTTAACTTTTAAGGTTGACTTTTGAGTTTTTAGTCAAATAATTTTAAAAAAAATGAGTTCCGAATCCATTCCGGTAAATGAAGTTTCATGTACTCCAGCTTGTGAAACTACGATTAAATTTCTTCGGGAACAAATTGATTTATTAAAAAGAGAAGTTGAGGACCTGAGATATGAAAGATATCAACTCAGGAAATGACAGAAACCCCTGAAGGCTGAATTAGAAGCAAAAACCAAAGACTTTAGGAAACTTCAGGAAGATTATAGCAATAAATGTGAAAATTATAACTATGTTATGAGACAACTTGCTGAGTTAAATACTGAGCTTGACACATTAAAAAACAAATTTGAAACTGCAGATTTTGATTTCAGAAAATTTGATGTGTCAAGCGAAGTAGTTGCGAACATGATAGACCATTGTTTGCAATTTAAAAATAACCAGCAAAAGGGTTTAGGATACGATAAAGTGCCTCCTCCTTTCAATCATAATTATCAGTATCACCCTGTGTCTAAAGAGGAGATTGCCAACGAACCATTCATGGTTTATGGCAAACCATCTGGTTTTATTTCAGGAGGAATTATTAATGTTGAAAGTACTAATGTTTCTACTTCCCCTGCAGATCAATCCTTAAATCAGTCAAAGCAAGAAGCTGAAGGATATGTTTCTGATAATAAAATTGTGTCTGAACTTGCTGTTTCTGTTTCGAATGAAAACTCTATTGTTTCTGATGTTAAAATTGATGATACATCTTGTGATGCTTCTGCATCGGATCATGTTGAGTTAATTTTTTTTGACATATTTGATGATTTGTTTGAAAATACTGATGTTCCTGTTTCTAGCACATCTACTTCATGTGCAGGTAAAGTAGTAGAGGATGAGAACAAGGAGAACACCATTGAATAAACCAACATCTCCTTGAACTCAGAATCTGTTGCTTCGAACTCAGCTGCTTCTGATCAACCTGCTGTTGAGAAATATAGGCCACCAATTCAAGTGAAACAGAGTGCCTGTTGTAATTGTGCTTGTGGGAACAATAAAAGACAAGGCAAAGATACGCCACCAGGGGCAGGAAGAAACAACTTCACAGTAAAGAAAAAGACATGTTTTCACTGTGGAACACCTGGACACATTGCCAGAAATTGTCCTAATCGCGCATACGTTCCCTACTATGCACAAGGCTGGCAGAACGCGCCAAGAGGGAGATACTTCAAAAGAAACCCCTCAAGGTCACAATCGCGCAATGGTGACTGGAACGTACAGAAGGCTAAGAATCAAACTTCCAAGGCCAAGAATCCGAATCCCAAGGGCAAGAAGGGAATGTCGGACAAGAAGCCCAATCCAAGAGATGCTCCAGTGAAACAAAGACCGGTTAGGTCAAAGTCATCTCAACGGTCGGCATCAAGATCAAAAGCAAGTACTGAGCCACCCATCAGATCGAAAAAGAAATGGGTTAAACCCAACTACAAATGGGTTCCAAAGGCCCACTCTCCCAAATCTTCTAACGATTCTAATATTTCTTCATCTTTTGTTTGTGATAAACAGGATATGTCATGGGAAAGAGTATCGTGCGTTAATGACAAAGGTCGACCCAGTTTCAAAATGGATTGGGTTCCAAAGACCAACTGATCCCGCTCTGTGTCGGAACAGCTATGGAGGCATATCATCAGACTTCGGTTTGTTGGTAGTGGCTGTTCCAGGCACATGATAGGGACATCTCTCAACTGTACAACATTCAGATCTTTGTTTGAGAGTATGTGTCCTTTTGCGAGAAAGGAAGAAAGGAAGGGATCACAAATGGGGTTAGTGCTTAATGACATGAAGAATTTTCGGATATGTTCTGAGATTATGCGTGTTGTTCTCAGACCTTCTGGATGCAAATTCAATCGGTGAATTACGGTTTGCGTTTTCTTCTCTATACTCCTGAGTTTATCTTACACTGTTTCATTTTCAAAGACATTTTCCTTTAATTTTCTTATAGTTTTTCGTTAGTAGGTATTGTTTGGGAAGTGATATGAAGTCTAGTGCTAAAGGGCAATATGCAATTCGTGTAATGTACTAAAGACGAATTGTCTAGACTCTGTATTCAATGTGCTGGTAGGCACAAAGGATTCAAATGGACTAGACATTGATTGACCATGAAAGGACTAGACAATATAGACTTAGATAGTTTCATTTGGACTGACCATACGACGCTCGGGTAGATTGAGTAGTGAGATAAACATGGGAACCTGCGAGATACACTAAAAGTTAATTATCTAGAACTGTGGCTCAACATTTCCTTGATGTATGGACTTATGTCCTTAATTCCGGTATTGATAGGGCAACTGGGGGGTTCTGATAAAGTAGGTTTGTAGGAAATTATTTTCTTGCTTTCTATCTATCAGTCATATGTTGCTTCCTTTGCGTGATTGGAACATATCCGACCTGGATTGCAACATATGCAACTCTAATCCTACGCACCTCCTTATCTATGAAATTCTTTCTATCTGTTAGCCATATGCTGTCCCCTCTACGTGATCGGAAGATCCGACCTGGGACACAACATATGCAACATTCTACCTCTCAATCCCTCTATCTCTGTTAGTCATATGTTGTTCCCTCTGTGTGATTGGAAGACATCCGACCTGTGATACAACATATGCACTTCTATATCTGACTTCTTTCTTAATGATTGAATACTCACCTAAAGTAAGGAGTTCTTTGGAAGTTCTTGATTACTGGGGTATATCAGGAAGTGGGAAACACGTTCTAGTACATCTAAAATTGAACCATTTAATAGGTTGTCTGTAGATTTTGCTGCTTAATTTAAGTGGACAACAATATCCTTGGTCGTCGTCAAGTAAATGTCCATTTAGGAATATATATATATATATATATATATATATTATATATATATATATATATACATATATATATATATATATATATATATATATATATATATATATATATATATATATATATATATATATATATATATATATCACAATGTCTTGTCACTTATAATCTGTCCAAATTGTCAACATACTTTGTGTTTAAGTGGACCACAATACCGGTGATTGAGCAGATCTAGACATGTAGGAGTGTGCTGATAAACGATATTGGATTGCTTGACAACTTTGATCCCAAATATTTTTGTTTTTGTTAAATTTGTTCATAGTTTTTCTCTATGCACAAATTTAGGGGGAGAATTAAAAAAAAAATTCAAAAAACAAACAAAAAATCAAAAAAATTCAAAATCAAAAAAATAGTGTTATATTCTGTTTCCGTTTTATTTTTTTCAGAAAATATGAAAAACCCAAAAATATTGTGTGCTAAATTTTCTTTTAGTTTTGTTTTGTCTTGAAAAGTGAATTCAGGTGAAGATGAAACTCATTGAGTTTGTGTCGAAGATTTCTGAGCCAAGGCTTCATCCGTGATCATCGAAGAATTCTCATTCGAAGGAGCAAGAAATAAAGATTATTCTTTCGACATTCAATCTTTCAACCCCAGAAGCAAGGCGAAGCTGCACTTGAAGATTAGGTGACGGATTGCATTGAAGCCTCCTCAATCAGTTTGCTGCTATCTTGAACCTGCTGAAGTGATCCAAAAGATTTGTTCTCTCTGATGTTCTCTCTGAAGATTCTCAAGCTCCAAGCACTATCTTTCAAGAATCAGTACAAGATGCCTCCTCACCCAATGTGCGTTCAATGTCAAATTCTGCAGAAAATCCCAACTGCTCAAGATGAAGCCATTCATTGAAGATTCATCAAGTTCATCTTGAATTCGTGAAGAATTTGAAGATTAATGCTGAAGCCAAGCTCTCGATGAAGATTGACAAGAAAAGCCAGCTACTTTTTAGGGGGAGCTTGTTGGGTCAATTAAGAAAAGAAAGCTATAAACAAAGGGGGAGATTGTTGGGTCAAAATTATGGTTTATACTTTGCTTTTCTAGGCAATTGTATTTTTTTGTAATGTTTTATGAGTTTACGGTCAGGTTTAGCCAATAGGGTGTTTACGGCCGTAAACCCATTTATGGCCCATATTCCCCAAGTATATATATAGGTGTTAGGTGGTTGAGGAGGGTTTGATGAACAGAAAAGGAGTGTACGGCCAAGAGAGAAAGAAAGGAGCTTTAGTGTGTGTTAGTGTGTGTGAATCTTGTATCTGGATCTTCATTGTAATCAAATCATACAAGATTCATCATCATCTTCTTCTCCTTCTCTTCTATTTGATCTGACATCATCCAATTGATTGGGATTCCGCACCATCAATTGGATCTGATTGATACACAAGCATATTTGGGGAGTTACATATGGGTTACATAATTTTTGAGTGAAGGATTTGGTCCTATGGCGCATCTCTTGTTTGAGTCCAACCGTTCTAGGGTTGAATCTTTTAATCAAAAAATATTTAAGTTATGTTTCATGTAATTGTATTCATACAGTAGTTAACTGGCACCAATGAGGGTCGTTTGGCAGTTGATGGTAGGGTAAGGTGTGGATCCTAGAAGAGCCTAGAAAGTGCTTTAGTTCGGTTGCTACGTTGTTTAGAGGGTGTTCGAAGTACTATTATGAGTAGGTAACTTAGAGGACTCGGGATGATTCTTGAGGAAAGTATGGATAGGTGTGGAAGGTAGTATTGGGCTCGTACTATTAGAATCACAGGATCCATACTCGAATTAAGGAAGTCACGACGATTCTAAGGAGTTGGTTGAGGGTAAATAGCATGGTTGGATAAGCGCAAATCGTGGCAATGTTTCTGTATCTGTCAATCTTTTGGTTATGGTTGTTCAGGCTGAGAATGAGTCTGGTGATTATTGTGGCCCTGGTATATTGGGCCGTTTCGAGTGATTGCCAGGGTTGGAAGGGCGGCTTATCGGTTGGATTTACCTGAGAAGCTCATTCAGATTCACAACACCTTCCATGTTTTCCAGTTTCGGAAGTGTGTGGCTGATGATTCAGCGGTTGTTCCTCTGGATGATATTTAGGTTGATGATCGCCTGAATTATGTTGAGAGACCAATGGCGGTCTTGGATAGGAGTATGAAGGCCTTGCGCAATAAGGGGGTGTCTTTGTTCAGATCCAGTGGCAACATAGGAAGGTTTCTAAATAGACTTGGGAGCCTGAGGCAGAGATGCGAGAGCAGTACCCTGAGTTATTCTCGGCAGAGGACTTCGAGGACGAAGTCTTATTCAAGAAGGGGAGAGTTGTAACACCTTGATTTCTAGGTATTTACATTTTGACCATTGGTATGAGAACTGTTTGAAAATTGGTCACAAATGGCATTTAAATGAAAATACAGATTTGATAACGTACGCTGGGTGTACGTGGCAGAGACTCAAACCCTAAATTTTAGGGTTTGGACACTATTTAAACATCCTTAACTCTTTGAGGCCCCTTCATTCATCAACCTCCACCCATATTTTAGTCCCACACAAACCCTATTTCCTTGAGTGTGCATTTTGATCTTGAAGGTGTGCTTTGTGGTGTTTTTAAAGGAAGGAGAATGAGAAGAGACCATCTTAGAAGAGTGAAACACTTTGGATCCAGAAGTACCTTTCCATCAAGCTCCACTTGGAGGTAAAAAGTTGTGACCTTGATGAAGTTTTTTGCTTAGATCTTGTTATACATGGATTTGTGTTCATTTTGGTCCCATAAGCTTTGTGTTTAAGAGTATGGTCTACTCTAAATAATTTGAGTCCTTTCAGACATTTTGGAGTGTTTAGAGTCATAAGAATGTAATCTTGGTCCTTAGTTTCCCTCCATGCATGGACTATGATGTCTTAATGAGTTAAGAAATTAGGGTTTTTGGTAATGGTCACTTTATATCCATGCAAGATTATGAAGTTGGAAACTTTATGATTAAGAACGTCATTTAAGGACTAGATCTGGATTTTGGACAAAAGGGGCTTAATGGATTAAGCACTTATTAGAAAATATGGATGGCAGACGCGTACGCTGGGCATACCTAATGGTACGCTATGCGTACGTGGTCAACTTCCCATTACATGGTCAAGGTGTAGTACGACGCACATACAAGCTGAGTACGTTGGGCGTACTCGGCTGAGTTGACTTGTTTCCCCCTTTGACTCTTGACTTTGAACAAGATTTTAACCAGGTTTGACCTAGGGGTATTTTGGGTATTTTGAGCAATGATTTGAGTCTGGGTCATTATTTTTTGCACAAGTGACCTGTAGAGTTGGTATACGGAGCGTTGCTATATCTAAATATCTTACAGACTGAGAGGTGAGTTTTCCTCACTGTATTTGTGGGTCGAACGCACCAATACCGGCCCACTAGGTTCTGTATCCTAGTATATATGATGTTGTTATGTTTTAGTGATCTGTTAGATCTATATCCTAGTATATAATATGTTGTTATTGATGGGTTTTCTAGGTTATAAAAATTACATATGAGCAGAAAAACACTTAAACCCTTAAGTTCACATGCAACCTAGAAAGGATCTATGTTTTCTCTATTGATAACAACTAAGTATGAATATCAAGAAACCTTAGGAGAGAGGCTATGAAATCAAATTCAAATCAAATTAGGGTTACATACCTTTTTATTATTATTAGAAATAATCAAAGTAGAATCGTTCTTCAAAATCTTGGAAAGCTAGCACCAAAGGAATGGATGCCTCTAATGGCTTATACCCAAAACCCTAGTAGCAAGAAGACTTGAGGAGAGAGGAGGCTAGAGAAAATTTTTGGCTCTAAGAAGGCTTAAAGGAGTGGACGAAAATAATGAGATCCAGGGAGGTCTTTATATAGATGAAGGAAACTTGAGGCCAAAGCTAGGGTTTTCAGGATAAGACCTAGATTAATTAATATAACAATCAAGATGCCTTATCTCCTTATCCTTAGCCCCATGAACGAAATTTCTAGGATATTCCTAGCCAAATTTTGTTCACCCTCATCCCATGGGGTTCTAGAGCTTTCTTGCTTCAACTTCAAATAAATAACCAAAACAGCCCCTACACTTTTAATTAATTCAATTAATCCCAAAATTAATTCCAATTAATTTTTTATTAATTCCAAATTAATTATTATTATTTCCCATTAATATATTAATCATATAATATATTAATAAACTATTGATTTCAATTTATTAATCATATAAAAAATTAACAATTCAACATCTTCCTCCAAAAGTCATTCTATCCAAATACTAGTTTTGAGAGCAACCCAAAAATGACTTTGCTTCTAATTCAAGAATATACCAATTTAGTTATTGGCTTAGACACCTTAATCCAACAGTCTCCCACTTGGATAAGTCTGTAATTACAATTTCAAGTATAAACCTTGAATTAAAACGCCAATAGTGCTTTCCAAAGCCACTGCCAAACTCTGATTCAAATAAACTATTGGCCCTAAGATAAGTGATCAGCTATTCATTCGTTCTACAAGATATCATATGAACTGAGTCATGGATTAAATGATCAACCTCATGTTCATTTGTTATGTTTCCCGATTTCCCAATTTGTGATCAATTTAGATTACAAAATTGAACACATCAATTTAGTCCGGACCGGGCGCCTGGTTTCTCATAGATCAACTCCAATCATTGAGGGGCCCATATATATCGTTTTTCCTTATTCAGGCAAAAGGAATAAATTACATTGATTATATAGTCATACAATTTACAAATCAAATCACACATGGAATAACCCTTTATAACATCCAGTTACGAGATGCGTTTGAGCAAACCAATGCACAACTGATCTGTAAACTATGAACTATGTATCTCCACTTTAAGAATAGAAGATATTATTGTCTTAAAATTACTTGTGATTGAATCCATGAAGTAATGTCTAAGCATGGATTTATCCAATACTTAAAATCTCTATTTTCAAAGTACTCGTGAATATTGTAGCAATTCCAATTGCAATGTCTTAACCTCAATCGACAATCTACAATCAATTCATGATAGCCTTAATTCACTACTTACTTCCAAAAGTATGAACACCTGTGGAATTTTGAATAATATCTAAATTACTTAGGGAAGTAAAACATGCAAAGTGAAACACAATAATAAATTAATTAACTATGGTATCATACTCATTGATCATAAATAAATCCATATTATTTAATCACCATAAAAATTATGAATTTTTCATTGTATAATGTTTCGAGTAATCAACTAACCACTTGAATTAGATAACATTAGTCATGCCATGTTATAAACATGCATACTATGCCTCTCGATGGTCCTTCCTTTTTTAATAGATCGACCGGACAATACTCCAATGACGCTCATTTCACAATTCCAAATTCTTGTCCTTATATGATATGTAGTGGAATTTTATCTTTACATGCACTGTCCTTCTGAGATGTCGAGGTTCTAAAATCACAGAGACTAAGCTTTTGATATTACAGAATGTTCCACTGAAATTAGTTACTCAGAACAATTCCATGCTTTTGAAGTCTCAAATTCAAGGTATACTCCTTGAACACTTTTTTGCATTAAAGTTTTCAACTCACATGTAGATTTTGTAAACATATCCCATTATGGAAACATTTTCATATTCCCATATTACCATCAATTCTGACCAAGAATCATCTCAATCCAAAACGTGTCACTATGATCCTTTCCAAACAATATCATACTTCCAACTGTCCACAACCAACCAATTCTCTGGTAAAACCTTAGAACGTTCTTGACAGTTGCTTGATAACTTCATTCATATGCAATTCTAATCCTTTTCACACAATTCTAAAAGCATTTGAAAAATAGAATAATCGAATATTATAGTATATGTAATCGATCCTATATCCGAAGCATATGGGACTCGACTCATTATTACAAGGGTCCCATATTTGTTCAATTCCTTGCTATATATATATATATATATATATATATATATATATATATATATAATCTCCAATGTTGAACCATTTCAACATACCATTCATATATGCCTTTGACTAAGTTCTATTAAACTATACAATCTAAACCTTTAGATTCGTAATGAAGTATGAGTGCCCTCTCCCTTATGTCCACTATAGCGTAACAGTTACCAACTTTTGCAACTTCCAAATTATAGACATTGTTCCCTATCAATAGTATTGTCAACATGCAATATCAGGCACAACAATTATGCTCCCACTAGCTTTGACATGTATTCAAAAATAAACTGGACTTCTAGAAATCAATATCGTTTGACTTTCTCATGGAAGTACATATTCCTATTTCACGATGCTTTGTCAAACCTCTAATTAGGCTTCTTAGTCTTATGCACTATATCTGGATAGTGTATGTGTTCAACCTCTTTCAAGACGTGATAAGCATATCTCCTGAAAGTCTAAACAATTCATTGTTATTCCTCACAATTAGAAATATGAAGAGGGATGCCGTAATCATATTGTAAATTTGAGAATGCAATTAATACAAATAATATCCGTATTGATCTTTATCAGATCCTTAAAATCTATCAACAAACGTGTTTCCTCATAATCATTTTCATGAATTAGAGCGAAACCTTTTGTCACGTAGATTTGAAGGGGGATATGTTCGCATCCATGTAGAACTTTACTTTTCAACCTACAGTCATAAGACAAGGTTTAGGACAAACCAAAAGCACATTTAGTTCTCCTTCATGGACTAAACTTCGCTTAATCTAAATTTCTTGCCTTATGGCAGCTTAAAGTCCCATCACTGCTTAGATGTTGTTCGCAATTCACCTATATTGACAAGTGCACTTTCACTGTCCAACGTGCTTAGCCTTTTAATTGAAAAAATAGAATTCATAGGCGTTGCCAACTCAAATGGAAGTGCACATAAATTAGAATGTGTCGATAAACAGAACAGGTTGTCAACATCAGGTCGCATGCTAGTGATAACTAAAAGGATCATTGTCGGTTGACTCTTGAAACTCTAAAAATCAATACGACTCCCACTGACATCTTGACATGTAAGTTTTTCTCTCAAGAAACATTCCTTGACGAGCCAAAACAAAATTTCAAAATTTCTTGCGGATTTCCGACAAGAAAACACTTCATAGAATAGGTCTCAGTTTATCTTTTGTTTCACGATCAATGAAAACATCACAACTCCAATTCCAAATGTGCTAGAGTAAGAAAATATTATTACTCCACATATTACGAGGTGTTGTTATCCTTCTTAGTTTTTGAAATAAGTTTCAAGATATGATTCATAGTAATTAGAGCATGGCTCTAAAACTTTGATTGGGAACACGGTATAACTCATCTTATGATCGAATCATTTATAACGATGTTCAATTCTTCTTCTTAGTCGTATAATTGCACTAAGATGTTCTTGGAGGATTAACTGTGATATAATTCCACAATTACTAAGATGATCATAAAACATGATACCAAAGCATTGTCCTTTCTTTTCAGATTGGAGAATCTTTTATCTTTCTGCCTGATAGATTCTTCTATTCATTCTGCTACTCTTTGAACTTTTCAAAAGTACTAGAATTCTACTTAATCGTATAAAAAAACATATTTACTGAAGCATCAGATGAATAGAGTGATCGTCCCTTGTGGTGGATCTGAAGAGTCCATATCAATATGTACTAGATGCATTAGTGTTTCACTTGCCTTACATAAACATGTGAACAATGAATTAAGTCATAATTTTCCAATGAACAAGATTCTCATATATGATACGGTTCGAATTGTATGACACCAAGTATATGTCCAGTTGGTGATGAGATTTCTTTTCACTTGGTCAGTTATGAAAATACCATAAGTGATAATCATATCCACAATTAATATTGTCATTATTAGAAACATAAACAACACTTTTATAAATGACATTGCAAGGAAATAAGGCAACTTCATAAACCAGAACTTAATTTTATTGCTAAAAAGAAAATTGGAACTTGTCCTTACAATGCATGAAATGAAAAACTATATTTCTAGACATTTCTGAAAAGTAATAGGAATCTATTAAATTATCCTAACTCCCTAGTATTAGCTCCAAATTCTGACCATCGAACCATGTGACCAAATTCCATTTCCCACGATCAGATTTAGCTCACTTCACTTAAGCTTCCTTCTTCCTTTTAGATCCTATAATACCATCAAAATATGATTATCACATTATGTATTAAGAGTCTAAGAATAGGAACTTATAAAGCAATGGATTTAGATAATGGATGTACCTGAAGTAGAGTCATACGAATTGACTTTATCATCTCTGAGATCCTTTAGGTACTTTAGGCAGCTTCGTAACCAGTGTCCCTTCAATTGGTAGTAGAAACAAATGGACTCTTTGGGTTTAATACATGGAACGATCCCAAAACAAGCCTTTCTCTTAACCATACGATCAAATGGTTTGACCTTAGACGACCCATTTCCATTGGGAAGAGAAATCTTTTCTGGATCATTAATGTCACCGTTTCCAATGTCCATGGAAACCTTGGAATCAGAACCTAAAAGCATCTTTGCTTCAGATGTGTTCTTAAGCATTTCTGCCTCAGCAATCACCAACATTTGGGTTAGATCTATTAGGGTCACATCGAGATTCCTCATATAAAAGTTCTCAACGAACTGACCATATGACTTAGGAAGTGAGATAGAACCAAATCAATGGCTTGCTCCCTTGGAAATACGACACGCATCATATCCAATTTGTCAATGTACGACTTCATTTTTCAGAATTGCTTACACACATAATTTCCATCTTCATGTTTACATGCCAAAAGGGCTTGAATTGTTTCATATATTTCAACTCGTGACATTAGGAGAGTCATAAGAGGAGGAGGTGGAAGAGTTGAAGAGAGACGATGTGTAGTTCCACCATTTCCTAAGGAAGGGAGGACATTTTCACCTTGGTTTGAAAGTGGAAGATCATCTCCAGAAGATTAAGGAAAACCATTCCTATAAGAATGAAGAAGACCATTATTATCTTGATTTGACATCTAAAATTGGGAGAAGATAGAATTCAAGTTATTTGATTTTAATCCTTAATTATTAACCCATAATTAAATTAAGGCTAGGATCCATATTTTCGATTCGACCTTTGAAGAGGGATGCAGTAATCAAATTCAAATCTATTTTAGATAGGTAGAATCATCTCACCAGTTTCAATCACATGAAACTCTTAGATCTTTTGAGATTTGCTGAATCTTATCAATGACATGTTTAATCTCGATTATGATCTTACCAATTATGACTGGGATGCCGAGGATCACAATTAAGATGTGAATAACCATGCAAACCCGCTTGACAACCTCGAGGTCAATTATCATCTCTAATTATTGTGTCGGTTAACCACACATGCTCCATCAATAATGGTAATTTTCGATTTGTCCATCACCTCAACTTTATAGTCCCAAATTAGTGTGCCGGTTAGCCACACACGCTCCACTAATGACATATAAAGAGTGATGTGTGTTTTCATGGATTAACATACAATTTCACATTTTTTCTAAAGTAACTAGAGTTGGGATTTATATTAAAGATTCCAGTACTTTAATAGCATTATACTTTTAATGAAGTTATGTCCTATCAAATCTGTTCAGCTAACAAGCCTCCACCATACAAGGGAGCGGTGGGTGAGAGTGGACACCCATTCAACAGTCATTTTATAGTTCGTTTCCTTATACCTCTCTAATAGTATGGTTTCGTGAGTGGGGCGTACTAGCGATTTGACTGACTTGTCTTATACATATAATATATCAAACTTTTAATTATATATAGTATAAGGTGTATTTTAAAACATTTCAAAATACTAAGGTTTAAAATTAATTTTCGAATTAAAATTTTAATAATTAATTAATTTTAAACAATTAATGATTTACCAATTATCCTTTAATTAAATCGTTAAAGATTTATATAATTATCTTAAATTAAACAATTAATAAAATAATTCAAATTTAAATCATTAGGGATTAAATAATTATCTTCAATTAAAAAATTTATAAAATAATTCAAATTTAATCCTTATCCTTATGGAATAAATAATTATTTTCAGTTAAACAATTAATCAAATAATTCAAATTTAATCCTAATTCTTAGGGATTAAATACTTATCTTCAAAAATTCAAATTTAATCCTAATCCGTATGGATTAAATAATTATCTTCAGTTAAACAATCAATAGAATAATTTAAATTTAATCATACTCCGTAGGGATTAAATAATTATCTTTAATTAAACAAGTAATAAAATAATTCAAATTTAATCCTAATCCTTTACCCTCTAATTTTCGAAAAAGGGTAGGGTTTATCAGGTTTTTAATTATTCAAGTTTTAAATCATATTAAAATAATAATTAAGGAAACTAGAAACCTTAGGGATAAGCTATAATTTTCGAAAAACAAGGGGAGGTGGCTAGGGTTCCATAAAACCCTATCCAAGTCGAAATTTTGCTCTTTAGGGTTTAATTTCCATAAACCCTAAATTTGATCAATTCGTTTTAGTGCACAATCAAATAGAAAACCTAAGGCTCTGATACCACTAATGGGTTTTATAGGTCATAAAAATTACATATGAGCAAAAAATACTTAAACATTTAAATTCACATGCAACCTAGAAATGATCTACGTTTTCTCTATTGATAGCAACTAACTATGAATATCAAGAAACCTTAGGAGAGAGGCTATAAAATCGAAATTCACATCAAATTAGGGTTACATACCTTTTGATTATTATTGCAAATAATCAAAGTAGAATCCTTCTTCAAAATCTTGGAAAGCTAGCACCAAATGAATGGATGCCTCTTATGGCTAGTACACAAAACCCTAGTAGCAAGAAGACTTGAGGAGAGAGGAGGATTGAGTAAAGTTTTGGCTCTAAGAAGGCTTAAAGGAGTGGACGAAAATAACGAGAGCCAGGGTGGTCTTTATATAGTTGAAGGAAACTTGAGACCAAAGCTAGGGTTTTCAGGATAAGACTCAGATTAATTAATATAATAATCAAGATGTCTTATCTCTTTATCATTAGCCCCATGAACAAAATTTCTAGGCTATTCCTAGCCAAATTTCGTTCACCCCCTTCCCATTGGGTTCTATAGTTTTCCTACTTCAACTTCTAATAAATAACCAAACAGCCTCTGCACTTTTAATTAATTCAATACTCCCAAAATTAATTCCTATTAATTTCCGATTAATTCCAAATTAATTATTATTATTTCCCATTAATACATTAATCATATAATATATTAATAAACTATTTATTTCAATTTAGTAATCATATAATAAATTAGCAATTCAGTCTCTTCCTCCAAAAGTCATTCTATCCAAATACTAGTTTTGAGGTCAACCCAAAAATGACTTTGCTTCTAATTCAAGAAATACCAATTTAGCTATTGGCTTAGACACCTTAATCCAAAATTTATGCTCTGGTGATATGTTAGATTTGTATCCTGGTATATAGGATGTTGCTATGCGGTAGTGATATGTAGATCTACTTGTTGCATGTTGCATGTTCATATGTTAATTTGTTGCATATGTCGACATAGTATGCTTTTGGGTTGAGGCTTTACTGTAAAGCTATGTGCGTGAGCCAACATACCGAGGGTAATCCAGCCCGATGGCTGTGGACCTGAGGGTATACCAGTCCGATGACTAATTGATCCCGTTGTATATTGACATTCCAGTTCGATGATTGATTGGGTCGGGGGTAATCCAACCCAATGGCTGTGGACCCGAAGGTATTCCAGTCTGATGATTGATTGGGTCTAGCATGCATGATTGCATATATTATATGTTGTGTGAGGTACTTTGGGGGAACTCACTAAGCGTTGACTTACAGTTTAAGTTTATTATTTCAGGTACTTCAAACGATCGTGGGAAAGCAAATGCGTGATCGTGCACATCTTCTTGGTTTTGTGATTTTCGATTTTAGGATACATTGATTTGTGATTATTACTTTTGAGATACAATGTTTTGTAAAATATTATGGTTTTTGGTTGGATTTTAAAATAAAAAATTTTACTCTGATTTTTGGGATGTTACAATACTAACGGCGATCGATCACGTATTTTTCGAGTTGTCACACTTATTCAGTCTATGAATTTTTTTTTCTTGTGGTTTAGTGATGTTCATATAACTTCATAGAAAATGATGCAAACATTGCAAAGGAATTTGACTATATGGAAGAATGGTCTTACTCATTAGATGAAGCAAGTTTAGATCTTTAAAGGCTACTCGATAGGTATTAGTTTTTTTTTTATAACATTTAGTAACAAAATGCTTAAATACATTTTGTATGCAATGGGATATGTCGATATTTGTAATATTTTTTGTATGTTTATCTTATTCAGCATCACCTTCGGTGTAAATTGATGCAAGCATAGTTTGGCTGAGATAACGAAAGAAATGACAAACATACCTTTAGACCGGTTTTGTCATTTTCTCTCATATTTTTACTTTATGCAATGTTTTTGATTCTCATGCATAAATCATATCTTGAATTTTTAATTTTTAATAAAACTACCCAACTCAACCTTGTGGTAAATTTTGACTTTTTTAGTTCCCTACTTATATAATAGTAATAAACATTATAAACCCTTCTTAATACAACGTATATGCTTCTGTTTTTTTTTTTTTCTTTTTCGTTTGCACGTTTTAAGCTTTATATTTTAACAAGTGTAGGCAAAAGATAATGATGAGGCGATTAAAATTTGTAGACATATACAGAGCATGTAAGTTTTAAAAAAAAATCAACTTTTAATCTAGACACAAATACAGGTTAAATTTTATATTTTAATCTAGACACAAATACAAGCTAAATTTTATATTTTATTGTACAACATAATCATTTTATCATTAGTTTAGACATAGGTAACGTTGTTCATATCTTCAAACAATTTTATATATTAATTTTGATTTAACGATTATATAATTACGAAGAAAACATAGGTTAATGATTAAACTTTTAAAGTTTCAATATTGTTTGGTATTGTCAACCGTATAATACATGAGTTATAACATTATATATATATATATATATATATATATATATATATATATATATATATATATATATATATATATATATAACACGTCTAACACACTCTAAATCGTATACAAATTACATTTGTGTCCAATAACCCTTAACCCGATAGACAATATACGAATCCCTATTCTAATAAATGAATAGTTTTAATCTCCTTTAGCCAAGTGTCACTCTAATACAACTCATCATTAATATTATGTCATATGTCATATAGATATATTAAGCAATTCATTTCAAAATTCAAATTTAAATTTTCTAATTATATGTTCAATTTGAAGTTATAATAATTTTAAAATTTTGATATATCTCTTAATTAATAATTTATTTAAAATGATGTATTTAAAATAATTGATTAATAATTATAAATTTTTATTATTAAAGTTTAATTAAATTTATAACTCGTGGTTCCCACGGATTATATACTAGTATTTATAATATAAAAAACATGACGATCCAACAAAAAGAAAAAAAAAATAATAATCAACTAAAATTAATGTGTGTGTGTGTATATATATATATATATATATATATATATATATATATATATATATATATATATATATATATATATATATATATAGAAAAATTCAATAGAAAACCATTATTAATCAAGAAACCAAGGAAGTGAGGAACCAATCCAAAGCGTTGAAATTTAAAGCGATCAACGACAAAAGGAATGTTTGTAGACTTTTACAATGGACGCACATTTACCGGATTATAACAAAACTCACTTCCTTTTTTTCGTTTAAAATTTTTTTTAGTCCATGTTTTTTATCGAAAAAAAAAACGAATATACCGTTGTTCACGATTTTTCATTCTCTTTCCATAGAGATCAATGATGATATATAAAAAACGAACTTTTTTCCCCAAAAAAAACTCACTTCATTTTCTATGTTGAAAATATAATGTCTATTTTTTTATAGAAAAAAAAAATAAATATATTAAAATTCATACTTTTTGGTACTTTTTAAACATAGATTCATATTCATTTTAAAAAAGAAAGATATTTCATTTCAGATTCATATTGTAAACCTGTTCAGATTAATATTGTGAACCTGTTCAGATTCACATTGTGAACATTCTCAGATTCACAGTGTTGATAATAATAAGTCAGATTCACAATGTGAATATGCATTGATCGAGTTTTTTCACAATGCGAATGTTAAAAATTGAGGTTTTTTTTAGTCGGTGTTGATTTTATTAATAGAGTACAAAAAAATAATTTTTTTTTGGTATAATTAGTTTTTTTTTTGATAAAAATAAACTTAAATATTGAAAAAAACTAACAAAATGAAGTGAGTTTTTTTCGAAAAAAAAAGTTTGTTTTTTATATATCAACATGGATCTCTATGGAAAGAGGACGAAAAATCGAGAACAACGGTATATTCGGTTTTTTTTCGATAAAAAATGTGGCCTAAAAAAAATTTTAAACGAAAAAACGAGGTGAGTTTTTTGGTAAGGAGGTAGATTTTTTGGTATAATCCGGTGTGTGCGCATCCAATGTACAAGTGTACATCTACTTCTTTGGTCGTTGATCATTATGATTTCCGACATGCACGATTAGTTCATTGGTTCTTTGTTAATTATGGTTCTTGTTAGGTGTGTCAGACCCAACAAATAATAGGGGTACGATATACTCCAAAATAATCCCACTATATTGCACTAAAAAGGTAGTCAAGGCAAGTAGGGTCGATCCACAGAGACACGGGACAATCAGTCTATACCTGTTTTGCGTAAGGTATTTGTTCACAAAAGATTAAGAGGGGGGTTTTCAATGCAATGATTAAACAAACGAATTTAAAACACGAGTAAATAACTAAACGAATGAATTAAGTTCAGATTTTTGTAAGGACTCCAACTTCATGTATGACAATCCAGCAATGTGAATCAAAGATGACAAGACATTTGTTTCATTCTATCTAAGTTGGTACTTGAAAGTGTTAACTAGCTCTAACACTTTCCATTCACCACATTAATCAATCAAAACAAGCTCTTTGATTAATCCTAACCTTGCTAACCTAATCTAAACAAGCTCTTAGAATTAGATTAAAAGATTGCATTAAGCTTATTGTGAATGTTCCCAACAACACCCAATACTCCTCACAAGCTCGGGAGCGTAAGAATGTGTGAAAAGATTTACACTAAATTCATTCATAAGAAATCAATTTAATGCTTGTTACTTAGTTCAATTCACAAAACAATTACGGATTTTGCAAAATGAATAACTTGAATGACCTAACCCTAATTCAAATGGCCAATAAGAATCATTATTAGAATCAAACATTCGATTGAAATAAAATCAGTTTCACTAGATAGGAATTAAACACAAACATCAGGTCATATGATTTGATTCACAACCAAAAAGTCAAAACATGAAATTGGAGAAGTTAGGGTTCTAGCCACACATGGCTAGAACAAGATTAACAAGTTTAAAAGATGAAATTAAGTGCTAAAGTGCTTAAAAAGAAGAAATTAAAATGTTTCCCAATGATTAACGGACAAACCCTTGCTAAAACCCTTGAATTCTCCTCTCCAAAAGTGCTCTAGTACGTTCTAATCTCCCCCCCAAAATGACCAATTCCCGACATATGAAAAATGGAAAAAACTGCCAAAAGGCAGTTTTTAAGTCGAACACGGCCCGTGTTAAAATAGAGTAAATCAACACGGGTCGTGTTGATTGAAAATATTGCCATCAATCCTCGATTCCAGCTCCAAAGTACGATGCTCAAAAGTGTTCATCTTGGCCAACACGCCCCGTGTCCAAGTAGGCTAAATGAACATGGGTCGTGTTCAGTGAAGTCGAAGTGCCTGGAATGGTCAAACACGCCCCGTGTTCGATTTCTAGGCCAAACCCAACACGCCCCGCGTTGCCCTCTGAATCCGAATCCAAACTTGATTTTCTCAATTCTTCCATTCTACGCCCGATCATCCCGCAATCTTCACCAATGCTCCCCGACACCTCCAAAAGCGCGCTCCAACCTCCGGTTTACCTGAAAGAGACATGAAAGTGTGCAAATAAGGTCGTTCTAGAGACTAACATGAATATGATAATAATGCAAGAATAATGAAATATAACTAAGCTAAATACATGCATAAAAGGGACTAAAAGTTGTGCAAAAAAGGTGAACAAAATGCACCTAACAGTTCTCTATTGAACGTCACACACACACACACACACACTCTCTCTCTCTCTCTATATATATATATATATATATATATATATATATATATATATATAGCTAGGTTCAAATGTTTCTAGCAACTATTGTGTGCATGAATGCACCAATAGGAATTTAGGAAATAATTAAATAATTAATTAAATTAATAAGGGTATATTTGTCATCTTGCTATGATTAATTATGGTAATTAATTGGAATCTTTAATAACCTTTAAATCTGGAAAAGGAAAATCAATTTATAAACCCTATAAAACCACCCACCGACCTCTTTATCAAAATCCATCGTATCCTTCTCCACCTCCGACGTTCGCCTCCTTGAAGTCCCCTTCAACTCCTCCGACCATAGCCTTCCTGCTAACTCTGAGAACACCGATTTTCTCTCTCTAGATCTACGATTTGCTTGTCGGGAGAGAGCTTTACTCAGGAGTCGTAGAGTTATTACCACAACAGAATGAGAAGATGGAGTTAAATCAAGAATTGCATCTCGTAGAACAATGGTGAGTTAAATCAAGAATTGCATCTCCACTTTTTATTGATTTGAGTTTTCTTTTAATTTCTTTGATTTGATTTTTGATCCTACACATAAATCTAAAAAAATTCGACTTTGAATATGTTGTTTGAAGAATAATTTTTTTTTTCAATTTATTGATTTGATTTTTACACCAATGGGCTTAAAAACATATTTTTGTGTTTTGATGTGGATTTCCTATTGCTGCTGAAGAGAAGCAAAACATATTATATGTGTTTTTGTTTTTGGATTTTGTATATGTGACACATGAAAAAAACATATATATATATATATATATATATATATATATATATATATATATATATATATATATATATATATAAACAAATTTATTTTTCATTTTTTGGTATAATAAGCATAAAGTAATGTAATTGCAGAAGGGAAGGTTGCTACAGATCATGTAGGTTTGTTGTTGAGTTGTCCCCGTGTGTACAATCTGGGCCTCCTTTATAGATCTACATTATGATAAGGCTTTTGATAATTCACTAATTTGTTTATTTATGTTTCTTATATTAATGATTCGAGCTTCCAAGGGTAATAAAAACATAGAATGATTTTAAACAATCATTCTTATGCATGACAGCACACCTTTATTTCATCTATCAGGTGTTAAACTTTTATCTAATCTTTATTTCTTTACTTGTTGAATTGAATAATTACTTATATTGTTGTTGTTGTTGTTCCTTTTCAATTGTTGCACAGAAAGTACAGTGAGAATTTCTAGGTTAATATGTTGGCAAAATGGAAGGAGTCTGAATACTCTTGTCAATCTGTTCCAGTTGGTGGTCTTGCTTATTATGTTACTGCACCTTCAAGGTAATGACTAACTCCATTCCATATTTCCATTCCATTCACATTCCTTGATTTGTGATGATATATTGTTTGTTTGCATGTGAATATCATCATCAGCTTGGCTGATATGGCAGCAAATCCCTTCCATGCTCTCTTTTTTTTTCTTTTTTTTTAATGTTTTAGTTAATTGAGTAATACTTAAAGGTTTGCAAACTTTAGCTATAAATGGTTTCAAACTTATCATTTTTGATTTTCACCTACAGTAATATAACTTGTTTGCTTTACCAAATGAATATTAACCTGTAAATTCTTTCAGAATGAGGGCAATATTCTTTTTAGAATAAAGAGGGCTTTAGTTTGAAGAAGGCTACTATTCTTTCAGAATGAAGAATGAAATATTCTTCACATGTAATCCTGCAAATTGATCAGACCTAGACAACCAAAAAAGGCAGGGAAGCTTTAATTTTATTATTTTACAATGATTGTTCTCTAAGAATGAACTCGAATTTTATTCTTTATTTTTTTTCATATCAGAATGTCAACACATGTTCATTCTATGAGAATATAAATATTACATAAAACATGTGTTGCTAATAATTCTGACAGAATACATTTATACATGCTTTAGAATGTTTATGCATATAGAAGAAAAGATTGTGATTTAAGTGCATTCTGTAATGTATTATGTTAGAATTTATTTATATAAATGCATTCTGTTAGAATGTCTTTAATAATGTTTGTTAACAACAATTATATTTGTTTAACTGGTAATACTACGAGTAATGTATTTTATTCTTTCAGAATTGCATGGAGAAAGAATTCAATATTGATCATACAAGAGAAATATTTGGAATCGAGTTCAACAACAAGTATATATGTGAATATCAAGTTGATTATATGGACCATCGAAGAGGATCAAGTGTATTTGTTCAATAATTGTATATTCAAGAATGCTATTTTTTAAGAATTTTATTCATTTTTTATGATATTCTGTTAGAATATGTATAATTTCGGATGTATATTAAGAATAAAATCATAGAACCAAGTTGGATGTATATGAATAATATTTTATTCTTAAATCAGGTCAATTACCAAATACAACTGCATTGGAAATGTATTCTAGAAGAATAAAACCGAAAATATATTTACTAGTTTATGGTTGGCATTCTGTCATTCTGACAGAATAAAATCAGATTTTTAAATTTGAATTAATTTAAAGTATTCAGATTTTTAAAAATAAAGGAATTAATTATCCATTAAGTTATGGAAATTTCCTTTTTTAATATAGGTAAATTGACCAAAATACCCTTATGCTGAAAATTGTGTGATTATATGGTGCATGTTACCCTATTGTAATATCATAGACTCTCAGATCATGACCTTTGATTCTATTCCATCCGGTGGTCCTGATCTGTGCATTCTTATAACGCTCGTGTTTCTAGGCTAGGCATTAATAATGATGTAATAGTCTAGGTTAACCTTTGTAACTCATTTTGAAGAAATGAAAAGGAATTATGTGAATATTATGTGTATTATGTGTTTTATGCTTAATTACTAGGATTTAATTAACTAAGAATAAAAATGAGCGTCGAAAACAAATATTAGATAAAGCCGATATCTATTAAGAAACTTGTAGTGGACGTGACAAGGATTACGGATATATAAAGAATACCGAAATCCGAGTTATAACGAAGAAGTTATGACCTGTCGAAGTTTCACGACAAAACCGACACGGTGCCGAATGCCGTAAAAAGTGAGTTTTTGATAAACTACTTTTTAGCCTTAGTAATCTAAACGAAAGTCGAATGGTTCGTTAAACCGAGAGTGTGTATAAAAAGAACGCCCAAATCTGACTTCGTATGAGGAAGTTATGATTTATCTACAAATATGTTGGGTATAACATGGGTAGATGAAATAGTTGATGTGTGTTAAAATGATGAGAGGCCTCGATGTTATTGTGATCCAGTCATCTAGCGGAGTATGGATGACGACCACGGACTTTTCTAGACAGTCCAGTGGAACGCTGGCATGCTCGCAACCTATAGGTGTTAATGAACTTGGGTGTTCATTTGATGTACTCCATCCCCCACATGGTTGCCTTATTTGACATAAATTGTTGGGAAACCCCCAAAGCAGTGTTGTCGCCCCGATGAAAATCCTTAGGCTAGGTCCCTTGTGATAAGTGTTTAGGGACGTTAAGTGAGGATAACGGGAATGGGTAATCAGGGTTATTGTTGATTGATGAGCTTAATAAGTTTATTATTATTGTGGGTTGAAAACCCTATATGCTCACCAGGCTCCCAAGCCTGACCCACTCAGCTTTTTATGTTACAGGTAGTGGACCCCGAGCATAGTCGGATGATGATGAGATATTTTTTGATTATAGGCCAGTAGTTGTAAATAACTGTTGTAAGGCTTATAATGTCTTGTTTATGCTTTTGATCTGTATCGGAACATGACATCCCGAGGTTTTGATATGAAATGAAATTATATATTTCTTAAAGAAAGGTTTTGACAAACGTTTATCATGTTTTGTTTTGGGGACCAATTCTGCAACATCTTTTAAAAGGATTTCTCTGACTTTATTTTAAAAAGCATAAATTAAATCGGTCTTTTCTGGCCGAGAAATTTGGGGATGTCACAGTTGGTATCAGAGCATTAGTTTAAGCGAACTAAGAAATTGTAGGATTTCTAGACTTAAACTTAGAATGCTAAGTGATGATTGTGAGATGAGTGTCTACCATATTTTAGACACGAGCACTAGTTTATTTTAGGAAAGATGCCTAAAATGCTTTTATGTGCTAAATGTTATATGTTTGCCATATATGCCATTATTTGTTCGGATCTATGGTCTGTTGCCGACCGGATCTGGAAACCTTATGTGTGTAGGATTCTAAGCGTACGATTACGATATTAGAACTAACATGTAAAAATTTCGTAGTGATAAGGGAATTTAAATACCTATCGAGGATAAAGACCTAAATTCGCCTTATTCGGTATATAGATTATAATGGCAAGAACTCGCAGTGGAGTTGCAAATGCAAACGGAAACAGGGATCAACAACCTCAACCTCAAGTAGTTGAGCAAGTACCTGTTGTAGGAGCTGCACCTGAGCCAATGACGATGGCTGGGGTACAAGCAATGATACAGATGATGTTGGATCGCCAAATGGAGGAGACAAGGCGATTACTACAACAGAATAGGGAAGAAACTACGATACCTGTTGAACAGCCCGAATTGAATGAAGGGCAATCAGTAGGAGGGAACTACAGTGGGACTCTTGGTCAAGCCAACCCACCGATAGTTAGACAAAACAACCAGGATGGAGGAGTTGATAGACGAGGATGCAAATACAAAGACTTCATGGCATCCAAACCACCATGTCTATCTGGAAGTCCGACACCGGTGGAAGTCATGAATTAGATCTCCGAAATGGAGACGATGTTTGAAAGTTGTGAGTGCAGCAACAAACAGAAGACCGCACTTGCAATTCCTCTGTTAAAATATGGTGTATTGAGCTGGTGGAAGTTACTAGCTGATTTGATACCCAAGGGAGAAGCTAGCAAGATGTCTTGGGAAGACTTTGTGGTACAACTGAAATTGCAATACTGCTCTGAGCAGGATCTTCTGGAAATCAATAACGAGTTCCAGAATTTGAAGAAGGGAAAGATGAGCGTTACTAAATACGCTGCTAGTTTTACGGAAAAGGTGAAGCTTGTTCCTTATCTAGTTCCAACTGAACTCTCCAAGGTCAACAAGTTTGCCCTCGGATTACCAGCGGACTTTGGTCCAATGGTCAAGCAAGCAACCACTTTGAAAGCCGCCATCTGGGCTGCTAAGAACGTTGAGATTCAGATCAGAGAGAAGGGTCTGGAGAGGGCAGAAGTTGGCGAAAAGAGAAAGTTTGAAGGAACTTCAGGTTCCAACAAGAAAAGCAAATTTTCAAAGCCTAAGAAGTTTGGAGGAGGAGGAGGCGAAGTGAAATGGTGTGAGAAGTGCAAGAAAAAGCACTCTGGGAAATGTAGTGAGGGAGTGACTTGCTAAAAATGTGAAAAGACTGGGCATTTTGCCAACGAGTGTCCATCCAACAAGAGGGTATGCTTTGGATGTAATGAAGAAGGGCACATTTTGAAAGACTATCTGAAGAAGAACGAGGCAGCAAAGCCCAATCTTCCACCAAATCCGAAGGCGAGAGCCTTTCAGATGACACTTGAAGCTGCGAAAGAAGAAGCCGATGTCGCTTTCGGTACCTTTCTCGTAAACGAATTGCCTGCCCAAATTTTGTTTGATTCTGGAGCCAATTACTCCTTTATTTCGCATGAATTTGGTAGAAAACTAGCTTTGCCTATTGATAGACTAGTTAATGCTATAATAGTCGAGATTGCTAGTGGCAAGTTTGTACCTGTTAGCAATCGTATGAAAAACATCCTCATTGACTTGAATGGGAATAAGTTCCACGAGGAATTATTACCTATCGAGTTAAGTGGTTTCGACATAGTTTTAGGAATGGATTGGCTTAGTGCCAATGATGCCGAAATATTGTGTAGAAAGAAAATAGTAAAAGTAAACCCGCCAGGAAAAGAGTCGTTTATGGTGTATGGAGACAAACACAGAGTAAACTCTGGAATCATTTCCCTAATGAAAGCCAGAAAGTGTTTGGCCAAGGGATGTACATCATATCTAGCGTTCGTGATCGATGCTAAGAAGGAAAAGAAGGATGTGCAGAATATTCCGCTGGTGTGTGATTATCCGGAAGTCTTTCCCGAAGATCTTCCCGGATTGCCCCCTGATCGACAAGTAGAATTCCGTATTGACTTGTTACCAGGAACGACGCCAATAGGAAAAGGACCGTATCGATTAGCACCAACAGAGATGAAAGAACTTATGACACAACTTCAGGAGTTATTGGACAAAGGTTTCATTCGACCTAGTTCATCACCCTGGGGAGCCCCGGTGTTATTTGTAAAGAAGAAAGACGGGAGCATGAGAATGTGCATCGATTACAGAGAGCTGAATAAAGCAACAATAAAGAACAGGTACCCGTTGCCGATGATCGATGACCTGTTCGATCAGTTGCAAGGTTCGAGCTATTTCTCGAAGATCGATCTTAGGTCAGGATACCATCAGCTAAAGGTGAGAGAGCAGGATATCGAAAAGACTGCGTTCAGAACAAGATATGGACACTATGAACTTTTGGTTATGTCGTTCAGACTAACCAATGCCCCAGCAGCTTTCATGGATTTGATGAACATGGTTTGTAAACCATAACTTGATAAATCTGTGATAGTATTCATAGATGATATCTTGATTTATTCGAAAAGCAAGCAGGAGCATGACAAGCATCTGCGTGAAGTGCTAGAAGTTCTGAAAAAGGAGAAGTTGTATGCAAAGTTCTCCAAATGTGAATTTTGGATTCAAGAAGTTCAATTTTTAGGTCATGTGGTTAACCAAGAAGGAATAATGGTTGACCCAGCAAAGATTGAAGCTGTAACGAAGTGGGAACAACCAAAAAGTCCTACGGAGATTCGAAGCTTTTTAGGATTAGCTGGATATTATCGCCGATTTATCCAAGGCTTTTCTTCGATTGCTACTCCATTAACAGCTTTGACCCACAAAGGAGCTACTTATACTTGGAATGAGAAGCATAAGGAAGCCTTTGAGAAGTTAAAGAAGAGATTGTGTGAAGCACCGATTCTTTCGTTACCTGAAGGAGTTGATGACTTCGCAGTTTATAGTGATGCCTCTAGAGTTGGGTTAGGTTGTGTTCTGACCCAAAGGGATAAAATGATAGCGTATGCATCAAGGCAATTGAAAGAGCATGAAAAGAACTACCCCACTCATGATCTGGAGTTGGCAGCAGTAGTATTCGCCTTAAAGATATGGAGGCACTATCTTTATGGTACTAAATGTAAACTTTTCACTGATCATAAGAGTCTTCAATATCTCTTTAATCAGAAGGAATTGAACATGAGGCAACGGCGCTGGCTAGAGTTACTCAAGGACTACGACTGTGAGATACTTTACCACCCTAGTAAAGCAAATGTTGTTGCTGATGCTCTCAGTTGGAAGGTGAACCTTGAAAAGAAAAGGCCAAGAGCGTTGAGAATTGAAGTTATCTCTACAATTGTGGAAAGTATAAAGAAAGCTCAGGAGGAAGCTTTAGAGAAAAATGACCGGAAGGAGGAACGTTTGGGCAAAACGTTGGTGTTTGATACAAACGGTCAAGGACTGAAGGTATTCAAAGATAGGATTTGGGTACCTAAGACGGGAGGAGTAAGATATCTTCTGATGGAAGAAGCTCACAAGACCATGTACTCGATTCATCCCGGCAGTACAAAAATGTATAGGGATCTAAAACCCTATTACTGGTGGCCGACGATGAAGCTCGATGTTGCTAAGTGTGTGGCCGAGTGTGTAACATGTGCTAGGGTTAAGGCACAACATCAGAAACCGTATGGGAGTTTAGAACCTTTACCTATACCCATGGGTAAATGGAAAGACATCACCATGGATTTTGTGACTAAACTGCCCACAACAAGGAACGGTCATGACATGATTTGGGTGGTCGTTGATCGCTTCACTAAGAGTGCGCATTTCATAGCAGCCAACGAGAAATGGTCTATGGATAAACTTGCGAATTCTTACGTGAAGGAAATTGTGAGGCTTCACGGTGTTCCGTTAACGATTGTATCCGATCGTGACAACCGTTTTACCTCAAGGTTTTGGAGAAGTCTACAAGAGGAATTGGGTACCAAGTTGTGTTTGAGTACAGCTTACCATCCGCAAACTGATGGTCAGAGCGAACGAACAATTCAAACGTTGGAGGATATGCTGAGAGCATGTACCCTAGAATTCCAAGGTAACTGGGATGAACACTTACCTCTAGTAGAATTTTCCTATAATAATAGTTTCCACTCAAGCATCAAGATGGCACCTTATCACTCTTTGTATGGAGAAAAGTGTCGAACGTTGTCATGTTGGCTGGAAGCTGGGGAAAAGCAGTTTATGGGACCTGAAATAGTCCATAAGACTGCTGAAAAGTTAAAAGTGATTAGAGAAAGGATGTTAGCAGCTCAAGATCGACAAAAGAGTTATGATGACAAGAAAAGACAACCGATATCCTTCGAAGTTGGAGATTCGGTTTTACTTAAAGTCTCGTCGTGGAAGGGACTTATGAGATTTGGTAAAAGGGGAAAGTTGAGTCCAAGGTTTATTGGACCATTTAAAGTTCTTCAGAGGATCGGGAATCAAGCTTACAAGCAAGAATTACCGGAAGAACTGGAGGTATTCATAACACCTTTCATGTGTGTTATTTGAGAAAGTTCACGGGAGATGTGCCCGACATAATTCCCATTTCTGAATTAAGGTTGGATGAAAACAAGAGGTTGATTGAAGAACTTGAGGCAATCGTTGACCGTAAGACTAAGAAATTGCGACGCAAGATGGTCGATTTCGTGCTTGTGCGTTGGAAACATACGAATGGGCCAAATCTCACCTGGGAAACGGAGAGTGACATGATGAGTCGCTACCCGTATTTTTTTGCTGATGTGTGATTCCGGGGACGAAATCATCCTAAGGGGGAGAGAATTGTAACACCCGTGTTTCTAGGCTAGGCATTAATATGGTTGTAATAGTCTAGGTTAACCTTTGTAACTCATTTTGAAGAAATGAAAAGGAATTATGTGAATATTATGTGTATTATGTGTTTTATGCTTAATTACTAGGATTTAATTAATTAAGAATAAAAATGAGCATCGAAAATAAATATTAGATAAAGCCGATATCTATTAAGAAACTTGTAGTGGGTGTGACAAAGATTACGGATATATAAAGAATACCGAAATCCGAGTTATAACGAAGAAGTTATGACCTGTCGAAGTTTCGCGACAAAACCGGCACGGTGCCGAATGTAGTAAAAAGTGAGTTTTTGATAAACTACTTTTTAGCCTTAGTAATCTAAACGAAAGTCGTAGTGTTCGTTAAACCGAGAGTGTGTATAAAAAGAACGCCCAAATCTGACTTCGTATGAGGAAGTTATGATTTTTCTAAGTTTCAGCTTAGCAGTAGACAGCTAAAAACTCAAATTTTAGATCGAGTGATTTTTAGCCGACACAACCTAAACGAGAATCGAAGGTCTCGTAAATAGTAGTACAACGGTAAAAAGACAGACGAAAACGGACGTCGGATGAAGAAGTTATGAATTTTTAACGGATTTCCTGTCCCGGTCTGTTAAAAATAATAATATAAAAATTAAAGTCAAAATTAGCTGACGAAGTCTAGACGAACGTTGTAGAGCGTAATTTTACCTACGCGTGCATATAAAGAACGTTAAAAATGGAGCCCGTATGCGAAAGTTATGGATTTTAGAAGTTTGGGCACAAAATCCGAGGAATTTCGCATGCATGGTTCGGAATTGGCCACGTACGAGCCTTGCATGCATGACGCGTGTCAGCCGCTGATACGACCGAAGGGAGGTCCAACCGAAGTCCAGCGTGTGTCGCATCCGTGGAGGCGTCCGAAGCGAGCCACGTCTCGCCTACGAGCTTCCGACGCGCCTCCTACACCTCGGAAACGTGTCTCTCTCCCTCGCTGCCACCTGTCTTCGCTGACTCACCCCTTCTCGGCCGACCCTCGCATCTGCTGCCGCGTGCAACCTTCTCAGCCCTCGGATCCGAGCCCTCTCACACTATAAATAGCATGCAAACCCTCCCGGCTAGATTTGGATTTTTGCCACTTTTTACCCCTACACTCTTATTTTCACTATTTTGACTTCCCCCGAAGCCCCGAGATCATTTCCAACACCCCAAACACGCCCCGAAGTGCCCGAAGACCCGGAAAATTTTATCTTTTCGGTTTTGAAGCCCAACCCTCGCAGAGCCCGGTTTCTCAATAAAACTCCTGGTTTTATTAGAAACAATTGTTTTAGGAAACGAAGTGCTGCCCGATTATCGTTAAATAATGTGAGTGTGTAGTCACTTTCGTCTTACACATAGATATGAAGTATTTTCTATAAAATACGTGCTATGTGTATACATATTGATTGTTTATTTGAGTTGGGTGTTGAATGAATGTTTTATACAGGTTTTAAAATGATTTAAACTGTATATGTATTTTTATCTACAAATATGTTGGGTATAACATGGGTAGATGAAATAGTTGATGTGTGTTAAAATGATGAGAGACCTCGATGTTATTGTGATCCAGTCATCTAGCGGAGTATGGATGACGACCACGGACTTTTCTAGACAGTCCATTGGAACGCTGGCAGGCTCGCAACCTGTAGGTGTTAATGAACTTGGGTGTTCATTTGTTGTACTCCATCCCCCACATGGTTGCCTTATTTGACATAAATTGCTGGGAAACCCCCAAAGCAGTGTTGTCGCTCCGATGAAAATCCTTAGGCTAGGTCCCTTGTGATAAGTGTTTAGGGACGTTAAGTGAGGATAACGGGAATGAGTAATCAGGGTTATTGTTGATTGATGAACTTAATAAGTTTATTATTATTGTGGGTTGAAAACCCTATATGCTCACCGGACTCCCAAGCCTGACTCACTCAGCTTTTTATGTTACAGGTAGTGGACCCCGAGCATAGTCGGATGAGGATGAGTGATTTTTGGATTATAGGCCAGTGGTTGTAAATAACTGTTGTAAGGCTTATAATGTCTTGTTTATGCTTTTGATCTGTATCGGAACATGACATCCCGAGGTTTTGATATGAAATGAAATTATATATTTCTTAAAGAAAAGTTTTGACAAACTTTTATCATGTTTTGTTTTGGGGACCAATTCCGCAACATCTTTTAAAAGGATTTCTCTGACTTTATTTTAAAAAGCATAAATTAAATCGGTCTTTTCTAGCCGAGAAATTTGGGGATGTCACAAGTTTGGCACACAATAGTTTGTAGAAACAAAATAACCTAAGCTTATATATATATATATATATATATATATATATATATATATATATATATATATATATATATATATATATAGGGTTGGCTAAAAAGACATCTTAATTTTTATTTAGACACCCTATTTGATTTTTCAGGTTTTTTATTGGTTGAATTTGCATTGTTTTTTAAAAAATAAAAAATAAATAGTTTATTATATATATATATATATATATATATATATATATATATATATATATATATATATATATAAACAAACCCATAACCATCACTGTGACAAAGACTTCAATCTATTTTGTGTCAATTTCTCAACATTTACCAATCCTCGCACTATGCTCGATCACTAAAAGACAAACTTAATCATTGTCTTATTTTCCTATGTTATGGATACATATTTTCCTATACATTCAATTACTTGTTCGAATAAATAATTATCATCCAGCATCACCACGCGGCCATCCCATAGGCCATCACCATCCCCATGACCAATTGACTTAACAATTATGTCTAAAAGTAAAAACTCGTCATCGTTAATTTACATATTTATAGGTATTTACTGAATCGAGAACACACAAAAAGTAAGAAGTCGTTCATGTTTTTTTGTAGGTAAGGAACGAATATGAAACTTAGTAGCAAATTGATGCAATAAAAACGTGTTACATAAATATTATCTCAGGCCAAATGGCAACCAATAGCTCATTGTCTCATTGTACAATTTATGCAAGTTACATTTAGCCCCCTTTTACTTTGGTATACCTTTTTGGGCTTTTTGGTTGTCACAGTTTTGTTCTTAAATAAATAGAAAATCATCATTGTTTTTGACACTTTTTTAGTAGATGGTTAGTATCGAGACCATTAAATAATAGAATTATCGTGTGCATACTTTATGATAGAACTAGGTGTAACCCCGCGCGTTGCGCAAAAATACATTTAAGTTGTTAAAATAATTATAAAAAAAATAGAAATATGTTGAAATTTATGTTTTTAGTCATGTTTTGGGCATTAACCGAATTATCAAATAATATAAAAATCCATCAACTTATATTTTCATACTATCTAATATAATTCATATCTTATAAACTTGCTTTTACTTTTATACTATCCAATATATATTATAAGTTTTTTGTATAACATTAATATAATCTACTTTTCTTATATCCGATAATATTTCTTTTTTGGATAAAATAAGAAATAAGTTATTTTGAATGAGCTATTAATAAATAATATTGAACTAATAAACTTTGTATTACACTATTTATATTACACAAAAACATCCAAATTTTCATATATGAACTTTCAAATATTAAACATTGAAATTACGAATAAAGTCATACAAAATATATCATTATACATAAATGTCATCAAGAGTTTTAAAATAAGTCGATTAGTAAATATGATATTTAATTTTAATTACATATTTTGCGAGGCGTATGTTTGACTTTATGTTGGTGCGCCGAGAATCCTCTTCCTTAATTTGTACCTAAAAAATTAAGGTGAATAGGAATATAAAATAGATATTACTAAACATTAATATAAATAATTAAAAAGGATATGTGGATCTCCTACCACCGGTTAAAGACAACATACCTCTCTACCGGTATCCATTCCTATGTAAAATTAAAGTAGTCATTTTATGTACATATTGTTTTTTAATTACATGCACTCTACATAACAAAGATAAAAAATGATAAACAAATATGAGTAACCAAACATAAAAATGTTATCTTTATTCAGGAAAAATATTTTAGTTAACTAACAAATTAAATCATATAAGTTTAAGAGTTAGGAGTTTCAAAACATTAATATTTTTATTAATCAATCAATTAAGTAATACGTGTTGAAATTATTACAATCATTATTAAAAAGCATTTGAAATATTATATTTTAAATGAATTTTGGTTGAAGTGTTTTGACCTCTATTATATATATATATATATATATATATATATATATATATATATACTAGACGAACACCCGTGCGTTGAGCAGAATACAATAATATATTTGAAATCTTTTCAGATATATATTTTTTAAATATATCAATGACATTATTAGCTCTTATATAATTAATCTTATAATAAGTTGGTATAAACATTGTTTGTTTTGCATTATATGATAATGTAGACATCTTTTAAAATTTTATAATCTCAATTGTCTCAATGGCCTCTACTTGCGGATTACTCGTGAATAAAATTAAATATAATATATGGTTTAATGATATTTATAGTTGTTGTTATAATTAATTAATTTTAAAAAGTTTATTTGCTTCAAATTTTGATTTCTATCATTGTAATTATTTAAAACATCAAATATTATTTTGTTTTTAAATGTAACAATATAATTTTTGTATATAATGTTACTTGTAACTATTGTTGTTGTAAGTTATCTAAAATAATGCATTTGGAAACTCTTAATTATTATAAATTTGGTTTCAGAAATATAACTTTTTTTAAAAATTTATTTGATGAATATTATTAGTTTCTTTTATTGTACTTATTTAAAACAACAAACATTGTTTTTGTTTTTAAAGATAACATTATAATTTTTTTTTATATATAATATTACTTTTAACTATTATTATTGTAATTATTTTTAAACTACTTATTTGAAAATTCTTAATGATTATAAAATTATATTTTCATAATTTTTTTTTCTAATTTAGGATTCCAATTTAGGTTAACATTATAATTTATAATTTTTTACTATTTATAAAATAGTCTCTAAATTTTTTTTCAACTTTACATGAAATTTTGATTTAAATTAACCGTTTAACATTATATTGAAATTAATAATTTAACTATTTTGCATAAAATCATAAATTATACAAAAGTTGTGACTTTAAAATGACAATTGTTCATATACAACAATATATCTAAACTAATAAGTCAACTATAATATGTTAAAAGTTAAAGTCATAATTTTATAAATAGAAGTAAAATATAATATTCTAATATTGTAGTTTGGTTAATTTATTATTAGAATTTAGTTTTTGCATTAGTTTAACATTATTAACCGATTTATAATAATTATTAGAAAGAAATTGAAAAGTCATGGAGGTTTCAAATGCATGTGGTGCAAGTAAAAATGCCTCTTTATAAGTATACTAAACGAATGTCCGTGCGTTGCGCAGAAACACCTATATAGTTGAAGTCTTTACAAATATATGTTTTTTTAAATATAACATTAACGTTGTTGTTAAATTTGATATAATAATTCGTATACTAAATTGATATAATATATTTATTATTTTGAATTATATGATAATATATATACATCTATTATAATTGCATGACACATGAATAAAATAAAATATAATATATGGTTTAATGTTATTTATAGTTGTTGTTATTGTTAATTTTTTTTAATTTATTTGCTTAATCTTTTAATTTCTATCATTATAATTATTTAAAACATCAAACATTATTTTTTTATTTAAAATGTAGCAATATAATCATTTATATAGAGTTATTGCATTTATCACTACAATTTATCACTTTTAACTGTCTACAATATATTTTTTGGTTCTTTTAAGTGAAAATGAAATTTATATTTAAGTTTACACTGTAATTTTATATTTAAATTAACAATTTAATTATTTTGTTCAAACTGTTCAAAAGTTGTAGCTTTAAACTTATAATGGTTTACATACAACACCATTTTAAATCTAATAAATTAAGTATAATATGTTAAAAGTTAAAGACATAACTTTATAAGTAGAAGTAAAGATATTAATTTAAAATTGAAATTTGTTTATTTATGATTACACTTTAGATTTGATATTTATTTAACCTTATTAACCAACTTATAATCATTATTAGAAAGACACTACAGTTTATCACTTTTAACTATTTACAAAATATTTTTTGGGTTGCTTAAGTTAAACTAAAATTTATATTTAAGTTAACCCTGTAATGTTATATCTAAATTAATAATTTAAGTATTTTATTCAAATTGTTCTAAAATTGTATCTTTAAAATGATAATGGTTTACATCCAACAATATATTAAAACTAATAAATTAAGTATAATATGTTAAAAGTTAAAAAACCTAACTTTATAAGTAGAAGTAAAGATATTATTTTAATATCAAAATTTAGTTTATATATGATTACACTTTAGGTTTGATATTTATTTAACCTTATTAACCAATTTATAATTATTATTAGAAAGAAATTAGAAAATCATGTTTCAAATGAATGTGGTGAAAAGAAAAATGGATGAGAGTTTCAAATGAATGTGGTTAAAGGAAAAACGCTTCATTTATGATTATATATATATATATATATATATATATATATATATATATATATATATATATATATATATATATATATATATATAGAGAGAGAGAGAGATGGAAAGTATAACATATGTATGAGTTTTAATTAATTATCTTTTTTGAAACGGTACAATTACAAAACAAAAAAAACATATTTAAATTATTTAATTAAATATTTTCCACATCACCCTATATAACATATGATCAATATATTAACGATGAAACCACAATATACAACGACTGTATTACAATAATCCAAAAACGAAGAAAATATAAAAACAAATTAGTATAAAAAACTTACAAATTAAAAGCTCTAATATAATAGCATATCTCCAAAAGTGGTGACAAGACTTCAACCCAACACAAAAAGCTTTAAGTTTGTTTTCTTTCTGAAATTTGTATATGATTTGTATGCATGTCTTCCCAAAAGATTGGTCTTTTTATAGTAAACTTTTCACTAAATGATTATTAAACATAATATAAGTTATAAAACTTTTGAGTGTTGAATCATAATTAAGAAAACTTTTGAGTTGCATTAGTTAAAAAAATAGGTTTCAAATGAATGTGGTTTGAGGAACTTAAAAAAGGGGGTTTCAAATGAATATGGTTTGAGGAAAAATGCTTCTATAATAAGATATATAAATATAGAAGTTGTAGTGGAGCTTTGAATCTATAACAGAAGAGAGAGGACGACGAGTGAGGACGAGGAGGGTTGGGGTTAGGTGTTGGGCTATTTAATTTTCATTATTTTAAAAATAATTAAAACATAAAACGATAAATTCTAATCATTTTAAGTCGGAAATTAAAATCGGAACAAAATCAAATCATTAAAATATTAGTATTACAATTAAAAGTTCAGGAACTGATTAAGAGAACACATAACCACATGGACCATTTTGCAAAAATTTACTCTGTATATATGGTGGTGTTGTTGCTACTTATATAGAGGTTGGTTTTGTTCAAATAAGGTACTAGGCGGTCTTAAGTTGTAAGTTCAAGTTTATTTGAAGATATTCAAATCATGAGCATCTTTGAGAGGAAGTGATTGATTTTTTTTAGAACAACAACGAAATAAATTAAAGAGACCAAAACTAGCTAGGAGCTAGCAAATACAAGATCAAGGCATAATTGGATTGATTAACCAACCAATCCAATTGATCCTAGAGTTAGAGTTTCGAAAAGTAAACCAACGGAAAGAAAAATCAACAATATTATCAAAGATAAATTGTTTCCGATACTTTGAAGACCGAAAGACAAGCGCATTCCTATACGTCCAAAGCACCCAAATGGTAGTCATAAACACCGATTCCACAATAACTCTTTCCATTCTAAAAACCGGACGAGCATCAATCCAACTAATCACCTCCGAAGGCATAGAGAAAGAAGGAACCTGCAAGTCTAGCCACAAAGAAATACAATTCCACACTTGAGTAGCCAAAGGACAAAGAAAAAACAAATGATTAATAGTCTCAGTCCCAGCCTGACAACAAGGGCAAATAATCGACTCCAAATCCACTCCTCTATTAAGCAGATTTGTCCTTAGAGGAAGTTTATCTAACATAAGACGCCAAAAGAAAACATTAACTTTAACTGGAACACACTTATTCCATCTTGTAACCGTCCCACCCACGCGCAGCATGTGGTCATCAATATGTTTTCTAGCAGATTTAACAGAAAAAATCCCAGACGAATCAAGTTCCCACTTCCATTTATCCGGATCATGCGCCAAAGAAATGGAACTCAAAATCTCCAATAAAATATCATATTGCAACGACTCGACTCCACCTCTAATAGGGGGCCGCCAAGAGAACCGCCATCTATTATCAGACCAAAAATGACAAACAAAAGCATTCTTCACTGTAGACAAAGCAAATAACATGTGAAACTGAGAACGAAGAACCAAACCTCCACACCAAATATCACTCCAAAAACTACTCAACGACCCATTACCAATATCAATGGACATATAATTGGAAGGAATCAGACCTTCATTTAAAAACCTCCACCGCCACTTATATAACAAGGAAAGATTAAACGCATCCAAGCTGCCAATATCTAGCCCACCATTCTCTTTAGAATTTAAAATAACATCACATTTCACCCAGTGTATACGACGTTGACTTTCTTCAACCCCCCAAAAGAACGAAGCTCTACAAGCCTCCAAAAAATGAGAAAGAGTAGAAGGAACTCTAAAAAGAGAGAAAAAATAAAGTCCCAAACTACCCAACACAAATTTAGTAAGAGTTAAACGGCCTCCAATGGAAAATAACTTAATTTTCCACGAAGACAACCTCTTATGAAAACGTTCAATAATAGATCCCCAACCTTGAACGCGCACCATGGACTCCCCCACCGGCAATCCTAGATAGGAGAAAGGAAGAGAATCCATAGAACACCCAGTAAAATAAGCCAACGAAGAGACCTCAGAATGAGCCACCCGAACACCCAAAATATTAGATTTAAGAAGGTTAATTCTTAAGCCCGAAACCATATAAAAACACCGAAGAATGCGGATAAGATTCCAAATGTTTTGCTAATTCCACCCACCCAAAAACAAAGCATCACCCACAAAAAAAGGTGCGAAATAACCAAATCGCTAGAATCCAGAGATATACCTCGAAACATGCCCTGAGCCACAACATCTTTCATTGCTACATGAAGACCTTCCATAGCAATAATAAACAGAAAATGAGAGATAGGACCCCCCCCTGTCTCAACCCTCTAAACAACTGGAATTCATCTGTCGGATTACCATTAATAAGAACCGAAGACCGAGCATTCTTGAACATACCTCTAATCCAAGATCTCCATCTATCTCCAAAACCCAAAAAACCCATGACTTGATCCAAATATTCCCAACTAATCGAGTCATATGCCTTCTCAAAATCCACCTTAAAGATCAAGAGTTTCTTTTCCTTTTTTTTGAACCATGAAACAATCTCATTAACCATCAACGGCCCATCCAAAATCTGTCTCCCCTTAAGAAAGACAGATTGCTCGATCCCAGTGACATCATGAAGAACCAAAGAAAGCCTTTTAGCTAAGATTTTTGTCACAACTTTAAATTGTAAACCGATAAGGCTAATAGGTCTAAAGTCATTAACCAACAAGGGATTATCTACCTTTGGAATTAAAGTAATAAAAGAGGAGTTGCAACCAACAGGAATGACCGGTTTGTGAAAAAATTTCTGCACAAAAGCTACCACATCACAGCCCAAAATATCCAAATAATGTTTCATAAATTGAAAAGAGAAACCATCCGGACCAGGAGCTCGATCTCCACCACAATCCCAAACAACTTCCTTAATTTCATCCGCCGAAAACACTGCCTCAAGAGACTCCAGAGCTTCAAAACTGAGAGTAGCAAACTTATTGCTATGAGAAGCCATTTTAATTCCTTCAAACGGTTGGAATTTTGCTGCATAAAAATCAAATAATTCTTTTTAACAGCCATAGGATTCGTCACCCACTCACCTTCTGCTGAAATACCTCGGATCATCATTTGACGCCTTCTTTTTTTCAAGATACCATGAAAAAGCTCGAGTTTTTATCCCCTTCAATCGACCAATTGACTTTAGCTTTCTGTGCAGCATCCATAGCACGAATCTTATCTAACTTTGCAACTTCATATAAAATCTGCTTTCTCTCGTTTAACAGAAAGTCAGAAGACTCGCCACCATCAATAATATTATCAATATCCTTCAACCTATTATCAAAATTAAGCTGCACATGATCTGTTTTAGCTTTATAATCCAAATTCCAACTACGAATCTTATTTTTAATAAATTTAAGCTTATTTTTAAATAAAATAAACTTGCTCAGTTGTGATCTATCACAAACTCATCCACACTAGAACGAACCACCTCATCAAAACCCTCCAAGTGAAGCCAGGATTTAAAGAATTTAAAAGTAGACGGGCCGTAATCAACCAAATGATCATGAAGAAAAATAGGGCAATGGTCAGACCACTTCCTATCTAAAACTGCCACCTGTAAGCCTTGAAACATATCAAAAATCTAATCTGAGACTAAAAAACGATCCAACCTACTAAGTTTAGAAGCACCCGAATCAATACGAGTAAATCTCTTTCCTATCATAGGAACATCGACAAGCCCTAACTCATCAATAAAATCATTAAAAGCTTCAGCCGACACTTGACAAAAAACTGACCCATGTCTCTCAGAAGCATTCCTGACCACATTAAAATCACCAAGAAAAACATAATTACCCCCCTGTCGACGAACAAACGAAGAAAGAAAATTCCATGAATCTTGCTTCCCGGCTAAATCTTGTGGCACATAAACATTAACCATATAACAATCAAGATTAAAAGGGATCCACTTACCCCCAACAATAACCATATTATTAGTACAAACCACAAAAGACTTTGAAAAAACATTAGGATCCCAAACCGACAAAATCCCACCCGAATGGCCTCGAGCACTGCTACACGCAAAATCAAAGTTATAATTACCCCACAGACTCCGAATTTGAAACAACTCAACTTGTAACATCATTGTTTCTTGCAAACCTAAAAAAGAAATCACATTCTTAAAACAAAGAGACTTGACCCAGTTCCTTTTAGAGAAAGAACGGGTACTACATATATTCAACGAAAGACAATTCATTGATCCACCTGAATCACACCAATATTCGATAAAATTTGGCGGACCTTGTTCTTGCTATTTTCCATATCATACCCCAACAATCCACCCATTTCAAAGTATTGTTTCATAATACCCTCAATATCATCTACTTCTGCTAGAACACGTTTCTTTAAAAGTTTGGAGGATCCATGAGAACTCGTAGATCTAGAATTAGACGAATTAGGACCTTTTGAGTCTCGTCTAAAACTAGGAGGCTGCGAAAGAGAATCTGAAGGACAATGCTCCGCAACCACAACAGGTGGTTCAACCGCAAACCGATGGACCACACCAGCCGAACCTGCTCCTGAAATTTCCAGAAAAACAGAAGACAGCGGGGCTACAGCAACAGTAAAAGGAACTATGACAGGAACAACATGCGAGCTAGCAGCCTGAAAATGATCATCTTTGGTTGAAGGAATCACCGTCTCCGGAGTACCAGCAACAAGATTGGATTCAGGTTGATGAGCACCTGTAAAAGCACCATTTTTTATATTACTAGTAGGAAAGAACCTCCCCTTCCGGTCCACAAAACCAGCCCCAAGCTCACCATGAATCGTATACTCTTCCTCACTTGAGACTTCACCGACCTCCCCATCTTCCTTTTCAACATTTTTCTTACTACAGAGAGGTGTACCTTCTTCTTCTATATCTTTTTCTAAAAACTCATCATCATCCGAGTCACCCGAAAGGTCGGAAATATCCCGGTCTAAACTAACCCCCACTACTAACTATGTCTGGTTCCCAATTGGAAAGTTCACGGACCATAATCTCATAAGAAATCCCTTGAACTACAATATTGATATTATCACGAATCATAAAAGGCTTGCTAGTTTTAATAAAAACACGTTTAACCGCCAATGGAGCATCAACATCATCCTCCACAAAGCAAAATACCCCCCAAAAACTAGCAAGCTTAGTAACCGCATCATCATTCCAAGCACAACATGGTAGCCCCATAAACTCAATCCAAACCACCCTTTCCATAACCCTGAACCCATTAACTATTGGTCTAAAAAACTGAGAAATATACACGTACCCCTGTTGACTTCTTGAACTTGGAGCAAGCTACTTCCGACTCAAAAGCCACATAAACCCAATCACCACCAACATATCTAACTTGGATGTCATTGAAACCTTCCTCTCTAAGAAGCACGAAAAGATTAGGAATAATTCTAACGTTCCTAACTTGGCCAAAAATGGATGTTTGCATAGAAAAAGAATTACAAATCTCATTTCCTCGTAATACAACAGAAGGTGCAGGCTTTAAAGATTTCGAATTCTGCCCAATATTCCTTTTCACCGCGTTAGCATAGGATCCTGATTGAGGCCCATGCACAAGACCTACTCCTCCCTGTGACAAAGACTTAACCGAAATATCCTTTTTTTACACTCACTTCGACCAAAACGCGCCAAAGAAACAAACAGGTGAAAGTTACCAATCCAAAATCCACGTAATTTTGTCTCCAATTCAATCTCATCCTTAACTTTTATAAAACGAACAAAAGCAAATCATTTCCCAATCTTGGATAATTTACGTGCCATATACACATCAGAAATTGCCCCATACTTGGCACAAGTCGCCCATAGTTGCTTAGAATCAATATGAGAAGGAAAGTTAGTGAAATAGAAGGGAACAAAAACCTTATTTGCGTTCCATACATTATTCTTCGCCTTTCTGTTACCAATTTCCCAATCCCAGGTTTTCTTCCCCGCCATGTAGACGATCCAGGAAACAACTCAAACATGCCACAATCCCCTCAAATAGCAGACAAAGAAAAGCGTAGAAGGAGCCTGAATACAAGCAGTCGACGAGAAGAAACAGAGATAACCGGCGTTTGAACCCGCTGGGGAGAACTACCGAGATCGCCAGAACCTAGGGCTCCGAAATATTTTGATAAACCAAATTTCAGAGAGGAAGTGATTGATAACTTCCCTACATGTATCAATTCATTTGTAAGGTCCATAAGATGGTTTTTGAACAACGTAACCTTTTACTTTGAAAAATATAAACATTATTATATTAAGGGGCAAATGTAACAATAAACTATAGAATTGGTTTAGTTTGATTTGTTTAAACTAATAGAGCATAGGTTTTTCAATTTAATCCTACATGTTTATTTAGGGGTTAGATTTGGAACTCAATTCAACTTATGACCTTTTTATGTTTTTTTTGTTTGGTTTTTGTTTTTGTTGGTTTTTTTTAACCCAATTTGTTAGATAAACAACTTAGATCTGGATTGAACAATTTAAATTAGAAATTTTGCCAAAAAATTAAAGTTGTATGACATATCTAAATAAGTTAAAATAATAAGAATTAACTATTTCGAGTTAAAAAAAGAATTACAATTATATATAACTTTAATATGGGGGAGCCTTCTCTACAATAACTTTTTTTTGCTTTCTTATTTTCACCACCTTAGTTCCTTTATGTTTCCTTTCTTCGACCCAAAGCTAGCTTTGATTTGTTTTTTTTTTTTCCTTCATTACTTTAATGTTTTGTCTTCATATGTGTTGTCTTCTCTGCCACTTCGTTGTGACGTTAATTGGGTCTTCGTTGATGATATTGGCCGACCTTCTTTCTTTTTTGTTTTTTCTCTTCTTTTGCTCCAGGTACTTGTCTTCTGCCTCTTCTTCTTTTCCTTTTTAGTATTTCCTCTGTTAGGGTTTTAATTTGTTTTCCTTCGCTACGATGAATTATTTTATGTTGTTCGTTTCGTCTGTTCGTCGATATGCCTAAGGGTAGGAAACGTAACATTATTGAGTGTGTGGAGTGCTCTGTGTCTGCTGCTCCTGCTACGCGTAGAAGTAAACAGTCCCGAATTATTGCTTCTGCTGCTCTTCCTGCATACTATGACTGTGGTGATTGTGTTTGTGTTTGTCAGTTTTGTGGAGCTCTGTTTTGGTATGTTGAAAGGGTTAGAAATCGTTATGCAACCAATTGTCCTGAGTATAATCACTGTTGTAAGGGAGGTTCTGTTGTGCTGCCTCTTCCGCCAAGACCTCCTTCTGAAATTTATAACCTTTATGCAGGCATTGGTTTTTTGAATGATATAAGAGGTTATAAAAGTATGTTTTCCATGACATCTATGTTTTCCATGACATCTTTTGGGGCTGTTGTTGATAAGGATATTAATAATGGTAATGACCCATATGTTTTTAAGGTTTCAGGTCAGGTTTGTCATTGGATAGGGTCTTTATGTCCTGATGACTCTAAAGGTCCAAGGTTTTTGCAGTTGTATGTTTTTGATACTGCTAATGAGGTTTCTAATCGATTAAAGGCCTTTCATGATCCTTCTAGGAGAGATTTGGATGCTAGTATTGTGCGTGTTCTAATGGAATCCCTTTCTAAGCACAATGAATATGTTAGGACATTTAAAACAGCTAAGGAGATGGCTGAGGTTATGAATGTGGATTCTTATGCAGTTCGTTTGTATAGTAACATCCCAGATCGTAGATACGGTTCACCATCACCTGGCACTTTAGGTTGTATTGTTACCGGTGACGATAGTAATTTGGTCGGCTATGATATTCTTGTCTACTCTAAATCTGGTCGTCCTCAACGAGTGAGTAAACTTCATCCCAGTTATATGTCATTACAATATCCTTTGCTTTTCCCGTTTGGTGAGGACGGTTGGTCTCCGCGTTTGAAATTACGGGGTGATACAGGTACCAGTGTTAGAAACCTAACATTAAACATGTACTATAGTTATCAAATTCATGCACGTCGGGATATATACTCTCTTATTCTTAACTCGGGTCGGCTTTTCCAGTAGTACCTGGTTGATGCTTACACTTGTATTGAAGTAGATCGTTTACAATTCATTTTAAATAACCAGGAACATTTACGGTCCGAGTATCTATCCGGTCTTTATGATGCTCTGTCTAAAGGGGATAGAGAGAATAAATTTATGGGTAAACAGGGTTTCTTACCTACATCGTTTGTTGGTGGTCCCCGTTATATGTATAGTCACTATCAGGATGCATTACCGATATGTAGAGTATATGGAAATCCACAATCCTTTATTACGTTTACATGAACCGTGAAGTGGCCAGCGATAACGCGTTATATGGAAACTTATGGTCAACATGATGTTCACAGTAGAGCTGATGTGATAGCTAGAGTTTTTGAAATGAAAGTCAGGGCCTTCATTACGTTTCAAAAGGAGGATAAAACTTTTGGCGAGGTTGAAGCACGTAAGTGTTATTGTTTTTTTGTTTTTTATTACTTGTCTTTCGTGTTTGTGGTTTCTAACCGTTTATATTTTTTTTATGTATTTCAGATTTATATACTATAGAGTTTCAAAAGAGAGGTTTACTGCATTGTCATACGCTTTTATGGGTATCCAAATCAGACAATATTCGGCAGCCTGCTGATATTGATAACTTTATAAGTGCAGAACTTCCAGATCTTGTCTTGGAGGCGTCTCTCTATCGGACGGTGACGACGTGTATGATTCATGGCCCGTGTGGTCCGTTAAATTCTAAGGCTCCTTGTATGAAGGATGGGAAATGTAGCAATCACTTTCCTAAACCTTTTCATGATGCTACAACTTTTGATAAAGAAGCTACGCACACTACAAAAGGAATCCACTTAGACATCACATAATGCAAAGTGGCATTATGATTGATAAAGGATATTTAGTGCCATACAACAAGATATTGTGTAGTTGATTTGATGCACACATAAATGTTGAGTATTATGGATGGAATATGATGGTGAAATACCTGTTTAAATATATTTCAAAAGGAGTTGAACGTGTTAGGTTTGTTGTTCAGAAAAGTGAGGCAGCTGCTACTAGTGATTTTGATTCACAGGTCCCAATTGTAAATGAAGTTCACAACTTTTTGGATGCACGTTACATTTGCCCACATGAGGCCACATGGAGAATGTTAAACTTTTTCATTCATCGACGACATCCCCCTGTGATGACATTGCATGTTCACTTGCTAAATATGCAACATGTTATGTTTAAAGAAACCGGTAGAATAGAGGATGTTCTTCGCAATCCTGATTTTGCTAGAACACCCCTACTTGCATGGTTTGACAATAATGTAAGAGATCCAAAGGGTCGGGATCTTACTTATATTGACTACCCTAACAGATATACATGGGATTCTAGATTCAAAGAATAGGGACAGAGAGTTTTGGAATCTTCAAAAAGTATAGGTAGAATTGTGTCTGTGCATCCATCTTCAGGAGAGTTATTCTACTTTCGGATGTTACTCTGTCATCAAAAGGGATGTCAGTCGTATGAAGATGTTCATACAGTGTCTAGTCATCTTCATCCAAGTTTTCGAAGTGCATGTAATGCATTAGGGTTGATAGGTGAAGACATGGATGTCGGATTAGTGTCTAAGTCCATAACTATTTTGGTATGTACTTGACCCGATTATAAGCATGGTCCTTTTGGGTTGCCTTCACCATAGCAATATGTAGGATGAATTAAGGAGAGAAAGGTTTAATTATGATTTATTGATATATTATAAGAATAATATATTAAAGGAGAAATCATATTGGTTAATTAATATTAGTCAAGAATTAATAAAGAATTAATTCTGTGGCTAAAAGAGATTAATTAAACTTGGGGGACTGGAATTGTAATTACAGGATAATTGCAATTGGGCTATGGATCACCTTGGAATAATAGGTTGGACGAATTCTATGGGAAGCCCATTAGAAATCGTCCAAGGCATGTTCCAGAAGGGGTCCATGGGCTGCTTAGGGCTTAAGCAGTCAAATTAGGATTTCCTTGTTAGATAACCCTAATTGCCTACCTACTTAAAGAACCCTTGAGACCCAAAAACGTGGCTAACACTTGGATTAGGGTTTCCAGCCGTTTTTGGTGTCTACTCTCTCCTCCTTCTTCATCCAAGTTGCTTAGTGGTGTTTGTGACTCCATTAGAGGTGCAACACTTGAGGCACTAAGCTTTCTGAAGCCAAGGAATTGATTGTTATTGCTACATAACAATCAAGGTAAGATCTGAACCCCAGTTTATATGCTAATTTGATTAATTGTGTGCTAGATCTAGGGTTTATAAGTCTTGGAAGTATATTGCATGTTCAAAGTAGAAAAACTAGATCCAAGCAATTAGGGTTGCATGAACACCATAGGATTGATGTTATGCTCAAAACTCATCAGTGGTATCAGAGACTAGGTCGTTTTTCTATTGAATAGAAGCATAATTGAACTGCCAAAAATCAAAAATTCGAAAGTTTTTGCTGTCTGGAGCAGGAACTCAACGAGTTCTATATGAACTCGACGAGTTGGTAATGAACTCGACGAGTTCTATACTCAACTCGACGAGTTTTCGAGTCTGTTGCCGGATTTTTCGAATTTTTGAGCAGATTTTGCTAAGGATAATTGCCATAACTCGTTTTTATTGCCTAAAATCGATTTTTCATGTTTGGAATGTTTATCCTTGTCAAAATTAATGGATTTGGTTAAATATGGATAATATAGGATTATTATTAGATATATATTTGACCTAGTAAGTTTGAAAAGTTTCAATTTACACCCTTTAGGTTTAATAGTTTAAATTTGAACTTAAAAGTTTCTGTTTTTTGAAATTTAAATACTTAAACCTTAATGTTTTGAAAGGTTTCAAAACTTGTCCTCGAGTTTTGGAATTTAAATTTTGATTAAAAGTTTAATTTTGAAATATTTAAATTCTAAACCCTAAGTTTGAAAAAGTTTCAAAACTTGCCCTCAAGTTTTGGATTTTAAAATTTAATTAAAAGTCTTAATTTGAAGTTTTTAAAATCTAAAACTCAAATACTTTGAAAAATTCAAATTACACCCTTATGGTTTTATTAATTAATTAAAGTGTATAATTAAAAGAGATTTAATAAATCCATAAAGTTTTGGTTTACATTTAATTAAATTAAAAGTATAATTTATTGGATTAAACCACCTAGTATTTTAAAAGTGTAAAATACACCCTATACTATATATAACATTAAAAGTCTAATATTATATATATGTATGAGTAAACAGTCAGTCTTACCGTTAGTAGGCCTCATTCACGATGCTGGTCTATAAGGGGTGTTTAAGGAAATTGCCTGTAAAATAGCGATTGAATGGGTATCCACTCTTACCCACCGCACTCTTGACTAGTGGAGGGTCGTTAGCCGAACGGGTAGGATAGGACGAAACCTTCCATTATAAGTATAATGAAGTACAAAGTAACTAAATGTTTTACAAATTCCCAAATCATAGTTACTTTAGGTAAAATGTGAAATTGTATGCTAATCCATGGAATTACACTTCGTACCCTTGTCGAAACGTTAGTGGAGCGTGTGTGGTTAACCGGCACACTAATTTGGGTTTGGCATTGGTGGCGAAGGGTGGCTCGATGTTTATCATAGATCAATGGAGTGTGTGTGGCTAACCGGCACATTGATTAGGTGATAGTAGCAATTGGGTGCACCACGTGATTCGTATGGTTATTAACACCTTGTTTGTGATCCTCGTCATCCCAGTCGCAAACTTGAAGGGCATAATCGAGATTAAACATGCCATTGAAAAGTTCAATGAATCTCAAAAGATCTAGGAGTTTCAATTCATTTAAAACTTAAACGTCTTTTTCGTTTTTCATGGTGGAAATTGGTAAATCGTCATTTACCTACCTTCAAATATTCTGCAACTAGATTACGACATCCCTCTTCTAGGTTGTAGAATATTGTGTTGGATCCTAGCCTTGATGTTCCATTTGGGTGTTACATCAAGGATTCTTATCAACTAACTTGAATTTTTCTCCCGTTTTGTAGATGTCTGAATCTAACAATGGTCTTTCCAAATCCATTGGAACAAGCTTTCCAAATGAAGTTGGCGTTCCAAGATACGATCAAGGAAATGAGAGTCATGCTTCACTTCCTCCACCTCCTCCAATTGTTCTCCCTGACCCACAAGTTCAATGGCTTGAAAAGTTCAAGATCACTCAATCCCTAGTGGCAAGTAAGCACGAAGATGGGAAACCTGTGTGTGCACACGTCTTAGAGATGAAGTCACGCATTGATAGGTTAAGGATGTTGGGTGTCGATATCTTAGAAATGTTGGCTGTTGACTGGGTTCTTCAGTCACTTCCTGAATCATATAGTGAGTTCGTTAGAGAGTACTATATGATGGACCATGACGTGACCCTAATTGATTTGACCTATTTGCTTATAGCTGATGAATCAGAAATGATTTGGCGTGCTGATCGAGCAAATTTGTCTGGCAAATCAAACTCTCAAACTTCAATGGACATTGAAAATGGTGACATTGGAAATCCAGAAAAGGCAAATTCTGAGATAGTTCCTTGTGCCATTTCAAAAGAGTCCATCTGCTTCTACTGCTAAGAGAAGGGCCATTGGAGATGAAGCTGCCCTGATTACCTGAGAGATCTAAGAGATGGGAGAGTCAAGACGTATGGCTCTACTTCAGGTAAAATCCATTAACTAACTCTATAAGTTCCTATTTTTTTGATTCTTAATACATGATGTGATAAGATTACATTTTGATGTTTTGCAGGATCAAAGAAAAGAAAGGAAACTTAAAGAAGAAGCATGCTGAATCTGATCACGAAGAAATGGATTTCGATCGCATGGATTCAAAGATCGGATTTTTGAGCTGCTACTTTAGAGTTAGGGTAGATTTCTAAGAAATATGTAATAGCATAGTTTTTCAGTTGAATTGCATTGTAAGGACAAAGTTTTTCCGCAATAAAATAAAATTTGTTTTTTTTGTCTTATTTATTTATCCTTGCAATGGCATGTATGAAAAATTGATGTTTTCTTCTATTAGCAATAATGGATTTGATTCTTAATTGTGTTATTTGTGGAAATGTAGAGAATTTACCAAATAGGGAGAGTTTCTCATCACCCAAGTTTCAATTGGACAGGAACTTGGAATCATGCAAACTGCATTGTGTGATGAATGAGAAACTTCATATTTAAAAAATTAGACTAATTCCTTGACAAAGTGTCAAGTGAAGGACTAAGAGATTGAGTACACTAGGTTGTGCGTCGATCAAGTCCACCACAAGAGTATTAAATATATTCGTCATGATTTACTAATGTTTAGTAAATATGGTTATACTTATAAGATTGAGTATAATTCTAAGTTGTTTGAAAGAGTTTCAATCAATAGCAGAACGAATAAGAAGAATCTAGTAGGCAGAAAGATAAAAGTTTCTCTATTCTAAGAAGAAGGGAGAGTAACTTTTATTGTGTTTTATGATAGGTCTTAATGATTAAGAACCATGTCTCAATTGATCCTCTAAGTGAGTCTTAGTGTAATTGCATGTCTAAGAAGAGGAATCGAGAATTGTAGAAATGGTTAAATCAAGAAGTCAATCATACTTCGTTCCAATATCAAGTCTTAAAGTCTAAGATTGTGACTTGGGTGACAAGTCTTAAGAAGGTTTATGGCACTCATCAAATGTGGAATTTGGAAAAGTTTTCATATTCTTGCACATTTGAAATTGGTAAGTTGTGATGTCTTGGATAATTCAAAGACCAACTAAGACCAATTGTGTGAAGTGTTAAGCTTGATAAGAAGCTACACTAACTCTTGAATATTTGTTTGTCAAGAAATGTTTCTTGACAAGAGAACCTTATATGTCAAGGAGTCAGTGGGAGTCTTAATGTTCTTGAAAAGGTTCAAGAATAAATCAAGAATAAACCTAATTGATCATCACTAGCACACGACTTGAGGTTTGTAACCTATCGTGGATGACAATTTTGTTTTCTGCGCTATTCCAGTTAAGTTAGTTATGCTTCTGAGTTCTATGAGTTCTCATCTGTATGCATAAAGGCAAGCACCTTGATCAATGGAAGGTACATTGATATGTAAGGGTGAGTTGCTAAACTACTTGGAAGACATGGTGGGCACTCGTGTTACCATGAGACAAGAAATCAAGATTGAGAAAGTTCAGTCCATATGTTTTTGGATTTGTCGCAAACCTTCGTTTTGGCAAATTCACATGGATAGGAACACATACACCATAAAATCTAAGTGACATAAGGTTTCCCTCCTTCATGAAAATGATTGTGAGGAAATGCTTTCACTAAGAGAGATTTTAAGAAGATAGCAATTGTGAAAATTTTATTCTCAAATTCGATTATGATTACGGCATCCCTCTTCATAGTTCGAGTTGTGAGATTTGGCAATTAGTCTGAGCATTTGGGACTTAGTTCTGAATTTGTCTAGACACACATATGAGCTTTCTAAGGAAAAGGTGTATGAGTTTAAGAAGCTTAGATAAAGGCTTATCAAAGCATCAAGTATTTAGAAATATGAACTTAAGGAATTCAATAAGCATTGTTTTCTGGAAGTTCAGATGTTTTCTAGATATATGTCAAAGCTAGTGGGAGCATAAGTGTTATGCTTGTATTGTAATAATCATTGTGTTAGTGGGAGCATGATTATTATTTCAAGTATTGCGAGTTAGCAATATTAATTATAGAAAACAAAGATTAACTTTGCAAAGCTGTAGGGGTTGAAAAATTGTTTTGCTATAATTAAGGGAGAGAATATTATACTTCGTTTCAATATCTAAAGCTCAGATTGAAAATTTTTAATAAATTTAGTCAAAGGATATATAGTGTGTTCTCAAATTTCGATTATGATTACGGCATCCCTCTTTATAGTTCGAATTGTGAGAACGTGACACAAAATATTATGGCAGAAGATTGATAAAGTATCATATCTTTATGTAAGACATTATGCATCGTGTCCCATACGCTTAGGGTATATGATCGATTGCAAATGCTATAATATTTGACCATTCTAAAGTTTTCCAAATGCCTAGGGCATTAAGAGGGAAAAGGACTAGAACTGGTTTTGACTAAAATAATTAAACAACTATCAAAGGACAATCTAAGGTTCGCCAAGGAATTGTTGCTTGTGAGTAGTTGGAAGTATTGTACTGGATGGACTATATTGACATTATTATGAATAGATAAGATTCTATTAAGAATGAGTTGTCATATGGCAAATATGGAAATGTTTCCATTAATGGGAGTTGGATATTAAGAAATATGTCTAGATTAGAAACTTTTATGCGAGAAGGATGTTCAAAGGAATGTACTTTGAGTGAGAGACATCACATCTATATAATTGTTTTATGACAATTTCTGATAGAGTACTTTGTGATTTCATTGGCCAAGTCTTGGTGACTTTTGTGCTATGACTTTACGAAATGATCGTTGCATAAAATGTTAGAATCTGACATATTCTAAAAGTGGCAAGAATTTGGTATTCTTACACTAATGATAAGGATTGGGGATTGTGAAATGAGTTTGATTGGAAAAGTTTTCAATTGATCTATTTCACAAAGTATGGACCATAGAAAACCAAAGTGTACATGCTTGGAGAATGGGACAATTGTGGTTATAATTCAAGTAATAAGTTGATTTTCTGAAACAGTAAGCAATTAATAATGAGTAATCAATATGGTGTTTAAATAAAAGTGTTTTATTTACGCTCAAAAGTTTTGGGGTCATATAGGATTAAGTATTATCGTTGTGTTTCATTTTGCATGTTTTGACTTCCAGAATAACTGGGTTATTCGAACCTCCACAGTCGGTCATACGTTAGAAGTAGGTATGAAGGAAGACTGTCATGAATTTGTCTGTAGATTGTCTAAGTGCTTAGACATAGCACAAGTTTGTTGCAGAGTTCATGAGTGCTTTGATAAGATTAAAGTATTGGATTAAACCCATGCTCATTTGAATCACTTCATGGTTTTTATCATGAGTAATTGTGAGACGATAACATTGTATATTCTTGAAACCGAGACGTGTGAGTTGTTATTTGTTGGTCGGTTGCGCATTGATAATAAGAAAACACACCAGTACCTTGGTGTTATAAAACTTATTGTTGTGTGTGATTTGATCAGTAAATGCAAGCAAGCATTTGAGTCGAAGTTTATCCATTCCTTTTACCCAAAGTGGGATAAAAGCGATATATGTGGGCCTCTCGATGATTTAGTGATGACACCCTAAGCGCTTGGCCAAGTCGGGACTAAGTTGATGTGTTCAATTATAGTCTGTTGTCATTCGTCATAAATCGGAAGTCGGGAAACAGTATAGAGAGAATGATCAAATTCATGTCTTGTGTCTATACAATATCTTGAGAATGGAGGAATATATAATCCCTTATCTAAAGGACATGCGTATCTGATAAGATCAGAGTTGACAGCGGCTTTTGAAAGCTACGATTGCTGATCAGGTTCTGAAGTTATGCAGAATAGTTATTAGACTTATCCAAGTGGGAGACTGTTGGATTAGTGTCTAAGTCCATAACTATTTTGGTATGTACTTGCCCGATTATGAGCATGGTCCTTTTGGGTTGCCTTCACCATAGCAATATGTAGGATGAATTAAGGAGAGAAAGGTTTAATTATGATTTATTGATATATTATAAGAATAATATATTAAAGGAGAAATCATATTGGTTAATTAATATTAGTCAAGAATTAATAAAGAATTAATTCTGTGGCTAAAAGAGATTAATTAAACTTGAGGGATTGGAATTATAATTATAGGATAATTGCAATTGGGCTATGGATCACCTTGGAATAATAGGTTGGACGAATTCTATGGGAAGCCCATTAGAAATCGTCCAAGGCATGTTCCAGAAGGGGTCCATGGGCTGCTTAGGGCTTAAGCAGTCAAATTAGGGTTTCCTTGTTAGATAACCCTAATTGCCTACCTATTTAAAGAACCCTTGAGACCCAAAAACGTGGCTAACACTTGGATTAGGGTTTCCAACCGTTTTTTGTGTCTACTCTCTCCTCCTTCTTCATCCAAGTTGCTTAGTGGTGTTTGTGACTCCATTAGAGGTGCAACACTTGAGGCACTAAGCTTTCTGAAGCCAAGGAATTGATTGTTATTGCTACATAACAATCAAGGTAAGATCTGAACCCTAGTTTATATGCTAATTTGATTAATTGTGTGCTAGATCTAGGGTTTATAAGTCTTGGAAGTATATTGCATGTTCAAAGTAGAAAAACTAGATCCAAGCAATTAGGGTTGCATGAACACCATAGGATTGAGGTTATGCTCAAAACCCATCAATGGAGTGGTTGACAGCCTTTGGAGAAACTTTATTCTGGGCTACTTCTTCACAGTTACGTTCTCTTTTCTACCATTTGTTGTTGTTTTGTGAAGTAAGCAATCCACGATTACTTTAGGAAAGTGCATGGCGCAAAATGATGGATGACTACATGTTGAAATTAAAAATTGACTTCCCAAATAAGGTCTATCATATAGCCGATGATGTAGTGCAGCAACAGCTGCTTTTTGAGTTGGAGAACATGCTTAGATATTCTACACCTTCAAAATCGTTAGCTGATTTCCATTTACCCATGCCAAATCTAGCTATTCTTGCTATCCTATAGAACCGTCTTTTGTTAGAAGAATCAAGTTATGACAAGGAATCTTTGCAGCAGCAACACTCACAAATGGTTTTACAATTGAATGAAGATCAGATGCATGTTTATAACAATGTTGTGGTATCCGACCAAAATAGAAAATAGGTGTTACTTTTTGTGTGTGGTCATGGTGGGACAGGAAAAACGTTCTTGTGGACTACTTTATTTGCATATTTCCGGTCCATTGGAAAAATTATACTTGCGGTTGCTGCTTCTGGAATTGCATCCCTTCTTTTACCCTCTGGAAGAACTGCGCATTCAAGATTTAATATGCCCATTAACTTGGCTGAAAAAACCTCCCGTGACATCAAAAAAAGAACAATACTCGCAGATCTACTAAAACAGACATCGATCATTATATGGGATGAAGCACCCATGAATGATCAACGGTGTTTTGAATATCGTGATCGATCTCTTAGAGATGTTCTGGACTGTGAAAACCGGCCTTTTGGTGGTATTTCCATCCTCCTTGGTGGTGATTTCCGTCAGACACTTCCAGTTTCCCCAAAAAGCACGTGGAGTCACATCATTGCATTAACCCTTCCAAATTCGTATCTGTGGTCGTGTTTTAAGATTTGTAAACTGCATCAGAACATGCACTTAACAGTTTCTGAGACTGATGTAAGTAACGGCCTATCTATACCCGCTTTTGCAGAATGGTTGCTTAATATTAGAAATGGGACTTTAGGAGTTCCGACTGCAGATGATCCGCATAGTACAAGCTGGGTACAAATACCAGATTCACTTTTGATACCTCCAGATAGTGACTCTTTAAAAAGATTAATACTCTTTGTATATGGAAATGAGCTACTGCACAATCCATCACTGTCTGATTTGTCTGTAAGAGCTATTGTATGTCCCACAAATGAGACAGCTACACCTTAAATACAACAATTCTAGAAATGACGAACACCCAAGAAAGGGTTTACAAAAGCACAGACACTATGCAACCAAATTGCAAGTATACATCAGAGTTAGAAGGTTTATATCCAACTGAATATCTAAAGCAATTAACTTTTTCAGGGATCTCGCCTCACGCTGTCAGGCTCAAACTAAAAGCTCCTGTAATGTTATTGAGAAACATTAAGCAGAGGGAAGGTTTGTGTAATGGTACACGATTAATTGTTTCACAACTACTTCCAACTGTAGTAGAAGCAACAATAATAACAGGAACATGCATTGGGAAGCGTGTATACATACCCCGCATAAAATTCATTCACAAACCTCCTGACTTACCATTTGCCTTCGAACGTAAACAGTTTCTGATTAAGATTTGTTATGTTATGACGATAAATAAAAGTCAGGGTCAGTCACTAAAGAAAATTGGTATTTATTTTCCATAACCTGTATTCACACATGGTCGGCTGTACGTTGCATTATCAAGAGCAACATCTCCCAGATCACTAAAAATTCTGATAAACAATGATGAGAATACATGCCAGAATCAAACAAAAATGTTGTATTTAAAGATTTTTTTTTATCCAGAGTTAATAGTAATGAGGTTCATAATATCATTACTAATTATCATTTATGTATTGAAACTGTTATATATAATGAACAACTAATGCTTTGTTGTTTTATTTAACAGAGTTATGACTAGCATATCTGACTTGAAGTATGCATGCGAGGTAGGTCCATTACAGGTGCGAATCTTGCGCAAATGGAAACCAAACTACCGTCGGTATGAAACATGGTATCTTGCTGTAGACAAATATGTGAGTACACACAAATTCACATAAAAAGAGTACACAATAATTATTTACTGTTACTAACATTTAATCACATTTTATTGCATTAGGGAGATACATTGCCACCACTTATAAAACCACAGTAAAACTCCATACGAATCACTTATATAACAAACAAACCATCACTTCACATAGACACAGTGAAACATATACTAAACTACACAAATATGAAAGATATTGAAGTTCAACAAATTTTGCAAGAACTAATTACCCATCTAAGAGAGATCAGTGACATAATGGAGGCGGTTCAAGCAACAATTGAAGAATGAGTGAAAATCCATGACGATTTTAGCAGCAATGTCTCTATACAAGAAGACAGCACCAATTACAAATTTACTAAAGACCTTCTTGAAGATGCAAAAACGGAAAACCTGTCCATGCAAGATAATACATCATTTATGTTGTGGTCAATTCATAAACGAATTGGCAAATATAAGCAGCTAATGAAGAACTTCACAGATGTCTAACTCTTTCATGTATGGGTATCCTTTAAATATCTATTATGTCCTTCCTTTTATGTATGTTGTCGTTTTCCTTACTTATATCCGTATGTAGTATATAATAAATAAATAAAACTTGCTTACATAATGTTTACATCCGTTTTTTGTCAGATTCATTAAACAAACGCCACCCTAAAAACATAGACCCGCCTCATTAAACTCTTCTCAACCACCATATGAAACCTGAAGAGAAATTGAAATAAACATAAATGTAGTTTAAATGTTATTACTACTTCTCCAACCTACCAAATAAAATTAAACGACTATAAATTAGAATGACCCTTCATTCCAAATCGTGACACCAACACACAAATAACTCCACTCATAAACAATGAAAAGCATAAACACCGAGACCATGCTCCAAACCTTCATCGCCCAATTGCAGAAAATGATTCAGATGCTGGAGGTGGCTATGAACAGCATCGAAGAAGACATAGCTACCATGAACGAATGTGACGCCAATCTACAGCGCTATTCGCGCTTCTCTACCTTCACTATATGTGAGAAGCTTTTAACCGATGCAAAGACTGAAGATGGCTACATGCAAGACAACATCTCCACCATGATTGCAAACGTGAAAAACAAGATCGGAACTGTGAAATCCCCATTTTCACGGCCAAAAAAGACCGATTTGTTTATGCTTTATTTTCAAATCAGAGTAACTTTTTAAAGAAAAGTGTTGCGGAATTTGTCCCCAGAAAAACATGATAAAATTGTTATCAAGGAATTTTCCAAAGAAATGTATTTTATTCATTTTAAAACTTTGGGATGTCATCGTCAATACAGAAACATAAGCATAAACAGAACTTACATTCATTTGCACTAGTGATTTACATCTCCTTTAATCTCTCAATGCAATGTGGCTTCGTATCGACACCTATGATAAAAATAAACTGAGTGGGTCAGGTTGGGAAACCTGGTGAGTACATAGGGTTTTCAACCCACAATAATAAAGTTATTATGTTTTATCATCAAATAATTGACCCACTTACCCATCCCCATTATCTTCTTTATTTCTTAAGGATCTACCCAAAAAATTATCTACCACTCTTTCCTAAGGAACTTTCCTAAAGAACAGGCACGAAGTACATCGTCGCAATGGTTTATACAACAAACACTAAATCCATAGTTGCCAGGGTTCATCCAACGGGTGCTAAGTCCATAGCTAATTTATTGACAGTATTATTTTCGGGAATCCACCCGAAATACATGTCAATGGGTTTTTAGAGTACACCGGTGAACACATCGTTCACAACACCTACAAGTTGCGAGCCTGCTAGTGTTCCACGGACCATCTAGAATAGTCCATGGTTGTCATCCATACTCTGCTAGATGACGGGGCCAACGTTTGGGTAAAGGCTTTTCTCACTTTTCACCTCTCACCCTCATCTCATGATCTATATCGCCTTTCATCTCATCTTCCAACTCATTTTTCATCACACACCAACTATTTCATCTACCAATGTTTTACCCAACATATTTGTAGATATAAAATACATATACAGTTCAGATCTGAAGAAAAAGTTTCGATCTGAAAATTAAAGTTTAAATCTTTCATCCAACAAAGATCTCAAGTAAACAGATAATATGCACACATAACACGTAATTTATATAAAATACTTCATATCTATGTGTAAGATGAAAATAATATGCACTCACTTGTAGCGTGCTTTAATAGAATCTATCTAGAAACGGTCAGCGGTTCGTGATCGTTGGGCTCGGGAAGCGGAAACGGCTTCAGAAAACGAGAGAGAATGAAAGTAGAAGGTGTAAGAATGGTTGGGGTCGAACTTGCTATTTATAGCCTGATTTTTGGCCTCTCACGTCGTGAGCTCGATCCTGCTCACTTCGTAGACCCGCCATGTGTTCCTAGCTTCAAAATGTGGCGTTTTGACTCCTCACGTCATGAGAAATCCTTGCTCACGTCGTTAGATTTTGACTTATCACTCCCTAGACTTCCCATGCGTCTTCTAGATTCGAAATGTGGCGTTTTGTCTCCTCACGTCGTGAGAAAAGAGGCTCACGTCGTGAGTCCAGTCAGATTAGGGTTTCTAATACAGCTGCATCTTCGGAAGGCCATAACTTTTGAATACGAGCTCCGTTTTTGACGTTCTATATATTCACGCGTAGGTGGAGACGTAATCTAAAACTTTCATTTAGACCCTAAGGCTAAAAAGTAGTTTATCATAAACTCACTTTTTACGATTCCCGGTGTCGTGCCAGTTTTGTCGCAAAACTTCGACAGGTCATTACTTCTTCGTTATAACTCGAATTTCAGCGGTCTTTATATGTACGGAAACCTTGTGACATATACTACAACTTAGTTAAGATTATTTATTCTAAATAAGACTCTATCAAAAAGTTATTTTAGACGCTTATCGTCTCTAAATTGACTAGCCCGAATCTGCGGGCGTTACAGGAACCTACAAAAACATCATCAGGGAGCTCCCAGAGGACTACACATAAGTGTCCTACTCTTCAGATAGGGAACGACGTTCTTTTGCATTTTTCTAATCTTTTTCTAGCATCAGTAGACTTTATGATGTTTGTATGTGATTGTTCCTGATCATAAATAAGTTGGTATTATATTTTTTGTTTGTCCTTTACGTTTATTCAATCAACAAAAACATTCTCATAAAAAATATTAAAAACTTGATAACCAAAATTTAGGAACAGTTTACTGATACTTAAAATTAATGATTTAGATTTCATTAAAAAAACATTCATTCTCGAGAAAAGAATAAATATGATAACATAAAAATCATAAAAAGTTTACAAAAAAAAAATTCACGAATGATTCACTAATATCAAATGAAAAATGGTTATAACGACTCACAAAAAAAATTATAATACCAACTAACCCCCGCAACGCGGGGGTGACTCTTTCCTAGTTATAAGTTAATCTATGAAATAAAATTCAAAATTTCTAATTTTAAACAGTGCAAACTCGACTTTTATTTTATTTGTTTTTATGTAATATTACTTTTTCTCATTAATCTTTAATTAAGTAATATTACATAAATTAATATATTATCAACCGTTGTGTTTTGTGTGTGTGACTGTTGTTATATATGTGTGTGGCCGTAAAAGATGTTATATGTGTAGTTGTTCGTGTAGTTGTTGTTATCTGTGTGAATGTATGTGTTTAGTTTTGTGTGTACAATTAATTGGCCCTCTTATAATTTCATATTTTCACCATTTTGTTACAGACAAATCATCTAAATTTGTAAATTAATAGCTGTTTGAAAATCATTAATTAATATTATGCTTTTGAAGTATCAATATTTTCTTTTAATCTGTTAACCGTGGTTTCCACGGGTTATAACCTAGTTAAAACATAAAACGATAAAGTCTAATCATTTTAAGTCGGAAATTAAAATCGGAACAAAATCAAATCATTAAAATATTAGTATTACAATTAAAAGTTCAGGAATTGATCATTAAGAGAACACATAATCACATGGACCATTTTGCAAAAATTTACTCTGTATATATATATATATATATATATATATAGGAGGGTTCAATTGAGAAAAAAAAAGGTTGAGAATTGGGGAATCATTCTAAGCCAATCATTTAATTAACATCTTAACATAAAATACACGGTGACAAACTTGTAAATATGATATGATATCCTTCAATCACAGATACGTAACTGTGGATAATTTGATAACAATTCAAATTCATTACTACATGATCGTTCATCATCCAAATTTCTTCTCCAACCTTCAACGATCATCCATATTTCTTCAATTAAATCCTCGATCAACATCATCCAGTGTTAATCAATCATCCCTCTTCGTCAAAAACATGTTCATCAACATCATTCAACATTAGACAAAAAAAAATTCGTTTTTGGTTCTTTCAATCCAACCTTCAATTATGCTTGAATACGAGCATATCTTCAACATCTACGATTAATTATACTCCCAGTGTCATTAGATCAACATCATCGATAATCAACAACAGTTTCACTTCATATCATTCATTCAACATCGATCATCAAACAAAACTTCGAAATTAAGGTTAGAAAAATATCAAATCATTTTTTTTTGATAAATTTAATATAATTCTCTATCAATCTACTATTTTGTAAGTTTTAAATAGTCAAAGTATCATGTTTTTAGCATTTTTAAAAAAGCTTACTTGTATGCACTCCAACTGTTTGATGAAATGCATAAACTAAATTACTACGTTATATTCACATATGAATATGTTTTCGCACCTTAATCAGTATATGATTATTAAAACACAAAACAAATATACAATTTTATATGTTATTCATATGTGAATAACATATAAAAATTATATATATTTGTGATTATACCTTGTAATATTCATATGTTAATATCGTGTGTAATATTCATATGTGAATAAACTGTGTAATATTCACATATCAATATACCATATAATATTCATAAGTGAATATATCATCTAATACTTACAAGTGAAAATACTATGTAATATTCACAAGTGAATGCATCGTTTAATATTTAAATATGAATATACTATATCATATTCACAAGTGTATATACTATATATCATTCATATGTGAATATACTGTGTAATATTCATGAATGAATATGCCATGCAATATTTAGATGTGACTAGAATGTGTAATATTCACAAGTAAATATACCATATAATATTCACATGTGAATCTACCATATAATATTCATATGTGAATATACTATGTAATATTCATTTGTGAATATACCATGTAATATCACATGTAAATATACAATATAAACAACATATATCATATAATATTCACATATGATTATACATTCATGTGTGAATATACCATGTGATAATTAGAATGTGATAAATCGCTATTATTATGAACTAAAAGTATATTTTAAACATTTTTTATGTATATTCACATGTTTTTCAGGTATCGTTATAACTCAATAAAAGAATAACATTTCAATCAATGGTTGGTTCATATCCCGGTGGTTGACGATTGGTTGACGTAATTGAGAATATATCATTGACGAAGACAATATGTTTTTATATTCACGTGTAAATGTTATACAATTTAATATATTTTTCATTTTGATCGTGTTAAATTCAAATGCAAATGATATTCATTAACCAATACAATGTTGTTTGTCTTAGTATAATGTTGATTTTACATGTAAAATAATATTGTTACAATATACAAAAAAACTATTCACAAACCAATTCTTATAGTGTATTATTTATTTATATATATAAAGGTTGTATTCACAAAATAAATAAATCAACATGTATAGTTTATTCACACAAATAAAAATAACAGATTACAATGATGTTTTTACTAGTGGGATTGAAGTTAGTAACATCATCAGTAAATATGTCGTAATGATTTCTAAACTTTATTCATATATGAATAAATAGCATGTCATGATGATGTCATCACTAGTAGGAGTGAAAATTTAGTGACATTATCAAAACAATTTGCCGCAATGAAGTTTAGTCTCGGAATTGGACGAAATTCGCATATTTGATGTAAAATGGTGCGATTTACAAAACTCACAACTTCGCATTGACGTATGGTGTTTTTCGGTCATTCGGGACTGTTTAGGGCCTCAAAATGACGTTTTTCTATTTTTATAATTTTCCGAAAAAAAAAAGTTATCATTTATTCACAAATGAATATAACATTAATTAAAACATATATGCTTATATAATTATTTTATTAACCTAAAAAGATTAGTTGTATTTGAATAAATATATATTCTTATCAAATACTTTTTTATCTTTAATTTTATATATTTTGTAGTCCTCGGTTTTATTGACAGTTTTATTCATTTGTGAATAATACATATATATTCACATTTGATTATTACATATATATTCATTTGTGAATATTACATATGTTCACATGCGGATATAATTCTTATATGTTATTCACATATGAATTACAAACTTGCTTAGGACCTCAAAACAATGTTTTTTTTTCAAAAAAAAATACATTATCATTTATGAATATTACCTGTATTCATTTGTGAATATTACATGTATTCGCATGTGAAAATAATTTTTATATGTTATTCACATATGAATTACATAGTTGCTCTGTATTTTTAAAAGACATACATTGATTCTCGTGTAAAAGCATATTCACTTGTAAATATTACGTGATATATTTAGTTTATGCATTTCATCGAACAGTTGGCGTGCAAATAAATTAACTTATATAATTATGGTAAAAAATTAACAATTGAAGCCAATAATTACAACACAAATCAAATCCTATCAAAATTGATCAATAATCAGTAGGTTTAGATCAAAAATTGTGAAAATGTTTATGAAAAACGAAGTTTTTCAAGCCTGAAAAGCGATTTAAAAAAAATCTTCAAATATATGGTTATGTTGATGCACTTTTGATTGCTATCTGTTTTTTGATATTGGTGAAGGTTCGATTAATGAAGTTTCGATGACTGGTGATTGCAAAATGATGTGACATCGATAAATATGGATTATGTTTATCGATTTTGCTTGACATCAACGAAACTGGACAAGATTGAATCATGACTTACACTTAATAGTACGAATAAATGTTTTTGATGATGAATCACAACATTTTGATGAAATAACGAAGATTTTTGATGAAGAATTGATGTTTTATGAAGTGTCGATGTTTGTTGATGATGAACAGGTGACGTTGATGTTTTTTTATGAAGAACGGATGACGTTGATGAAGAACATATGATGTTGATGGAGAAGATATGATGTTGATGAAGAACAGAGGAACGATCCAGATGAATGAATAACAGATGGTGTTGATGAAGAACGAATGAACGATTCAGAAAAACAGCGTGTCTTTAATGACTTAATCTAAATGTGTTTTACATATATAAAAATGATTGGCTGAGAATGATTCCCCCATTCTCAACCTTTTCTTTTTTCTCAATTGAACTTACCTCTCTCTCTCTCTCTCTCTCTCTCTCTCTCTATATATATATATATATATATATATATATATATATATATATATATATATATATATATATATATATATATATATATATATATATATATATATATATATATATATATATATATATAGAGAGAGAGAGAGAGAGAGAGCTAGGTTCAAATGTTTTCAGCAATTATTGTATGCATCTATGGACCAATGAGAATTTAAGAAAAAATAAATCATTAATAATAAATATAAGGGTATAATAGTAATCTATACTATAATTATTTATGGTAAATTGATAAAATCAAATAATATCCCCCTTTAAATTAGGTTATCAGTTTTAAAACCTCACTCCCACCAGATTAGGGTTTTACGCTCCCTCTTCATCTCATACAGTACCCACACACACATAAGACGATCTGAAATCGAATTACAGAAATGAATAGTCTCCTCTTCAAAACTTCTTCCAAGAGACTCACTAATCTTGCTTCCATTACTACTTGCAACCCACTCAAACACCTTCTTGTTCCTTCATCCACACCACCCTCACCCGCAAATCGTAAAGAATCTCCTAGCCGGTCTCAAAATTCCCATCCAAAGTTTGGGTTTTTGAGGAGTTTTCATGGGTCACGATGGGTGAGTATCAGTGCTTCCGATATGTCAACACAAGCTGCGGCATTTGCGGATGCCGTCGATCACGCATACGACGGTGAAAGGGGTACGTCTTCTGATGGTCTCGAGATCTCTAAGCTTGGGATAAATCAAGAGATTGTCTCAGCTCTGGCGAAAAAGGGTATAACCAAGCTCTTTCCTATTCAGGTAAATGAACATTCAGTACATGTTTTCTTTATCGTTTCTGTTTTTGTGTTTTAATGTTTACATATTGTTGTTCATCAAGTTTCGTGTTTGATTGCTACCTAGCTTTCATATGTCTAATTGAAATTACAAATGGTAGTTGGTGTCAGTTTCTGATTCTTTATTGAAGTACAAATTGTCACTGCAAATGGAAGTTGGTGTCAAAAGGTACAACCTTTAGGGGGCGTTTGGACCAGGAGACTTCAAAGTTATAATCTTTATAATGCTTTTTTCTTATTTTTTGTGAACAAAAATTTCTTTAATTATATTCGGCTAATGTATACATACAGTTGAGTAGAGTCAAAACTATGCATTGTATATACATAAATCATATGAAATTTCATTTGATTTCTACTGACAAACCAAACATGATCTTGAATTCTCAGAGGGCTGTGTTGGAGCCAACAATGTAGGGGCGTGACATGATTGGGCGTGCTAGAACTGGAACAAGAAAGACTCTTGCTAGAACTAGGTGATTGTTTTTTTTTTAATAATCTGTTGTTTCAAAATGTCGCTTTCATTGCATGTAGAATCTCTCTGCAAAAATTGCAGGAAATAACAGCACATGTTATTCTTTTTACCAATACAAGCAAATGTGGTTTTTTACACCTGGTGCTTTCATAAATCATCATTTTTCACAACAAAAAACTTGTGAGCCGAAGATGGTTTATATATTCTAATTGTTTTTTTTTTCTTAGTCACCTTTTGTGTTAACATGAACTTTTCATGCATTTATATTTCAAATGTTTTGTTCGTTGGGTATATTCTTGATAATACAAATTTTTTAAGAATATTCAAAACCGTTCTGCAAGAATAGTTTATTCTGTAAGAATATAATTGTTGTATTCTGACAGAACTATAGTTAATTATTTATATGTTTAATGTGCAGTTGTGTGAATTTGTGATAGAAATGGCTTGAAGACTTGATGGGAAAGGCTTGAAGAATGAATCAAAGAATGATCACACTCACTGTTTACGAATGTTGTTATTTTATAAGAATTACACTTGTTATTCTTTCAGAATGTTGTTATTATTCAATGAATCACAATCATACAATGTAATTATTTGGTATATTATTACTTCAAGAATCGATTTTGTGTATTCTTTCAGAATGTATTTACTAGTTTATGATTGGCATTATGTCATTCTGACATAATAAAATCGAAAATATATTTACTAGTTTATGCTTGGCATTCTGTCATTCTGACAGAATAAAATCGAAAAATATATTTACTAGTTTATGGTTGGCATTCTGTCATTCTGACAGAATAAAATCGGATTTTTAAATTTGAATTAATTTAAAATATTCAGATTTTTAAAAATAAAGGAATTAATTATCCCTAAAAATCCGAAAATTTCCTTTTTTAATATATGTTAATTGACTAAAATTCCCTTATGCTGAAATTTGTGTGATTATATGGTACATGTTATCCTATTCTAATATCATAGACTCTCAGATCATGATCTTTGATTCTATTTCATCCGGTGGTTCAGATCTGTGCATTCTGGCACACAATAGTTAGTAAAAACAAAATAACCTAAGCCTATATATATATATATATATATATATATATATATATATATATATATATATATATATATATATATATATATATATATATATATATATATATATGCTATCCAACAAAATGGAACATGCGGAAAGAAAACAAGAAAAGAATGATACCATTATGCCAAATTGCCAATTGCCACCCGTTAATTGAACATTACAAAGCCCAATCAGAAACTCTCGGTAGTTCCACTCTCCCAGCTGTTAATTTTCATGCACCAAGTTTTAAACCCCCACCCCTCCGCCTAACTTCTCAATCACAAAAATGTTTGAAGAAGCCAATCCCGAGACTAACGTCGCAGCAGCAGCAGCAGCCACACCTCGGAGGCCGAGGTCATTGGAGGACGATGAAGATGGGCACTCGTTGGATGTAAAAGTGATGGAAACCGTGATAATAAAGAGCGATAGTGGAAGTGGGAGTGAGGAGTCGTATGAGGAGTATGAAGATAAGCCAAACACGGGTGAGATCATGGGTTGGTGTTTTTATGAACTGTGTTCGTATTTCACGCATACAGTTCTTCTTACCATCGTGTTTCCGCTCATCATAAGTCAAACTTTTAATAGCGAACCACCGGAACCTGCTCGAGGGTGGTATCTGAATCGTAAAGGTTTTCACTGCACCAAAAAGGAAACCCTTTTGTAAGTCTCGTAATTTCTTCTTACTTCAATTCTACATGATGCAAGAGGCCTTTTAATATGAAGTATATATGTGTGGTTTATTAATTTCAGGTTTGAAGCTTTGACATACGCTAGAGTAAAAGTGGGGAGCATGAAATTCTCTGCACTAGAATGGACATCGATCTCTTGGTTTTCCGGTTTAATCGTCGCTGCACCTCTACTCGCCTCAGTCTCCATCCACCTCGACCACCGCCAGAACTCCCACGTCATGGCTGCAATCGCCACCGCTATTGGAGCCATCTTTTGTCTCCCCGCTGGCGCCATTAAAACCGTCTGGATCATGCCACCCTACGTTGCAGCTATTGTCGCCTCGAACGCCGTTGGATCCGCCTTCCACAACCGCCACCTCGGTCTCATGGTCCGTGGCTTTGTCGGCGCCACCATCCGTAAACTTCAGTTCCCTGACAGGCAAGCCGTCTCCGGTTGGCTCTCACTCTACGCCACGGCCGGTGGCTGTTTTGGATCCGCCGCAATTGCATCATTCACTTACTACATGCTCCGAAACTCCGAAGGGTTTATCAGTTTATGGGTTGTGTCAATCTTCAGCGGCATTCTATGGTTCGCCGGAATCGCATATATAATCACCGCCACTCGATCAAACGGAAACGAATCATCAAATGACAACAGCAGCGTCTCAACTGGCCATTTCATTTCCATTTTCAAGTACCCACATGCTGCCGGAACTCTCGTCGGAGTTTTCCTTTCGTCCTTCTCAACAATGAGCATATTCACTGGTGGACTCCTCTACATCGTCGGCCAACTTTGTACTCCCCCAAAAGACCTACTATTCGTTTGGCTAACATATTTCTTCTTCCCATTGTTGGTTCTGCCATTGTTACAACCAATCCAAAAGGTGATCCGATCGGACGCAGTAAAAATGCAAATTTTCGGATTCTTGCTCTCGACACTAACTTCTGGAATGGGGTTTTATTATCGATTAGAAAACTGGCACAAGAGTCACGTTTTATTCCTTGCTGCATCACAAAGTATAGCTTCTGGTGTTTTGCATGCATACAGTAGAATCTTGTTGATGGACTGTGCGCCGTCGGGTAAAGAAGGCGTGTTTGCTGCGTGGTTCTCGTGGGTTCGAATGCTTGGAGCGTTTGTTGGATTCGCCATTGGTTCGAGTGGCGTAGGGAACATCAATCGGTCGTTTGGGGCTGCGTTTGCGGCGGCTGTTGTTGGCATTGTTGCGTTGATCTTTAGTAATGTTAGTAGTTATGGCGGAGCTGTGGCAGCCGGTCATGTGCATAAGCGCCGTGAGACGGGAACGCCTGTTCGTCGATCCGATGACGTGGTTAACGTTAAAGGGAAAGACGATTCCGATGTAGCACAAGATCGAACCATTGAAGTTTGATTACTGTTCAGTGTTTAACTGCTTTGTTTAGGTCTTTGAAACATTTGTCTTTTGTTGGATATATGCGAACAATCGTCCTCTTTTTTCTTGCATTTCTCATTCTTTGTTGACAAATAACAGATGGGTGCTTGGTTTATTCCGATGTATTGTCCGGACTAAAATCAATTATTAATTATAACCAAAATCTAGATTATTAAGACTATCTCCATTGCATCGAACACACATGAGTTTTAATGGATTGACACATATACATTCCACTCACTATACAACTTTACCCATTAAACTCTATACTCCACTAAGCTCTATACAATTTAATGTATTGCCTCATCATTTATCATTTTCTTTTTATTTATTGTTATTTTTTAAAATATTAATTAGCATGAAAATAAAATTAAAAACTACAATTAAAATTAACATTAAATAAAAATTTAGAATAAAAAATAATTTTAATATATATATATATATATATATATATATATATATATATATATATATATATATATATATATATATATATATATATATATATATATATGTGTGTGTGTGTGTGTGAGGAGAGAGAGAGTATAGAGTTCAATGGTGATTGAACTTCCCATTCTATTGAATCCTAGTCATTTTCCCACAATGGAGATTTTGAGTTTAATGAGATTAAACTCCCCATTAAACCCCCCATTAAACTCCCATTGGAGATGGCCTAAATGATAAAATCAACAAGTTTGGTTGACTAACAAGGAGATGTTAAAATAACAACTTACTAGAAGGTCCCGGGTTCAATCCTTAGGAGAGGAGAAAAAACTAATTATTGGCCGTTCTAAAAAAAATGATAAAATCAATCTATATCTTACTAGTCTATATCTTACTCTAATAAATAAAGATCTTTTTGACATATCTTACATTCTTATTTATTTTGCCACATGTAATTTTATGGTTATTTTAAATTAATTTTTATTTCACATGTCATTTTATGGTTTTTTTATTTTATTAAATTCCACATATTATTTAAATCTAATAATAAATGCATATCAATTTGATTAATGAACTTTCCTTCTAATTTCAAAATTACTAAATTAAAGTTTCATTAATTTCCTTTATTTATTTATCTAAATTATTTGTTTAAATTTAAAAGAAAAAAAACACTTTAATTTTTATAATTCAATATTTTTCTCAGTTTTCTTATAAATTCAAACTTCTCAAATATTTTGAATTTTATATTTAAATTTTCTTTTAAATAAACTCATGTAATACATGAGTCTCACACCTAGTATATTTATAAATGAAACATTTTTCATTTTATCACATTCATTTGAAACTCCCATGCATTTTTCATTTCACCATATTCATTTGAAGCTCCCATGACTTTTCAATTTCTTTCTAATAATAATTATAAGTTGGTTAATAAGGTAAAATAAATGTCAACCCTAAAGTGTAATCATATATAAACTAAATTTCAATATTAAAATAATATCTTTACTTCTACTTATAAAGTTATGTTTTTTAACTTTTAACATATTATACTTAATTTATTAGTTTTAATATATTGTTGGATTGGAACCATTATCATTTTAAAGATACAATTTTGGAACAATTTGTATAAAATACTTAAATTATTAATTTAAATTTAACATTACAGGTTCAACTTAAATATAAATTTTAGTTTAACTTAAACAACCCAAAGAAAATTTTGTAAATAGTTAAAAGTGATTAATTGTAGTGTCTTTCTAATAATGACTATAAGTTGGTTAATAAGGTTAAATAAATATCAAACCTAAAGTGTAATCATAAATAAACTTAATTTCAATTTTAAAATAATATTTTTACTTCTACTTATAAAGTGATGTCTTTAACTTTTAATATATTATACTTAATTTATTAGATTTAAAATGTTGTTGTATGCAAACCATTATCAGTTTAAAGCTACAACTTTTGAACAGTTTGGACAAAATACTTAAATTGTTAATTTAAATTTAATATTACAGTGTCAACTTAAATATAAATTTCAATTTCACTTAAAAAACCAAAGAATATTTTGTAAATAGTTAAAAATGATAAATGCAAAAACTAAATTGTAATCGCAATTTAACTAAAATATTTCCTAAATATATTTTTATAATCGTTAAAAGTTTTCAAATAAGTAACTTAAAATAACTTACAATAACAATAGTTAAAAATAACTTTATATAAATAATTATATTGTTACCTTTAAAATCAAAAAGCAATGTTTGATGTTTTAAATAATTATAATGATAGAAATTAAAACATTAAGCAAATAAATTTTGTAAATAATTAAAAGTGATAAATTGTAGTGTCTTTCTAATAATGATTATAAGCTGGTTAATAAGGTTAAATAAATATCAAACCTAAAATGTAATCATAAATAAACTAAGTTTCAATTTTAAAATAATATATTTACTTCTACTTATAAAGTTATGTCTTTAACTTTTAACATATTATACTTAATTTATTAGATTCAAAATGTTGTTGTATGTAAACCATTATCAGTTTAAAGCTACAACTTTTGAACACTTTGGACAAAATACTTAAATTGTTAAGTTAAATATAACATTACAGTGTCAGATTAAATATAAATTTCAGTTTCACTTAAAAACCAAAGAATATTTTGTAAATTGTTAAAAATGATAAATTGTAGTGATAAACGGAAAAACTAAATTGTAATCTCTATTTTGATGGACTTTGAGCATAACATCAATCATATGGTGTTCATGCAACCCTAATTGCTTTGATCTAGGTTTTTCTAATTAGAACATACAACATTGAATACCAAAGCAATAAACCCTAGATCTAGCATACTATAATCAAAATTACCATATAATTAGGGTTTAGATCTTACCTTGATTGTTATGTAGCAATAACAATCACAACCCTTCTTGATCTTGACTTCCGAAAGCTTAGTGCCCCAAATGTTGCACCTCTAATGGAGTCACAAACACCACAAGCAACAAGATGACTTAGGAGAGGGAGGAGGAGGCACCAAAAACGTCTAGGGTTCTCTTAGAAGTGTTAGGCATGTTTTTGGGAGCCTTATGGGGTCCTTATATAGTTGAGGCTTCTAGGGTTTTCAACTTGGAAACCCTAATCCAGTTGCTTAGTCCTTAAGCATCCCAGAGATCCTTCCAGAACGCCCTTTGGACGATTTCTATATGGACTCCCATATAGAATTCGTCCATTGCTTCCTTATGGATCCTAAGCCCAACTTTGTAACTATCTTATAATTACAGTATCAGTCCCCTTTATTTAATTAATCTCTTTTGACCACAAAATTAATTATAAATTAATTCTTGACCAATATTAATTAAACAATATGATTTCTCTTTTAATATATTATTCACATAATATATATCAATAAATCATAATTAATCATCTTTCTTCTCAATTCATCCTATCAGTTGCTATGGTGAAGGCAACCCAAAAGGACCATGCTCACAATCGGTTCAAGTACATACCAAAATAGTTATGGGCTTAGACACCTAATCCAACAATCTCCCACTTGGATAAGTCTAATAACTATTTTGCAAGTACGACTTCAGAACCTGATTAGCAATCGTTGCTTTGAAAAGCCGCTATCAACTCTGATCTTATTAGTAACGCGTCCTTTAGATAAGGGATCATATATTCCTCCATTCTAGATATCGTATAGACATGAGACATGGATTATAATCATTCTCTCCGTCTATGTGTTGTTTCCCAATTTCCGATTTATGACGACTGAAAACAGACTACAATTGAACACATCAACTTAGTCCAGGCTTGGCCAAGCGCTTTAGGGTGTCATCACTAAATCATCGAGGGGCCAACAGATATCGCTTGTATCCAACTTTGGGTAAAAGGAACGGATAAACTTCGACTCAAATGCTCGCTTGTACTTACTCATCAAATCACACACAACAATATGTTTTATAACACCAAGTTACTGATGCGTTTACATATGTCAATGTGCAACCGACTTGCAAACTACAACTCACATGTCTCTGTTTCAAGAATATAAGATATTATCGTCTCACCAATCACTCGTGATAAAATCCATGAAGCGATCCAAGTGAGTGTGGGTTTAATCCAATACTCAAATCTCATTTTAGGAGTACTCATGAACACTGTAGCAGACTTTTGCTTGTCTAAACGCTTTAGACAATCTACAGTCGGATTCATGACAGTCTAGTTTCAATACCTACTTCCAAAGTATTTATCGAATGTGGATGGTTTGAATAATCTTATTATTCGGGAAGTCACAACATGCAAAGTGAAACACAAGAATAATACTAATCCTATATGGCCCCAAACTTTTGAGTATAAATAAAAAACCTTTATTTAATCACCATATTGATTACTCATTATTCATTGTATAATGTTTCGGATAATCAACTTATTACTTGAATCATAACAACAGTTGTCCCATGCTCCAAGCATGCACACTATGTTTACCTATGGTCCATACTTTGTGAAATAGATCAATTGAACACATTTCTCATTTCACAACTCCTAATCCTTATCATAAGTGTAAGAATACCAAATTCTTGCCACTATTAGAATATGTTAGATTCTAACATTTTATGCAACGATCCTTTCGTAATGTCACATCACCAAAGCCACCAAGACTTTGCCAATGATATTACAAAGTGCTCTATTGGAGATTGTTACAAGACAACTGCATAGACATGAAGTCTCAAATTCAAAGTACATTCCTTTGAACATCCTTCTTGCATAAAAGTTTCTAATCTACATAGATTCTTATCATCCAACTCCCACTATGGAAACATTTCCATATTTGCCATACGACATCTTATCTATTCATAATAATGTTAATATGTTCCATCCAATACTATACTTCCAACTGCCCGTAAGAGACCAATCATTGGCGAACCTTAGATTGTCCTTGACAGTTGTTTAATTAATTTCAGTCATATCCTGCTCTAGTCCTTTTCCCTCTTAATGCCCTAGGCATTTGGAAAATCAGAACGGTCGAATATTACAGCATATGCAATCAATCCTATACCCGAAGCGTATGGGATACGATGCGCAATGAAAGCGTGATACTTTATCAGTCTCTTGCCATAATATTGCCATATATAGAATTCCCTTACGTTGAATATTTTCAACATAACATTTATATATGTCTTTTGACTAAATTTGATTGAAATTTCTCGATCCAAGCTTTTTGATTTTGAAATGAAGTATAATATTCTCTCCCTTAATTATAGCAAAACAACTTTTCAACCCCTGCAACTTTGCAAAGTGAAACTTTTGTTTTCTATAATTAATATTGCTAACTTGCAACACTTAAAATAATAATCATGCTCCCACTAACATGATAATTATATCCATATCAACATAACATTTATGCTCCCACTAGCTTTGACATGTATTCAGAAATCAGTTGGACTTCTAGAAATCAATACTTATTGACTTCCAAAGTTCATATTTCTAATACGATATGCTTCGATAAGCCTTTATCTAAGCTTCTCAAACTCATACATCTTTCCTTAGATAGCTCATATGTATGTCTAAACTAATTCAGAACTTATAGCAATAATTCCTAAATGTTTAGACTAATTGCCAAATCTCACAATTCGAACTATGAAGAGGGATGCCGTAATCATAATCGAATTTGAGAACGCAAGTATCACAATGTTATCTCCTTAAAATCTTCCTAGTGAAAGCGTTTCCTCACAATCATTTTCATGAAGGAGAGAAACCTTATGACACTTAGATTTTATGGTGTATGTGCCCCTATCCATGTAAATTTGTTATAACTATAATCATAAGATAATGTTTGTGACAAATCCAAACTCTTATGGACAGAACTTGTTCATTCTTAATTTCTTACCATCAAGGGTCCCACCATTGCTTCCAAGTTATTTAGCAGCTCACATGTACTAGTCAATGCACTTTCATTGAACAAGGTGCTTGCCTTTATGTAGTCAACTGAGAACTCGTAGAACTCATATGCATAAGTAACTTTACTGGAATGGCATAGAAACAAAATTGTGTCAACTAGTGATTAACAATAGGTTTACTCTTGATTAGTTCTTGAAACTTTTCAAGATCTTTAAGACTCCCACTGACCTCTTGACATATAAGATTCTTTTGTCAAGAAACATTTCTTGTCAAACAAATATTCAAGAGTTAGTGTGGTTTCTTATCAAGATAAAACCTCACATAATTGGTCCTAGTTGGTCTTTATCTTATCCAAGACATCACAACTTACCAATTTCAAATGTACAAGAGTAAGAAACTTTTCTACTCCACATTTGATGAGTGTTCTTCAACCTTTTCTTAAGATTATGTCACTCAAGTCATAATCTTGGAGTATTACTCTAAGACTCGATTTTGGAAAGAAGTATGATTCACTTTTTTTTTATTAAACCATTTCAACAATTTATGATTCTTCTTCTTAGCCATACTAGTGCACTAAGGTGTCCTTAGAGGATCAATTGTGATACGGTTTCATAATCACTAAATTAATCATAAAACACGCTACTTAAGTAGTCTCCCATCTTTTCAGATTGGAGAAACTTTTATCTTTCTGCCTAATTGATTCTTCTTATTCGTTCTGCTATTCATTGAAACTTTTCCAATGATTCAGAATCATACTTAATCTTTTAAGCATAACCACATTTACTAAACTTTTAGCAAATCATGACGAACAGTCTTATCGTTCTTTGTGGTGGATCTGACCAGTACACAACATTGTGTACTAGATCCTTTAGTCCTTCACTTGACTATCATGCTTGTGAGAACAAAGAATTAGTCTTAATTTTCCAAAGTACCAAGATTTCCATACATCACATGACTCAAATCATATGATTCCAAGCTTCTGTCCAATTGAAACTTGGGCGATAGGAATCTTTCCTTACTTAGAAAATTACGACACTACCACAAATAACATAACTAAGAATCACATCAACTATTATTGATTATAATAGAAACATACAAACATCTATTTTCACAAATAACATTGCAAGGAGATATAAATAAGACAAAATCAAAATTTATTTTATTTATAAAAGGTGCGGAAAAACTTGTCCTTACAATGCAAATTCAAATGAAAACTATGCTATTACATATTCCTAAGCAATCTATTTTAACTCTAAAGTAGTAGCTCAAAAATCCGATCTTCGAACCATGCGATCGAAATCCATTTCTTCGTGATCAATCTCAGCTCACTTCTTCCTTTAAGTTTCCTTTCCTTTCTTTGATCCTACAAAACATCAAAATGCAATCTTATCACATCATGTATTAAGAATCTACAAAAAGAAACTTACTAGAGTTAGATAGTGGATTTTACCTGAAGTAGAGTCATACATCTTGACTCTCCCGTTCTCTTGATCCTTCAGGTAGGTACAACAGCTTTGCAACCAATGCCCCTTCTCTTGGCAGTAGAAACAAGTGGACTTCTTTGGAATAGCACACGGGACAATCTTAGACTTAGCCTTTCTCTTGCGTAGAGAAAACTTTTCTAGACTTCCAATGTTGTCATCATCAATGTCCATAGAAGTTTGGGAGGTTGATCTTCCCAACAAATTTGCTTGACCAGTGCGCCAAATCATTGTTGATTCAGCAGCAATAAGCAAATAGGTAAGATCAATGAGGGTCACATCGTGGTCCATCATATAGTACTCTCTAATGAACTCACCATATGATTCGGGAAGTGATTGAAGAACCAAGTCAACATTTAACTTCCTTGAGACATCGACACCCAACATTCCCAACCTATCAATATGCAACTTCATATCTAAGACATGAGCACAAACAGACTTTCCATCTTCGTGTTTGTTTGCCAATAGGGCTTGAGTGACCTTGAAATTTTCAAGTCTTCAAACACGTGGGTCAGGGAGAATTACTGGAGGAGGTAGAGGAAGTGAAGCATGATTTCCATTTCCACAATCCAATCGTGGAACATCATCTTCATGTGGAAAGCTTTTTCCAAAGGATTTAGGAAAACCATAGTTGTAAGAGTTTGACATCTACAAAACGGGAGAAAAATTCAAGTTAGTTGATTGAGTCCTTAATAAAACACCCAAATGAGATATTAAGGCTAGGATCCAACACAATATTCTACAAATCGGAAGAGGGATACCGTAATGCAATTTGCAGAACATTTGAAGGTAGGTAAATGACGATTTACCAATTTCCACCATGAAAAACAAAAATTTTAAGGTTTAAGCTTTAAATGAATTGAAACACCTAGATCTTTTGAGATTCATTGAACTTTTCAATGGCATGTTTAATCTTGATTATACCCTTCAAGTTTGTGACTAGGATGCCGAGGATCACAAACAAGGTGTGAATAACCATGCAAATATACTTGGTACCCTCAATGTCAATATCACCTAATCAATGTGTCGGTTAGCCACACACGCTCCATTGATCTATGACAGACATCGAGTCACCCTTTTCCAGTCTTGCCAGTCCCAAATTAGTGTGTCGGTTAACCACACACGCTCCAATAACGTCTCGGCAAGGTGCAAAGTGTAATTTCATGGAATAGCATCTATTTCACATTTTACCTAAGTAACTAAGATTTTGGGAATTTATAAAATTGTTTAGTTACTTGTACTACATTATACTTATAATGGAAGGTGGTGTCCTATCCTACCCGTTCGGCTAACGACCCTCCACTGGTCAAAGGTGCGGTGGGTAAGAGTGGATACCCAATGACGGCCATTTTACAGGCCGCTTCCTTAAACACCCCTTATAGACCAGCTTCGTGAATGAGGCCTACTAACGGTAAGACTGACTCTTTACTCATACATATATAATATCAAACTTTTAATTTTATATAGTATAAGGGTGTATTTTACACTTTTAAAATACTAGGTGGTTTAATCTAATAAATTATACCTTTAATTTTATTAAATATAAACCACTACATTATGGATTTATTAACTCTCTTTTTAATTACACACTTAATTAATTTAATAAAACCATAAGGGTGTAATTTGAACTTTTCAAAATACTAAAGTTTTTAAAATTTAATATTTCAAAATCAAGACCTTTTAATTAAATTTTAAATTCCAAAACTTGAGGACAAATTTTGATACTTTTTCAAAATATTAGGGTTTAACTATTTAAATTTCAAAAACTAAAACTTTTAAGTTCAAATTTAAACTATAAAACCTAAGGGTGTGAATTGAAACTTTTTCAAACTTACTAGGTCAAATATTTGACTTATAATAATCCTATATTATCCATATTTAACCAAATCCTTTAATTTTGATAAGGATAAACATATCAATCATGAAAAATCGATTTTAGGCAAGAAAAACGAGTTTAGGTAATTATCCTCATCAAAAACTGCTCAAAAAATCGAAAATCCTGGAAACTACACCCTGGACTCGCCGAGTCCATTGATGGAGTCGCCGAGTCGGCTGCACAGACAGCAAAAATTCGACTTTTTGATCCTTTTGGCAGTTCACTTTTACATCTATTCAACTAGAAAAACGACCTAGGCTCTGATACCACTGATGGATTTTGAGCATAACATCAATTCTATGGGGTTCATGCAACCCTAATTGCTTTGATCTAGGTTTTTCTAATTAGAACATACAACATTGAATACCAAAACAATAAACCCTAGATCTAGCATACTATAATCGAAATTAACATATAATTAGGGTTTAGATCTTACCTTGATTGTTATGTAGCAATAACAATCACAAACCTTCTTGATCTTGACTTCTGAAAGCTTAGTGCCCCAAATGTTGCACCTCTAATGGAGTCACAAACATCACAAGCAACAAGATGACTTAGGAGAGGGAGGAGGAGGCACCAAAAACGTCTAGGGTTCTCTTAGAAGTGTTAGGCATGTTTTTGGGAGCCTTATGGGGTCCTTATATAGTTGAGGCTTCTAGGGTTTTCAACTTGGAAACCCTAATCTAGTTGCTTAGTCCTTAAGCATCCCAAAGATCCTTCCAGAAGGCCCTTTGGACGATTTCTATATGGACTCCCATATAGAATTCGTCCATTGCTTCCTTATGGATCCTAAGCCCAACTTTGTAACTATCTTATAATTACAGTATCAGTCCCCTTTATTTAATTAATCTATTTTGACCACAAAATTAATTATAAATTAGTTCTTGACCAATATTAATTAAACAATATGATTTCTCTTTTAATATATTATTCACATAATATATATTAATAAATCATAATTAATCATCTTTCTCCTCAATTCATTCCATCATTTGCTATGGTGAAGACAACCCAAAAGGATCATGCTCACAATCGGATCAAGTACATACCAAAATAGTTATGAGCTTAGACACGTAATCCAACATATTTAACTAAAATATTTCCTAAATATATTTTTATAATCGTTAAAAAATTTCAAATAAGTAGCTTAAAATAACTTACAATAAACAATAGTTAAAAATAACTCTATATAAATGATTATATTGTTACCTTTAAAATCAAAAAACAATGTTTGATGTTTTAAATAATTATAATGATAGAAATTAAAACATTAAGAAATAAATTTTAAAAAAATTAATTAGCAATAACAACAACTATAACATTAAACCATATGTTATATTTAATTTTATTCACGTGTAACTCTCGGGTAGAAGTCATCCAAACGATTGAAATTATACAGTTATAATAGATGTATATATTATCATATAATTCAAAATAATCAATATATTATATCAATTTAGTATAAGAATTATTATATCAAATTTAACAACGTTATTGTTATATTAAAAAAAACATATATTTGTAAATACTTCTACTATATAGGTGTTTCTGCGCAACGCGCAGGCATTCGTCTAGTTTAAAAATAAAATAGTGTTTGGTAGGATTAATGTTTCATTTTGTTCTATCAAAGGTAATTCATTTATTTTTAAATTACCGTTAAGACATCTATGATGCATTGAACTTTATAAATTTCATTAAATTATTACATCATATTTCTATATTTCACATAATTCTACAGTTTTTTTTCCTGCAATTTATTGAGTTCTATAAAGTTCAATACAACATTACAAACGATAATTTATAGTATATATCTAAAAATTATAAAACTTTTTTTTCTATAGAAAATTTCAATGATTATTAAACTCCAAATTTATTGAATCACAATGTGATATTTCACAATGATAGAATTTTATTTATTGAATGACAACTAAACTTACCACCTAATTCAACCGTCTCATTGAATTCACTGTTATGTCTCTCTAAAGTTTAATTTTTGTTCCACTACATACATTTAAAGCTATATACCACTCTCTACACTAAATACTTGACCTTATCTATAACATAAAATAAATCAAAAACACAAAACCCTAATGACAAATTCAGAGAGACGAGTCTTTAGAGCAACTCCAACCCCCAATATTTATCATTATTTTTGTGTTTTGGAGGCCAAGAATCATCCAATCATCATTCAAATTTAAGCTCATTTTTGCGTTAGCTCCATTTTAACATCAAATATGAAGATCAAATATGGAATTCGAAACCTCTAAAAAACATCATTTTACTGGTTGGTTGTAGTTGAATCTCTCTCTTTGTGTTAAATCCTTAACAACCCCTCAACTTCTACAGAATTAACATTATAACAACCTACACAACAATTAACACAAAATAAATCCTTAATAATAACCAATGTTGTGTTTGTATAGAGTGATCATTTACTTTTTTCAGCACCCCCACAAACTCAACATTGTTCATGTTAACTAGAGGTCAACGACTTGGTAAGAATACCAACATGCTAATTTTCTGATCCATTTTTAACTATTTTTAAAATACCATCACTTTTTCTTTGACACAATGCACATTATCTCAAAGTGCTTTGTTTTTTCATGGAACACATGGTTTAAAGCTAATTTGATTACATACTCATTATCACAAAAAATCCTTACACATGTTAAGTTTTTAATTCCCAAATCAAACAAAAGTTTTAAAATCCATATTATCTCATAAGGAAATGTTGATATAACACTACTTTGATTTATAACACCAAGTTACTGATGCGTTTACATATGTCAATGTGCAACCGACTTGCAAACTACAACTCACATGTCTCTGTTTCAAGAATATAAGATATTATCGTCTCACCAATCACTCGTGATAAAATCCATGAAGCGATCCAAGTGAGTGTGGGTTTAATCCAATACTCAAATCTCATTTTAGGAGTACTCATGAACACTGTAGCAGACTTTTGCTTGTCTAAACGCTTTAGACAATCTACAGTCGGATTCATGACAGTCTAGTTTCAATACCTACTTCCAAAGTATTTATCGAATGTGGATGGTTTGAATAATCTTATTATTCGGGAAGTCACAACATGCAAAGTGAAACACAAGAATAATACTAATCCTATATGGCCCCAAACTTTTGAGTATAAATAAAAAACCTTTATTTAATCACCATATTGATTACTCATTATTCATTGTATAATGTTTCGGATAATCAACTTATTACTTGAATCATAACAACAGTTGTCCCATGCTCCAAGCATGCACACTATGTTTACATATGGTCCATACTTTGTGAAATAGATCAATTGAACACATTTCTCATTTCACAACTCCTAATCCTTATCATAAGTGTAAGAATACCAAATTCTTGCCACTATTAGAATATGTTAGATTCTAACATTTTATGCAACGATCCTTTCGTAATGTCACATCACCAAAGCCACCAAGACTTTGCCAATGATATTACAAAGTGTTCTATTGGAGATTGTTACAAGACAACTCCATAGACATGAAGTCTCAAATTCAAAGTACATTCCTTTGAACATCCTTCTTGCATAAAAGTTTCTAATCTACATAGATTCTTATCATCCAACTCCCACTATGGAAACATTTCCATATTTGCCATACGACATCTTATCTATTCATAATAATGTTAATATGTTCCATCCAATACTATACTTCCAACTGCCCGTAAGAGACCAATCATTGGCGAACCTTAGATTGTCCTTGACAGTTGTTTAATTAATTTCAGTCATATCCTGCTCTAGTCCTTTTCCCTCTTAATGCCCTAGGCATTTGGAAAATCAGAACGGTCGAATATTACAGCATATGCAATCAATCCTATACCCGAAGCGTATGGGATACGATGCGCAATGAAAGCGTGATACTTTATCAGTCTCTTGCCATAATATTGCCATATATAGAATTCCCTTACGTTGAATCTTTTCAACATAACATTTATATATGTCTTTTGACTAAATTTGATTGAAATTTCTCGATCCAAGCTTTTTGATTTTGAAATGAAGTATAATATTCTCTCCCTTAATTATAGCAAAACAACTTTTCAACCCCTGCAACTTTGCAAAGTGAAACTTTTGTTTTCTATAATTAATATTGCTAACTTGCAACACTTAAAATAATAATCATGCTCCCACTAACATGATAATTATATCCATATCAACATAACATTTATGCTCCCACTAGCTTTGACATGTATTCAGAAATCAGTTGGACTTCTAGAAATCAATACTTATTGACTTCCAAAGTTCATATTTCTAATACGATATGCTTCGATAAGCCTTTATCTAAGCTTCTCAAACTCATACATCTTTCCTTAGATAGCTCATATGTATGTCTAAACTAATTCAGAACTTATAGCAATAATTCCTAAATGTTTAGACTAATTGCCAAATCTCACAATTCGAACTATGAAGAGGGATGCCGTAATCATAATCGAATTTGAGAACGCAAGTATCACAATGTTATCTCCTTAAAATCTTCCTAGTGAAAGCGTTTCCTCACAATCATTTTCATGAAGGAGAGAAACCTTATGACACTTAGATTTTATGGTGTATGTGCTCCTATCCATGTAAATTTGTTATAACTATAATCATAAGATAATGTTTGTGACAAATCCAAACTCTTATGGACAGAACTTGTTCATTCTTAATTTCTTACCATCAAGGGTCCCACCATTGCTTCCAAGTTATTTAGCAGCTCACCTGTACTAGTCAATGCACTTTCATTGAACAAGGTGCTTGCCTTTATGCAGTCAACTGAGAACTCGTAGAACTCATATGCATAAGTAACTTTACTGGAATGGCATAGAAACAAAATTGTGTCAACTAGTGATTAACAATAGGTTTACTCTTGATTAGTTCTTGAAACTTTTCAAGATCTTTAAGACTCCCACTGACCTCTTGACATATAAGATTCTTTTGTCAAGAAACATTTCTTGTCAAACAAATATTCAAGAGTTAGTGTGGTTTCTTATCAAGATAAAACCTCACATAATTGGTCCTAGTTGGTCTTTATCTTATCCAAGACATCACAACTTACCAATTTCAAATGTACAAGAGTAAGAAACTTTTCTACTCCACATTTGATGAGTGTTCTTCAACCTTTTCTTAAGATTATGTCACTCAAGTCATAATCTTGGAGTATTACTCTAAGACTCGATTTTGGAAAGAAGTATGATTCACTTTTTTTTTATTAAACCATTTCAACAATTTATGATTCTTCTTCTTAGCCATACTAGTGCACTAAGGTGTCCTTAGAGGATCAATTGTGATACGGTTTCATAATCACTAAATTAATCATAAAACACGCTACTTAAGTAGTCTCCCATCTTTTCAGATTGGAGAAACTTTTATCTTTCTGCCTAATTGATTCTTCTTATTCGTTCTGCTATTCATTGAAACTTTTCCAATGATTCAGAATCATACTTAATCTTTTAAGCATAACCACATTTACTAAACTTTTAGCAAATCATGACGAACAGTCTTATCGTTCTTTGTGGTGGATCTGACCAGTACACAACATTGTGTACTAGATCCTTTAGTCCTTCACTTGACTATCATGCTTGTGAGAACAAAGAATTAGTCTTAATTTTCCAAAGTACCAAGATTTCCATACATCACATGACTCAAATCATATGATTCCAAGCTTCTGTCCAATTGAAACTTGGGCGATGGGAATCTTTCCTTACTTAGAAAATTACGACACTACCACAAATAACATAACTAAGAATCACATCAACTATTATTGATTATAATAGAAACATACAAACATCTATTTTCACAAATAACATTGCAAGGAGATATAAATAAGACAAAATCAAAATTTATTTTATTTATAAAAGGTGCGGAAAAACTTGTCCTTACAATGCAAATTCAAATGAAAACTATGCTATTACATATTCCTAAGCAATCTATTTTAACTCTAAAGTAGTAGCTCAAAAATCCGATCTTCGAACCATGCGATCGAAATCCATTTCTTCGTGATCAATCTCAGCTCACTTCTTCCTTTAAGTTTCCTTTCCTTTCTTTGATCCTACAAAACATCAAAATGCAATCTTATCACATCATGTATTAAGAATCTACAAAAAGAAACTTACTAGAGTTAGATAGTGGATTTTACCTGAAGTAGAGTCATACATCTTGACTCTCCCGTTCTCTTGATCCTTCAGGTAGGTACAACAGCTTTGCAACCAATGCCCCTTCTCTTGGCAGTAGAAACAAGTGGACTTCTTTGGAATAGCACACGGGACAATCTTAGACTTAGCCTTTCTCTTGCGTAGAGAAAACTTTTCTAGACTTCCAATGTTGTCATCATCAATGTCCATAGAAGTTTGGGAGGTTGATCTTCCCAACAAATTTGCTTGACCAGTGCGCCAAATCATTGTTGATTCAGCAGCAATAAGCAAATAGGTAAGATCAATGAGGGTCACATCGTGGTCCATCATATAGTACTCTCTAATGAACTCACCATATGATTCGGGAAGTGATTGAAGAACCAAGTCAACATTTAACTTCCTTGAGACATCGACACCCAACATTCCCAACCTATCAATATGCAACTTCATATCTAAGACATGAGCACAAACAGACTTTCCATCTTCGTGTTTGTTTGCCAATAGGGCTTGAGTGACCTTGAAATTTTTAAGTCTTCAAACACGTGGGTCAGGGAGAATTACTGGAGGAGGTAGAGGAAGTGAAACATGATTTCCATTTCCACAATCCAATCGTGGAACATCATCTTCATGTGGAAAGCTTTTTCCAAAGGATTTAGGAAAACCATAGTTGTAAGAGTTTGACATCTACAAAACGGGAGAAAAATTCAAGTTAGTTGATTGAGTCCTTAATAAAACACCCAAATGAGATATTAAGGCTAGGATCCAACACAATATTCTACAAATCGGAAGAGGGATACCGTAATGCAATTTGCAGAACATTTGAAGGTAGGTAAATGACGATTTACCAATTTCCACCATGAAAAACAAAAATTTTAAGGTTTAAGCTTTAAATGAATTGAAACACCTAGATCTTTTGAGATTCATTGAACTTTTCAATGGCATGTTTAATCTTGATTATACCCTTCAAGTTTGTGACTAGGATGCCGAGGATCACAAACAAGGTGTGAATAACCATGCAAATATACTTGGTACCCTCAATGTCAATATCACCTAATCAATGTGTCGGTTAGCCACACACGCTCCATTGATCTATGACAGACATCGAGTCACCCTTTTCCAGTCTTGCCAGTCCCAAATTAGTGTGTCGGTTAACCACACACGCTCCAATAACGTCTCGGCAAGGTGCAAAGTGTAATTTCATGGAATAGCATCTATTTCACATTTTACCTAAGTAACTAAGATTTTGGGAATTTATAAAATTGTTTAGTTACTTGTACTACATTATACTTATAATGGAAGGTGGTGTCCTATCCTACCCGTTCGGCTAACGACCCTCCACTGGTCAAAGGTGCGGTGGGTAAGAGTGGATACCCAATGACGGCCATTTTACAGGCCGCTTCCTTAAACACCCCTTATAGACCAGCTTCGTGAATGAGGCCTACTAACGGTAAGACTGACTCTTTACTCATACATATATAATATCAAACTTTTAATTTTATATAGTATAAGGGTGTATTTTACACTTTTAAAATACTAGGTGGTTTAATCTAATAAATTATACCTTTAATTTTATTAAATATAAACCACTACATTATGGATTTATTAACTCTCTTTTTAATTACACACTTAATTAATTTAATAAAACCATAAGGGTGTAATTTGAACTTTTCAAAATACTAAAGTTTTTAAAATTTAATATTTCAAAATCAAGACCTTTTAATTAAATTTTAAATTCCAAAACTTGAGGACAAATTTTGATACTTTTTCAAAATATTAGGGTTTAACTATTTAAATTTCAAAAACTAAAACTTTTAAGTTCAAATTTAAACTATAAAACCTAAGGGTGTGAATTGAAACTTTTTCAAACTTACTAGGTCAAATATTTGACTTATAATAATCCTATATTATCCATATTTAACCAAATCCTTTAATTTTGATAAGGATAAACATATCAATCATGAAAAATCGATTTTAGGCAAGAAAAACGAGTTTAGGTAATTATCCTCATCAAAAACTGCTCAAAAAATCGAAAATCCTGGAAACTACACCCTGGACTCGCCGAGTCCATTGATGGAGTCGCCGAGTCGGCTGCACAGACAGCAAAAATTCGACTTTTTGATCCTTTTGGCAGTTCACTTTTACATCTATTCAACTAGAAAAACGACCTAGGCTCTGATACCACTGATGGATTTTGAGCATAACATCAATTCTATGGGGTTCATGCAACCCTAATTGCTTTGATCTAGGTTTTTCTAATTAGAACATACAACATTGAATACCAAAACAATAAACCCTAGATCTAGCATACTATAATCGAAATTAACATATAATTAGGGTTTAGATCTTACCTTGATTGTTATGTAGCAATAACAATCACAAACCTTCTTGATCTTGACTTCTGAAAGCTTAGTGCCCCAAATGTTGCACCTCTAATGGAGTCACAAACATCACAAGCAACAAGATGACTTAGGAGAGGGAGGAGGAGGCACCAAAAACGTCTAGGGTTCTCTTAGAAGTGTTAGGCATGTTTTTGGGAGCCTTATGGGGTCCTTATATAGTTGAGGCTTCTAGGGTTTTCAACTTGGAAACCCTAATCTAGTTGCTTAGTCCTTAAGCATCCCAAAGATCCTTCCAGAAGGCCCTTTGGACGATTTCTATATGGACTCCCATATAGAATTCGTCCATTGCTTCCTTATGGATCCTAAGCCCAACTTTGTAACTATCTTATAATTACAGTATCAGTCCCCTTTATTTAATTAATCTATTTTGACCACAAAATTAATTATAAATTAGTTCTTGACCAATATTAATTAAACAATATGATTTCTCTTTTAATATATTATTCACATAATATATATTAATAAATCATAATTAATCATCTTTCTCCTCAATTCATTCCATCATTTGCTATGGTGAAGACAACCCAAAAGGATCATGCTCACAATCGGATCAAGTACATACCAAAATAGTTATGAGCTTAGACACGTAATCCAACATATTTAACTAAAATATTTCCTAAATATATTTTTATAATCGTTAAAAAATTTCAAATAAGTAGCTTAAAATAACTTACAATAAACAATAGTTAAAAATAACTCTATATAAATGATTATATTGTTACCTTTAAAATCAAAAAACAATGTTTGATGTTTTAAATAATTATAATGATAGAAATTAAAACATTAAGAAATAAATTTTAAAAAAATTAATTAGCAATAACAACAACTATAACATTAAACCATATGTTATATTTAATTTTATTCACGTGTAACTCTCGGGTAGAAGTCATCCAAACGATTGAAATTATACAGTTATAATAGATGTATATATTATCATATAATTCAAAATAATCAATATATTATATCAATTTAGTATAAGAATTATTATATCAAATTTAACAACGTTATTGTTATATTAAAAAAAACATATATTTGTAAATACTTCTACTATATAGGTGTTTCTGCGCAACGCGCAGGCATTCGTCTAGTTTAAAAATAAAATAGTGTTTGGTAGGATTAATGTTTCATTTTGTTCTATCAAAGGTAATTCATTTATTTTTAAATTACCGTTAAGACATCTATGATGCATTGAACTTTATAAATTTCATTAAATTATTACATCATATTTCTATATTTCACATAATTCTACAGTTTTTTTTCCTGCAATTTATTGAGTTCTATAAAGTTCAATACAACATTACAAACGATAATTTATAGTATATATCTAAAAATTATAAAACTTTTTTTTCTATAGAAAATTTCAATGATTATTAAACTCCAAATTTATTGAATCACAATATGATATTTCACAATGATAGAATTTTATTTATTGAATGACAACTAAACTTACCACCTAATTCAACCGTCTCATTGAATTCACTGTTATGTCTCTCTAAAGTTTAATTTTTGTTCCACTACATACATTTAAAGCTATATACTACTCTCTACACTAAATACTTGACCTTATCTATAACATAAAATAAATCAAAAACACAAAACCCTAATGACAAATTCAGAGAGACGAGTCTTTAGAGCAACTCCAACCCCCAATATTTATCATTATTTTTGTGTTTTGGAGGCCAAGAATCATCCAATCATCATTCAAATTTAAGCTCATTTTTGCGTTAGCTCCATTTTAACATCAAATATGAAGATCAAATATGGAATTCGAAACCTCTAAAAAACATCATTTTACTGGTTGGTTGTAGTTGAATCTCTCTCTTTGTGTTAAATCCTTAACAACCCCTCAACTTCTACAGAATTAACATTATAACAACCTACACAACAATTAACACAAAATAAATCCTTAATAATAACCAATGTTGTGTTTGTATAGAGTGATCATTTACTTTTTTCAGCACCCCCACAAACTCAACATTGTTCATGTTAACTAGAGGTCAACGACTTGGTAAGAATACCAACATGCTAATTTTCTGATCCATTTTTAACTATTTTTAAAATACCATCACTTTTTCTTTGACACAATGCACATTATCTCAAAGTGCTTTGTTTTTTCATGGAACACATGGTTTAAAGCTAATTTGATTACATACTCATTATCACAAAAAATCCTTACACATGTTAAGTTTTTAATTCCCAAATCAAACAAAAGTTTTAAAATCCATATTATCTCATAAGGAAATGTTGATATAACACTACTTTGATTTATAACACCAAGTTACTGATGCGTTTACATATGTCAATGTGCAACCGACTTGCAAACTACAACTCACATGTCTCTGTTTCAAGAATATAAGATATTATCGTCTCACCAATCACTCGTGATAAAATCCATGAAGCGATCCAAGTGAGTGTGGGTTTAATCCAATACTCAAATCTCATTTTAGGAGTACTCATGAACACTGTAGCAGACTTTTGCTTGTCTAAACGCTTTAGACAATCTACAGTCGGATTCATGACAGTCTAGTTTTAATACCTACTTCCAAAGTATTTATCGAATGTGGATGGTTTGAATAATCTTATTATTCGGGAAGTCACAACATGCAAAGTGAAACACAAGAATAATACTAATCCTATATGGCCCCAAACTTTTGAGTATAAATAAAAAACCTTTATTTAATCACCATATTGATTACTCATTATTCATTGTATAATGTTTCGGATAATCAACTTATTACTTGAATCATAACAACAGTTGTCCCATGCTCCAAGCATGCACACTATGTTTACCTATGGTCCATACTTTGTGAAATAGATCAATTGAACACATTTCTCATTTCACAACTCCTAATCCTTATCATAAGTGTAAGAATACCAAATTCTTGCCACTATTAGAATATGTTAGATTCTAACATTTTATGCAACGATCCTTTCGTAATGTCACATCACCAAAGCCACCAAGACTTTGCCAATGATATTACAAAGTGTTCTATTGGAGATTGTTACAAGACAACTCCATAGACATGAAGTCTCAAATTCAAAGTACATTCCTTTGAACATCCTTCTTGCATAAAAGTTTCTAATCTACATAGATTCTTATCATCCAACTCCCACTATGGAAACATTTCCATATTTGCCATACGACATCTTATCTATTCATAATAATGTTAATATGTTCCATCCAATACTATACTTCCAACTGCCCGTAAGAGACCAATCATTGGCGAACCTTAGATTGTCCTTGACAGTTGTTTAATTAATTTCAGTCATATCCTGCTCTAGTCCTTTTCCCTCTTAATGCCCTAGGCATTTGGAAAATCAGAACGGTCGAATATTACAGCATATGCAATCAATCCTATACCCGAAGCGTATGGGATACGATGCGCAATGAAAGCGTGATACTTTATCAGTCTCTTGCCATAATATTGCCATATATAGAATTCCCTTACGTTGAATCTTTTCAACATAACATTTATATATGTCTTTTGACTAAATTTGATTGAAATTTCTCGATCCAAGCTTTTTGATTTTGAAATGAAGTATAATATTCTCTCCCTTAATTATAGCAAAACAACTTTTCAACCCCTGCAACTTTGCAAAGTGAAACTTTTGTTTTCTATAATTAATATTGCTAACTTGCAACACTTAAAATAATAATCATGCTCCCACTAACATGATAATTATATCCATATCAACATAACATTTATGCTCCCACTAGCTTTGACATGTATTCAGAAATCAGTTGGACTTCTAGAAATCAATACTTATTGACTTCCAAAGTTCATATTTCTAATACGATATGCTTCGATAAGCCTTTATCTAAGCTTCTCAAACTCATACATCTTTCCTTAGATAGCTCATATGTATGTCTAAACTAATTCAGAACTTATAGCAATAATTCCTAAATGTTTAGACTAATTGCCAAATCTCACAATTCGAACTATGAAGAGGGATGCCGTAATCATAATCGAATTTGAGAACGCAAGTATCACAATGTTATCTCCTTAAAATCTTCCTAGTGAAAGCGTTTCCTCACAATCATTTTCATGAAGGAGAGAAACCTTATGACACTTAGATTTTATGGTGTATGTGCTCCTATCCATGTAAATTTGTTATAACTATAATCATAAGATAATGTTTGTGACAAATCCAAACTCTTATGGACAGAACTTGTTCATTCTTAATTTCTTACCATCAAGGGTCCCACCATTGCTTCCAAGTTATTTAGCAGCTCACCTGTACTAGTCAATGCACTTTCATTGAACAAGGTGCTTGCCTTTATGCAGTCAACTGAGAACTCGTAGAACTCATATGCATAAGTAACTTTACTGGAATGGCATAGAAACAAAATTGTGTCAACTAGTGATTAACAATAGGTTTACTCTTGATTAGTTCTTGAAACTTTTCAAGATCTTTAAGACTCCCACTGACCTCTTGACATATAAGATTCTTTTGTCAAGAAACATTTCTTGTCAAACAAATATTCAAGAGTTAGTGTGGTTTCTTATCAAGATAAAACCTCACATAATTGGTCCTAGTTGGTCTTTATCTTATCCAAGACATCACAACTTACCAATTTCAAATGTACAAGAGTAAGAAACTTTTCTACTCCACATTTGATGAGTGTTCTTCAACCTTTTCTTAAGATTATGTCACTCAAGTCATAATCTTGGAGTATTACTCTAAGACTCGATTTTGGAAAGAAGTATGATTCACTTTTTTTTTATTAAACCATTTCAACAATTTATGATTCTTCTTCTTAGCCATACTAGTGCACTAAGGTGTCCTTAGAGGATCAATTGTGATACAGTTTCATAATCACTAAATTAATCATAAAACACGCTACTTAAGTAGTCTCCCATCTTTTCAGATTGGAGAAACTTTTATCTTTCTGCCTAATTGATTCTTCTTATTCGTTCTGCTATTCATTGAAACTTTTCCAATGATTCAGAATCATACTTAATCTTTTAAGCATAACCACATTTACTAAACTTTTAGCAAATCATGACGAACAGTCTTATCGTTCTTTGTGGTGGATCTGACCAGTACACAACATTGTGTACTAGATCCTTTAGTCCTTCACTTGACTATCATGCTTGTGAGAACAAAGAATTAGTCTTAATTTTCCAAAGTACCAAGATTTCCATACATCACATGACTCAAATCATATGATTCCAAGCTTCTGTCCAATTGAAACTTGGGCGATGGGAATCTTTCCTTACTTAGAAAATTACGACACTACCACAAATAACATAACTAAGAATCACATCAACTATTATTGATTATAATAGAAACATACAAACATCTATTTTCACAGATAACATTGCAAGGAGATATAAATAAGACAAAATCAAAATTTATTTTATTTATAAAAGGTGCGGAAAAACTTGTCCTTACAATGCAAATTCAAATGAAAACTATGCTATTACATATTCCTAAGCAATCTATTTTAACTCTAAAGTAGTAGCTCAAAAATCCGATCTTCGAACCATGCGATCGAAATCCATTTCTTCGTGATCAATCTCAGCTCACTTCTTCCTTTAAGTTTCCTTTCCTTTCTTTGATCCTACAAAACATCAAAATGCAATCTTATCACATCATGTATTAAGAATCTACAAAAAGAAACTTACTAGAGTTAGATAGTGGATTTTACCTGAAGTAGAGTCATACATCTTGACTCTCCCGTTCTCTTGATCCTTCAGGTAGGTACAACAGCTTTGCAACCAATGCCCCTTCTCTTGGCAGTAGAAACAAGTGGACTTCTTTGGAATAGCACACGGGACAATCTTAGACTTAGCCTTTCTCTTGCGTAGAGAAAACTTTTCTAGACTTCCAATGTTGTCATCATCAATGTCCATAGAAGTTTGGGAGGTTGATCTTCCCAACAAATTTGCTTGACCAGTGCGCCAAATCATTGTTGATTCAGCAGCAATAAGCAAATAGGTAAGATCAATGAGGGTCACATCGTGGTCCATCATATAGTACTCTCTAATGAACTCACCATATGATTCGGGAAGTGATTGAAGAACCAAGTCAACATTTAACTTCCTTGAGACATCGACACCCAACATTCCCAACCTATCAATATGCAACTTCATATCTAAGACATGAGCACAAACAGACTTTCCATCTTCGTGTTTGTTTGCCAATAGGGCTTGAGTGACCTTGAAATTTTCAAGTCTTCAAACACGTGGGTCAGGGAGAATTACTGGAGGAGGTAGAGGAAGTGAAGCATGATTTCCATTTCCACAATCCAATCGTGGAACATCATCTTCATGTGGAAAGCTTTTTCCAAAGGATTTAGGAAAACCATAGTTGTAAGAGTTTGACATCTACAAAACGGGAGAAAAATTCAAGTTAGTTGATTGAGTCCTTAATAAAACACCCAAATGAGATATTAAGGCTAGGATCCAACACAATATTCTACAAATCGGAAGAGGGATACCGTAATGCAATTTGCAGAACATTTGAAGGTAGGTAAATGACGATTTACCAATTTCCACCATGAAAAACAAAAATTTTAAGGTTTAAGCTTTAAATGAATTGAAACACCTAGATCTTTTGAGATTCATTGAACTTTTCAATGGCATGTTTAATCTTGATTATACCCTTCAAGTTTGTGACTAGGATGCCGAGGATCACAAACAAGGTGTGAATAACCATGCAAATATACTTGGTACCCTCAATGTCAATATCACCTAATCAATGTGTCGGTTAGCCACACACGCTCCATTGATCTATGACAGACATCGAGTCACCCTTTTCCAGTCTTGCCAGTCCCAAATTAGTGTGTCGGTTAACCACACACGCTCCAATAACGTCTCGGCAAGGTGCAAAGTGTAATTTCATGGAATAGCATCTATTTCACATTTTACCTAAGTAACTAAGATTTTGGGAATTTATAAAATTGTTTAGTTACTTGTACTACATTATACTTATAATGGAAGGTGGTGTCCTATCCTACCCGTTCGGCTAACGACCCTCCACTGGTCAAAGGTGCGGTGGGTAAGAGTGGATACCCAATGACGGCCATTTTACAGGCCGCTTCCTTAAACACCCCTTATAGACCAGCTTCGTGAATGAGGCCTACTAACGGTAAGACTGACTCTTTACTCATACATATATAATATCAAACTTTTAATTTTATATAGTATAAGGGTGTATTTTACACTTTTAAAATACTAGGTGGTTTAATCTAATAAATTATACCTTTAATTTTATTAAATATAAACCACTACATTATGGATTTATTAACTCTCTTTTTAATTACACACTTAATTAATTTAATAAAACCATAAGGGTGTAATTTGAACTTTTCAAAATACTAAAGTTTTTAAAATTTAATATTTCAAAATCAAGACCTTTTAATTAAATTTTAAATTCCAAAACTTGAGGACAAATTTTGATACTTTTTCAAAATATTAGGGTTTAACTATTTAAATTTCAAAAACTAAAACTTTTAAGTTCAAATTTAAACTATAAAACCTAAGGGTGTGAATTGAAACTTTTTCAAACTTACTAGGTCAAATATTTGACTTATAATAATCCTATATTATCCATATTTAACCAAATCCTTTAATTTTGATAAGGATAAACATATCAATCATGAAAAATCGATTTTAGGCAAGAAAAACGAGTTTAGGTAATTATCCTCATCAAAAACTGCTCAAAAAATCGAAAATCCTGGAAACTACACCCTGGACTCGCCGAGTCCATTGATGGAGTCGCCGAGTCGGCTGCACAGACAGCAAAAATTCGACTTTTTGATCCTTTTGGCAGTTCACTTTTACATCTATTCAACTAGAAAAACGACCTAGGCTCTGATACCACTGATGGATTTTGAGCATAACATCAATTCTATGGGGTTCATGCAACCCTAATTGCTTTGATCTAGGTTTTTCTAATTAGAACATACAACATTGAATACCAAAACAATAAACCCTAGATCTAGCATACTATAATCGAAATTAACATATAATTAGGGTTTAGATCTTACCTTGATTGTTATGTAGCAATAACAATCACAAACCTTCTTGATCTTGACTTCTGAAAGCTTAGTGCCCCAAATGTTGCACCTCTAATGGAGTCACAAACATCACAAGCAACAAGATGACTTAGGAGAGGGAGGAGGAGGCACCAAAAACGTCTAGGGTTCTCTTAGAAGTGTTAGGCATGTTTTTGGGAGCCTTATGGGGTCCTTATATAGTTGAGGCTTCTAGGGTTTTCAACTTGGAAACCCTAATCTAGTTGCTTAGTCCTTAAGCATCCCAAAGATCCTTCCAGAAGGCCCTTTGGACGATTTCTATATGGACTCCCATATAGAATTCGTCCATTGCTTCCTTATGGATCCTAAGCCCAACTTTGTAACTATCTTATAATTACAGTATCAGTCCCCTTTATTTAATTAATCTATTTTGACCACAAAATTAATTATAAATTAGTTCTTGACCAATATTAATTAAACAATATGATTTCTCTTTTAATATATTATTCACATAATATATATTAATAAATCATAATTAATCATCTTTCTCCTCAATTCATTCCATCATTTGCTATGGTGAAGACAACCCAAAAGGATCATGCTCACAATCGGATCAAGTACATACCAAAATAGTTATGAGCTTAGACACGTAATCCAACATATTTAACTAAAATATTTCCTAAATATATTTTTATAATCGTTAAAAAATTTCAAATAAGTAGCTTAAAATAACTTACAATAAACAATAGTTAAAAATAACTCTATATAAATGATTATATTGTTACCTTTAAAATCAAAAAACAATGTTTGATGTTTTAAATAATTATAATGATAGAAATTAAAACATTAAGAAATAAATTTTAAAAAAATTAATTAGCAATAACAACAACTATAACATTAAACCATATGTTATATTTAATTTTATTCACGTGTAACTCTCGGGTAGAAGTCATCCAAACGATTGAAATTATACAGTTATAATAGATGTATATATTATCATATAATTCAAAATAATCAATATATTATATCAATTTAGTATAAGAATTATTATATCAAATTTAACAACGTTATTGTTATATTAAAAAAAACATATATTTGTAAATACTTCTACTATATAGGTGTTTCTGCGCAACGCGCAGGCATTCGTCTAGTTTAAAAATAAAATAGTGTTTGGTAGGATTAATGTTTCATTTTGTTCTATCAAAGGTAATTCATTTATTTTTAAATTACCGTTAAGACATCTATGATGCATTGAACTTTATAAATTTCATTAAATTATTACATCATATTTCTATATTTCACATAATTCTACAGTTTTTTTTCCTGCAATTTATTGAGTTCTATAAAGTTCAATACAACATTACAAACGATAATTTATAGTATATATCTAAAAATTATAAAACTTTTTTTTCTATAGAAAATTTCAATGATTATTAAACTCCAAATTTATTGAATCACAATGTGATATTTCACAATGATAGAATTTTATTTATTGAATGACAACTAAACTTACCACCTAATTCAACCGTCTCATTGAATTCACTGTTATGTCTCTCTAAAGTTTAATTTTTGTTCCACTACATACATTTAAAGCTATATACCACTCTCTACACTAAATACTTGACCTTATCTATAACATAAAATAAATCAAAAACACAAAACCCTAATGACAAATTCAGAGAGACGAGTCTTTAGAGCAACTCCAACCCCCAATATTTATCATTATTTTTGTGTTTTGGAGGCCAAGAATCATCCAATCATCATTCAAATTTAAGCTCATTTTTGCGTTAGCTCCATTTTAACATCAAATATGAAGATCAAATATGGAATTCGAAACCTCTAAAAAACATCATTTTACTGGTTGGTTGTAGTTGAATCTCTCTCTTTGTGTTAAATCCTTAACAACCCCTCAACTTCTACAGAATTAACATTATAACAACCTACACAACAATTAACACAAAATAAATCCTTAATAATAACCAATGTTGTGTTTGTATAGAGTGATCATTTACTTTTTTCAGCACCCCCACAAACTCAACATTGTTCATGTTAACTAGAGGTCAACGACTTGGTAAGAATACCAACATGCTAATTTTCTGATCCATTTTTAACTATTTTTAAAATACCATCACTTTTTCTTTGACACAATGCACATTATCTCAAAGTGCTTTGTTTTTTCATGGAACACATGGTTTAAAGCTAATTTGATTACATACTCATTATCACAAAAAATCCTTACACATGTTAAGTTTTTAATTCCCAAATCAAACAAAAGTTTTAAAATCCATATTATCTCATAAGGAAATGTTGATATAACACTACTTTGATTTATAACACCAAGTTACTGATGCGTTTACATATGTCAATGTGCAACCGACTTGCAAACTACAACTCACATGTCTCTGTTTCAAGAATATAAGATATTATCGTCTCACCAATCACTCGTGATAAAATCCATGAAGCGATCCAAGTGAGTGTGGGTTTAATCCAATACTCAAATCTCATTTTAGGAGTACTCATGAACACTGTAGCAGACTTTTGCTTGTCTAAACGCTTTAGACAATCTACAGTCGGATTCATGACAGTCTAGTTTCAATACCTACTTCCAAAGTATTTATCGAATGTGGATGGTTTGAATAATCTTATTATTCGGGAAGTCACAACATGCAAAGTGAAACACAAGAATAATACTAATCCTATATGGCCCCAAACTTTTGAGTATAAATAAAAAACCTTTATTTAATCACCATATTGATTACTCATTATTCATTGTATAATGTTTCGGATAATCAACTTATTACTTGAATCATAACAACAGTTGTCCCATGCTCCAAGCATGCACACTATGTTTACATATGGTCCATACTTTGTGAAATAGATCAATTGAACACATTTCTCATTTCACAACTCCTAATCCTTATCATAAGTGTAAGAATACCAAATTCTTGCCACTATTAGAATATGTTAGATTCTAACATTTTATGCAACGATCCTTTCGTAATGTCACATCACCAAAGCCACCAAGACTTTGCCAATGATATTACAAAGTGTTCTATTGGAGATTGTTACAAGACAACTCCATAGACATGAAGTCTCAAATTCAAAGTACATTCCTTTGAACATCCTTCTTGCATAAAAGTTTCTAATCTACATAGATTCTTATCATCCAACTCCCACTATGGAAACATTTCCATATTTGCCATACGACATCTTATCTATTCATAATAATGTTAATATGTTCCATCCAATACTATACTTCCAACTGCCCGTAAGAGACCAATCATTGGCGAACCTTAGATTGTCCTTGACAGTTGTTTAATTAATTTCAGTCATATCCTGCTCTAGTCCTTTTCCCTCTTAATGCCCTAGGCATTTGGAAAATCAGAACGGTCGAATATTACAGCATATGCAATCAATCCTATACCCGAAGCGTATGGGATACGATGCGCAATGAAAGCGTGATACTTTATCAGTCTCTTGCCATAATATTGCCATATATAGAATTCCCTTACGTTGAATCTTTTCAACATAACATTTATATATGTCTTTTGACTAAATTTGATTGAAATTTCTCGATCCAAGCTTTTTGATTTTGAAATGAAGTATAATATTCTCTCCCTTAATTATAGCAAAACAACTTTTCAACCCCTGCAACTTTGCAAAGTGAAACTTTTGTTTTCTATAATTAATATTGCTAACTTGCAACACTTAAAATAATAATCATGCTCCCACTAACATGATAATTATATCCATATCAACATAACATTTATGCTCCCACTAGCTTTGACATGTATTCAGAAATCAGTTGGACTTCTAGAAATCAATACTTATTGACTTCCAAAGTTCATATTTCTAATACGATATGCTTCGATAAGCCTTTATCTAAGCTTCTCAAACTCATACATCTTTCCTTAGATAGCTCATATGTATGTCTAAACTAATTCAGAACTTATAGCAATAATTCCTAAATGTTTAGACTAATTGCCAAATCTCACAATTCGAACTATGAAGAGGGATGCCGTAATCATAATCGAATTTGAGAACGCAAGTATCACAATGTTATCTCCTTAAAATCTTCCTAGTGAAAGCGTTTCCTCACAATCATTTTCATGAAGGAGAGAAACCTTATGACACTTAGATTTTATGGTGTATGTGCTCCTATCCATGTAAATTTGTTATAACTATAATCATAAGATAATGTTTGTGACAAATCCAAACTCTTATGGACAGAACTTGTTCATTCTTAATTTCTTACCATCAAGGGTCCCACCATTGCTTCCAAGTTATTTAGCAGCTCACCTGTACTAGTCAATGCACTTTCATTGAACAAGGTGCTTGCCTTTATGCAGTCAACTGAGAACTCGTAGAACTCATATGCATAAGTAACTTTACTGGAATGGCATAGAAACAAAATTGTGTCAACTAGTGATTAACAATAGGTTTACTCTTGATTAGTTCTTGAAACTTTTCAAGATCTTTAAGACTCCCACTGACCTCTTGACATATAAGATTCTTTTGTCAAGAAACATTTCTTGTCAAACAAATATTCAAGAGTTAGTGTGGTTTCTTATCAAGATAAAACCTCACATAATTGGTCCTAGTTGGTCTTTATCTTATCCAAGACATCACAACTTACCAATTTCAAATGTACAAGAGTAAGAAACTTTTCTACTCCACATTTGATGAGTGTTCTTCAACCTTTTCTTAAGATTATGTCACTCAAGTCATAATCTTGGAGTATTACTCTAAGACTCGATTTTGGAAAGAAGTATGATTCACTTTTTTTTTATTAAACCATTTCAACAATTTATGATTCTTCTTCTTAGCCATACTAGTGCACTAAGGTGTCCTTAGAGGATCAATTGTGATACGGTTTCATAATCACTAAATTAATCATAAAACACGCTACTTAAGTAGTCTCCCATCTTTTCAGATTGGAGAAACTTTTATCTTTCTGCCTAATTGATTCTTCTTATTCGTTCTGCTATTCATTGAAACTTTTCCAATGATTCAGAATCATACTTAATCTTTTAAGCATAACCACATTTACTAAACTTTTAGCAAATCATGACGAACAGTCTTATCGTTCTTTGTGGTGGATCTGACCAGTACACAACATTGTGTACTAGATCCTTTAGTCCTTCACTTGACTATCATGCTTGTGAGAACAAAGAATTAGTCTTAATTTTCCAAAGTACCAAGATTTCCATACATCACATGACTCAAATCATATGATTCCAAGCTTCTGTCCAATTGAAACTTGGGCGATGGGAATCTTTCCTTACTTAGAAAATTACGACACTACCACAAATAACATAACTAAGAATCACATCAACTATTATTGATTATAATAGAAACATACAAACATCTATTTTCACAAATAACATTGCAAGGAGATATAAATAAGACAAAATCAAAATTTATTTTATTTATAAAAGGTGCGGAAAAACTTGTCCTTACAATGCAAATTCAAATGAAAACTATGCTATTACATATTCCTAAGCAATCTATTTTAACTCTAAAGTAGTAGCTCAAAAATCCGATCTTCGAACCATGCGATCGAAATCCATTTCTTCGTGATCAATCTCAGCTCACTTCTTCCTTTAAGTTTCCTTTCCTTTCTTTGATCCTACAAAACATCAAAATGCAATCTTATCACATCATGTATTAAGAATCTACAAAAAGAAACTTACTAGAGTTAGATAGTGGATTTTACCTGAAGTAGAGTCATACATCTTGACTCTCCCGTTCTCTTGATCCTTCAGGTAGGTACAACAGCTTTGCAACCAATGCCCCTTCTCTTGGCAGTAGAAACAAGTGGACTTCTTTGGAATAGCACACGGGACAATCTTAGACTTAGCCTTTCTCTTGCGTAGAGAAAACTTTTCTAGACTTCCAATGTTGTCATCATCAATGTCCATAGAAGTTTGGGAGGTTGATCTTCCCAACAAATTTGCTTGACCAGTGCGCCAAATCATTGTTGATTCAGCAGCAATAAGCAAATAGGTAAGATCAATGAGGGTCACATCGTGGTCCATCATATAGTACTCTCTAATGAACTCACCATATGATTCGGGAAGTGATTGAAGAACCAAGTCAACATTTAACTTCCTTGAGACATCGACACCCAACATTCCCAACCTATCAATATGCAACTTCATATCTAAGACATGAGCACAAACAGACTTTCCATCTTCGTGTTTGTTTGCCAATAGGGCTTGAGTGACCTTGAAATTTTTAAGTCTTCAAACACGTGGGTCAGGGAGAATTACTGGAGGAGGTAGAGGAAGTGAAGCATGATTTCCATTTCCACAATCCAATCGTGGAACATCATCTTCATGTGGAAAGCTTTTTCCAAAGGATTTAGGAAAACCATAGTTGTAAGAGTTTGACATCTACAAAACGGGAGAAAAATTCAAGTTAGTTGATTGAGTCCTTAATAAAACACCCAAATGAGATATTAAGGCTAGGATCCAACACAATATTCTACAAATCGGAAGAGGGATACCGTAATGCAATTTGCAGAACATTTGAAGGTAGGTAAATGACGATTTACCAATTTCCACCATGAAAAACAAAAATTTTAAGGTTTAAGCTTTAAATGAATTGAAACACCTAGATCTTTTGAGATTCATTGAACTTTTCAATGGCATGTTTAATCTTGATTATACCCTTCAAGTTTGTGACTAGGATGCCGAGGATCACAAACAAGGTGTGAATAACCATGCAAATATACTTGGTACCCTCAATGTCAATATCACCTAATCAATGTGTCGGTTAGCCACACACGCTCCATTGATCTATGACAGACATCGAGTCACCCTTTTCCAGTCTTGCCAGTCCCAAATTAGTGTGTCGGTTAACCACACACGCTCCAATAACGTCTCGGCAAGGTGCAAAGTGTAATTTCATGGAATAGCATCTATTTCACATTTTACCTAAGTAACTAAGATTTTGGGAATTTATAAAATTGTTTAGTTACTTGTACTACATTATACTTATAATGGAAGGTGGTGTCCTATCCTACCCGTTCGGCTAACGACCCTCCACTGGTCAAAGGTGCGGTGGGTAAGAGTGGATACCCAATGACGGCCATTTTACAGGCCGCTTCCTTAAACACCCCTTATAGACCAGCTTCGTGAATGAGGCCTACTAACGGTAAGACTGACTCTTTACTCATACATATATAATATCAAACTTTTAATTTTATATAGTATAAGGGTGTATTTTACACTTTTAAAATACTAGGTGGTTTAATCTAATAAATTATACCTTTAATTTTATTAAATATAAACCACTACATTATGGATTTATTAACTCTCTTTTTAATTACACACTTAATTAATTTAATAAAACCATAAGGGTGTAATTTGAACTTTTCAAAATACTAAAGTTTTTAAAATTTAATATTTCAAAATCAAGACCTTTTAATTAAATTTTAAATTCCAAAACTTGAGGACAAATTTTGATACTTTTTCAAAATATTAGGGTTTAACTATTTAAATTTCAAAAACTAAAACTTTTAAGTTCAAATTTAAACTATAAAACCTAAGGGTGTGAATTGAAACTTTTTCAAACTTACTAGGTCAAATATTTGACTTATAATAATCCTATATTATCCATATTTAACCAAATCCTTTAATTTTGATAAGGATAAACATATCAATCATGAAAAATCGATTTTAGGCAAGAAAAACGAGTTTAGGTAATTATCCTCATCAAAAACTGCTCAAAAAATCGAAAATCCTGGAAACTACACCCTGGACTCGCCGAGTCCATTGATGGAGTCGCCGAGTCGGCTGCACAGACAGCAAAAATTCGACTTTTTGATCCTTTTGGCAGTTCACTTTTACATCTATTCAACTAGAAAAACGACCTAGGCTCTGATACCACTGATGGATTTTGAGCATAACATCAATTCTATGGGGTTCATGCAACCCTAATTGCTTTGATCTAGGTTTTTCTAATTAGAACATACAACATTGAATACCAAAACAATAAACCCTAGATCTAGCATACTATAATCGAAATTAACATATAATTAGGGTTTAGATCTTACCTTGATTGTTATGTAGCAATAACAATCACAAACCTTCTTGATCTTGACTTCTGAAAGCTTAGTGCCCCAAATGTTGCACCTCTAATGGAGTCACAAACATCACAAGCAACAAGATGACTTAGGAGAGGGAGGAGGAGGCACCAAAAACGTCTAGGGTTCTCTTAGAAGTGTTAGGCATGTTTTTGGGAGCCTTATGGGGTCCTTATATAGTTGAGGCTTCTAGGGTTTTCAACTTGGAAACCCTAATCTAGTTGCTTAGTCCTTAAGCATCCCAAAGATCCTTCCAGAAGGCCCTTTGGACGATTTCTATATGGACTCCCATATAGAATTCGTCCATTGCTTCCTTATGGATCCTAAGCCCAACTTTGTAACTATCTTATAATTACAGTATCAGTCCCCTTTATTTAATTAATCTATTTTGACCACAAAATTAATTATAAATTAGTTCTTGACCAATATTAATTAAACAATATGATTTCTCTTTTAATATATTATTCACATAATATATATTAATAAATCATAATTAATCATCTTTCTCCTCAATTCATTCCATCATTTGCTATGGTGAAGACAACCCAAAAGGATCATGCTCACAATCGGATCAAGTACATACCAAAATAGTTATGAGCTTAGACACGTAATCCAACATATTTAACTAAAATATTTCCTAAATATATTTTTATAATCGTTAAAAAATTTCAAATAAGTAGCTTAAAATAACTTACAATAAACAATAGTTAAAAATAACTCTATATAAATGATTATATTGTTACCTTTAAAATCAAAAAACAATGTTTGATGTTTTAAATAATTATAATGATAGAAATTAAAACATTAAGAAATAAATTTTAAAAAAATTAATTAGCAATAACAACAACTATAACATTAAACCATATGTTATATTTAATTTTATTCACGTGTAACTCTCGGGTAGAAGTCATCCAAACGATTGAAATTATACAGTTATAATAGATGTATATATTATCATATAATTCAAAATAATCAATATATTATATCAATTTAGTATAAGAATTATTATATCAAATTTAACAACGTTATTGTTATATTAAAAAAAACATATATTTGTAAATACTTCTACTATATAGGTGTTTCTGCGCAACGCGCAGGCATTCGTCTAGTTTAAAAATAAAATAGTGTTTGGTAGGATTAATGTTTCATTTTGTTCTATCAAAGGTAATTCATTTATTTTTAAATTACCGTTAAGACATCTATGATGCATTGAACTTTATAAATTTCATTAAATTATTACATCATATTTCTATATTTCACATAATTCTACAGTTTTTTTTCCTGCAATTTATTGAGTTCTATAAAGTTCAATACAACATTACAAACGATAATTTATAGTATATATCTAAAAATTATAAAACTTTTTTTTCTATAGAAAATTTCAATGATTATTAAACTCCAAATTTATTGAATCACAATATGATATTTCACAATGATAGAATTTTATTTATTGAATGACAACTAAACTTACCACCTAATTCAACCGTCTCATTGAATTCACTGTTATGTCTCTCTAAAGTTTAATTTTTGTTCCACTACATACATTTAAAGCTATATACTACTCTCTACACTAAATACTTGACCTTATCTATAACATAAAATAAATCAAAAACACAAAACCCTAATGACAAATTCAGAGAGACGAGTCTTTAGAGTAACTCCAACCCCCAATATTTATCATTATTTTTGTGTTTTGGAGGCCAAGAATCATCCAATCATCATTCAAATTTAAGCTCATTTTTGCGTTAGCTCCATTTTAACATCAAATATGAAGATCAAATATGGAATTCGAAACCTCTAAAAAACATCATTTTACTGGTTGGTTGTAGTTGAATCTCTCTCTTTGTGTTAAATCCTTAACAACCCCTCAACTTCTACAGAATTAACATTATAACAACCTACACAACAATTAACACAAAATAAATCCTTAATAATAACCAATGTTGTGTTTGTATAGAGTGATCATTTACTTTTTTCAGCACCCCCACAAACTCAACATTGTTCATGTTAACTAGAGGTCAACGACTTGGTAAGAATACCAACATGCTAATTTTCTGATCCATTTTTAACTATTTTTAAAATACCATCACTTTTTCTTTGACACAATGCACATTATCTCAAAGTGCTTTGTTTTTTCATGGAACACATGGTTTAAAGCTAATTTGATTACATACTCATTATCACAAAAAATCCTTACACATGTTAAGTTTTTAATTCCCAAATCAAACAAAAGTTTTAAAATCCATATTATCTCATAAGGAAATGTTGATATAACACTACTTTGATTTATAACACCAAGTTACTGATGCGTTTACATATGTCAATGTGCAACCGACTTGCAAACTACAACTCACATGTCTCTGTTTCAAGAATATAAGATATTATCGTCTCACCAATCACTCGTGATAAAATCCATGAAGCGATCCAAGTGAGTGTGGGTTTAATCCAATACTCAAATCTCATTTTAGGAGTACTCATGAACACTGTAGCAGACTTTTGCTTGTCTAAACGCTTTAGACAATCTACAGTCGGATTCATGACAGTCTAGTTTTAATACCTACTTCCAAAGTATTTATCGAATGTGGATGGTTTGAATAATCTTATTATTCGGGAAGTCACAACATGCAAAGTGAAACACAAGAATAATACTAATCCTATATGGCCCCAAACTTTTGAGTATAAATAAAAAACCTTTATTTAATCACCATATTGATTACTCATTATTCATTGTATAATGTTTCGGATAATCAACTTATTACTTGAATCATAACAACAGTTGTCCCATGCTCCAAGCATGCACACTATGTTTACCTATGGTCCATACTTTGTGAAATAGATCAATTGAACACATTTCTCATTTCACAACTCCTAATCCTTATCATAAGTGTAAGAATACCAAATTCTTGCCACTATTAGAATATGTTAGATTCTAACATTTTATGCAACGATCCTTTCGTAATGTCACATCACCAAAGCCACCAAGACTTTGCCAATGATATTACAAAGTGTTCTATTGGAGATTGTTACAAGACAACTCCATAGACATGAAGTCTCAAATTCAAAGTACATTCCTTTGAACATCCTTCTTGCATAAAAGTTTCTAATCTACATAGATTCTTATCATCCAACTCCCACTATGGAAACATTTCCATATTTGCCATACGACATCTTATCTATTCATAATAATGTTAATATGTTCCATCCAATACTATACTTCCAACTGCCCGTAAGAGACCAATCATTGGCGAACCTTAGATTGTCCTTGACAGTTGTTTAATTAATTTCAGTCATATCCTGCTCTAGTCCTTTTCCCTCTTAATGCCCTAGGCATTTGGAAAATCAGAACGGTCGAATATTACAGCATATGCAATCAATCCTATACCCGAAGCGTATGGGATACGATGCGCAATGAAAGCGTGATACTTTATCAGTCTCTTGCCATAATATTGCCATATATAGAATTCCCTTACGTTGAATCTTTTCAACATAACATTTATATATGTCTTTTGACTAAATTTGATTGAAATTTCTCGATCCAAGCTTTTTGATTTTGAAATGAAGTATAATATTCTCTCCCTTAATTATAGCAAAACAACTTTTCAACCCCTGCAACTTTGCAAAGTGAAACTTTTGTTTTCTATAATTAATATTGCTAACTTGCAACACTTAAAATAATAATCATGCTCCCACTAACATGATAATTATATCCATATCAACATAACATTTATGCTCCCACTAGCTTTGACATGTATTCAGAAATCAGTTGGACTTCTAGAAATCAATACTTATTGACTTCCAAAGTTCATATTTCTAATACGATATGCTTCGATAAGCCTTTATCTAAGCTTCTCAAACTCATACATCTTTCCTTAGATAGCTCATATGTATGTCTAAACTAATTCAGAACTTATAGCAATAATTCCTAAATGTTTAGACTAATTGCCAAATCTCACAATTCGAACTATGAAGAGGGATGCCGTAATCATAATCGAATTTGAGAACGCAAGTATCACAATGTTATCTCCTTAAAATCTTCATAGTGAAAGCGTTTCCTCACAATCATTTTCATGAAGGAGAGAAACCTTATGACACTTAGATTTTATGGTGTATGTGCTCCTATCCATGTAAATTTGTTATAACTATAATCATAAGATAATGTTTGTGACAAATCCAAACTCTTATGGACAGAACTTGTTCATTCTTAATTTCTTACCATCAAGGGTCCCACCATTGCTTCCAAGTTATTTAGCAGCTCACCTGTACTAGTCAATGCACTTTCATTGAACAAGGTGCTTGCCTTTATGCAGTCAACTGAGAACTCGTAGAACTCATATGCATAAGTAACTTTACTGGAATGGCATAGAAACAAAATTGTGTCAACTAGTGATTAACAATAGGTTTACTCTTGATTAGTTCTTGAAACTTTTCAAGATCTTTAAGACTCCCACTGACCTCTTGACATATAAGATTCTTTTGTCAAGAAACATTTCTTGTCAAACAAATATTCAAGAGTTAGTGTGGTTTCTTATCAAGATAAAACCTCACATAATTGGTCCTAGTTGGTCTTTATCTTATCCAAGACATCACAACTTACCAATTTCAAATGTACAAGAGTAAGAAACTTTTCTACTCCACATTTGATGAGTGTTCTTCAACCTTTTCTTAAGATTATGTCACTCAAGTCATAATCTTGGAGTATTACTCTAAGACTCGATTTTGGAAAGAAGTATGATTCACTTTTTTTTTATTAAACCATTTCAACAATTTATGATTCTTCTTCTTAGCCATACTAGTGCACTAAGGTGTCCTTAGAGGATCAATTGTGATACAGTTTCATAATCACTAAATTAATCATAAAACACGCTACTTAAGTAGTCTCCCATCTTTTCAGATTGGAGAAACTTTTATCTTTCTGCCTAATTGATTCTTCTTATTCGTTCTGCTATTCATTGAAACTTTTCCAATGATTCAGAATCATACTTAATCTTTTAAGCATAACCACATTTACTAAACTTTTAGCAAATCATGACGAACAGTCTTATCGTTCTTTGTGGTGGATCTGACCAGTACACAACATTGTGTACTAGATCCTTTAGTCCTTCACTTGACTATCATGCTTGTGAGAACAAAGAATTAGTCTTAATTTTCCAAAGTACCAAGATTTCCATACATCACATGACTCAAATCATATGATTCCAAGCTTCTGTCCAATTGAAACTTGGGCGATGGGAATCTTTCCTTACTTAGAAAATTACGACACTACCACAAATAACATAACTAAGAATCACATCAACTATTATTGATTATAATAGAAACATACAAACATCTATTTTCACAGATAACATTGCAAGGAGATATAAATAAGACAAAATCAAAATTTATTTTATTTATAAAAGGTGCGGAAAAACTTGTCCTTACAATGCAAATTCAAATGAAAACTATGCTATTACATATTCCTAAGCAATCTATTTTAACTCTAAAGTAGTAGCTCAAAAATCCGATCTTCGAACCATGCGATCGAAATCCATTTCTTCGTGATCAATCTCAGCTCACTTCTTCCTTTAAGTTTCCTTTCCTTTCTTTGATCCTACAAAACATCAAAATGCAATCTTATCACATCATGTATTAAGAATCTACAAAAAGAAACTTACTAGAGTTAGATAGTGGATTTTACCTGAAGTAGAGTCATACATCTTGACTCTCCCGTTCTCTTGATCCTTCAGGTAGGTACAACAGCTTTGCAACCAATGCCCCTTCTCTTGGCAGTAGAAACAAGTGGACTTCTTTGGAATAGCACACGGGACAATCTTAGACTTAGCCTTTCTCTTGCGTAGAGAAAACTTTTCTAGACTTCCAATGTTGTCATCATCAATGTCCATAGAAGTTTGGGAGGTTGATCTTCCCAACAAATTTGCTTGACCAGTGCGCCAAATCATTGTTGATTCAGCAGCAATAAGCAAATAGGTAAGATCAATGAGGGTCACATCGTGGTCCATCATATAGTACTCTCTAATGAACTCACCATATGATTCGGGAAGTGATTGAAGAACCAAGTCAACATTTAACTTCCTTGAGACATCGACACCCAACATTCCCAACCTATCAATATGCAACTTCATATCTAAGACATGAGCACAAACAGACTTTCCATCTTCGTGTTTGTTTGCCAATAGGGCTTGAGTGACCTTGAAATTTTCAAGTCTTCAAACACGTGGGTCAGGGAGAATTACTGGAGGAGGTAGAGGAAGTGAAGCATGATTTCCATTTCCACAATCCAATCGTGGAACATCATCTTCATGTGGAAAGCTTTTTCCAAAGGATTTAGGAAAACCATAGTTGTAAGAGTTTGACATCTACAAAACGGGAGAAAAATTCAAGTTAGTTGATTGAGTCCTTAATAAAACACCCAAATGAGATATTAAGGCTAGGATCCAACACAATATTCTACAAATCGGAAGAGGGATACCGTAATGCAATTTGCAGAACATTTGAAGGTAGGTAAATGACGATTTACCAATTTCCACCATGAAAAACAAAAATTTTAAGGTTTAAGCTTTAAATGAATTGAAACACCTAGATCTTTTGAGATTCATTGAACTTTTCAATGGCATGTTTAATCTTGATTATACCCTTCAAGTTTGTGACTAGGATGCCGAGGATCACAAACAAGGTGTGAATAACCATGCAAATATACTTGGTACCCTCAATGTCAATATCACCTAATCAATGTGTCGGTTAGCCACACACGCTCCATTGATCTATGACAGACATCGAGTCACCCTTTTCCAGTCTTGCCAGTCCCAAATTAGTGTGTCGGTTAACCACACACGCTCCAATAACGTCTCGGCAAGGTGCAAAGTGTAATTTCATGGAATAGCATCTATTTCACATTTTACCTAAGTAACTAAGATTTTGGGAATTTATAAAATTGTTTAGTTACTTGTACTACATTATACTTATAATGGAAGGTGGTGTCCTATCCTACCCGTTCGGCTAACGACCCTCCACTGGTCAAAGGTGCGGTGGGTAAGAGTGGATACCCAATGACGGCCATTTTACAGGCCGCTTCCTTAAACACCCCTTATAGACCAGCTTCGTGAATGAGGCCTACTAACGGTAAGACTGACTCTTTACTCATACATATATAATATCAAACTTTTAATTTTATATAGTATAAGGGTGTATTTTACACTTTTAAAATACTAGGTGGTTTAATCTAATAAATTATACCTTTAATTTTATTAAATATAAACCACTACATTATGGATTTATTAACTCTCTTTTTAATTACACACTTAATTAATTTAATAAAACCATAAGGGTGTAATTTGAACTTTTCAAAATACTAAAGTTTTTAAAATTTAATATTTCAAAATCAAGACCTTTTAATTAAATTTTAAATTCCAAAACTTGAGGACAAATTTTGATACTTTTTCAAAATATTAGGGTTTAACTATTTAAATTTCAAAAACTAAAACTTTTAAGTTCAAATTTAAACTATAAAACCTAAGGGTGTGAATTGAAACTTTTTCAAACTTACTAGGTCAAATATTTGACTTATAATAATCCTATATTATCCATATTTAACCAAATCCTTTAATTTTGATAAGGATAAACATATCAATCATGAAAAATCGATTTTAGGCAAGAAAAACGAGTTTAGGTAATTATCCTCATCAAAAACTGCTCAAAAAATCGAAAATCCTGGAAACTACACCCTGGACTCGCCGAGTCCATTGATGGAGTCGCCGAGTCGGCTGCACAGACAGCAAAAATTCGACTTTTTGATCCTTTTGGCAGTTCACTTTTACATCTATTCAACTAGAAAAACGACCTAGGCTCTGATACCACTGATGGATTTTGAGCATAACATCAATTCTATGGGGTTCATGCAACCCTAATTGCTTTGATCTAGGTTTTTCTAATTAGAACATACAACATTGAATACCAAAACAATAAACCCTAGATCTAGCATACTATAATCGAAATTAACATATAATTAGGGTTTAGATCTTACCTTGATTGTTATGTAGCAATAACAATCACAAACCTTCTTGATCTTGACTTCTGAAAGCTTAGTGCCCCAAATGTTGCACCTCTAATGGAGTCACAAACATCACAAGCAACAAGATGACTTAGGAGAGGGAGGAGGAGGCACCAAAAACGTCTAGGGTTCTCTTAGAAGTGTTAGGCATGTTTTTGGGAGCCTTATGGGGTCCTTATATAGTTGAGGCTTCTAGGGTTTTCAACTTGGAAACCCTAATCTAGTTGCTTAGTCCTTAAGCATCCCAAAGATCCTTCCAGAAGGCCCTTTGGACGATTTCTATATGGACTCCCATATAGAATTCGTCCATTGCTTCCTTATGGATCCTAAGCCCAACTTTGTAACTATCTTATAATTACAGTATCAGTCCCCTTTATTTAATTAATCTATTTTGACCACAAAATTAATTATAAATTAGTTCTTGACCAATATTAATTAAACAATATGATTTCTCTTTTAATATATTATTCACATAATATATATTAATAAATCATAATTAATCATCTTTCTCCTCAATTCATTCCATCATTTGCTATGGTGAAGACAACCCAAAAGGATCATGCTCACAATCGGATCAAGTACATACCAAAATAGTTATGAGCTTAGACACGTAATCCAACATATTTAACTAAAATATTTCCTAAATATATTTTTATAATCGTTAAAAAATTTCAAATAAGTAGCTTAAAATAACTTACAATAAACAATAGTTAAAAATAACTCTATATAAATGATTATATTGTTACCTTTAAAATCAAAAAACAATGTTTGATGTTTTAAATAATTATAATGATAGAAATTAAAACATTAAGAAATAAATTTTAAAAAAATTAATTAGCAATAACAACAACTATAACATTAAACCATATGTTATATTTAATTTTATTCACGTGTAACTCTCGGGTAGAAGTCATCCAAACGATTGAAATTATACAGTTATAATAGATGTATATATTATCATATAATTCAAAATAATCAATATATTATATCAATTTAGTATAAGAATTATTATATCAAATTTAACAACGTTATTGTTATATTAAAAAAAACATATATTTGTAAATACTTCTACTATATAGGTGTTTCTGCGCAACGCGCAGGCATTCGTCTAGTTTAAAAATAAAATAGTGTTTGGTAGGATTAATGTTTCATTTTGTTCTATCAAAGGTAATTCATTTATTTTTAAATTACCGTTAAGACATCTATGATGCATTGAACTTTATAAATTTCATTAAATTATTACATCATATTTCTATATTTCACATAATTCTACAGTTTTTTTTCCTGCAATTTATTGAGTTCTATAAAGTTCAATACAACATTACAAACGATAATTTATAGTATATATCTAAAAATTATAAAACTTTTTTTTCTATAGAAAATTTCAATGATTATTAAACTCCAAATTTATTGAATCACAATGTGATATTTCACAATGATAGAATTTTATTTATTGAATGACAACTAAACTTACCACCTAATTCAACCGTCTCATTGAATTCACTGTTATGTCTCTCTAAAGTTTAATTTTTGTTCCACTACATACATTTAAAGCTATATACCACTCTCTACACTAAATACTTGACCTTATCTATAACATAAAATAAATCAAAAACACAAAACCCTAATGACAAATTCAGAGAGACGAGTCTTTAGAGCAACTCCAACCCCCAATATTTATCATTATTTTTGTGTTTTGGAGGCCAAGAATCATCCAATCATCATTCAAATTTAAGCTCATTTTTGCGTTAGCTCCATTTTAACATCAAATATGAAGATCAAATATGGAATTCGAAACCTCTAAAAAACATCATTTTACTGGTTGGTTGTAGTTGAATCTCTCTCTTTGTGTTAAATCCTTAACAACCCCTCAACTTCTACAGAATTAACATTATAACAACCTACACAACAATTAACACAAAATAAATCCTTAATAATAACCAATGTTGTGTTTGTATAGAGTGATCATTTACTTTTTTCAGCACCCCCACAAACTCAACATTGTTCATGTTAACTAGAGGTCAACGACTTGGTAAGAATACCAACATGCTAATTTTCTGATCCATTTTTAACTATTTTTAAAATACCATCACTTTTTCTTTGACACAATGCACATTATCTCAAAGTGCTTTGTTTTTTCATGGAACACATGGTTTAAAGCTAATTTGATTACATACTCATTATCACAAAAAATCCTTACATATGTTAAGTTTTTAATTCCCAAATCAAACAAAAGTTTTAAAATCCATATTATCTCATAAGGAAATGTTGATATAACACTACTTTGATTTAGTATAGGACCTAAACATAGTATTTTTGTTTTTTGTTTTTCCAAGATGCAAGTGAATCTCCTAAATAAATACAATAACTTGTAACGGACCTCCTAGTTGATAAGCACAATGCCCAAACAATATCAACAAATCTCTTAAGACAAAACAAATATGTTTTGGAAATGCTAACACCTTTTCGAGGATTCAAATTTAAAAACCTTAAAACACGAAATGTAATATTTAAATATGATATTCTCAGGTTGTGCATAAATTGACGTAAAATTTACACAACAAATGAAATATTATTAGTCTAGTAATTGTTAAGTAAAATAACTTTCTAATCAACTTCTTAAATTTAATCATATTTTTTTAATAAATCATCTTCATCACAAAAAATCCTTACACATGTTAAGTTTTTAATTCCCAAATCAAACAAAAGTTTTAAAATCCATATTATCTCATAAGGAAATGTTGATATAACACTACTTTGATTTAGTATAGGACCTAAACATAGTATTTTTGTTTTTTGTTTTTCCAAGATGCAAGTGAATCTCCTAAATAAATACAATAACTTGTAACGGACCTCCTAGTTGATAAGCACAATGCCCAAACAATATCAACAAATCTCTTAAGACAAAACAAATATGTTTTGGAAATGCTAACACCTTTTCGAGGATTCAAATTTAAAAACCTTAAAACACGAAATGTAATATTTAAATATGATATTCTCAGGTTGTGCATAAATTGACGTAAAATTTACACAACAAATGAAATATTATTAGTCTAGTAATTGTTAAGTAAAATAACTTTCTAATCAACTTCTTAAATTTAATCATATTTTTTTAATAAATCATCTTCATCACAAAAAATCCTTACACATGTTAAGTTTTTAATTCCCAAATCAAACAAAAGTTTTAAAATCCATATTATCTCATAAGGAAATGTTGATATAACACTACTTTGATTTAGTATAGGACCTAAACATAGTATTTTTGTTTTTTGTTTTTCCAAGATGCAAGTGAATCTCCTAAATAAATACAATAACTTGTAACGGACCTCCTAGTTGATAAGAACAATGCCCAGACAATATCAACAAATCTCTTAAGACAAAACAAATATGTTTTGGAAATGCTAACACCTTTTCGAGGATTCAAATTTAAAAACCTTAAAACACGAAATGTAATATTTAAATATGATATTCTCAGGTTGTGCATAAATTGACGTAAAATTTACACAACAAATGAAATATTATTAGTCTAGTAATTGTTAAGTAAAATGTAACGACGTAAATTTCCAAAACAATTTTTCATTTTAAAAACATGCTTTCATTCATAAAATATCATAGTATTCCAATGTATCACGTGTTATCACAATAACAATTCCCAAGATCCTCAAATACATAAATCCTCTCAATGTGTACGGATCATGTCGGCGCCTTCCCGCGATCCTCGCTAGTACCTGAAACACATAACACAACAACTGTAAGCATAAATGCTTAGTGAGTTCCCCAAAATACCACATACAACACATACGCCACTCGAGGCTATAATACGACCCTTCGGTCGATGTGTCTCAGCGGGACCCCCCAGTCCCGTAGCTCGTTGGACCCTCTGGTCCGGTCATAGCTCGTCGGACCCTTCGGTCCAGTCTGTGTCGTTGGACCCTTCGGTCCGGTCTATATCGTTGGGCCCTCCGGCCCAGTCTGTTCAACACATAGCATACATATAACACAATGCACATAATCTCATACATACACATAGCACACAAGACCCTCTGGTCTACACATAAATACCACTCTAGGTAATGTATAGTGAGAAGACTCACCTCGGGTATCTCGGATAATCTCGCACACGAAAACACTGATCTAGTCCCCGCCTAAACACATAAACAGTACTCTCGAATAAATAATAGCTCTCAAAGACTAGATCACATCCCTTCCTACAATCCCACAGAAGGGTAAAAGACCATTTTACCCCTCCCTGACCCAAAAGTCCAAATGTTGACCAAAACCCTAAAAGTCAACGAAAGTCAACAGGGGCAGTACGCGGCGCGTACCAGCTCTTGTACGCTGGGCGTACTCCGACGATCCAGAATCGGGGTCTCAGACCCTTACGCTGCGCGTACTAAGATTTACGCTCAGCATAAGTCTCAGTTTCATGCATTCATGGATTTTGGTCTTAAATGGTTAAGACATAAACTCAAACTCCAGATCTGACTTCTCTAAGACCACTTAATCCATAAAGTCGAGACCTTTAAGCCTTTGCATGGCTTTAAAGGTCCCTAATCACTTTAACACCTTTCCCTCTTCCTCATAAGGTCTAGATCTCATGCATGGCTCAATATTCACGTCCAAGATTGGATTTTTATGAACCTACAACTCATTTTACTCTGAAATATAGCAGATCTAGGCTTATGGAGACCATTTGCTCATAAAGTCTCCACCTTGGGACCAAAAACCCTAAAAGTTGGTCCAAGAAACACAAATCACAAATGACAAGGAAAGCTTTGAGCTTTTTACCTCAGGAAGAAGCTCCAACCTCTGTAGAACTCAGATCTACTCTTGTCCACCAACTTCTAGCTCCTAAAATGGCCTCCTCTTCTCTTTCACCACCTTGAAATGACACTTTGAAGCTTAGAACACACACACACAAGCTAGGAACGAAGGGTAGCTCTCTATTAGGGTTTCACTCTCTGAAATGGTGGCTGAGGATAAGGCCTTAACATTCCTTTTATAGTGCACAAGCCACAATTTAGGGTTTGCATCTGGGCCGGTTACGCCCGGCGTAACCTTGGGTACGCCCAGCGTACCTAGCCGAGTCCGCGTCCAAATTAAGCGCATGAGTACGCGCAGCGTACTCTTCAGTGCGCCCAGCATACTCATTTGCTTTAATATTTCCTTTAAGGGCCAAACTTGACAACTTGGAAAAGAAGAAGGGTATAAGAGATGCACCTGAATTTCGGGATGTTACATAAAATAACTTTCTAATCAACTTCTTAAATTCAATCATATTTTTTTAACAAATCATCTTCATCACTAATACCATTTCCATTAGCAGAAACATTAAGATATAAAGGTGTTTTTAGTGGTTTACAATCTAGCATACTAAACTCGTGAAGAAGCTTAAGACAATATTTTCGTTAAGTTAAACACCAGTATGAGTATCTACAACTTTAATTCAAAAAAAAATCTCAAATCCTTAATTAAAATCTTGGATTTAAGAAAATTCTTTACTTTTTCAATTTCCTCCGAATTATTTCATGTCAAAGACAATGTCATCCGCATACACTAGTAAAATAACAATAAATTTGTTTTCATTTATGAAAAAATAATAATAATAATCATTTACACTTTTTTTAAAACCAATCTCAAATAAAGAAGAGCACAAATTTTCATTCCACTTTCTAGGTGTTTGATCATGCACTTTTTGGAACATAATAAATGTATTTATTGAGTTGATTTTGTGTGTGTTTGCCAACAAATAACCCTACTTTGATTAATCGTTGAGCAAAATGTGCAGGCAAGGAAAGACGAATAAAATGGGTGGAACCTGCAAGAAAAACGAGCAGTGAAAGCTAGAATTAGGTCAAGTACACCCCTCACACGTCTAAGACGGCCTCAAGGACATCTTGTTCAAATTGGTCAACATCTTGGGCATACTTCCGAGCTGAAAGAAGAAGAATACCTTGCAGGCTTCCTTCATGATGTCTATGACGTCCCCAAAATTTCTATTTTCATCTCCATACAACTATTTTCCCTTAACGCCCCTTGTTTGTCTGAATCCAAAACCTTCACGAATTAGAGGTATGAAAATCATGAGTTCTGTAACATCCCAAAAATAGTGATAAAAAATTTCATTTTTAAAATCATCAAAACCATACATCAAGTGTCTCAAAACCATCATAATACAAGTGTATCAAAAACATCAGAGTAAAATGATCATCGATGCAGAAATCATAAGGGGATGTTGTGCGATAACGACGGGCCCCTCCCTTTCGAACTGGAAGTACCTGAAAATGTTAAACCAAAATAGCACATAACATATTAATGGGCCCAACCCAACATATATAAATGGGCCCAGCCTAACATAAATAATAATGGGCCAAACCAAACATACTAATGGGCCCAACCCAGCATACATAATAATTGGCCCAACCCAACATACATAATAATGGGACCACCCAACATACAAATGCAAGAGTCACAAAGACAACTAGCACAAACTAGTGGGACGACATTGGTGCCTTCGACCCATGAGTATAGTGAGAATAGTCACCTTGCTAATGAAGTCAAAAGTCAACGGATCGCAAAATCAGGAAATAGGTGCTAAACATCACCTTGATCACCACACAAGATAAACTCTTAGGCTATCTTTCTAAAACTAGAAATTTGACTAAAAGTCAACGAGTCAAAAGTCAACCCTCAAATTCAACAGTCAAAACTAAGGTCATAATTGCCAACAGCGACCCTCTACGTCATGGCCTCCCTTTAGCCTCGTTGTGGACACAAAACGCCAAAACAGACGATGATTTCCCATTCGCCACGCCGTGGGAACTAGTCTGAACAGCTCAATCGAGCTTGATCTAATTTGTTCCGATTTAAAGAGCTCCAAACCTCAAATATGGTCCTTACCGAGGTCTTAATGGATAAAGTTTCCAACTTAATCCCTCGAGACATCCCTCTAAGCTTATATCTAAATTCTAAGGTCCAAAAAGGCAACTTAATGCATGGGATTAGACCATTAAGTACTTAATCCATGAAGTCTTCAATCCAAAACTTCCAGAAGGACTTTAGGGACCCTAATGATCCCTAAAAATGCAAACCTTATGGACATCCATACCCCATGCATGTCCTTTCCTAAATTTAGGTCAAAAGATGCAATATAACCTAGAATTCAAGCAAGGTTTCCAAATCACCACCATTTCCTAGATATATGAGATATAATGCCATAAAATTCCTTCTGGAGTTTTATCTCTTCAAGCCACACAAACCACATCAAAGGGACCATAATATGACATAAAGTCTAGATCTAAGGAGAAAGACATTAATAGATGGAAACTTGAGGACTTACAAAGAGTCCAGAAGATGCACACTAGTGAAGGAAAGGCTTGTTTGCTTAATCAAGGCACCAACTCTTCTTCTTCTTACTTTAAAAACACCAATAACTTACAAAATTAGCACAAAAGCTTCCAAAAGGACTAGGGTTTAGACAATGATTCGTTTGAAGGTGATGGAGGCTAAGGGTGGAGGAAACCCTAGCCTTAACTTCCTTTATATAGGGATTAAAGTCCGGAAATTAGGGTTTTGGCTCAAAATGGTCGCCATGGAGTGGCCACTTAGTGTCACGACGTGACACTCATTTAAAATGTATGGTTACAAACCAATTTGCCACGTCGTGGTGATGCCATCACCACATCGTGGCCACCCAGGTTTTTCATACATAAATAAAATTCATACCTCGGGATCCGAATGTTACATTTCCGAATATCTTAATTCCATTGAAATCCTAACACAAGGTGTTTGAATCCAGATGACACAAAAAACCAAATATGTGATTTGATCTTTGTACTTGAAAACAACTTACAGTTAGGTCAAATTACCTTCTAATATCCTCTATTAGGCACCTAACATCAATTTATTGGTTGGGAGGGTATCTTGGTAAGTCTATTAATGGGTCATAAAGAAGAGGATATGCCGTGAAGAACCCACTGGTGATTGAAGAAGTCTTTTTGCATCTGATATGGACTAATATCGCAACAAAACCATACTGCAGGACGATCTAAATGCAAAATAAAAGTTAGGGACTAAACATGCAATTTTGACAAAACCATAGGACTGATTTCAATAAGTTACTCTAAATTATATAAATAACTTTTATCAAGTTACATAATGTTAGCCTCAATCGAACTATATTAAGAGGTTTGATGATAACAAATTGTAATAAGTATCCTCATATAAATCTAACAAATTATTTGTCAATACCATAATTTGTGACAACTAAATTTTAGGATTTTGTTATAATTTTTCTAAGTGCTTTATATTTGCAGTCACAAGTTTTGCTAACCAAACAGTCACAAGTTTTGCTAACCAAACAGAAGCAACACCAAATGTATGAAAGAAAACAATGTATGACCAACAAAAGAAAGACAAAGTATGAAGAAACAAAAATAATGTTCAGTTTTTTTTTTTTTTTTTTTGGAACGGCAAATACAATATATTCTTAAACTACTCCTAAATCCACCTGTGTCTCAGACGAGACTTGAACCCTCAACCTCAAGGAGAGAGGACAACACCTGATACCGTTGGGCTATAAGCCCTTTGGTAATGTTCGGTTTCTTGTAAATCAAAAATTCATTTGATTTCTTAATAATCAAAGATTGGCATAATTTCTTGTATGTCAAAAATTTATGACCATATTCAAGGCAACGCTGCTATTTGTTTGAGCATTAAATGTGTCATATCTTTTGATACGACTTGCTATAAATAAATAGTGTGTGACCAATCGTAAAGAAAGAAAAAAAGTTAATTGTTTCAAGTGTAGCGGGCATACCTCTATGACAAAAGACGAAAATCACTTTTACTAACCTTAAAAGTACTTCATCTAAAAAGTATGCATGAATGATACGGTTCCTTATGTTACAGATCTTCCCTCTAACACAAATAGTCATATTACTCGTATGTTTGAGTATCAGTTTGTTTTACAAGTTCTTAAAAGAGTGCTACAATCGCGTTTTTGATTTTAACATTATCTTCAATGAGTGTTAAATGTTCAGTTTTGGATCAGACTAAGTTCATCTTTTCTTATGCCAAGTTACTTTATGCATCTTGTATACATATTGTTTTTGATTCAGTATAAACCAAAAAACCCCATAAAGATTAAACGGTTGTTGTTTATTATCTTGTCTATGTTTATGTTTTGAAAACAAATTTTAAAACTCATACTTGTATCGAACCCCAATTCTACAAGCATATCAAAATAGTATCAAACCTAACAAGTGATATGAGATTAGGTAAAATCACGATTACTTGATCTTTACTCATTGATCTAATTATGATATCCATTTTTCAAAAGCCCATCAAGTTTTAAAGTGTTAGGCTAAAGGATGTAGTAAATTATTTACTAATAGAAAAGGTGTGCCACATAGACACTATGTAAGCATTTGTATTTTTTAACAATTTTTGCCGTGTGATAATTTTTTTACCTATGAAATAAAAAAAAAAAACTTAAGTTTACAAGTGACCAATCAAAAACCACAATAGAAACAAAAGTCCAATTTACCACCGATGGAAGAACACCGGCGGCATAATACCACAGGTAAAAAAGATGTAGGGGGGTGGTTTCACCGCCGGCAAAACATGTCAAATCGGATTACCGGGGTTACGACACCTTTCAATCTTATATCTTATTACATGTTTTCTTTCATTTCAAAGTGTATCAATTCGATACCAATAAATAATAAGTAACTAATTATTTACTTATATTAAATACTTATTATCATTTATGTGTGTGACATTATAGGTTACGTATAATTAACTTTTTTTTTAAACGACAAACTATCTAAATCTATTCCTAAATATCATCTATGTCTCTTGAGAGACTTGAACCCATGACCTCTAATTTAAGTATAATTAACAATACAAAAAGTTCTTTGTTTCTTATGAACTAAATGCTATAATTTCAACCTAAACTCGTAATAACAAAAAAAAATGAAAATGAAATGAGGGTATAATAGTCATATCACATGGAGTTAACGTTGGATTTTTAACCATGGTATTATTAGAGGGACCAAAACTACAAGAAAATAATGAGACTATGGAACCCTGTATGAAAAAAAAAGTAAAAAACTGACCAAAATTACTAATTTAAGTGAAGTTTAGGGACCGTTTCTGTAAATATTCTTACAATTATAAATTGAAATTAAGAAAAAGTAAAAATACGAAATTCTAATTTCTAATAACAAGATAAAAAAATCGATTACTGTCTATCTATCGCCTTTAGCCCGTTTCAGTAATGGTAAGTTCAACACTGAACACACGACCGGGGATTCGTTTATCTTTGTCAAACAACCCGGTAACCAGTTTTCTTCTGTTCTTTCTTCTATGCGTGAATCCTAAACCCTAGATTGTGTTTTAGAACCCGTAAAATCGAAAATCGATTGTTTTTTAATCGTAACTACCTACACTACAAAGACGCAGGAAATGATAAAGGCTCAACTGATTCGGGATTTTTGTGTCCTCTGTTTATGAACTAGGCTTAAAAGGTACATGAACGCATTCAACCAATCTGTCTATTTGGCTGTCTGGTTCGCCGCTCGTACCCATTACCCAATAATGTAAGAACGGTCTGTTTATTCGAGTTTTTTCTTGTTATTCTACATTGGCAAACTTGTAAGCCGTAGGTCAATGGCCGACTGTTTTTGACATCAGTAATTCTTCTCCTCACAAACAATAGCTAGAGTAATCGATCAACAACCATGTTATCGTGAGATTAGTGTTCAATGGCATATGATTAATCTTATACACTTGTTACATTATGTTGAAATTCTACATTAAATTCGTTTACTTTGCGCTTTTTAATTGCAGATGTACACTGCATAATTGAACTACAACAGTCTTTTCCATTAATGGGTTGCTTTAGGTCAAAATGGGGCTGATCCATGCTCTGAAGCTTCATCCCAGTGATACAAATTTAAACTGTTATGAAATGACAAAGAGTATACTAGTGATGGACTTGGTACAGCTTTTCAACATGGGATATGATTAATGAGGATTTGACTTTATAGAATGTACCAAAGCAACCTCTTCTCATTTCACAGGAGATTTTCCCAAATAGCATCATCAATAAACACAAATACATCTATTGAGCTTTTCCCGAATACAAAGGAAGTTTTAATATCCAAACTCGCATCAGTCTTGCAATCTTGTTCAACCCCTAATCCTGGTCCTCAAGTCATTCAACAAGGTCAGCAGCTTCATGCCCAGATAATCATCAACGGAATCAACCATGTGGGTCTTCTGGGTTCAAGATTACTTGGGATGTATATACTTTGTGGGAAATACAATGATGCTAAGACAATTTTTCATCAACTTGATCTGTTTTACGCATCGCCATGGAATTGGATGATTAGAGGGTTCACCATGATGGGGTGTTTCGACTATGCAATCTTAGTTTATTTCAAGATGTTAGGACATGAAACTTGTCCAGATAAGTATACATTTCCATACGTGATAAAGGCATGTGGTCGTTTGGGAGCAATCCGTTTGGCTAAATCCATTCATCAGACGATTCAAATGATGGGTTTTGAGACGGATGTTTATGTAGGTAGTGCCTTAATCAAACTGTATGCGGAAAACGGTTGTATTAATGACGCACGAGACCTGTTTGATAAATTGCCTCAGAGAGATGATGTATTATGGAACGTTATTCTTAATGGTTACTTGAAACACGGGGATCCCAAACATGTTTTCTTACTCTTTAACCAAATGAGGAGTTCCAATGTTCGACCAGGCTCAGTGACCTATGCATGTGTCCTCTCTGCATGTGCATCTGATGCAAATATTAAACTTGGCACTCAACTTCACGGGCTTCTTACTAAGTGTGGATTTGTTTCGGATCCTCAAGTGCTCAACACGTTAATTGGTGTATACACAAAGTGCCAAAGACTGTTTGATGCCCGAGAGTTATTCGATGGCATACAAGAAGCTGGATCGGTTACTTGGAATGTGATAATCGGTGGGTATGTACAAAATGGACTTATGAATGAAGCTTTTAATTTGTTTTGTGAAATGATATCTATAGGCATGAAACCAGATACTGTAACTTTGGCTAGCTTCCTTCCATGTATAACCGAGTCAACTGCTATAAACCATGGTAAAGAGATCCATTGTTATATTTTCAGACATAATGTACATTTGGATGTTTTCTTGAAGAATACACTTATCGATATGTACTTCAAATGTAGGGAAGTGGAAATGGCACAAAATGTTTTCACTTATACTCCCGGTATAGATATTGTGATATGCACAGCCATGATATCTGGTTATGTGCTTAATGGGATGAACTCTGATGCATTGGAGATGTTTAGATGGCTGATTAACCACAAAATGAAACCGAATCCTGTCACATTCTCGAGCACCTTACCAGCTTGTGCTGGTTTAGCCGCTTTAAAATCTGGCAAAGAGTTACATGGTCAAATTGTAAAAAATGGGGTTGAAAGGTGTCATGTGGGAACAGCAGTTATAGATATGTATGCGAAATGTGGAAGGATTGATTTAGCACATGAAGTTTTTGTAAGAGTGTCTGAGAAAGATCCCGTTTGTTGGAACTCTATGATTACTAGTTTTTGCCATAATGGAGAACCAGAAAAAGCTATTGATCTTTTCCGTGAAATGGGTTCCAAATATGATTCGGTGACCATATCGGCTGTTCTTTCTGCTTGTGCAAACATACCGTTGCTTAGTTATGGGAAAGCAGTCCATGGGTTCATGACAAGAGGTGTGTTGAAAACCGATCTTTATGCCGAGAGTGCGCTAATCGATATGTATGCTAAATGTGGAAACTTGGAAACAGCAAGGATTGTTTTCGACATAATGGAAAAGAAAAGCGAAGTGTCGTGGAATAGTATTATTTCGGCTTATGGAAACCACGGTCGTCTTCAAGAATGTGTTTCTCTTTTCTGCCAGATGGAAGAATCCGGATTCCTTCCTGACCATGTCACGTTTCTTGCGGTAATTTCCGCATGTGATCATTCCGGTTTGGTTGATGACGGTTTCCGTTACTTTAAGTCCATGACGGAAGATTACGGAATTACCCCTGGAAAGGAGCATTACGCGTGTATTATCGATATGTACGGGCGGGCGGGTCGATTGCATGAAGCTTTTGAGACGATAAAGGGGATGCCTTTTGATCCAGATGCAGGTGTTTGGGGGAGTTTGCTTGGTGCTTGTCGTGTCCATGGGGATGTTGAGTTGGCAGAAATGGCTTCAAGACATCTTTTTGAGATGGATCCTGGGAATTCGGGGTATTATGTGTTGTTGGCGAATGTGCAAGCGGATGCTGGGAAATGGGAAGGTGTTAATAAAACGAGAAGTATGATGAAAGATAGAGGAGTTGAGAAAGTGCCTGGTTATAGTTGGATCGAGGTGAATAATGAGACCTATGTTTTTGGGGCTGCGGACAAAGGTAATCCTCGGTCTGATGAGATTTATATGTTGTTAAAGAATTTCGTTTTGGTGATTAAGGATGAAGGGTATGTGACAACTCTTCAGAAACACCATAACATGATAGAGTTTTATTAACTGAGTTGATTATTATTTTAGTTTTGGCCTGGGGTACACTAGATATGTTTGTTTATTAGGTTACATATCAAACCAAAAGTTTCAAATTGTGGAGACAAAAAGGATATGATGATTCAGTTTTGATCAGCTTTGTATTTGCACTTTGTCCTTTGTTTCTCTTGTATAACGCCCCAAGAGGAATATAAGTTGTATTATTCTTTAGTTTGTCTTTTTAGAAATGATTCATTGTAAAGAATGCTGCAATCTATTTATATAGTTTTAGCGGCCCATATAAAATATTTTTATAACCATGTAATATGATAAATTTACAATTTTATATCATATTTACTATGTAAATGTAGCAAAGCTATGATATGGTAGAAATGACAAGCCTATCCGGTACTGATGAATGTACAATCATATATGTCCACGTAACACGTCTTTGTGCATATACCACCATTTTATTTTTCATAAAGATCCTTGGAATTATTAGCTTTTTCACCCAAAAAAAAAAAAAAAAAAAAAAAAAAAAAAAACTTGATAAACTGCCAAAAGAAAAGCATAAGCACAAAACCCTGCTAACAGCACAAATCAACACACCAATCATATTCATATTCTAACTAGTAAAGTAGTAACTCACTCCAACTAACAATATACGAACAGACATCAGCAATCTTGTATTGATCTTCTCTTTTGAAAGAAAAAAAACATCTCATCTCATCTCACTTGTTCCCACGGAAAAACATGTAAACTTTCTGCATAAACAGCACAAACATAAAAAAGCATGAGGCACTATATATTATTATATATACAAAACAAGACATCCTCCTGATTTAGAAGTTAAAACAGAATAAAAGTTTTTAAATCTAACCTGAAGCACCCAGAAACTTAGAAGTGATTCCAAGCAAAATAATCCAAATCCTACTAAATAGAAAATCTGCAACAACAGAACAAGAATAAAACCAGATGGATGGTTGTTATTATTTTTGCTAACAATTTATCAACAGTGATTGTAACTTGCAATATTTAGCACTGACCCCCACTAATGCATGGTCAGAGAAAACGTCAACAGCAGCAAGGATACCCCTGGTGGTTAAAAAACAAGAGAGACAAAAATTAGATTTAAAAAACAAGACATTGTTTTATCCTAAAATTATACACTACAGTGAAGATAAGAGGATAACTTACGTTAATGACTTCCCATGAAAGACAATTGGAGGAGCAATAGCAGCAAATATACAAAACCCAAGGTGAAGCTGCAAAATTAAAACAAATTTTCAAATTGAGAAAGAAATATCAGCAAATGCTTCCTACACTAGCATAACTTACCAGGTAGAACAAGAAAAACCAACTAAATTTCAAAGCACTGTCAGTCCTGTCAACACATGATGAAACAAAAACATTAATTTAGAAACATTTTTTATAATGGTTTTAGCTAGACTAGAGATAGAATATAACTAAATCAATGTATACCCACCTCATTGCACGATAGAGTGGCCTGTACCATAGAACATAGGAAAGAGGTACTCCAAGAAGAGCATAAATTGTTGCAAGGAAAAATATCTTCACACCTGTATATATAATTTTGGTTTGGACTTTGAACTTTGAACTTTGAAGTAGTAGTAGTAGATGACAAAATAATAAAAGAAAAGTAGTATATGTAGATGATAAAATAAACTTACCACCGCCTTTGATCCAACAGACAGTCACAGCTACAACATTAAATGTAAGGCATAGCACAATCCCTAACCAACTTGCAAACGCCAAATACTGCAACTTTTGAGCATGAACTGGTATCTCATTGCTTATATCATGATGAATTATTGGAAAAAATGGAGGCCAGTTTCTATCATCATCTGTCGGGATGCCAGCTGTTTTTTCATATGCCATCAATAACCAAAAGTATCAATTGTCAAAATGACTCTTATTCCGAATATTTATATGATACTAAATACTAATACTAACCACCAGCAACAGCTTCTTCTCTTCGCTTGATGTCCTGTGTTGTGTGATGCACAAAAATACATAATTTCATGTCACCTCAGCTGGTTGCATAGGAATTAAATACAATTAATAACAAACATAAAAACTGAAAACTCAAACACCTACCCTTTCCCTTCTTTTCAAGTCTGCTTCCCAATTAGAAAGTTCATTCTCTTTTTTCTTTGGATCCTGTAACATGACATGGCTTAATTAATACTACTCCATTTTATAAGCATCCAGAAATTACTAATTACTAATTACTAACTAGGGAAACAAATGACATAATTAATACATTCACTGAATCCAATGGTATGTCCACAGTTGCATCATGTTTTTGACCAAAACCAAGGCTACTAGCAACCATTTGAGGGATACGGGATTTTGATGCTGGAGCACCTGCACCACCACCTTTCTGCAATCAAACCCATAAAAATAACAACACTTATAAAACCAAATCAAAATTTCATCTTTCAAAATTCAAAATTGAGAATTTCTAATGTCACATCCACTAAATAATATAATATAAGCTTTTCTAATAAGTGTTAACTATTACTAAACAATAGCCAGTTCAACAACTTAAGAATTGCTGATTATTTAACTACTTTATCATTATTCTTGAGTCTTGTAATATTTATAAGATTGTTTCATAGGGAAAAATAATACTTACCTAACCCGTTTTTGCATCTAAAGATTTTTTGAGTTTGCAGGTGGTTTCTATAAACTATTTTTGGAAAATTCCATTTTTTTAAGTCTTTCTGATACAAACGTAAGATTTGGGTGGTTGTGGCTTAAATTTTAACATTGACTGCTGAGTATCTGCTACCTTTTCTATCTGGTAGTTTACATAAATATTAAATACAGACATCTTATCACCATAATTGGCTAAATGAGTGATGCAGGACAAGGATCAGAATGAGAGGAATAATGGGAATGACAAACAGAAGTAAACTATAAAACCTGAATATTTGTGTATGAAACTCTAATACATCAATATTTCAAAACTGTAATGTATTGTCAAATCATTACATAACATCCATATCCCATATCATCACACTTCTTTAGTGTCATGGAAGAAACCATGTAAGCCACTCTGTGTTCAAAAAAAAGTAGTACTCCTTGAATAAAAGAACCAGACGATTGTTTAGACTTTTATGGTCAAACAAGTCTAATATCCCACACAAGACATAGATTTGTTTAGATTTAAAAGAATATAAACATATTCTGTTAACATAATTATATGCTTGTGACAACATATTCGAATAAAAACTAACCCAATTGATAGCAAAACTCAAAATGCATATTCACATTTGAGAACAAAGATGCCTGAATAAAGTTTAATGCACTGGTGCTTGTCTATGTTATGTTACACGACAATAAAATAATGAAATTTTAGCCTACACATTCAAAAATCAGCTATCCGATACCATTAAAAGAAATTGGGTGAACTTGCCAAAGAAAAATATAATTTTCTTATTCATAATATAAAATATAAACAAACAAGAAGCATCTTGCTCTGTTTTGGTAATTTTAATATTATTTGACAAAACAAAAACTCAAGAGAATGACAAAAATCAGAACCTTTATCTGTTGCATCTATGCTAGTCTATTACTCCAATCGACAAATGAGATGTATTTTGACTTGTCAAATGTGGCAACAGAATATTAATGAGATCTTGTTACAAAAATTATAACCTACATGATTTATAGTTTTTGATGCATCCTTGATCCTTCATACCAAAAATGCAACACCTTCCATTTTGCTTTTTCCCAGAAAATGTAGCATTTTATTTTAGGTTTGGTTTTTAAACTACTTTCAAATTTCCCCGCTTAGTAATCATTTTATTGCATAACATTAGTAATTTGAATATGGTGCACAAGTCATCTTGCATTTTCTGTGGAGAGGAGTATCATGTTCTAATTTGAAAGTAGTTCCACCTCCATAAGTTCGTCCAAAAGTAATAAAATCGAAATACAACTCCTACGACCTTAAAAACCAAATCAAATCTCTGTTTCTTGGAATGAATTAGGATCTCGCTACAGAATTTGGGGGCATAAGTGACTGAATTCAGTCTAGTGTTCATGAGAAGGTCCATGTTAGCTGCCTAAAGAACGCTTTTCTATTTCGAATTAACTCTCTATTTATTTTCTGCAAAATAACGAACCAATAGAACACATTGCAGTTCTACACACAATTATCAACATTTCAGCATCAACTACCTCAGATCTACGGCAAAATTACACAAATTACATGCAAAATACATGTACAACCCTAAACACTGCGCACATACGCACATTATCCTCAAATAGAAAGCCAACCGTTAAATTAAACCGAATTTTCTTCAAAAAAACTACGCAACAAGCTAAAATAATGGCAGATCTAACAATAATGAGTGCGTGAAATCAGTAATTACCGAGAATGGATTGACTTCTTCATCAAAAGGATTCGTATCTTCGCGGCGATTCATGACTAATTTTTAACCGCTATTGAAATTGATACCAAAAATTATGCACCGTATCTTGTGGTGTGTTGTTAGATTTAGTGATTTACGTCTCTCTCACCCTCTCTTCGCGAGTGGGAACAACACCTGCGTAAGCTCTGCGTGGAACGCGGGATACTTAACTGTGAAGCGAGTTTTTTCAGGTTTGGCCCTTCAAGTTTTCAGTTTAGTTCATGTCGTGCTCACTTATAATTCGTTGATTATTGTACAACCTAGTTATAAACTTATAATTCGTGATTTCGTGGGTGTGCTTTCTCATGATTTCATGATTAATTTATAAAATTGTTATGAATACATTATAATTTATCTTTTTTATATTGGTAGTATGACTAGTGATAAATTAACAACTTTTAACTAGTTAGTTTCACCGAGTAAATGTCGCAACATTGTTTACATTACACTACATGTAGACATTGGTGTTAACAAATAATATATGAATAAACCATTAACATTGGCGTATAATCATTTATTTTGGCCAATTAGATTTAAATGTAAAATATATTTTTTTTCAAATAAGAATTTTATAAGTTGTACACTCTATTGTGTAGCTGAGAAAAAGTACTATGATTCAACTTTTGACATTTTTTTACTATTAGAAAGGATGAAGCTATAAAATGATGACGACTTTTGATGTGTTTCGTTTATGTTACTATTTGTTAGAAATCATGGTTTGATACAATAATATTAAACCATTGGAAAGTATATTAGTCAGCAATCAACAAAATACAAGAATTTTAAGTCATTTGCAAAGTATATTAATTAAAAAGCAATAGGCTATATTTGAAAGATATAATATATTTTGAAAATAATTTGGTATTATTATATTAAACCAAAATATTGCATTGATGAGTCAAGGAAGTAAAATTGTTTTTCCTAGTTGATTTAAGTATGACTTTTTCAAAAATACAACGAATAAGTATATAATAGCCTGAAGATGATAAATCAAAATTTATGATTTTACTTGCAAAGATGTATGATATGATGTTATTGGAATATTGATAAAACGATGAAAAAGAAAATATTTTAATGTTATGACATTTTCATGTGAAAATTAAGATAAGTGGAAATTTAATATTAAAATGTATCTCATTTTTTTTTCCTTTTAAATGTTGATATTATGATGTAGTCTTTTCTCGTGTGTCGTTCACGTTTACTATTGCTACATGATGGACATATGAATCTAAGGGTAAATTAGAGAAACATGATTGATTGGCGTGTGATATGAAAACATACGAAAAACTATGAGGGCCAAAATGAAAAATATTCGCTGGAAAGATGAGATGGATACAACGTTATGATGTAGGCCAGGGGCATGCTGATGCGACACGTCATTAAAAGTGCGGGTATAGTGTCACTATTGTGTCCGCTGTGTCACGCTTCCACCATTATATTTATGGGGAATAATATTAAGAAAATGTACGCATCTTCCTTATATAATAAGTCTGAGATCATATCATATACCTATGAGAAAGCCATCCAACCTTTTGGCAGCGTCGACAATTTCCCGTGAACGCCTAGGAGTAGTGATCGGTTTCAATATCTGACGACCGCTTTGCGTAGCGTCTCCGTCTGTTTTCCGCCATCCGATCACTTCCAAATCAGACAGTCGATTAGGGGTTTAGACAATTTCCCTTGAACACCAACAACAATAGGAGTGAAGCTGCAGCCCATTGTTTTGCCCGTCGATTGCTTTGAAGTTGTTTGCCACCCCATGCTTAGTGAACGCCAATAGGACTGAAGTTGGTGCCCATTCTTTTGGTCATATGATTGATTTCAAGATCCGACGACTACTATGCATAGCGGCCCAATTGTTTTTCGCCCTCCGATCACTTCCAAATCGGACGACCGTAAGGGTAGACAATTTTCCTTGAACGCCAATAGGAGTGAAGTTGTCGCCTATTGTTTTGGCCATCGACTGCTTAGATTGAGGCTGTTCACCACCTCATGCTTAGATTGAGGCGCCCGTCTAAACGTTGTCATTGTATTTCCCGTTACCACCAATAGGAGTTAAGTTCCCCGTGCTTTTGGGCGTGAGATTGGTTTCAAGATCCGACGACTGCTTTGCATAGCGTCGTCCCCAACTGTTTTCTGTCGTCCGGTCACTTCCAGATCAGACGGTACCCCTCACTCTAGGATAATTTAAAATACTTTTTAAAATCATTTGATTTTAAATTCCAAAATATTTTAAGTTCAAAAGTGTGGCATTAACAGCCCAGATAATAACTCAGAGTTAAAAGTCTTAAGGTTGACAAAAATATGTGGACTTTTTTTTTGGCATTTTAGGTTCATTAACATCAGATACTTGCAACTTTTTTTTTTAACCATTTTGCAGTTTTACCCGGTAAAACCGAACAATTATGTCAAACTTAAGAGCTTTGATGAATCAGAAAACCGAACTTAAGGTCTTTTATGAACTAAAAAAGAGGTAAAAGTGAACACTTTTGAGGGAGGAGGGAATCGTAGCGGGTTGGAGTGAGCGGGTTTGACCAGGCAGGAGAAGAGGGATGAGCGGGAGGAGAGCAAAAGAGAAAGAGAGCGTATTGAGGGTTCCTCAAACCGCTAGAGGAGAAGGAATATGGGGAAGATGGGTTGGGAGGGATCCGGCTTGGGCGGGTTCGACTCCTTCCGCTGTAACGCCCCGATTCCCGAGTATCAATTTATGATTATAAATTCTCATGATTTCAAGGTCTACTCGACGAATTGGTTGTCTGACTCGCCGAGTAGCAGCGAGTTGGTCCGCGAGTTTAAGTGACCTACTCGCCGAGTCCAAGAAGGGACTCGACGAGTAGGAGCTGGAGGATGAAACCCTAAATTCCGGGGTTTTGCACCGTATTTAAAGGATCATTTTCCCCTTAGCCTTCCCTTGCAGCCTCTAGAGAGTTCAGCAAAACCCTAATACGTGTGTGTGCTCCATTTGTGTGTTTCAAGCTTTGGAAGGTGGAACTTGTGAAGGGAGCTTGAAGGTCAAGTAGCTAGCAGCAAGGGACTTGTGTGGATCTGCAAAATCTATCTCAGTTAGCTTCATTTGAGGTATCAATTCATGATCTTGGCCTCATTCCTTTCTAGATCTCCTTGGATGAAATTAGGGCTTCTTGGTTTGGTTATGAGGCTATTTTTGGGTATGAGCCCGGATCTGAAGTTGTAACTTCAGATCTGAACTATCTTTGATTTGTAAGTCCATAAAGCTATCAGCTTTGGCAAGTATGAACCCCTCCTTAAGTGTAAAACCCCATTTCAAGCTTGGATTTGGCATTATGAGTCATTAGAGCCTTGCATGCACGTAAAGTTTGCAACTTTACGTGATAAGCATGCCTTGGGAAGTTGGATCTGCAGTATGGCGTCTTAACATGGCTTAAAAAGAGTCTGTATGGCTTAAGGACTAAAGGAACTCGGCGAGTCGCAAGGTTGACTCGGCGAGTCACATGAAGATGAGCCTGGACTCGACGAGTTGGATGAACAACTCGGCGAGTCCGATGAAGATTGCCGTAAACTCGACGAGTTGTATGAACAACTCGGTGAGTCGGTTGAGGTTTCCCCAATTTATGTATGCGTGTGTAACCATCGAGTTGCAAGAAGGAAACTCGACGAGTGGCCTAAGGGTTTCGATCGTAAACCGAAGGAACTCGACGAGTCACTCCGATGACTCGGCGAGTGGACAAGTACTTCAAGGAACTCGGTGAGTAGCCGAGGGTACTCGGCGAGTTAGGGTCAACATGGACTGTTGACCTTGACTGATGACTTTGACTTTGACCAGGGTGTGATTAGTTGGCTTATGGGGTACCTTGAAAGGTTGGGAACTTATGGGTATTTATGATTGGATCATTGATGGTTATAGGTGTTGGAGTTTGGGGCAGTGTTTCGGGAGCGTGTTTTCGTGGTTCAGTCCGACATTGCAAGGTGAGTTATCCTCACTATATCAACAGGGTCTAAGGCACCAATGCCGGCCCTTTATGGTTTATATTTGGATTATTGCATGACATGCTTACTGATTTACATCCCGGTAGTTAGGATGGTGATATGCTATGTTAGTGACCGGTTAGGTCGATATCCTGGTTATAGGATTGTTGATATGTTTATTGATTTGTTAGATCGGCGTCCTGGTAATTAGGACGGTATTATGTTTAGTGACCTGGTTAGGGTCGGTATCCTGGTATATAGGATGATGCTATGTTAGTGACCGGTTAGGTCGGTATCCTGGTTAGGATGTTGCTATACTATATGATCTGCTAGATCGGTTTGTCCGTCTATGGAGTGTTATGTGATTACCTGTTATATGTGCACATGGTTATTTGCTTGATGTTTGGGTTGAGGCGGTCCTACTTCGTGCTGAAGGCCAACATACCCTACGAGCGGTCCGGATAAACTGTAGGCCCGTATGGCGGTCCAGTCATATCAAAGGCTCGGGATAGATCCAGATAGACTGTAGGCCCGGTGCGGGCAGTCCAGTCATACTGTAGACTCAGAGAGTGGACCGGGTAGACTGAAGGCCCGGTGCGGGCGGACCAGTCACACTGTATACCCGAGATGCATGGTTGTTCTGTATTTGTTGATATAATATGATTATGGTTATATGAGGTTGGTATTTTGGGGATAACTCAATAAGCTTTCGGGCTTACAGTTTTCAGTTTATTGTTTCAGGTTCAGCGGAGGGCCGCAGGTAGGCGAAGGCGCGACCGTACACTTCCTCGATTTACGATTATGATTTCTAGGAACCGCAGGTAGGCGAAGGCGCGACCGTACACTTCCTCGATTTACGATTATGATTTCTAGGAACTCTGATGTATAAACTATTTTGAAAACAAATTGTAATAATTGAATGGTTTCAAATGAATCAAGAAGTTTTTAAATTGGCTCGAATTTTTGGGATGTTATATCCACCTTGGGTCCGGCGGGTTGGAGTGCTTCAGCAAACCGATTCCGTCCTCCCTGACAAACGTAAACACTTTAAATGAACCATAAATACACAAAATGGTAAAATTAAGAAAAAAGCAAAGTTGCAAGTATACTGTATTAGTGAACTTAAAATACACAAAATGGTAAATCCATACATTTATGCCAATAAAGGTGTAAATCCGCATAAGTATGACTTGAGGCTATAAAACTTGTGCTTAAGTACAATAAATGTTAGGCTCATAACATAGTTCAAGCTAACCATACAACTTATGTTTGGGGCTGTAGAACTTGTGCTTGAGTACAATAAATCATGTAGTTATTGACTTTAAGACAAAGTTAAGACAACAAATAACACACAGAAAAAAAAATCAGCCTAATATGAGTTCATATAATAGAGTTATGGGTGTTCAAAGTTGAGAAAAAAAATTCTTCACATGTCTGGTAAAAAAATGACAGTCTGAAAATTTTAAGTTTTGAAGTATGTTTAGAGCTATATAACTCAGGCTATACTTATGCTAATTAGTTGATTCTTGAGCCTAACATGAAGCCAATATAGAGAAGAAAAAGCAAGAAGAAGAATCAGTCCATTCTGAGTTTATATGAAATATATATGAATGTTCAAAGTTAATGAAAAAATCTACACATGGCTGGTAAGAAAAAATGACCTAGTCTAGAAGATTTAAGTTTTCAAGTACCAAAGTTTAAAGATATGTAACTCGTGTTATATTTATTCACAATGGTTGATTATTGAGCTTAACATGTAGCCAAGACAAGGAAGAAAATGCAATGCAGTTCATATGTGAGAGTTATGAGTGTTCAAAATTGAAAAAATATAAAACTTTGTGTTAGTACTAGCTTTTACTTGACTCGATAGTATCGTACCCGATAGCACTAAGAATCGAAAATTGAACATTTAAGGAACCGAATACTAAACCGATTAGATTTGATTAATGATACAAGGTTTTGCTCGATACAAACGGTATTCTTTGTCACCCATGGGCAGACGCAAGATCTCATACTAGGTGTGGCACGAAAAAAAATCGCCTATAGTGGCACAATTTCTATTACGTAGTCGCACATTTTTTTAAATAGTGACACAATAATAGAAAAAAAAAATCAAAAATTTTTGCACTACGTACACGGAAGTCAGGCTTTGTTGGTGCCACTGTGAGACACCAATAAGAACCGCCCATGTTGTCACCCCCACTTATATTGTAACATCCCAAAATTCAAGACCAAAAATTTCATTTTTAATTTAATTATTCATAAAACAGATTATTGAAAACATCATCAAGTGATCTCATTTCATAAAAACTCATAAGTCATATATCCCAAAAACATGTCATAAGATAAATAATGTCAGAGTACAAATCCCAAGAATCTCATGTGTGTGATGCGCTGTCATCATGTCGGCTCCTTTCCCTTCGAATAGGAAGTACCTGAAACCAAAACTGAAAACCGTAAGCATGAAGCTTAGTGAGTTCCCCCCATCATACCACATACCATACAATACACATATTGCCTAGCATATCCGGGTGTTGGCCTACCCCTTCGGTCTCTTTCAACCAGTAACTGTCTAGCATATCAGGGTGCTGCCCTACCCCTATCACATAAATCATAACAGATAGTGGCATACCAGACAATTATCACAAAGACAATCATCTCTGCTATAATCTCCTACTAGTGGGCCGACATTGGTGCCTTATACCCACTTCTACTGGAAGCAGTTTATGGGCCCCGAAATAGTCCATCAGACTGCTGAAAAGATAAAAGTGATTAGGGAAAGGATGTTTGCAGCTCAGGATCGTCAAAAGAGCTATGCTGAAAAGAAAAGACGATCGATGATATTCGAAGTTGGGGATTCGATTTTTCTTAAAGTCCCACCGTGGAAGGGACTTATAAGATTTGGGAAAAGAGGAAAGTTGAGTCCAAGGTTCATTGGACCGTTCAAAGTTTTTCAGAGGATTGGGAACCAAGATTACAAACTAGAACTACAATAAGAACTAGATGGTATTCATAATGTAGCACCCGATTCCTAGTACGTATTTAATTTCATTGAAATGTTACAATTTACTCTGGGACTAGGCGAGTTGGAGGCTCAACTCGTCGAGTAGACTCGACTTATGATCGGGGGTTTAAGTGACCTACTCGACGAGTCGGAAGACCGACTCGACGAGCAGGAGCTGTCTGGACAAAACCCTAATATTTAGGGTTTGCACCCTATTTAAACACTTTATCTCGTCCCAACCCAGCCTCCATCACCCTCCCAACTCAGAGAAACCCTAGATTGAAACCCTAAACCATTTTTGAGTGATTTTGAGCTCTTTTGTGCCTTTTTGTGTGTGTTTGAAGTTGAAGGAGAAGAAGAGAGCTTAGGAGATCAAGAGGAAGCTAGTAGATCCCAAGGTTTTGCTTCATTCTCAGTCCATTCAAGGTAAAAAGCTTGAACCTTGACCATCTATTTCCTAGATCTTGTTTTGGGGCTATTTCTCCACCTTTTCTAAGCTTTTGAGAAGCTATGTTCAGTTTTGCTTGTATATATGGGTTGTGCTTCAGATCTGGAACCATTGAGGGTTCCCATGGCATAAAGGTGCCAACTTTATGGCCATGGGAGACCCATGCATCATATAAACCCCATTTTATAGCCTTTTGAGACAAAAACCCCATGCATGGACATCAAGTTCGTAGCTTTACGTATAAAAGGGACCCTAGGAGGTTAGATCTATGATTGGGATGCATTAAGTCCCACTGAAATCGACTGTATAGTTTTGGACAAAGAGGGACTCAGCGAGTCGGGACGCTTTTTTCCCCCAAAGTGTCTCCTGGAAATGGTTTTGGTTGAGTGGAAGGAACACTCAGCCTGATAGCGGTTTGTTTTGGATCTGGAACTCATGGGACTCGATGAGTGTATGAACAGACTCGGCGAGTCCAAGGCAATCTCCCAACTTATGAAGACGGACTCGGCAAGTTAAAGAGGAACCCGGCGAGTCATAGACTGGACATCTTCTTATGGATGAAGATGAACTCGGTGAGTTCAAGAACGAACTCGGCGAGTCGGTTGAAGATTGTCCGATGTGTTGTTGAAGGCGAACTCGTCGAGCTCTTGCTAGACTCGACGGGTAAGGACGGGATTATGGCATTGTGTAGTCATGAGGACTCGGCGAGTCGAATCAACCAGATGTTGACTTTGACCAAAAGTTGACTTTGACCATGGGTATGACTTTGACATTGACTAGGATTGCGTGACCCTTGTAAGGGTTACGAGTATGAGTATGAGTTGATAACTTGGAAGAGTTGTCGTGTAGGGAGTAAGGAGTCGAGGAGAGTCGATTTCCACATCGAGATCAGTGCAGACACTACGCGACATTGAGGTGAGTTACCTTCCAGTAGAAGTGGGTCTACGGCCACTATGCCAGCCCACTAGTAGGAGTTGTTTGTTAGATGATTGTCTTCGTGATATTCATCTAGTTTTGCTACTACCTGATGTGAGTGTGTGCTAGCAAGATATGTTATATGTGATAGAGGTAGTAGGAGGGGATTAGTCCCCCAGTTCGGTTGTTAGGACCGAAGGGTAGGTCGGGCACCCTAGATATGACTGACAATATGTTTATGTGATATGATATTATGTGGTAGTAGTAGGAGGTGAAACAGTCCTCGTATTTCGGTTGTTAGGACCGAAGGGTAGGTCAGCACCCCAGAATGGCTTGACATGGGTTGGTCAGCACCCCAGAACGGCTTGACATGGGTAGGTCGGCACCCCAGAATAGTCGGACCGGTAGGTCGGGCACCCCAGAATTGCTCGACAGTATGTATGTTATGTGATTGTATGGTATGCGGTATGGGGGAACTCACTAAGCTTCGTGCTTACAGTTTTCAGTCTTGTTTCAGGTACCTCTTCGGCAAAGGGGAAGGAGTCGGCGCGGTAGCGGCACATCACACACATGCATGATTTCCGCACTATGGGATTTCTTGGGATTGTACTCTGATTTTTATTACTATTGATGATATGATTTTGAGACACATTGTTACAGTTTTATAAATTGACTTGACATTGGTAATGTTTTTGGTTAACCGTTTTATGAGTTACTTAATTGAAAATGAAATTTTTGGCCTTGAAAATTGGGATGTTACAAGTTGGTATCAGAGCCTTGGTTTGAGGGATTCGGGCACACTCCCGGGTGTGTCTGAACTCAAACGAAGGACTTGGTATGAAATTTTCAAAGGTAAAATCATTTTTTTATGAAAAGAAGTTTGAAAAGAGAAAAGAACTTTGAAAAAGAACTAGATGTGTGATGTGCGCGACCAGCTGAGCTCAAGTAAGTTTTCCCCAAGATACCCATACATGTTATGATATGATTATGAGAACTGCATGCTAGATTAGAGCTAAGGATCTAGAAGGATGCCTTATGTGCCTATTGTATGAGCTTGTAGACTTGCATGCTAGTACTGATCTGTCAGTGATAGGATAGCCTGTTTAGGTTATGCCTGATTGTATGAGCCTTTGGATTGTATGTTCAGATTCCTGATTAGAGGATAGAATGGTTTGAGTAGTATATGATGGTTGGATATTTCCATTGTTTGGATGTTGTTTGCTTTGTGCTTTGTGGGACTCTTAGTAATGTGAGCTAGCTATTAAGTGAATATGCTAAGTCACATGTGGCACATGCTGGATAATCTCAGAGTGATAGATTTGACCCTATTGTGCAGCTCTTGTTTGAGTCTAACCGTTCTAGGGATGGGTCTTTTACTCGAAGGATTATCTGATCTCTATTGCATGTGGCTATATTCATGAGGTAGCTAGTTAACAAGACTGGGAATCTTTCAGCAGCTGAGGACGAGTGGATTGGAGAGTACCCTAGGGTAAGCCTAGGACAAGATTGGAAAAGAGTGCAACAGTAATAGAAGGGACTTGATGAAGTCGAAGCAATCCTTGAGGAAAGTACGGATAGATATGGAAGGTAGTATGGGCCCGTACTACTGGAAGCAGAGGATCTGTACTCGAGTCAAGGAGGGCCGAGATAGAACCAAGAAACTTGTAGGGTGTATGATACCTCCCAAGATTAATTTATGATTCTGACAGTTATGTGTTATGTTTCAGAATGGTGATGATTACACGTCACGGAGGAGGAGGTTCAGGGTCAGGATCCGGTTCAGGATCAGGTTCGGGAGCAGGTACCGAGCCAGTTGATGAGGGACTACGTGAGTTCATTGCTTCTGAGATCACGAGAGGTATCCTTGAGTCGACCCCGGTGATTTTCGGGTCGATCAAGGAAGGGATCATTGAGTTGATGGAGGATCGCCTCAGGGCATTCAGGGGCGATATGGCATTCAGTCAGTCAGGATCACGCACACTGTCCTTCAAGGACTTCAGGAGCAGTGGTGCGCCGGATTTCCATGGGGCTAAGGACCCCATCGCAGCCAGGAGATGGATTGCAGACATTGAGTCTGCACAGTTGACGAGCTTCTGCCCTGAGGGGTCGAAGGTGCCATATGCTGCAGGTTGTTTGAGAGACCGGGCCATGGATTGGTGGGAGTCAGTTGGTGACTCGTTGGGAGCCTTGGCGATTGAGGCTATAACTTGGTCGGACTTTGTGACCAGTTTCAGGTCTGAGTTTGCACTATCTGTAGAGCTTCAGCAGCTGGCCAGGGAGTTTCTGGATATGAGGCAGACGACGGAGTCAGTGGCGAAGATTACCGCCAAGTTCCGGGAGAGGGCATTGTTGGTGCCCCAGTATGCGGGAGACGAGGAGATGCGGAAAACCCGCTATCATGATATGTTGAGGGCAGACATCCGGGAGCATGTCAGCTTCTCGGCATGCCCGACCCTGGATTCCATGATTGCCAGGGCGAAGGAGAGGGAGATAGACTTGGAGCACCTCAGGAAGAGGAATGCAGAGGAGGGATATGTTACTGGGGCTTTAGGGAAGAAGCCCAAGGGATCAGACACTAGGCCAAAGGGCCAGTCGGGTCAGGGCCGCTGCAGGAAATGCGGCAGGCCGCATGAGGGGGCTTGCAGGTTGGGATCGTCGGGCTGCTATAAGTGCGGCAAGACGGGGCACTTTGGTAGGGATTGTACTGCCCCTGCCCCCACCTTTCAGACATCATACCTGATTTGCTTTCATTGCAATCAGATGGGCCATAAAAAGGCCAATTGCCCTCAGTTGACAGCAGCAACGCCAGTGAAGGCGCCAACTCCAGCGACCCTGCGGATCACTGATGGTCGGGAGTGCAAGACAGAGGCTCCAGTGGGGAGGAGTCGGGCCTTCCAGTTGACTACCGAGGAGGCACGTGCCGCACCCGATGTCGTGACGGGTATGATTTCTTCTCCCTAGCTTTTATTTTATGTGTTTATGATATTGATGTGCCATGTGATATGTCTTGTTTAGGATCATTCCATGTGAACGATATCCCAGTTCAGGTGGTGTTTGATTCGGGTGCTACCCGATCATTTGTTTCTCTTGCGCTTAGCAAGCGGTTCCCTGAGTCTTCGGGCATGTTGGAATGCCCTCTAGAGGTCGAGATTGCAGATGACCGATCAGTACGAGCGTCGGCGGTTTTCAGGGTATGTGTTCTGAGGCTATTCGAGGAACGCTACCTGGTAGACTTGGTTCCCATTCCGTTGCGTGGGAACAAGGTGATTATAGGCATGGATTGGTTGAGCCCCAACGGGGCGGTGATCGACTGCACGCAGCAGTTGGTTCGGATCAGGACCCCGAGTGGGGGAGAGCTGGTGATTCAGGGCGAGAGGCCACAGCACGGACCATCACTATGTTCAGCAGCGAGGGCTAGGCGTTATCTTCAGCAGGGCTGCGCTGGGTATGTCGCCTATGTTATGGATACCCGAGAGACGGGCAAGGCATCGGTGAGCGATGTACCCGTGGTGCGAGATTACGCGGATGTATTCCCAGAGGAGCTGTCTGGGATACCTCCGGAGCGACAGGTGGAGTTCAGGATCAACCTAGTCCCTGGTGCGACACCTATAGCCAAGGCACCATATCGGTTGGCTCCTCCCGAGATGCAGGAGTTGTCTACGCAGCTGCAGGAGCTATTAGACAAAGGATTTATCAGGCCGAGTAGTTCGCCTTGGGGAGCCCCGATCCTGTTTGTCAAGAAGAAGGACGAGTCGCATTGCATGTGCATAGATTACCGGGAGCTGAACAAGGTAACGGTGAAGAACCGTTACCCACTTCCGAGGATAGATGATTTGTTCGACCAGCTTCAGGGAGCGTCTTGGTTTTCCAAGATAGACTTGCGGTCAGGATACCATCAGATGAGGGTCAGAGAGGACGATATACAGAAGACTGCTTTTCGGACTCGGTATGGCCACTACGAGTTCGTGGTGATGCCCTTCGGGCTCACCAATGCTCCTGCCGCGTTCATGGACCTCATGAACCGCGTGTGCAGACCGATGCAAGATTGGTATGTGATAGTTTTCATTGATGACATCTTGGTTTACTCCAAGACGCAGGAGCAGCATGAGGAGCACTTGCAAGAGGTGTTAGATACCCTGAGGAGGGAGAGCTTGTATGCCAAGTTCTCTAAGTGTGAGTTCTGGTCACGCGAGGTGCAGTTTCTTGGACACCTTGTCAACCAGAACGGGATATTGGTTGACCCGGCCAAAGTGGAGGCCGTGATGGGATGGGAAGTTCCGAAGTCTCCATCTGAGATTCGGAGTTTCCTCGGACTGGTAGGCTATTATCGGAGATTCGTTCAGGACTTCTCCAAAATAGTCGTACCCTTGACGCGACTGACGAAGAAAGTCGTTGTCTTTCGCTGGGGCCTGAGCATCATGCAACATTTGAGACGTTGAGACAGAGACTGTGCGAGGCGCCGATTCTCGCCCTGCCCGAGGGCATGGAGGATTTTGTGGTATATTGTGATGCGTCCATCTCGGGGTTGGGCACGGTATTGATGCAGAGATGGCACATTATCGCTTACGCTTCAAGGCAGCTGAAGCTTCATGAAGCAAACTACCCGACGCATGATTTGGAGTTGGGGGCGGTCGTCTTCGCCCTCAAGATTTGGCGACACTACCTCTATGGGGTCCGTTGTACCATCTACACGGACCACAAGAGTTTGAGGTATCTAATGGATCAGCCGAATCTGAACATGAGGCAGCGTCGGTGGTTATATGTGGTGAAGGATTACGATTGCAAGATCCTTTACCACCCGGGGAAGGCCAATGTCATGGCCGATGCACTTAGCCGCAAGGTAGCGCCGATCAGAGACATCTGCACGAGGATGACGGTGGTGACTCCTCTTTTGGAGCAGATCCGAGAGGCCCAGCAGGAGGCTATGAAGGAGGAACATCAAAAGAGTGAGCGTATTGTGGGACATATTTACTCCTTCGACTATGATAGTCGTGGGTTATTGACGCTACACCGCAGGATTTGTGCGCCAGGTTCTGATGGAGGAAGCGCACAAATCCCGATTCTCGATTCATCCCGGGGCGACGAAGATGTACAGGGATCTTCGACCCGATTACTGGTGGCCCTTCATGAAGCGGGACGTCACCTGGTACGTAGAGCGATGCTTGACCTGCAGGAAGGTCAAGGCTGAGCACCAGAGGCCACACGGCAAGATGCAGCCGCTAGACATTCCCATGTGGAAATGGGAAGATATTACTATGGACTTCATCACCAAGCTTCCCAGGACTGCACGGGGAGTGGATTCGATTTAGGTTATCGTGGATCAGTTGACTAAGAGTGCCCATTTCATACCGATGCAGGAGAGCATTTCGGCCGAGAAGTTGGCCGACATCTACATCCGAGAGGTAGTAGCTCGGCACGGAGTGCCAGTTTCGGTGATTTCGGACCGAGACGTGCGGTTTACTTCCAGGTTCTGGAAGAAGTTTCACGACGAGTTGGGTACTCGTCTGCATTTCAGCACAACGTTCCACCCGCAGACGGATGGTCAGAGCGAGCGGACCATCCAGACTTTGGAGGATATGTTGCGGGCCTGTGTTCTAGACTTCGGTGGTAGCTGGGATACATACCTTCCATTAGTTGAGTTATCCTACAACAACAGCTATCACGCGAGTATCGACCGTCCTCCCTTCGAGATGTTGTACCGAAGGAAGTGCAGGACCCCGATATGTTGGGGCGAAGTCGGACAGAGGGTCATGGGGAGCACCGAAGTGGTGCTCAAGACGACAGAGAGAATTCAACAGGTTAGGAGCAGGCTTCAGACTGCTCAGAGTCGGAAGAAAAGTTACGCCGACAAGCGCCTATCAGACCTGGAGTTCCAGGTCGGGGATATGTTCCTCCTGAAGGTGTCGCCTTGGAAAGGCGTCATCCGATTCAGGAAGCGAGGGAAGTTGGGCCCCAGATACATTGGACCTTTCCAGGTTGTAGCCCGGGTGGGAAAGGTGGCATATAGGTTGGACCTGCCAGCCGAACTCATTCAGATTCACAGTACGTTTCACGTCTCCCAGTTACGGAAGTGCCTGGTGTACGACTCGACAGTTGTACCCTTGGAGGATATTCAGGTGGATGACAGCCTGAATTACATCGACGGCCAGTAACGATCCTCGACAGGAAGTCGAAGGACTTGAGGAACAAGAGAGTGGAGCTGGTGAAGGTGCAATGGCAGCACCGCAAGGGATCGGAATGGACTTGGGAGCCGGAGGATGAGATGAGGGAGCACTACCCCGAGCTTTTTCCAGAATCAGCAGCAGACTTCGAGGGCGAAGTCTAAAATAATTGGGGGAGATTTGTAGCACCCGATTCCTGGTACGTATTTAATTTCATTGAAATGTTACAATTTACTCTGGGACTAGACGAGTTGGAGGCCCAACTCGTCGAGTAGACTCGACTTATGATCGGGGGTTTAAGTGACCTACTCGACGAGTCGGAAGACCGACTCAACGAGCAGGAGCTGTCTGGACAAAACCCTAATATTTAGGGTTTGCACCCTATTTAAACACTTTATCTCGTCCCAACCCAGCCTCCATCACCCTCCCAACTCAGAGAAACCCTAGATTGAAACCATAAACCATTTTTGAGTGATTTTGAGCTCTTTTGTGCCTTTTTGTGTGTGTTTGAAGTTGAGTCATAGACTGAACATCTTCTTATGGATGAAGATGAACTCGGCGAGTTCAAGAACGAACTCGGCGAGTCGGTTCAAGATTGTCCGATGTGTTGTTGAAGGCGAACTCGTCGAGCTCTTGCTAGACTCGACGGGTAAGGACGGGATTATGGCATTGTGTAGTCATGAGGACTCGGCGAGTTGGCGGGCCAACTCGGCGAGTCGAATCAACCAGATGTTGACTTTGACAAAAAGTTGACTTTGACCATGGGTAAGACTGTAACGCCCCATTTCTGGTATGTGATTTAAATAAAGTAATTTTCATTTTCTTAAGGGATACTCGACGAGTCTGTAGCCCAAATCGTCGAGTAGAGACGGGATGATCATGCATTTTAAGTTGGCTACTCGGCGAGTCCATATGAAGGGACTCGGCGAGTCCATATGAAGGGACTCGGCGAGTCTGCCTGTCTGGATGAAGCCCTAATTTCAAGGGTTTGTACCCTATATAAACGTCATTATAGCCTCCCACCCCAGCCTCCAACACCTTTAGAGCATTTCCCCTGTAAACCCTAACCCCCATTGTTGAGCTTGAGTGTGTTTGTGCTAGTTTGGAGGTTTTGGAAGAGAAAGAAAGAAGGAAGGATCCAAAGGAGAAGAAGAAGATCCAGAGTCTCTTGATCATCAGCCCCACATTCTGGTACTAAAGCTTGTACCTTGCTTGTTATTTCCATTTGATAGTCTTGTATGCTTAGATGTGCTTCTTTTTGGGACTTTTTGGATCCAAACTCGAGATTGGGACTCCTATAAGGAAATGGATCTTAGATCTGAGTATATTTGAGCTGTAGGAGCTCAAAGTAGCTGCCTTTATGCACCCAAGGTCGAGTTCCAAACCCTAAGACCCCATTGTTAGCTTATTTTGATGTTCTAGCCTCATTTCTTCATGCATGCACGTAAAGTTGGAAACTTTACGTGTAAAACCAACCCTAAGAGCCTAGATCTATGATTTGGAAGCACGAAAATCGATTAGAATCGACTGTATAGTAATAGCATGCTTGGGACTCGGCGAGTTGTTCTTCAACTCGGCGAGTTGTTCTTCAGGCTCGACGAGTTGTTCTTACGACTCGGCGAGTCGCAGACTGGACGTGTTCATATGATGAAGGAGAACTCGACGAGTTGTTCATACAACTCGGCAAGTCGGATGAAGTTAGACTCGATCTATGTATCGAAGAAGAACTCGTCGAGTCTTCGCCAAACTCGACGAGTAGAAGCGAGTAGAGGACTATAACGGATGAAAGGGACTCGGCGAGTTGGCGGCCCAACTCGGCGAGTCCGGTCAACTGGAAGTTGACTTTGACCAGGAAGTTGACTTTGACCGGGGGTAAAATAGTCATTTCACCCTCAGTTTAGTTATCAGTATTTGATTGAGTATATTTATGGGAATTGTAGCCGGGGAGATACCGGAGCAGCAGCAGACAGTTCCCGAGTAGCTTTTTCAGCATCCAGCTTACGAGGTGAGTTTCCTTCCAGTAGGAACGGGTCTACGGCCACAATGTCGACCCGTTTAGTTAGCAGTAGTTCCGGACTTCGGTCCGATGCAGTAGTCCAGTGTGCTTGATGTCTTTGTGATTCAAGCATGTCTTTATGTTATGTGTTCCGGACTTCGGTCCGATGCAGTATGCAGTATATGTGCTATGTTAGTAGTTATGATTATGCTATGCTATGTTCAGTCAGTTTCCGGACTTCGGTCCGATGCAGAGGGCAAGGCCCTGGTTAGTTCCGGACTTCTGTCCGATGCAGTTTCCGGACTTCGGTCTGATGCAGAGGGCAAGGCCCTGGTTAGTTCCGGACTTCGGTCCGATGCAGTGGGCAAGGTCCAGTAGTTGTTTTATATGTTATTGTATGGTATGTGGTAGATTGGGGGAACTCACTAAGCTTTGTGCTTACAGTTTCAGTTTTTGGTTTCAGGTACTTCCGCAAGTAAAGGGAAGAGCTCGGGATGATGGCATGGCACACACCACAGTTTCAGTTTTATCCTGGGAGTTTTATTCAGATATTTCGATATGATTGATACAGTATTTGTTTTGACACAGTTACTTGACTTTTGAGTTACTCACTCTATGGTTCTTAGTATGTATGACATTCGATGATGTGATTTTAGTAATATTAAAACAAAAATTTTTGGGTCGTATTTTGGGATGTTTCAAGTTGGTATCAGAGCCTTGGTTTGAGGGATTCAGGCACACTTTCGGGTATAACTGGACTCAAACTAAGGAAACGGTAAAAGATTTTTCAAAAGAAAAATGTTTTCGAAAGAAATTTTTGAAAAAGAAACTTAAAAAGAAAAGAGTTTTGAGAAAAGGAAAAGGGTGTGGTGCATGGGATCGGCCGAGCTCAAGTAAGTACTCCCAAATTACCCATACAAGTTTATGTTATGATCATCAGTTTCAGTTTCAGTAGAACATCATGCTAGAATAGGACTAAGGATCTAGGAGGATGCCTTATGTGTCTGCTATATGTGTTTCAGCTATATGAGAATTGCATGCTAGTATTGAGTAGACAGCAGTAGGATAGCCTGTTTAGGTTATGCCTGATAGTATGAGCTTAGCATTATATGCTAGTACAGTTTCTTGTTATGATGATAGAATTGCTTGAGTAGTCTCCTGTGTCTGAATGCTACTTGCTTCGTGCTTTGTGGGACTCGGAGTGATGGGAATTAGCCATTAGGTGAATACGTCACGTCACATGTGAACAGGGTTGAATAATCTCAGAGTGCTAGATTTGGCCCTATTGCGCAGCTCTTGTTTGAGTCTAACCGTTATAGGAACGAGTCTTTTACTCGAAGGATTATCTGAGCCTCGCCACATGTGATGGTATTCAGGTAATGGCTAATTGGCATTACAAGGAGGCCTTCAGCAGCTGAGGACTGGATTGGGTGGAGTCAGAGATTTCCCTAGGGCAAGTCTAGGATGAGAGTAGCAGAGATCAGTAGCAGTAGAAGTGACTTGGTGGAGTCGAGGCAGTACTTGAGGAAAGTACGGATAGATGTGGAAGGTAGTATGGGCCCGTACTACTGAAAGCAGAGGATCAATACTTGAACCAAGGAAAGTTGAGATGAGACCAGGAAACTGGTAGTAGTAGCGATCCCTCGAGATATATTAGTGTTTCTGACGTTTCTCATGATGTGTTTTCAGAATGGTGGTTTTACGCCCTAGACCAGCAGTCGGCAGTTCAGGTGCCGGAGAGGGATCAGGATCAGGCTCGGAGGCCGGGCAGTTGGACGAGCAGACTAGAGAGTTTCTCTCTTCAGGTATTACTCGCACTATACTTGAGCAGACTCCTGTGATCTTCGGTTCGATCAAGGAGGGTATTTTAGAGCTGATGGACGAGAGGTTGAGCACCTTCCGTGCTGAGGTGGCGGCTATGATGGGGTCGCGCACACTCACTTTCAGGGAGTTCCGGGCTTGTGGAGCTCCAGACTACCATGGGGCACGGGATCCCATTGCGAGTACCAAGTGGTTGGCGGATGTCGCCAATGCGTTCCGCACCAGCAGATGTCCTGAGGGGGACAAGGTCGGACTAGCATCCTGTCTTCTGAAGGACAGGGTACGAGATTGGTTGGAGGAGGTCGGGCATGTCATCGAGGATGACGCAGCGCTTGATGCCATGACTTGGGCTGATTTTACTACCAGGTTCAAAGCCGAGTTTGCACCGGTTATTGAGGTGCAGCAGTTAGCCAGGGAGTTCCAGGATCTCACCCAGACTACAGAGACAGTGGCGGAGATTACCGCCAAGTTCAGGGAGAGGGCTCTTCTTGTTCCTCAGTACGCAGCTGACGAGGAAATGAAGAAGGCCCGTTATCATGAGATGTTGCGGAGTGATATCCGCCAGTTTGTGAGCCGGTCCAGCTGTAAAACGTTGGATGATATGATTGCGAGGGCTCGGGAGAGGGAAATAGATCTGGAGATGGAGAGGAAGAGGAAGCCAAAGGTGGCTTCTGGTACAGGGAGTTCGGGCAAAAAGCCCAAGGTGTCAGATCACAGACCCACGGGACAGCAGAGCCATAGTCGGTGTGGCAAGTTTGGGAGATTGCACGATGGGGCGTGCAAGGCAGGTAGTGCCGGTTGCTATAAGTGCGGCCGGACCGGGCATATGAGTAGAGATTGTACAGCTGCTACTACTACCGCCACCGCAGCAGCTGATCTGATTTGCTTCCATTACAATCAGAGGGGACATAAAAAGTCCATGTGCCCGAGTTTAGCAGCAGCAGGGAAGGTGGCAGCACCTGCTCCTGTTACCTTGAGGATTACAGACGGCCGTCAGGGCCGGGGTGAGACGCCAGTGGCGAAGAGTAGAGCTTTCCAGATGACAGCAGAGGAGGCGCGAGCGACTCCTGATGTGGTGACTGATATTTATTTTCCTTTTATCTCCTTATTGATATTGATCGTTTCTCATGGTTATATGTTTTCGTATAGGGTCGTTCTTAGTGAACGACATTTCAGCTACAGTATTGTTCGACTCGGGGGCTACCCGATCATTTGTGTCTCTTGCGCTTAGCAAGAGGTTTAACAGAGCTCCGGGGGAGCTGGATTGCCCCTAGAGGTTGAGATAGCTGATGACAGGACCGTCAAGGTCGCGAGAGTTCATAGGGCGTGTTCGCTGCAGTTATTCGATGAGCAGTTTTCAGTGGACTTGGTTCCCATTCCCCTGCGAGGGAATAAGGTTATAGTGGGTATGGATTGGCTGAGCCCCAATGGGGCAGTGATTGATTGTGAGCTGCAGTTAGTGAGGGTTCGCACTCCCAGTGGGGGAGAGTTAGTGATTCAGGGCGAGAGGCCACAGCGCGGACCGATACTGTGTTCAGCAGCGAGAGCGAGGCGCTACGTTCAGCAGGGTTGCGCAGGGTACGTCGCCTATGTCATAGATGCCCGGGAGAAGGGTAAGGCGACGGTTGACGATGTGCCAGTAGTACGAGAGTACCCAGACGTATTCCCAGAGGATTCGCCTGGAATACCTCCGGAGAGACAGGTCGAGTTTTGGATTGACCTGGTTCCGGGTGCGGCTCCGATAGCCAAAGCACCGTATTGGTTGGCTCCTCCAGAGATGCAGGAGTTGTCTACGCAGCTGCAGGAGCTGCTAGACAAGGGTTTCATCAGGCCGAGTAGTTCACCATGGGGAGCCCCGATCCTTTTCGTGAGGAAGAAGGATGGTTCGCACCGTATGTGCATAGATTACCGGGAGTTGAACAAGGTAACGGTGAAGAACCGTTACCCACTTCCGAGGATAGACGACTTGTTTGACCAGCTTCAGGGAGCATCTTGGTTCTCCAAGATTGATCTACGGTCAGGATATCACCAGATGAGGGTCAGGGATGAGGATGTGCAGAAGACCGCTTTTAGGACCCGCTATGGTCATTATGAGTTTGTGGTGATGCCGTTCGGGCTCACCAACGCTCCAGCCGCGTTCATGGATATCATGAACCGCGTATGCAGACCGATGCTGGATCGGTCTGTGATAGTGTTCATTGATGACATCTTGGTTTATTCCAAGACTCAGGAGCAGCATGAGGAGCACCTGAGAGAGGTGCTAGAGACGCTGAGGAGGGAGAGACTTTTCGCGAAGTTCTCCAAGTGCAAGTTCTGGTTGCGCGAGGTGCAGTTCCTTGGACACCTCGTCAACCAGAAGAGTATACTAATGGATCCGGCCAAGATAGAAGCCGTGATGCAGTGGGAGGTCCCGAGATCTCCAACTGAGATTCGGAGTTTCCTAGGATTAGCAGGGTACTACAGGAGATTCATTCAGGATTTCTCCAAGATAGCAGTTCCGCTCACCCGACTGACCAAGAAGTCGGTGGTGTTTCGCTGGGGGCCTGAGCAGCAGGCAGCATTTGAGACCCTCAGGCAGAGATTGTGCGAGGCACCGATTCTCACCCTGCCAGAAGGAGTAGAGGATTTTGTAGTCTATTGTGATGCTTCGATCACAAGTATGGGAGCAGTGTTGATGCAGCGAGGGCATGTGATAGCTTACGCCTCTAGACAGTTGAAGCCTCACGAGGCTAACTATCTGACGCATGACTTATAGTTGGGGACAATAGTGTTTGCCCTCAAGATTTGGAGACATTACCTCTATGGGGTCCGCTGTATCATTTACACGGATCACAAGAGTTTGAGGTACCTCATGGATCAGCCGAATCTGAACATGAGGCAGCGCCGATGGTTAGATTTGGTAAAGGACTACGATTGTGAGATCCTTTATCATACGGGCAAGGCCAACGTAGTGGCCGACGCCCTGAGCCGCAAGGCGGTAGCCGCCCCGATCAGGGATATTTGTCTGAGGATGACGGTGATTACTCCATTGTTGGAGCAGATCAGAGAGGCACAGGTTGAGGGCCTGAAGGAGGAGAGACAGAAGTGTGGGCCGAGTAGCTTCCTTTGACTATGACAGTCGAGGATTGTTGACCCTTCATGGGAGAGTTTAGGTACCTTACTGGGGAGGAGTACGGCAGGTACTGATGGACGAGGCCCACAAGTCTCGGTTCTCCATCCACCCAGGGGCGATGAAGATGTACAGAGATCTTCGACCCGACTATTGGTGGCCATGCATGAAGCGGGACGTAGCTTGGTACGTGGAGAGATGCCTGACCTGCAGGAAGGTCAAGGCGGAGCATCAGAGACCCCACGACAAGATGCAGCCGTTAGACATTCCCGTGTGGAAATGGGAGGATATCACCATGGATTTCATCACTAAGCTTCCCAGGACCGCACGTGGAGTTGATTCGATTTGGGTCATAGTGGATCGGTTGACCAAGAGCGCGCATTTCATACCGATTCAGGAGAGTATATCGGCCGAGAAGCTAGCTGATATTTATGTGTGCGAGGTAGTGGCACGGCATGGAGTGCCTGTCTCGGTGGTGTCAGACCGAGATGTCCGGTTTACTTCCAGGTTTTGGAAGCGGTTTCATGACGAGATGGGGACTCGTCTTCACTTCAACACCGCTTTTCACCCTCAGACGGATGGACAAAGTGAGAGGACGATTCAGACCCTCGAGGACATGCTTCGGGCATGTGTACTAGATTTCGGTGGCAGTTGGGATACGTATCTTCCGTTAGCGGAGTTTTCGTATAACAACAGCTACCACTCCAGTATAGACCGACCTCCCTTCGAGATGCTCTACGGGAGGAAGTGAAGGACCCCAATCTGTTGGGGGTGAGGTCGGTCAGCGAGTCATGGGGAGTACAGATGTGGTACTCAAGACCACAGAGTTGATCCAGCAGGTCCGTAGCAGACTGCAGACTGCGCAGAGTCGGCAGAAGAGTTACGCCGACAGGAGGCGTTCGGATTTGGAGTTTCAGGTGGGCGATATGATCCTCCTGAAGGTATCACCCTGGAAGGGTGTTATCAAGTTCCGAAAGAGGGGCAAGCTAGGCCCCAGGTTCATTGGTCCTTTTAGGGTTTTGACCCGAGTAGGTCGGGTCGCCTATCGGTTGGATCTTCCAGCAGAGGTTAGCCAGATCCACAACACTTTCCATGTTTCTCAGTTGAGGAAGTGTTTGGTGGATGAGTCAGCGGTTGTACCCTTGGAGGATATTCAGGTTGATAACAGCCTGAATTATATCGAGAGACCAGTTGCGATCTTGGATCGGAAAACGAAGACTCTGAGGAACAAGGTAGTCCAGCTAGTGAAGGTGCAGTGGCAGCACCGAAAGGGTTCGGAATGGACGTGGGAGGCCGAGGAGGAAATGAGGGAGCATTATCTAGACTTGTTTATAGATTCAGCAGCAACGGACTTCGAGGACGAAGTCTAAGATAAGTGGGGGAGAGTTGTAACGCCCCATTTCTGGTATGTGATTTAAATAAAGTAATTTTCATTTTCTTAAGGGATACTCGACGAGTCTGTAGCCCAACTCGTCGAGTAGAGACGGGATGATCACGCATTTTAAGTTGGCTACTCGGCGATTCCATATGAAGGGACTCGGCGAGTCTGCCTGTCTGGATGAAGCCCTAATTTCAAGGGTTTGTACCCTATATAAACGTCATTATAGCCTCCCACCCCACCCTCCAGCACCTTTAGAGCATTTCCCCTGTAAACCCTAGCCCCCATTGTTGAGCTTGAGTGTGTTTGTGCTAGTTTGGAGGTTTTGGAAGAGAAAGAAAGAAGGAAGGATCCAAAGGAGAAGAAGAAGATCCAGAGTCTCTTGATCATCAGCCCCACATTCTGGTACTAAAGCTTGTACCTTGCTTGTTATTTCCATTTGATAGTCTTGTATGCTTAGATGTGCTTCTTTTTGGGACTTTTTGGATCCAAACTCGAGATTGGGACTCCTATAAGGAAATGGATCTTAGATCTGAGTATATTTGAGCTGTAGGAGCTCAAAGTAGCTGCCTTTATGCACCCAAGGTCGAGTTCCAAACCCTAAGACCCCATTGTTAGCTTATTTTGATGTTCTAGCCTCATTTCTTCATGCATGCACGTAAAGTTGGAAACTTTACGTGTAAAACCAACCCTAAGAGCCTAGATCTATGATTTGGAAGCACGAAAATCGATTAGAATCGACTGTATAGTAATAGCATGCTTGGGACTCGGCGAGTTGTTCTTCAACTCGGCGAGTTGTTCTTCAGGCTCGACGAGTTGTTCTTACGACTCGGCGAGTCGCAGACTGGACGTGTTCATATGATGAAGGAGAACTCGACGAGTTGTTCATACAACTCGGCAAGTCGGATGAAGTTAGACTCGATCTATGTATCGAAGAAGAACTCGTCGAGTCTTCGCCAAACTCGACGAGTAGAAGCGAGTAGAGGACTATAACGGATGAAAGGGACTCGGCGAGTTGGCGGCCCAACTCGGCGAGTCCGGTCAACTGGAAGTTGACTTTGACCAGGAAGTTGACTTTGACCGGGGGTAAAATAGTCATTTCACCCTCAGTTTAGTTATCAGTATTTGATTGAGTATATTTATGGGAATTGTAGCCGGGGAGATACCGGAGAAGCAGCAGACAGTTCCCGAGTAGCTTTTTCAGCATCCAGCTTACGAGGTGAGTTTCCTTCCAGTAGGAACGGGTCTACGGCCACAATGCCGGCCTGTTTAGTTAGCAGTAGTTCCGGACTTCGGTCCGATGCAGTAGTCCAGTGTGCTTGATGTCTTTGTGATTCAAGCATGTCTTTATGTTATGTGTTTCAGACTTCGGTCCGATGCAGTATGCAGTATATGTGCTATGTTAGTAGTTATGATTATGCTATGCTATGTTCAGTCAGTTTCCGGACTTCGGTCCGATGCAGAGGGCAAGGCCCTGGTTAGTTCCGGACTTCGGTCCGATGCAGTTTCCGGACTTCGGTCAGATGCAGAGGGCAAGGCCCTGGTTAGTTCTGGACTTCGGTCCGATGCAGTTTCCGGACTTCGGTCTGATGCAGAGGGCAAGGCCCTGGTTAGTTCCGGACTTTGGTCCGATGCAGTTTCTGGATTTCGGTCCGATGCAGTGGGCAAGGCCCAGTAGTTGTTTTATATGTTATTGTATGGTATGTGGTAGATTGGGGGAACTCACTAAGCTTTGTGCTTACAGTTTCAGTTTTTGGTTTCAGGTACTTCCGCAAGTAAAGGGAAGAGCTCGGGATGATGGCATGGTACACACCACAGTTTCAGTTTTATCCTGGGAGTTTTATTCAGATATTTCGATATGATTGATACAGTATTTGTTTTGACACAGTTACTTGACTTTTGAGTTACTCACTCTATGGTTCTTAGTATGTATGACATTCGATGATGTGATTTTAGTAATATTAAAACAAAAATTTTTGGGTCGTATTTTGGGATGTTTCAATGACTTTGACCTTGACTAGGATTGCGTGACCCTTGTAAGGGTTACGAGTATGAGTATGAGTTGATAACTTGGAAGAGTTGTCGTGTAGGGAGTAAGGAGTCGAGGAGAGTCGATTTCCACATCGAGATCAGTGCAGACACTACGCGGTATTGAGGTGAGTTACCTTCCAGTAGAAGTGGGTCTACGGCCACAATACCGACCCACTAGTAGGAGTTGTTTGTTAGATGATTGTCTTCGTGATATTCATCTAGGTTTGCTACTACCTGATGTGAGTGTGTGCTAGCAAGATATGTTATATGTGATAGAGGTAGTAGGAGGGGATTAGTCCCCCAGTTCGGTTGTTAGGATCGAAGGGTAGGTCGGGCACCCTAGATATGACTGACAATATGTTTATGTGATATGATATTATGTGGTAGTAGTAGGAGGTGAAACAGTCCTCGTATTTCGGTTGTTAGGACCGAAGGGTAGGTCAGCACCCCAGAATGGCTTGACATGGGTAGGTCAGCACCCCAGAATGGCTTGACATGGGTTGGTCAGCACCCCAGAACGGCTTGACATGGGTAGGTCGGCACCCCAGAATGGTCGGACCGGTAGGTCGGGCACCCCAGAATTGCTCGACAGTATATATGTTATGTGACTGTATGGTATGCGGTATGGGGGAACTCACTAAGCTTCGTGCTTACAGTTTTCAGTCTTGTTTCAGGTACCTCTTCGGCAAAGGGGAAGGAGTCGGCGCGGTAGCGGCACATCACACACATGCATGATTTCCGCACTATGGGATTTCTTGGGATTGTACTCTGATTTTTATTACTATTGATGATATGATTTTGAGACACATTGTTACAGTTTTATAAATTGACTTGACATTGGTAATGTTTTTGGTTAACCGTTTTATGAGTTACTTAATTGAAAATGAAATTTTTGGCCTTGAAAATTGGGATGTTACACATAACACTTTCCATGTGTGTTATTTGAGGAAGTTCACGGGAGAAGTTCCCGACATAATTCCAATTTATGAGTTAAGGATAGACGAAAACAGGAGGCTAATTGAAGAACCGGAGGCGATTGTTGACCGTAAGACTAAGAAGTTGCGACACAAGATGGTCGACTTAGTGCTTGTGCGATGGAAACATACGAATGGGCCAAATCTCACTTGGGAAACGAAGAGTGACATGATGAGTCACTATCCACATTTGTTTGCTGATGCATGATTCCGGGACGGAATCATCCTAAGGGGGGAGAGAATTGTAACGTCCGTGTTTCTAGGCTAAGCATTAGTATGATGATGCAATAGTCTAGGTCAACCATTATAACGTACTTTCAAGCAATAAAGATGAATTACTGGAATATTATGTGAATTATGTGATTTTATGTGATTATATACTTGTTTGTAAAGATATAATAAAAATAAGCGTCAAAAATAAAATGTTAGATAAGCCTGATATCTATGAAGAAAGTTGTAGAGGTCATGACAAAGATTTTGGACTTATAAAGAACGCCGAAATCCAAGTTATAACGAAGAAGTTATGACCTGTCGAAGTTTCGCAGCAGAACCGGCACGACACTGCGTGATGTAAAAAGTGAGTTTACGATAAAGTGCTTTTTAGCCTTACCGATCTAAATGAAAGTCGTAGTACATGTTAAACCAAGAGCGTGCATAAAAAGAACGTCAAAATCTGACTTCTATGAGGAAGTTATGAATTTTCTAAGATTTGATATAGCTGTGTGCAGCCCGAAATTCGAATTATAGATCGAGCGATTTTTAGCCGACCCGACCTAAACGATAATCGAAGATCTCGTCAATAGTAGTTCAACGGTAAAAAGACAGACAAAAACGGACGTCGTATGAAGAAGTTATGAATTTTTAACGGACTTTTCCTGTCCCAGCCTGTTAAAAATATAACTTTAAAAATAAAGTCAAAATTAGCCGACGAAGTCTAAACGAAAGGTTATCCGAAGGGAACGCCTCGCGTAGGGGGGAACGCCCCGTGTTATCGCAAGCACTTGGTCTCGGATCGGCCACGATGACCCAACGGACTTCGGACATCTGTCATATGAACGCGTAACGTAGGCCGAAGCACCCTGCGTCCGAGGAACGCGCTGCGTACCCTCGCAGGAACGCCCCACGTAGCCAACAACTCTCGGCCTATAAAAGGGTGCGAGGGCCAGCCATATTTTTCACTTCTTCAACACTTCTTTCTCACTCTACTCTCTCTCTAGCCACCCTAACCACCCTCGAAGTCTAGGGAACCTCCCTAGCACTAGAAGAAAGCCCCGAAGCACCCGAAGGCCCCGAGAAAAAGAGTTTTTCGGTTTAGAAACTCTGCCCCCGCAGAGCCCGGTTTTTAAGCAAACCTCCCGGTTTCATCAAACAAGATTATTTTAAGAAGCGAAGTGTTGTCCGAATCACCACCTTATCAAGTACGTGTATAGTCACTTTCATCTTACACATAGATATGAAGTATTTTATATAAATTACGTGCTATGTGTGTATATTATCTGTTTACCTGAGATCTATGCTGGATGAAAGATCTAAACCTCTTTTTTTCAGATTTGAACCTTTCTTTCAGATCTAAACTTTTTCTTTCAGATCTGAACATTTTCCTTCAGATCTAAACTGTATATATATATATATATATATATATATATATATATATATATATATATATATATATAATACTTTGAGATCTATGATGTATGAAAGATTTAAACTTCGTTTTTCAGATCTGAAATGTATATGTATTTTGTATCTACAAATATGTTGGGTAAAACATTGGTAGATGAAATAGTTGGTGTGTGATGAAATAAAATGATGAGAGGCCTCGGTGTTGTCGATGATCCAATCATCTAACGGAGTATGGATAACGACCACAGAATTTTCTAGGAAGTCCCGTGGAACGATAGCAGGCTCGCAACCTGTAGGTGTTTATTTGAACTAAGTGTTCACCAGGTGTACTCCATCCCCCTCGTGGTTGCCTTATTTGACATAAATTGCTGAGGTATCCCCTAAGCAATGTTATTACCCCGATGATAATCCTTAGGCTAGGTCCCTTTTATTAGATGTTTTAGGGACGTAAAGTGAGGATAACGGAAACGGGTAATTGGGTCTGTTTGGTTTGATGAAATTAATAAACTTATTTATTGTGGGTTGAAAACCCTATATGCTCACCAGGCTCCCAAGCCTGACCCACTCAGTTTCTTGTATTAAAGGTAGTGGCAAGAGCATAGTTGGATGATCTGACGAGAGATTATGGATTTATAGGTCAGTAGAAAATATATAGAATGTTGTAAAGGCCTATATTGTATTCAAAGGCCATTTTGTTTTGTGGCCTATGATGTTTTGTTTATGCTTTTGATATGTATTGATGATGACATCCAAAGTTTTGTAATATAATGAAAATACATTTCTTTAAGAAATACTTTGATAAATTTTTATCATATTTTGTTTTGGGAACAAATTCCGCAACACTTTTCTTTGAAAGATTACTCTGATTTTATTATAAAAGCATAAACGAAATCAGTTTTTTTCCGTGAAAATGGGGATGTCACACTATAAATATATGTTTTGTATTATTTTTATATACTAATATATACCGGGGTCGGGTCCAGGGTCGGAGATTAGAAGTATCCCCATTTTTTTATTCGAGGATTCTCCATCCTTGTCCCCATCCCGGGTCAACTTGGAGATTCCCTAGTCAAAACAGGTGCGGGTTTCAGGTTCCCCATCGGGTATGGGGTTTTTTGTCATGCGTACCTAGTGATATTTTAGTAGGAGTTCGAGTGTTTCTTTACTTGGTTAACATTATTCTTTTATCTTGTTCTTTTTGTTTATAATACACACTTGTTAGCCAAGGATTTTGATCACCAACATCTTTTCTACATCTTGATCAACATTTGAGTTTTCAAGTTTTTTTTTAAAGGAGTTTGATTTGAGAGTCATTTGTCGCTTCTTTAAAGACACTTGAATTTGGTAGAATTTCCTTGTTCGAAGACCACTAAAAAGATGATTCATCAAACAACACGTTTCGAGAAGTGTAGAATTTCCCGATTGTTAGATCTCAACATCACCAACTTTTTCTTTGTTCATCCTACCCTACAAAGATACACATGATAGACTTTTTTTCAATTTTGATGGCAACTGATCAAGAACAAACACATAAAATACGCACACAAATACTCGATTCCATATTTTTTTCAAACAGTGAAAGAGAAAATAACATTTGTTAAGGAATCATGTTGATGATAAATGTTGCAGTTTTCATTGCTTCTACCTAAAATCGTCGAGGGGCATTTTTTTTTTCATGAAGCATACTTTGATATATTTCTGCCAAGTGTCTGTTCTTCCTTTCCAACACTTCATTTTGTTATGAAGTGATAGCACACGTGGATTGGTGGCTTATTTTTTTTCTTCTTGAAGAAAGTCCAGGAAATCATTTGAAGTGTATTCTCTGCCATTTTTGGTACGTAAACATCGAACTCTTTTGCCAATATATATGATTATGAGCGTGTTCGGCACGTAGCGTTTAGGAGCGTTTGAGAGCTTCTAGCGTTTGACAAAATGCTCCATTTTGAACAGAAAGTCTTGTTTGGCACTGCAAGCTTCTAGCGTTTAGTTTAAACAAAACGCTTCAAATCCAAAAGCTACTTCATGTAGCGTTTAACAAAACGCTACAAGCTACAAGCTACTCACTACCAGCTAGTTTTGCCGAACACGTCCTATGCTAACTTCATGAACTCTTTTAATTTTGAAAGAGTTTTAGATTTATTTCCCATAAAATAAACCCACAAATCCATTGAAAAGACATCAATGAAGGCCATTATGAACTTTAAACCTCTAAAAGAATGTTGCTTGATTACTCTTCGTATGGCAACTGATGTGCTTTTCGATATTGACAACTTGAACATAATGTGTGCCTTCTTACATCTAGTTATGGAAGTTCCTTCAACATCAATTTCATCAACATGTTATATGTTGGAATAGTTGACATGACTCAGTCGCATGTGACATGACTCAGTCGCATGTGACATAACTCTGTCTTCTTGTTTTGTCCACATATGTAATTTATGCTGACATCACGTAGACCGTTTCCATCATATGTCCGTCATCATCGTGTTACCATTAACCTTAATTTCTTGGTAAAATTTCACATCTTGTGGACCAAACATATATTTGGCTAGGTGTCACTTTCTTCTGTAGTTGTAGTTAGGGGTGTTCAAAAATATCCGCATCCGAAATTCAAATCCGAACTTCCGCAATTCTGAATCCGAATTAATCGAAAAATCGGATATCTGGAATTTCAGATATCCGATTTTTCGGATTCGGATATGGATAATGTTTTTCAAAATTTTCGGATATTTGATATCTGAAAAATATAATTATAAAATTCAATTTTTTTTTTTGGAAATAACCACTTTTACTCTTTTACCCTTTAGTTGTAGTTTAAGGTTGCACACATGCGGCGTTTTTCTTTTCCTCCCAATTCACATTTAGTACAACGTTTAGATTTGGATAACCCTTTGTGATTCAGTACGTAACTATGAATTTATACTTTATAGAGGTAATAAAAAACAATTGATACTGATTACTACACGTCTACATATTAATTTGAAGCATATGCATATAATCAGTAAATAAATAGCTTGATGCATATGTATAAAAGCTTTCACGAAATACAAGGTCGTAAATAGTTGGAAACAAACCTCATTATATAACATAAAACCTTATGTTTTATCTTCAATTACACTATCAAATGTTGCTTTTTGATGTTTAAGGAATACTTGATACAATTTGATTGTTTTTATTCTAAAAGTATATCACCAGTGTGTGGCTATGTGCTTTAATCACATGCATTTAATGATGTTACAAATTGTAATTTGTTTTATAATTGTCGATGGATATTATTTGTTTGTGGATTATTAATTGATAGATGAAAGTTTACAATTTGAAACGTTCAAATTTTGGATATCCGATTTTGGTATCCGAATTTTCGGATACAGACTCGGATACCAAAAAATCGGTTTTTAAATATTTTTTTAATATTTTTTAATTACGGACAAAATAGTCGTTCAAATTTTATAATGTCGTGCGAATTTATAATGTTTACTGAATTTTAAAATGTCATCCGAATTTAATAGTAATAATATTAAAATATAAAATAAAAGGAAAAAAAATCCAAAACAAAATGGAAAAAAAAATAATATCAAATCAAAAATAAAAAGTTGATTTGATTGATGTTAGGAGGTAAAATTAGTTAGGGGTACTTATAGCACAAACCATTAGTGATCATTCTAAGAAAAGCATAACCATGGTTATAAGTTGTAACATTAGCAACTCCAAAAGAGTTGGGAAAGATAACCTAACAACCCATGTGATATTCGGTTCGGGTCAAAGATCCAGATTGGAAAATCACCAAATTCTCAAATTTATCTCCAATCCCACATGTTGGTTTCTTTGAGCAAAAGAAAACACCGACGATACAGAGGAAGGGTTTTATATTAAAATCTTCTACCCGGAGGCTTCATCTCGCAACTCATTGTCGTCGGAGTCAGTCGAAGATGGCGGCTCTTCAGTATCTTGATTCTCTTCGTAGTAGTCATCCGGAGCTATCGGATTGGTACAATACGCTTGCCGATCTGTACCAAAGGAAGCTATGGCATCAACTCACTCTGAAGCTTGAACAGTTCGTTGCTCTTGCCGTTTTCCAGGTCTCTTTCGCTTACGTTCATATGATATTTTATGCAATTTGGTTTTACTGTGAAATGGAACTTGTTTCCTCTTGTTTTAAGAAGTCTAGGGTTTCGCTTTGATTTGATTTTTATGGATGTTTGAAAATTGTATCTCTTATTATTCAAATCAAGGGTCTGGATGAAAGTTATGTGCCTGGTTAGGCTAATATGAAGTAGGATTTTCACGTTAAAATAGCTATAATTCTGCAGGTTAAAGAAATAAACTGATAACTACATCAATGTTCACAAAATAAAATACTTATAGAAGAATGGATCTTGAAAAATCCATACTCAGATACTCTTCTTAACTTGAAGAGTACAGGTTTGACAAAGAAAATTAGAGGACCCACTTTTTGGTTCTTGAAGCAGTATTTGTTTTTTTGCATAAGATATTAGTTTGATGGCAAAAATTGAAAATAGTCCTTTATTGAGAACCTACTCTTTTCAATTAGGTAACTGAATAAAATAAGTGATTGCATATTTTGGTAACTAAAAGAAGGCTAACAATTTGAGGCATTGATGAATTAGAAACAATCTATCTTTGAAAATGAAATTGAATGAGTAGTAGCAGCTCATGTGTAGTTCAATATCTTAACTGTTTTAGATTATAAGAACAGTACCCATGTCCCATTAGAATAAATAAACAATATATTTTTCCTTGCAATTATACACATTTAATTCCTACCATAATCTTTATTTCAGGCTGGTGATGCTCTCATACAACTATATAACAATTTCATAACCGACTTTGAGACCAAGATCAACCTCCTCAAACTAGCACACTTTGCAGTCATAGTCTCCAGGCAATACTCAGAAAAAGAAGCTGCCATCAGTTACCTTGATGGGGTCATTGAGAAGCTCAGAGCCACAAAAGAGACACGTATAGAGGAGCCAGTTCTTTACATCAAAATGCAAATAGCCGTTTTTAATCTTGAAAAAGGTGATCAAAAGGAGTGCAAGAACCTTCTAGAAGATGGAAAGAGCACTCTTGATAGCATGACTGACATTGATCCATCAGTATACGCCAATTATTACTGGATGTCATCTCAGTACCATAAAACCCGCCAAGAGTTTGCTGAGTTTTACAAAAGTGCCCTTCTTTATTTAGCATACACCTCAGTAGAGTCTCTTTCAGACTCTTTTAAGCTGGTATGCAGTTATCATAATTTCAAAATGTTGTATCTTTCTTTAAGATTTGTAAATATTTTATTTTATATTTTAGGATCTTGCATTTGATCTATCGCTATCTGCATTGCTGGGAGAGAACGTGTACAATTTTGGGGAGCTGCTTGCACATCCAATTGTAAGTATTTTGATGTTGTTTTCTTGTAAATTGATATGGGACATAATTTGAACGTTTTTTGTGCAGATAAAGAGTCTGATAGGGACAAAGGTTGAATGGCTGTACTACATTCTAGAAGCATTTAACTCTGGAGATTTAGTGAAATATCAAGAGTTATGTCGTGTTCATAGAGCTGCTCTTAGTGGTCAGCCTGCTTTGGTGGAGAATGAAAAGAAACTTCTGGAAAAGATTAACATTCTCTGCTTGATGGAAATTATCTTCAGGTTTTCTCTTCATTTGATAATCTTTCAAAAGACAGAAGAGTTTTTGAGTTTGATTTTTTATATGTAATTTTGTTTGGTTGTAGTCGACCATCGGAAGAGAGAACTATTCCACTGAGCATCATTGCTGAGCGGACAAAACTTACAGTTGAAGATGTGGAATATCTTCTGATGAAGAGTCTATCTGTAAGTCCATTTGTATAAAAACTATTATTATTATTAATATTAATAAATAATAATGTCATATATGTTGTTGATTGCATTTGTAGGTTCATCTGATTGAGGGTATAATCGACCAAGTTGATGGGACAGTTTACGTATCGTGGGTGCAGCCAAGGGTTCTGGGAATTGCTCAGATTAAGTCGTTGCGTGATCGTCTGGATGGATGGGTTGGGAAAGTACACACCGCGTTGCTATCTGTGGAAGCTGAGACTCCCGATCTAGTTGCCTCTTAGTCTTGTTCATGTCTGTAACAATCTCTTGAAAAAAACTAAAGAAGAGCAGTGTCAAGAGATTAATGTTGAGCTGACTTGTTTTGCACCACTGTGTAATTTGGCATCTGTTTTCAGGCGCCTCTTCTCTTCTCTTGTGTACCTTACCTTTTTTTTCTTAGAGTTCTTGATTTATGGGTGGATTGGAGTTCTTTTTGGAGATTTTAATATACACAACTGTTGTTTTTCTTTCAGAGAATCATATTTTCATTTCTTACTTTTGTTCCTTTTATGATTAGTTATATAATGTTTTCTTGCAAATGATTACAGAATTAAATTCCATTAGAATTTTAAAGAATGTAACATACAATCCAAGTCAATTTCCTTGAATAAAATCATGAATATAATTCCAATCCCTCCTCATTTGTATAGATGATCGAAATATTCCTTTTAAATACTATCAATGAGAACAGTTTCCTTATAGTCCATCAGATGCTTGACTGTCTACACCTTACACTCATTAGTCATTCTTATGGGACTTGTGCATTGTTACTTCATAACTTTGTTTCTTTTTATTATTGATTTTGAAATTTATTGCTTAATATTTGTTTCATAATCTATTGCTGCGTGCCTATATATTTTGTGTTTAATAATACATATAATGTTTCTTCTTATCTAAACTTATTCTGTAAATGATCTCAAAAATAATGGGAAGCGTATACAAAAGAGTTCCATACTTGCATGGAATCAAATATACGGGAATTTTATAATGTCTTAATTTACATCCCAGAGTCTTTTGATAGCTATATCACCAAACAAAAAATATACTGTATATAATTAAATTCAATTCCATGTCAACGAAACATATTCCAGTTCCTTCCAAACATTACACACACTGAACACCTAGAACAGCTTAGGGTGACACAAATAACATGTTGCTGTTCCTATGATTTGAAATTTGAAGGTTCACATCACATACAGGTTCAACCAAAGAGCATGGTCATATTTAGCTCGTGAATGGAATAAAAACTCTATTGACCAGGGACATCAGATGTATGACCTGACTTCTAATACATGTAATTACGATAACATTCAAGCCACTACTTTAATATCATGCATAAGAAAGGTGATTCAGCCAAAACCATCAAACCAAAAAACACAAATAAATTTTTATATGTGAAAATATCACTACAAGGATACAAAAAACTTTTACTAGAAGAAATAGAGATCTACATGTGTATTATTTATAGATATCTAAAGTCTTGGTTGAACTTGTGTTTCTGTAATGGATGATTTCATTCATAAGATGGAGTCAAACATTCATCAACCATATCAACCAGATTCGGATTTTCCAGTGCAGCAGCAACCCGTTCCTTATCATTCAATTGCTTGTTCACTGCACAACACAACAAGAGAATTAAGTAATTAAGTATGTATGTGCATATACAGATTCAGAAGAGAATTAAGACCTGCATCTTCAGTCGCATGAGTCCCAGGAGCCACCTTGATGTCAACCTAATTAAGTGAGAGTAGAGTCACCAACATATTTCAATATAACATAATGGACCAAAAAACTTTCTTCAAAAAGATTGAATCTGCAACTGAAGTATAAATATATACCTACCTTGAAACGGGAAGGAAGGCTGCGCATAAGTTTAACACGTAAACAAAGGCCAATCACAGTTGCCATACTACAATGCTCAACTGTTGGTGTAAAAGTGACACTGATAACAAGTAGTAATTATGTCACACTCACAGAGAGAAAAAACTGCCATAAAACTATGTAAAAAAAAAGCAAGAATAAAGATTACTTACCGAACATAGCTACGCTTATCATCTACCTCAATGGCATCTTCTGTAATTACTTTCAGTTCTTCTAGAGAATAAGGATGTTCAGGATCTTTAATGTCTCTTATATGGTGTAGGAACTCTTACGCTAAGGAGGACAGAGGATATTCAATATTGTATATTATGTAAATAGTACTAATACAAATGATATTCATGAAAGAAATTAAATTAAGTTGAAGAAGGATATCAAATATTTCTAGTTGGTCAATGAGTTCAGTTGCATATTCATCAAAATCGCCATCACCAGGTCTACTTCGAACAGGGCGTTCCTTCTTTTCATATACAACTGGATTTGCATTGATTAAGGCCGGTGCCATTTTCTGCGTGAGTTACATGTTTGTGATCGGAAGTTACAATAATTCAAGTTTGAGGAAGCACATATAAATTAGAACACTCAGAAAAAAACGAAAACATGTTCACAAATTGGAACAACAACAGATAAAGCAAAAGTTAACGAGCACCTAATTTAGGTGTCATTTTTATTAGGGCTTTGTGAATTGAGTATATATTACATTTTGATTTATTTTTCTTATTACAACTAACAGTTTTATATTTGGACTTATTAATCAGCCAACATGAACCATTTTTGTAACCCTTAAAAACATGAACAACAAACACATCAGATATCATATATCAACAGCAAATCAGAAGTAGCAAACAAGTAGCTGTGGCTATCGAAGGCAGTTTAAAAAAAAGAAATCGACTAACATCGATTGATAATAACACCAACATCAATTGATAACCATGAATTTGGTATCACTTTATATCAAGATTGGCGATTTAAAAAGAAAGCAGAAAAAAGGAAGAAAGAAAGCAGGAAAAAAAAGGAAGAAAGAATGGAACCTAAGGTGGGTTGCGACAGTGTAGCTCTGGCTATCGAAGGTCTCCGGCCGGTGGCTCCGTCGGTTGAACAACGGTCGTCGAAAATCCTTCACGGCGTTGGCGACCAGAAACCAAAGGCCTAAATCGTAGCGTTTTGACCGATTAAATTGGAAAATTTTCCAATAAAGTCATGAAGTTTGGTTCTATCAACGTAAAAGTCTTTTATTTTATTTTTTTTTCAATTTAGCCCAAAAAAAAAAAATATTTGCAAAATAAACCATTTTCCCGGTTAATGTCGATTTTTAGGGGTTTTCTGAAAATTTTAAGGATTTTTCTGAAAATAAACAATCATAGATGATTTTTTCATTAATAGGGTTAAAGTTTAAGATTTTTTTTTGAAAAATTTTCTCTTTATATTTACTAAACTGATGAAAAAAACTCATATAGATGGTATCTTAATGATTGTAGTTATCATATATAATTTAAGAGGACTTTACTGATTTGTCGTATGAAGCGTGTTTTTAGACCACATGCTACCTTCATTGTTGCATATTCAGGTCTTGGTGTAAAAAATAAGTGACTTAGGTGTAAAAATGGCAATGGGAGAAATTTCTACTTTTTTAGAATTGATCAAATTAAATTTAAGTTGTTCGTATTTAAGTTGTTCTAAAACAAACAACTTAAATGCCAACATGGTTAAATAGTTACAAAGAAAGTTATAGAAGCTACAATACTTACAAAACGCATGTTAATCACTGGCTGAACTAATATATTGGTAGGGGTAACTTGTGCTACCATCATTTTCTTCCCATAAGTATTACAAATATTTGACTTTTAGTCGGCCATGTGCCACACACAATTCAATAAGGTTTACGATTATAACTTTAAATTAAAAAATGCGCAAGTTACAACTAATTATATATCTATATAAAAAAATTTCAATTATTTTAAGACAAAATTTCACAAACGACAATGTTTTTGAAAATAGCATTTTCAGGACTTTTTTAAAAAACATTACACTGAAAGTTCTTATGGTTTCAAAATCAAACACAGATAATCTTTTTATCTAACTCCGTTAAAAATAAAGATTAAGTATATATAAATTGCCTATTTGCCCCTCTTTATTTCTTTTGTCTTTTTTAACAAGGTCCCCACATATTTCCTCTCTCTTCTTTCTTATCTCTTCTCTTTCTCTACCGCATACTCATCCTAAACCACTCTCACATCTTCTTTCTTAAATCAATTTCTCTCTCTCTCTCTCTCTCTCTCTCTCTCAAGAGAACACTTTTATCGCCGAAAAATACAACCACCATCACACCTTATGATTGATTGAAGCTTCGATTCCCATTAGGCCATGAAATGGCCCCGCATACTCGGCAGACTTGGGCTTTTTCGTTTTGGGCTTCGGTTTGGGCTTGGTTGTATTGGGCCATGTTGGGCCATCTGGATTTTTATAGTTGGGCTGTTATGACTTGTTGGACTTTCTTGGGTAAAGGCCCACGAAAGGAATTGGGCCCAATTTGGAAAATTGGACCATATTTGGGCCTTAGATGTTTATTTTGGATTTTGGGCATTTGGTCATCTAGTTTGGGCCTTGGCTTTGGGCCAAGCTTGAGAAGGGTAAAAATGTCTTTTACCTTAATTTGGACTCATAGTGTGAGTCGGGGGCTAGATGTTGACGGGTTGTCATTGTGGTATTTGATAGCGCGTGGATTTTAGCGGATTTGCAGTCAGAGATTATTCGTGGGATCAACTGTTGATGGGGTGTTGTTTTGATATTGGCAGTTCGGGGATCGGTCAGCCAGCAGCCAGGGATCGTCTATGTAATTTGGCAGTGCAAGATGAGTTGTCCTCATTGTACTTGCGGTTCGAAGGCACTAATGTCGGCCTATTGGATTGATATCCTGTTATGCATGTTGCTATGCTGTCATGATCTGTTAGATCGGTATCCTGGTAGATAGAATGTTGTTATGATTAGTGATCTGTGATCTGTTTGTCTGGTTGTAGACTGTCATATGATTATCTGTTATATGTGTACATGTTTGGTCGGTGGCTGAGGCTTCACCGCTCTGTACGTAAGCCAACAGGCCGGGGCATTCCAACCCGATGGTTGAATGGGCCCGAGGGTATTCCAACCCGATGGTTGACTTGACCTATAGTATGTTGGCATTCCAACCCGATGGTTGAGGGCATGGGGTATTCCAACCCCATGGTTGACTGGACCCATAATATGTTGGCATTCCAACCCGATGGTTGAGGGCCTGGGGTATTCCAACCCGATCGTTGAATGGACCCATAGTATGTTGGCATTCCAACCCGATGGTTGAGGGTCTGGGGTATTCCAACCTGATGGTTGACTGGACCCATAGTATGTTGGCATTCCAACCCAATGGTTGAGGGCTTGGGGTATTCCAACCCAGTGGTTGATTGGACCCATAGTATGTTGTTTGTGATATGTGTTATTTGTTGTGTGTTGGTAATTTGGGGGAACTCACTAAGCTTTGTGATTATAGTTTTGTTTATGGTTTCAGGTTATTCAGATGATTCGTGGCAAGACGAAGGCGTGACCGTACACATCCTTGGTTTTACAACAGATTGGATCTTGGGAGACTCTGATTTTAAATTATGTTTTGGGAAACAATGTTTATGTAAACACTTTTGTTAATAAATGGGTCGTTTTGAAAAGTTTATAGTTGCTTAATTTTTTTGGGATGTTACAAGTTAACATCCCAAAAAGTTTCAGCAAATCTGTTGATGGCATGGAATGTAGGAGTAGGGTGTAATACTTCTATTGTTATGTTGTGTTGGAATTCACTAAGCTTCGTGCTTACCCTTTCCTTTATAAATGATTATTACATGTACATATGGTATGAATGAGGCTTTAGCTTGACTTTACACTGGCGCGGTTGAAGATTGGGTCCTTGTCACAGACTCTTGATATGGGATTTTAAGAATATTAGTTTTCCGCTGTTGTTTTGAAGTATAAATGGATTAATATTGTTGGAAGTGTGTTTTGATTTTGAAATGTTATTTGAATACTTGAAACTTAACAGTTTTGGTTAATTAATGGATTTAATGGTTTTTATTATAAATATAAATGTTTTCAAAAGTTTAAATTTATTGTAATTTTTGGGACGTTGCATAATAGCACCAATCAGTAATAAGGAAATTCAACCAACACCAGAACTATAACGCTTGAGGGTTAATGCTTGGGAACACCATGACTATATAAATTTCATTGGTGTCTCCTAATGGCGTGTGTAAGATTTTAGGTATAACAATGGCAGGGTTAATTTTCATCCATACAAAGTGGGGGAAATGGGTGGATTGGGGTGCTTTAAAGAGGTAATAGTTCATCTGTAACACGGGCTCTTGGTAGCAATGGTTTAAAGGCTTGAGGTCATTGTTTTGCTCTAAACAAAGCTTAAAGAAAATTAATTACAAAATAGAAAAAACATATTATTCTTTATAAATATATTACTTGATATATAGTTGGATTATTTGGAATAGAAAACTACAAAGTGTGGTTATTAAAGAATGGAATTTGGTGTTTAGGTATGCTAGGGAGTAAAGGTCTTTGTGTATGTATATATTATGAGTAAAGTAGAAAAATGGTCGTTGTGGTATATTATATTTTCCATAGTTGATCCAAGGGTAAATGAGTCATTTTAAAAATATTAACATGACAATTGTTAGATTTAACAGTCGAAGGATTAACCGTATAACATTTTGAATCCCCAAGGACCACAAATGTAATGTATTCCAAAGATATCGTGAAAGTGGCATTTTTTAGAAACCACATGAACCATTTATTAAATTTGTCTTATTTTAATGTTTTGATAATCCCCTCTATTATACGTTACCTTTCAGTTTTAGCTAAATTATAGGCTTCTACTCAAAATTACTAGATATTCATTACTTAATTTAAAATAACATGTCATGCTAATGAGGGTTATAATCAACTTTCGATTACTAGATGTTCTTAATGGATTTGTCTAAGGTTGATTCTAGTTGCATCTGGTATAACATAATTGCATATGGTATAACAAAATGTTTGCTTGATTATCTTTCAACATAACAAAGTGAGGGTTGATTTTGGAGCAATACTGTAGCACTCGGATTCACGTATGTCATCTTTAGTCCTAGGATCATAGTTTATTTTTGCAAAGAGGTCCTTTGTACGCTGGGCATACATATATGTACGCTTAGCGTACATGAGTTGAAGGATCGCGGACTTGAACCACGTAACGAGGGGCGTACGAAGATGTACGCGGGGCGTACATGGCCATAAAGTAAAATCCTAATTTTCAGGCATGAGCCCTATTTAAGCTCATTTATGACCTTTGGACCTTATCCATTATCAGCCTCCACACCTCCAAACGTTCCTAAAACCCTAGTTTTCCTTGGAGTGTGATCTTTGAGCTTGAAAGTGACCTTGTGGCCCTTTTTGGTGTGTTTGCAAGAAGAAGACCTTGGTGTGCAAGCCTTGGACGTAGTTAAGCTTCAAGATCTGTAATCTACATCATCTTGGGAAGCTTTTGGAGGTAAAAAAACTCATACCTTGTTGATCCTTTTGCTAGATTGAGTTAGGGTTTGTTCATAAGCTAATTTTTGGTCCATGGATTATCTTTTGTGAGTTTGGGCAACTCTAGAAGCTTGTAATGCTAGATCTTACTCCCTTTGGCATGTTAGAAGCATAAAACTGCTATCTTAATGGCTGTTATGGCTCCTTGCATGGGTTTAGGTCCTTAAAGTGAGTCTTAATGGACAAAATGGGATGTTGGGCTCCCATAAGGCATGCAAAGGCATAAAGTTGCCAACTTTATGCCCTAGGACCCCTTAAATAACCAAGATCTGGAGGTTGACGAAGTGGCTGCATGGATTAAGCACTTAATGGCTAAATATGATTAGCAACTTAGTACACTGGGCGTACTAAGATGTACGTTGCGCATACTGCCTGAAGACCGAGTATACTAAGTGTATTGATGATGTACGCTGCGCGTACGCCCAGTGGGCTGTTGGACAAGTTTTAGACTTTTGTGACTTTTGGGCCTTAACTAGTTTTAGGCCTTGGCCTGTTTGGGATAGGTGGGCCAAGTTTTCTGTTATGGGCCTTGTGTGTCATGGTTTGGGCCTTTGGGCCATGGAGCCCGTTATTGTGGATGTGCCTAATATGGTTAGGCCCATTATGGGATAGACAAAATGGGTCATAGTCTAGGAGTTGGACTTAGGGTTTTGTTGTTGGATTAGGTGTCTAAGCCCATAACTATTTTGGTATGTACTTGACCCGATTATGAGCATGGTCCTTTTGGGTTGCCTTCACCATAGCAACTGATAGGATGAATTAAGGAGAAAAAGGGTTAATTATGATTTATTAATATGTTATATGAATAATATATTAAAAGAGAAATCATATTGTTTAATTAATATTAGTCAAGAATTACTTAAGATTTAATTTTGTGGCTAAAAGAGATTAATTAAACTTGGGGGGCTGATATTGTAATTATAAGATAACTGCATTATGGGCTAAGGAACCCTTGGAAAGGGGTTGGACGAAATCCTTATGGATGAACCATAAGATTTTGTCCATTAGGGGATTCTGGAAGGATCTTGTGGGCTGCTTAGAGCCTAAGCAACCAGATGAGGCCTTTGAGTGAAACCCTAATTCCTCAGCTATATAAAACACCCCAGGCATCCAAAAATCGGCCAACCTAACCCTAAGAAGAGTTCGATAGCCGATTTTCCCTCTCCTCTCTCCTTTCTTCTTCCTTGTTACTAGTGGTGTTTGTGACTCCATTAGAGGTGCAACACTTAGGGCACTAAGCTTTCAAGAGTCAAGATCAAGAAGGATTGTGATTGGTATTGCTACATAACAATCAAGGTAAGATCTAAACCCTAATAATATGTAATTTTAAGATTTGTATGCTAGACAATTAGGGTTTATGAGCTTTGGATGATTATTGAATGTATATTAGACAAACTAGATCCAAAGCTTTAGGGTTTGCATGTACACCATAGGATTGATGTAGTGCTCAAAACCCATCAGTGGTATCAGAGCCTAGGCTGTTTGTTTGATGTATTTGATGCTTTACATGATTATTCAAAGCTAGAAATCGAAATTTTTTGGATCTGGAGGCTTGACTCGTTGAGTCCATATGTGAACTCGCCGAGTTCACTGGCAACTCGATGAGTCCAATGTTGGCTCGACGAGTCGGAGTATCAGATGCCAGATTTTTCGGGTTTTCGACCTATTTTGCTGTGGGATAATTACCAAAAACGTTTTTAATTGATAAAATCCGATTTTTATTGATTTGGAGTGATTATCCTTGCCAAAATAGAAGATAATTGTCAACTAATTAGATAATCATTGCCTTATATGATAAACTTGATTTATTTGAATTATTTGATTGGATTATCTTGCCATAAAATTGAATTAGGTCAAATTTAGATAATTACCAATTATTTGATTAATTAAATTATTTTGCATTTTGACCTAGTAAGTTTGAAAAGTTTCAAATTGCACCCTATAGGTTTTATAGTTTAAATTTGAACTTAAAAGTTTTAGTTTTTGAAATTTAAATAGTTAAACCCTAATGTTTTGAAAGGTTTCAAAAACTTATCCTCAAGTTTTGGAATTTAATTTTAATTAAAATGTGTTAATTTTGAAATATTAAATTCTAAAACCCTAAAGTTTTGAAAAGTTCAATTTACACCCTTATGGTTTATTAATTTAATTAAGAGTTTAATTAAAAGAGATAACTAATAAATCGTAATTATATGGTTTAAGATTAATCAAATTAAAGGTCTAACTTATTAATAAGTTTAAACCACTTAGTATTTTAAAAGTATAAAATACAACTTATACTATATAACATGTAAAGGTTTAACATATTATATATGTATAAGTAAAGAGCCAGTCTTACCGTTAGTAGGCCTCATTCACAAAGCTGGTCTCTAAGGGGTGTTTAAGGAAATTGCCTATAAAATGGTGATTGAATGGGTATCCACTATTACCCACTGCACTCTTGACTAGTGGAGGGTCGTTAGCCGAACGGGTAGGATAGGACACAACCTTCCATTATAAGTATAATGCAATGCAAGTAACTAAACCTTTTATAAATTCCCAAATCTTAGTTACTTTAGGAAAAAATGTGGGATTGATGCTATTCCATTAAATTACACTTTGTACCCTTGCCAAGACGTTAGTGGAGTGTGTATGGTTAACCGGCACACTCATTTGAGTCTAGCGAAGGGGGCAAAGGGTGACTCGATGTTTGTCATAGATCAATGGAGCGTGTGTGGCTAACCGACACGTTGATTAGGTGACTGTAGCATTGGGGGCACCAAGTATATTTGCATGGTTATCCACACCTTGTTTGTGATCCTCGGCATCCCAGTCACAAACTTGAAGGGAATAATCGAGATTAAACATGCCATTGAAAAGTTCAATGAATCTCAAAAGATCTAGGAGTTTCAATTCATTTAAAACCTAATTTTCAATTTTCGTTTTTCATGGTGGAAATTGGTAAATCGTCATTTACCTACCTTCAAATGTTCTGCGATTTGGATTACGTCATCCCTCTTCCAAATTGTAGAATATTGTGTTGGATCCTAGCCTCAATATTTCATTTGGGTGATATATTGAGGATTTTATCAACTAACTTGAATTTCTCCCGTTTTGTAGATGTCAAAATCTAACAACTATGGTCTTCCTGAATCCTTTGGAAAAGGTTTTCCACATGAAGATGATGTTCCACGATTGGATTGTAGAAATGGAAATCATGCTTCACTTCCTCCACCTCCTCCACCTCCTCCAATAATTCTCCCTGACCCACGTGTTCGAAGACTTGAAAAGTTCAAGGTCACTCAAGCCCTATTGGCAAACAAACATGAAGATGGAAAGTTTGTATGTGCTCATGTCTTGGATATGAAGTTGCATATTGACAGATTGGGAATGTTGGGTGTCGAAGTCTCTAGGAAGCTGGCTGTTGACTTGGTTCTTCAATCACTTCCTGACTCATATAGTGAGTTCATTAGAGAGTACTATATGATGAACCACGACGTGACCCTCATTGGTTTGACTTATTTGCTTATTGCTGCTGAATCAGAAATGATTTGGCGGACTGGTCAAGCAAAATTATCTGGTAAATCAATGTCCCAACCTTCTATGGACAATGGCGACATTGGAAGTCCAGAAAAGTTTTCTCTACGCAAGAGAAAGGCTAAGTCTGAAATAGTCCCTTGTGTCGTTCCTAAAGAATCTGTGTATTTCTACTGCCAAGAGAAGAGGCATTGGTCACGAAGTTGCCCTGACTACCTGAGAGATCTAAGAGATGGGAGAGTCAAGATGTATGACTCTGCTTCAGGTAAAATCCACTATCTAACTCCATTAAGTTCCTATTTGTAGATTCTTAATACATGATGTGATATGATTACAATTTGATGTTTTGTAGGATCGAAGAAAAGAAAGGAAGCTTAAAGGAAGAGTGAGCTGAGTCTGATCACAAAGAGATGGATTTCGATCGCATAATTCGAAGATCGGATTTTTGAGCTGCTGTTCAAGAGTTTGGATAGATTGCTTAGGAATATGTAATAAGCATAGTTTTCATTTGAATTGCGTTGTAAGGACAAGTTTTTCCGCATTTTATAATTAAATGAAATTTTGAGTTTTATGTTATTTATTTATCCTTGCAATGTTATATGTGAAAATTGATGTTTGTATGTTTCTATTATAAGCAATATTAAGTGGATGTGATTCTTAGTTATGTTATTTATGGTAGTATTGTAATTTTCTAAGTAAGGAAAGATTCCCATCGCCCAAGTTTCAATTGGACAGAAACTTGGAATCATACAACTTGTATTGTGTGATGTATGGAAATCTTGGTACTTAGAAAATTAAGACTAATTCCTTGTTCACATAAGTATGTGAGTCAAGTGAAGGACTAAAGGGTCTAGTACACAATGTTGTGTGCTGATCGGGTCCACCATAAATAACAATGAAAGCTATTCGTCATGTTTTACTAAAGGTTTAGTAAATATGGTTATTCTTATAAGATTAAGTGTAATTCTGAAACATTGGAAAAGTTTCAATGTTTGGCAGAACGGATAAGAAGAATCAATTAGGCAGAAAGATGAAAGTTTCTCCAATCTGAAAAGATGGGAAAGTACTTTAGTATCATGTTTTATGATCGTCTCATTGATTATGAAACCATATCACAATTGATCCTCTAAGTAAATCTTAGTGCACTAGTATGGCTAAGAAGAGGAATCAAGAATTGTTGAAGTGGTTAAATCAAAAGGTGAATCATACTTCGTTCCAAAATCAAGTCTTAGAGTCATACTCCAAGATTGTGACTTGAGTTACACATCTTAAGAAGATTTAACACACTCATCAGATGTAGATTAGAAAAAATGTTTTTCTTACTCTTGCACGTTTGAAATTGGTAAGTTGTGATGTTTTGGATAAGACAAAGACCAACTAAGACCAATGTGTGTAGTGTTTGTCTTAATAAGAATCCGCACTAACTCTTGAATATTTTTTTGTCAAGAAATGTTTCTTGACAAGAGAATCTTATATGTCAAGAGGTCAGTGGGAGTCTAAATGATCTTGAAAAGGTTCAAGAACTAATCAAGAGTAAACCTATTAGACACTAGCACACGACTTGAGGTTTGTAACCTATCGTTTGACACAATTTTGTTTCTATTCCATTCCAGCAAAGTTACTTATGCATATGAGTTCTATGAGTTCTCAATTGACTGCACAAAGGCTAGCACCTTGTTCAATGAAAGTGCATTGACTAGTATAGGTGAGCTGCTAAATACTTGGAAGAAATGGTAAGACCCTTGATGGAAAGAAATGAAGAATGAACAAGTTCTGTCCATAAGAGTTTGGATTTGTCACAAACATTATATTATAATTATGGTTATGACAAATTCACATGGATGAGAGCACATACACCATAAAATCTAAGTGTCATAAGTATTTTCTCCGTTTCATGAAAATGATTGTGAGGAAACACTTTCACTAAGAGAGATTTTAAGGAGATAGCAATTGTAAGAATTGCATTCTCAAATCCGATCATGATTACGACATCCCTCTTCATGGTTTGAATTGTGAGATTTGGAAATTAGTCTAAACCTTTAGGACTTATTGCTATAAGTTCTGAATTAGTTTAGACATACATATGAGCTATCTAAAGGAAGGCGTATGAGTTTGAGAAGCTTAGATAAAGGCTTATCATAGCATCTCGTATAAAAAATATGAACTTTCATTAAGGAAATCAATAAGTATTGATTTCTAGAAGTCCAGTTGTTTTCTGAGTACATGTCAAAGCTAGTGGGAGCATAAGTGTTATGCTGGTAAAGTAATAATTATCATGTTAATGGGAGCATGATTATTATGTTGCAAGTTAGCAATATTAATTATAGAAAACAAAAGTTTCATTTTGCAAAGTTTCAGGGGTTGAAAGGTTGTTTTGCTATAATTAAGGGAGAGAATATTATACTTCATTTCAAATATAAAAGTTTAGATTTAGAAATTTTAATCAAATTTAGTCAATAAAAGATTCAACATAAAGGAATTCTATATATGACAATATTATAGCAAGAAACTGGTAAAGTATCACATTTTTCATTATGAATCGTGTCCCACATGCTTCGCGTATAGGATCGATTGCATATGCTGTAATATTCGACCGTTCTAAATTTTCCAAATGCCTAGGGCATTAAGAGGGAAAAAGGACTAGAACCGGATATGACTAAAATAATTAAACAACTGTCAAGGACAATCTAAGGTTCGACAAGGATTGATCACTTGTGGGCAGTTGGAAGTATAGTAATGAATGGAACATATTGACATTATTATCAATAGATAAGATTCTATTAATAATGAGTTGTCATATGGAAAATATGAAAATGTTTCCATAATGGGAGTTGGATATTAAGAATCTATGTAGATTAGCAACTTTTATGCAAGAAGGATGTTCAAAGGAATGTACTTTGAATGTGAGACTTCGTATCTATGGAATTGTCTTGTAACAATGTCCAATGGAGCACCTTGTAATATCATTAGCAAAGTCTTTGTGACTTTTGTGCTGTGATATTACAAAAGGATCATTGCATAAAATGTTAGAATCAAGCGTATTCTAAAAGTGGCAAGAATTTGGTATTCTTACACTTGTGATAAGGATTGGGAATTGTAAAATGAATGTAATTGGGAATGTTATTCAATTGATCTATTTCACAAAGAAAGGGCCATAGGTAAACATAGTATGCATGCTTAGAGCATGGGATAACTAGTGTTGTAATTCAAGTATTAAGTTGATTATCCGAAACATTATACAATGAATAATGAGTAATCAATATGGTGATTAAATAAAGGTGTCTTATTTATACTCAAGAGTTTGGGGCCATATAGGATTAGTATTATTCTTGTGTTTCACTTTGCATGTTTTGACTTTCCGAATAATAATATTATTTAAACTTTCCACAATCGATCATACTTTGGAAGTAAGTATGAATGAAGATTGTCATGAATCCGACTGTAGATTGTGTAAAGCGTTTTAGACATAGCAAAAGTCTGCTGCAGTGTTCATGAGTGCTCATGTAATACGATTAGAGTATTGGATTAAACCCACGCTCACTTGAATCACTTCATGGATTTTATCACGAGTGATTAGTGAGACGATAATATCTTATATTCTTGAAACCGAGACGTGTCAGTTGTAATTTGCAAGTCAGTTGCACATTGATAATATGTAAACGCACCAGCAACTTGGTGTTATAAAACATATTGTTGTATGTGATTTGATGAGTAGATACAAGCGAGCATTTGAGTCGAAGTTTATCCGTTCCTTTTACCCAAAGTGGGATAAAAGCGATATCTGTGGGCCCCTCGATGATTTAGTGATGACACCCCTAAGCGCTTGGCCAAGCCGGGACTAAGTTGATGTGTTCAATTGTAGTCTGTTGTCAGTCGTCATAAATCGGAAATCGGGAAACAACACATAGACGGAGAGAATGATTATAATCCATGTCTCATGTCTATACGATATCTAGAATGGAGGAATATATGATCCCTTATCTAAAGGACGCATCACTGATAAGATCAGAGTTGACAGCGGCTTTTGAAAGCTACGATTGCTGATCAGGTTCTGAAGTCGTATTTGCAAAATAGTTATTAGACTTATCCAAGTGGGAGACTGTTGGATTAGGTGTCTAAGCCCATAACTATTTTGGTATGTACTTGACCCGATTATGAGCATGGTCCTTTTGGGTTGCCTTCACCATAGCAACTGATAGGATGAATTAAGGAGAAAGAGGATTAATTATGATTTATTAATATGTTATATGAATAATATATTAAAAGAGAAATCATATTGTTTAATTAGTATTAGTCAAGAATTAATTAAGAATTAATTTTGTGGCTAAAAGAGATTAATTAAACTTGGGGGGCTGATATTGTAATTATAAGATAACTGCATTATGGGCTAAGGAACCCTTGGAAAGGGGTTGGACGAAATCCTTATGGATGGACCATAAGATTTCGTCCATTAGGGGATTCTGGAAGGATCTTGTGGGCTGCTTAGAGCCTAAGCAACCAGATGAGGCCTTTGAGTGAAACCCTAATTCCTCAGCTATATAAGGACACCCCAGGCATCCAAAAATCGGCCAACCTAACCCTAAGAAGAGTTCGATAGCCGATTTTACATCTCCTCTCTCCTTTCTTCTTCCTTGTTGCTAGTGGTGTTTGTGACTCCATTAGAGGTGCAACACTTGGGGCACTAAGCTTTCAAGAGTCAAGATCAAGAGGGATTGCGATTGTTATTGCTACATAAAAATCAAGGTAAGATCTAAACCTTAATCATATGTAATTTTAAGATTTGTATGCTAGACAATTAGGGTTTATGAGCTTTGGATGATTATTGCATTTATATTATACAAACTAGATCCAAAGCTTTAGGGTTTGCATGTACACCATAGGATTGATGTAGTGCTCAAAACCCATCATTTGTACCATGTCTTGAGTCTGTGACCTAATTCTAATTAGGGTAATTTGTGTATATTCAGTGTGAGATTGTCGGATCGGTAGTCGAGCCGTCAGTATTTACCAGTAGACTAAGGTGAGTCTTCTCACTATATCAATGGGTCGAAGGCACCAATGCCGTCCCATTACTTGACATGTGGAATGAACGTTGTCTATGTGTTTGTTTGACTAAAAGACCTCAGGGGTAGCCCGTGGCACTTGTATGGAAGACCATGGGGGTAGCCCATGGCATTTGGATGTCAGACCATGGGGGTAGCCGATGACAATTCAGGGAAAATACCATGGGGGTAGCCCATGGAAATCGTATGTATGTTGTGTGGCATTTTGCAATTGTATGTTATGTGGTAATTAGGAAACTCATTAAGCCTTTTCTTACAATTTGTATTGTGATTTCAGGTACTTCTGATACTAAGGGGAAGGGCCTGGCTTGATGGCGCATCATTCACTCTCCACTGTTTTCCGCACTTACTGATATTGTTTCTCTGATAATTGAACATGTTTAAGGTGTAATGGATTTTGGAAACAATTTATGGATGTAATTTCCTTTTTTAAAATGAAAAATTTATTTGGATTTTGGGCTGTTACAAGTTGGTATCAGAGCCTTGGTTTGAGGGATTCGGCGACACCCTCAAGCGTGTTAGAACTCAAACTGAGGAAATGATAATATTTTCAAAAGAAAAAGAATCAAATTTTTCTGAAAAAGGTTCTCTTAAGTAAAAGGGATAGTGCAATGCGTGCGATCGACCGAGCTCAAGTAAGTGTTCCCCAAAAAATTAACCATGCTTATGTATTGCAACTAGTATGTTGATATGTGAAGTGCATGCTAGAGTAGGGCTAAGGATACCTTCACGGATTATGTGATAAAATTGTCTGATTTGTGTGATGCCTTATAGCCTAGGAAAATTCTGTGCCATATATTTCTTGGAATCAATGTTGACTCTGTTATTTTCTAAGTGTATGCTTTCAAAGTTATATATGCTTAGGATTGCATAGCCCTAGAATGATGGATTATGCCTCATTTCCGGTTTCTTGTTTGGTTGTGGACTTATGGTAGAAACTTTATTTGACAGTCTATGTGATTCTATTTATGTATAACTTGCATGCATAAGGCAACCTGCGGTGTTGATTGAGGTTTATGGTTCTGTGGGGATTGAGAAATCTTAGAAGAGTCTAGGATATATGTATATGCTGTGTTGTATGAGTTATGTTATGAGTATAGTTGGGTGAATTAGATGTATCAGGTATGACTTTTGGGAAGGTACAAGTAGGTGTGGAAGGTAGTATTGGGCCTGTACTACTGAAAGCACATGACCTGTACCCGAGACAAGAGCAGACCTGGAAACTCTAAGGAGTCCGGTGAGGAGGAATCCCTTCGAACCTCTTTATCGATTGTTTATATGTTGTATTTGCAGTTGAGGAAGGTGGTGGCTACTCGAGGAGGTTTAGGTTCGGGATCAGGTTCTGGTTCGGGTTCAGGTTCTGGTGCGAAACCGATTGATGAGAGGCTGCATGAGCTCATCGCAGCCGAGGTTACTCGTGGCATCCTTGACGCTACCCCGGTGATTTTCGGTACCGTCAAGGAGGGGATTATGGAGATCATGGAGGAACGGTTCAAATCATTTCGAGCTGAGATTGATGTGGGTCAGATTGGGGCTCGAACTCCCTCGTTACGGGAGTTCAAGGCGTGCGGAGCACCTGATTTCTTTGGGGCTAAGGTCCCTATCGCTAGTCGCCATTGGATCACTGACATGGAGAATGCTCAGCGCACGAGCTTTTGCCCCCGAGGCGGAAAAGGTGGGATTCACGTCCTGTATGCTGAGGGACCGAGCGAGGGACTGGTGGGAGGAGGTTACCCGTGAGGTAGGGACGACGGGTGTGGCAATGATGACATGGGAGGATTTTGTGCGGAGGTTTGATACGGAGTTTGCATCGGCTATTGAGGTGCATCAGGTGGTGAGGGAGTTCCAGGACCTTCACTAGACTACGAAGACTGTGGTGGAGATCACTACCAAGTTCAGAGAGAGGGCATTGCTAGTTCCACAGTATGTTGCGGATGAGGAGATGAGGAAGATGAGATATCATGCTATGCTGAGGGATATTCGGGAGTTCGTGAGCATTTCAGGGTGCAAGACCCTGAATGATATGATTAAGAAGGCCCGTGAGTGGGTCAGGCCAAGAAGCCCAAGACCTCCGATACTTCTAGCAGATGACAGAAGGGTCGGGGCCATTGTGTCAAGTGAGGCAAGCCGCACAGTGGGGCCTGTCGGGTAGCAGACTCAGTATGTTACAGTTGTGGCCAGTCGGGTCACATGAGCAGGGAGTGCCCTAAGAAGGGCTTGATTTGTTTCCAGTGCAACCAGAGCATCCATAAAAAGGCCGATTGTCTGAGGTTGTCTGGTGGAGCAGTGGTGTCGCCTGCACCAACCACCTTGAGGAGTACTGATGGCCGCCATGGCAAGACGGAGGCTCCTGCGGTGAAGAGTAGAGCGTTTCAGTTGACCACCGATGAGGCCCGAGCAGCGCCATATGTCGTTACTAGTATGTGACTTATCTCTATCTTTTATTGTTTTCTTTTTATGCTTATGTTTGTTATGATCTTGTATAGGGACCTTTTTGGTCAATGGGTTGGCGGCTCATGTTTTATTTGATTCGGGGGCTAGCCGATCCTTTGTATCTCTTGCGCTCAAAAAGAAGTGTAACACCCAAAAATTTGAGGAACAACTTTCGTTATAAATCACCTTTTGAGGATTGGACACGGTGTGTTGGAGGCACCAACACGTCGTGTCCAGATAAGAAAAGACACGGGTTTCATTATGGGCAACACGACGTGTTTCCTCTTGGAACACGATGTGTTGATGGCTGGAATGAAACCCTAATCTTCCGAGTTTTGCTCCCTGTTTAAAGGAATGAGGAGGCTAGGGTTTGTTCACCATCAGCCCCTCAAGCCCTGAAAGAAACCCTAACCATCTTTCCCTCCCATTTTGAGCTAGTTTGGTGTTTTTGAAGCTAAAGAAGTAAGAAGGTGGCGGAAGGAAGCGAAGATCCAGCAAGCAAGCCCCCATTCTTCAGTTTGGCACTCTTCTGGAACTTTGTAAGTGTCCAAGACTCGATTTTTATCATTCAAAGTTGTCAGATCTTGGGTTTTGTCACCTTTTCCTCTTGTTCTTGAATGTTGAAGCGGTTAGATCTCATAAAGTTTGCAACTGTAACATCCCGAGTCCAGGTATACTTCGAGAACCTTGATCTTTTGAGCTATTGTCTAGTTTGGTCCTTATTATGGAAAAAGTGAAAAACGAGTACGCGGGGCGTACCTGAGGTTTACGCTTAGCGTACTCGTTAGCGTGCATGTGACGCAGAGACCACCTAGTACGCTGGACGTACCCATGAGTACGCTGGGCGTACTAGGCCCAGAATGCAACCCTAATTTGGGGTGAGTCCCATATATAAGGAATATGATGGCCTCATTTCTGGCTACCATTCCCAGAGAGAAAACCCTAAGAGTTCCCTAACCTCCATTCTAGAGCTTGTGTGTGTGTGTGTTTGAGCCTTGAGAGAGTGTTTGTGTGGTTTTGAAGAGAAGAGAAGATCTTGAAGAAGGAGAGTTGGAGTCCAAGCTTCTAGATCTGAGCAAATCTGAGTGGGAAGCTTCTTATTGAGATATAAAGCTTCAGACTTTGCCTTTCCTTTCTTATGAGCATGTTATTTGAGCATTTTAGGGTTTTGTCCCATAAAGGTGGAGTCTTGATGAGATCTTGAACTCCAGAGTCTAGGACCAACCCCTTTTGAGTGTATGAGTAGTGTTATGCCATAAAAATCCAATCTTGGTTGGTGAAATCACTCCATGCATGAGTTATGAGATCCTTGAGACAAAAGAATGTGTATTTTGGAGGATGGTGACTAATCAGCCATGCAAAGGCTTAAAAGTTGATGACTTTATGGATTAAGAGACATCAGAGAGTCCAGATCTGAGATATGAGCTTATGTCTTAACTGATTAAGACCAAAAATGTGAGAAGAGTGAATCTGGGGCGTACGCGCAGCGTAGGGGTCGAGCACCCCGGATTCTGTATAGCAACCGAGTACGTCCAACGTAGGGAGGTGGAACGCGCAGCGTACTCCCTGCTGTTGACTTTTGTTGACTTTTAGGGTTTGGTCAAGATTGAGGATTTTTAAGCCTAGGAGGGGTAAAATGGTCTTTTACCCTTCTGTGAGTTGTAGAAGGGTTAGTCTAGCTTCTTGAGGGCCAATATTAATTAGGGATAATTATTATGTGTTAGGCGGAGGCTAGACCGGTGGTTAGAGTTCGAGATCCCGAGCACGAGATTTTCATTCATTAGCTTACGAGGTGAGTCTTCTCACTATACTTACCTTGAGTGGTAATTTTATGTGTGACCAGAGGGTCTTATGTGTATGAGCTGTGTAATGAGATATCCTGCTATTTGTTTTGTGATATGCTTACTGTGTATTATATTGAGCTGGTGAGTTGAGGGACCAGAGGGTCCATCTGAGTTGTGGGACCGGAGGGTCCTACTGAGACACATTGACCGGAGGGTCTTATTGAGTTATAGCCTCGAGTGGCTAATGAGCTGTGTGTGGTATTTTGGGGAACTCACTAAGCTTTATGCTTACCGTGTTATGTGTTATGTGTTTCAGGTAGTTCCGAGGATCGCGGCAAGGCACCGACATGATTGTACACACTGGCGAGAGATTGTTTTATGATTCTGGGATTTATGTTTTATTTGTTGACATTTGAGACACATGTGATTTTGAGAATGATGAAATGAGATATATTTTGTTTTTAAAATGAGAAAAATTGTTTGAAAATTTTACGTCATTACAAGTTGGTATCAGAGCCTTGGTTTGAGGGATTCGGATGCACCCTCGGGTGTGTTTGGACTCAAACTGAGGATTTGAGAAAGATTTTCAAAAGAGATAAAATTTTTATAAAAATGAGAAAGAGTTTAAGAGAAGACGAGCCGGAGCAGTGTGTACAATCAGCCAGAACCCGAGCGGTGATTTCCCAAAATATCCTCATTTTGTGTTATGAGATATTTTATGATATATAATGCATGCTAGAGAATAGGCTAGGTGATTCCTATATTAGGACTAGGGTGGCCTGATTTGTGATGCCTTAGCCTAGGGATTTCTGTTATTAGTGTTTTGCTTGAGTATGAGTATCTAGCAGGAGCGAGCCATGAGAGGTCTACTGTGAGAGTAGCTTGTGAGGTATAGAGTACTTGTTTTTGGTATCCGGGGAGGAGGACTTGGAGTGAACGCTGATGCGGTGTGGAAGGTAGTATTGGGCCCGTACTACTGAAAGCACCTGATCAGTGAGCGGTCCAAGTAAGAATCCTTAGGATGCTAAGGAGCAAGTAGGGGCGGGTGATCGAGTGTGAGTATGCTCGAGCGAGTCTCTGATGAATTTGTGTTGTGTTTCAGAGACATCATGGTGGGTACACGCCACAACCTTTGTAGCAGTGGGAGTAGTGATGAGGAGATACGGAGGAGGATCCACGAGGAGGTGGTTGCAGCTATCTGAGCAAAGATTCCATAGATGTTTGGGTCTATCAAGACCACCTTGATACAGACGTTCGATGAGCGATACACTGCTATCACTGAGGTTGCTGCTGCCGCGGCCACTGCAGCCGTCGCCGCTGCTAGGCCTCAGGGGGGTGACTCGTTGCTGTTCTGAGAGTTCAGCAACACGAAGCCACTAGAGTTTGATGGGACGCAGGATCCGATTGCTGCGATGAGGTGGATCTCTGATATTGAAGGGTGTTTTTACACGTGTTCATGCCCCGGCCACTTGAGAGTTCGGTTTGCGCTGAACCAACTTCGCTTGGGAGCGAAGGACTGGTGGAAGTTTGTGACAGCTGGTTTTACCCCTGCAGATCATGCTGCAGTTGTTGGGTTTTGAGCATTCTAACACTCCTATGGTGTACATGCAACCCTATAAACCTTGGATCTATGTTTTCTCTATTATACATGCAAATAATCAATATTCCAAGGTTTCATCCTAACTAGCATATTATGAAGCAACTATACTACAAAGTTCTAGTTAGATGACACACCTTTGATGTTGCTTGAAGTCTTGAACTTTAAGAGCTTAGCCCCAATAGTGTGGAAGCCTCAAGTGGAATCACAAATCACCAAAACACCTTGGAAGAACTTGAGAGAATATGTATGCTCACTAAAATCGGCCCACACTTTTTTTCACACACTTGTCCAATTTTGTGAGCCAAGGACCCCTTTATATATTATGGAGGATTAGGGTTACATCCATGTAAACCCTAATACCCATAACCTTTCATTTACATAGGATCCATGGGTTAAAATCTCCATGGACCATCGATGAAAGCTTAGCCCAACCTAAATGAACTTGGCCCATTCCATATATATAAGAGTCCATATTTAATTAGTTCTTTTTGATCACTTAATTAATTCTAAATTAATTCTTGATCAATACTAATTAAATAATATGATTCCATATTAATATATTAGAACTTATAATATATTAATATAAATCATAAACATACTATTCTCAAAAGACTATCCATATAAATTATGCCGGTGAAGTGCAACCCAAATGGACCATGCCGGGTCGGGTCAAGTACATACCAAATATAGTTATGGACTTAGACATTAATCCAACAGTGTCCCACTTGGATAAGTCTAAAACTATTATTGAGTATGACTTTAAAACCTAACTGGCAATCGTAGCTCTTAAAGCCGCTGTCGAACTCTAACCTTGTTAATGACTTGTCCATTAGATAAGGGATCATATATTCCTTCATTCTAGATATCATATGGATTGAGACATGGATTATAATCATTCTCTCTGTCCATTTGTTGTTTCCCGATTTTCGATTTATGATGACTGACTGATTGAACAAATCAAATCAGTCCTGGCTTGGCCAAGCACTCACATGTGTCATCGCTAAATCATCGAGGGGCCCACAGATATCGCTTTTATCCCGAAGGTAAAAGGAATGGATAAACTTCGACTCATATGGCTTGTTCTACTACTTGTTGAATCATACACAAAGGCACGTTTTATAACATCGAGTTACCAAATGCGTTTTCGTGCAATCAATGTATAACCAACTCATAGTAACAACTCATATCTCTACGTTTGAAGAATATAAGATATTATCGTCTCATGATCACTCGTGATAAAATCCATGAAGTGATTCAAATGAGCGCGGGTTGAATCCAATACTCAGAACTTATGAGCACTCATGAGTGTTGTAGCACCACTTTGCCCACCAACTTGGACCTATACAAACCAACCCATGACAGTCTTGATTCATATCTACTTCCAACATATGACCGACTGTGGATGGTTTGAATAACTTAATCATTCAGGAAGAGCGACTTAGTTATTCTGGAAGTCAAAACATGCAAAGTGAAACACAAGAATAAATGAATCAAATATGGTATCAAACCCTATGAATATAAATAAACACTTTTATTTATCACCATACTGATTACTCATTATTCATTGTTTCGGTTTTATCAACTTTATACTTGAATTAAAAACACTAGTTGTCCCATGCTCCAAGCATGTACACTATGTTTTTCTTAAACAATAGCTTTTCCATACACCAAGTATGCACTATATGTTTGTCTATGATCCTTACTTTGTGAAATAAACCAATTGAACATAATTTCAATGATTCTAATTTCACACTCCCAAATCCTTATCGAAAAATGTGAGAATTTCAAATTCCTATCATTTATCGAAATCTGTTTAGATTTTAAACTTATATGCACTGACCCTCCTGTAATGAATATGTACAAAGTCACAAAGACTTGTCAACAGTCATTATAAGGTATTCCAATGGAGATCAACTCCATGGAAACTAAGTCTCATATTCAAAGTACATTGCTTTGGACATGCTTCTTGCATTAAGTTTTCTAATTTTACACAGATAACTTCCACCTATGGAGACAACTCCATATTCTCATTTTGACTATCACTTCTGAATAATAGATGCCTCTTTTCAGAATATGTCAATATGGTCCTTCCAAAATTAGCACTATACTTCCAACTGTCCCTGAGCAACCAATCTTTGGTAAACCTCAGATTGTCCTCGACAATTGCTTAATCATTTTAGTCATATCCAATTCTAGACCTTTTCCCTTCTTAATGCCTCTGGGCATTTGGAAAAATTTAGAAATGACAAATATTATAGCACATGCAATCGATCCTGTACCCAAAGCAAATGGTACACGATTCATGATGTCTCACATAAAGACATGATTCTAGACCAGTCTTTTGCTACAATATTTTTATTTGCCATGTTTTCAAAATTTGACTATGAAGAGGGATGACGTAATCATAATCGAATTTTGAGAACGCGATATATAGAATTTCCTTAAGTTGAACCAATCCAACATGAAATTCATATATATATTCTTGACTAAATATGATTAAGGTCTCAATCTAAGCCTTTAGAACTGAAATGAATTATATCCTCTCCCTTAATTATAGCAAAACAACTTTTTCAATCCCTGCAGCCTCACGAATTGAAACTTTTGTTTTCTATAATTAACATTGCTAACTTGCAACACTAACAATAATTATCATGCTCCCACTAACATGATGATTATTAGCATAACACTTATGCTCCCACTAGCTTTGACATGTACTCAGAAATCAGCTGGACTTCTAGAAATCAATACTTTATTGACTTTCTTACCAAAGTTCATATTTCTGATACGAGATGCTTTGATAAAACTTTATCAAAATCATACACCTTTCCTTAGATAGCATGCATGTGTGTCTAAACAATTTCAGAACTATGAAAAGGGATGCCGTAATCATAGTCTCAATTGTTTAGACCTTTTGCCATCTGCTTCAAATCTACTTGGTGGAAGTGTTTCCTCACCATCATTTTCATGAATCGGAGAGAAACCTTATGACCCTTATATTTTATGGTGTATGTGTTCTTATCCATGTGAATCGTCAAAACCATAGTCAAAAGGCAAGGATAATGACAAATCCAAACTCATATGGACTGAACTTATGCAATCTTAACTTCTTGCCACCTGGCAGTACAGAGCCTGCCATTGCTTCCAAGTTGTTATGCAACCAATTGAGAACTTTCAGAACTCCTATGCAAAGCCAACTTTAACTGGAATGGGCACAAAATATGTCAACATGATAGGTTATAAACTTCAAGTCGTGTGCTAGTGAAGAACCTCAGGTTTTATTCTTGATTAGTTCTTGAAGTTCTTTTTAGGATCTTTAAGACTCCCACTATCCTCTTGACATATAAGACTATCTTGCCAAATATTCAAGAGATAGTGCGGATTCTTTATCAAGACAAACACTTCACACAATTGGCCTTAGTTGGTCTTTGTTTTATCCAAAACATCACAACTTACCAATTTCAAATGTACAAGAGTAGGACACTTTTACTCTTACATTTGACAAGTGTTTTAAACCTTTCTTTAAGATATGTCACTCAAGTTACAATCTTGGAGTATGACTCTAAGAATTGTTTTGGAACGAAGTATGACTCATCTTCCTGATCTAACCATTTCAACAATTCATGACTCATCTTCTTATTCATAAGAATGCACTAAGATGACCTTTAGAGGACTAATTGTGATATGATTTCTAAATCATTAAGATGATCACAAACATGATACTAAAGTACTCTCCCATCTTTTCAGATTTGAGAAACTTTTATCTTTCTGCCTAATTTGATTCTTCCTATTCGTTCTGCCATACATTGAGACTTTTCTAATGTTTCAGAATTATACTTAAACTTGTAAGTATAACCATATTTACTAAACTTTAGTAAATCAAATAGTCTTAACGAGCTTTGTGGTGGACATGAACAGTGCACAAGAATGTGTACTCGATCCCTTTAGTCCTTCACTTGACTCACACATCCATGTGAACAAGTAATTAGTCTTGATTTTCCAATGCTTGAAAGTTCTCATTCATCATACTATTCAACTTGCATGATTCCAAGTTTCGGTCCAATTGAAACTTGGGTGATGAGGAACTTTCCTGATTTGGTAAATTTAGACACTACTACAAATGAAAGAATCAAATCCATTTTCCAATATTGCTGTCAGTGGAATAATATAAGCAACAATTTTCCACAAATGCCATTGTAAGGATACTTCAAATAAATTAAATTAAACAATTTTCTTTTATTTTAAAACTTTGCGGAAAAACTTATCCTTACAATCCACATGGAAAATTGTTGTTATCTATTCCTTAGCAATATATCATAACTTCTTAAGCAACTGCTCAAAATTCTGATGCGATCGAAATCCACCTTCGCGATCAGAATCAGCATTTACTTCCTTTAAGATTTCTCTCTATTCTTTGATTCTTAAAACGTCAACATGTGACCCAGTCACATCATGTAATGAGGATATCAGAATAGAACTTAACAGAGTTAGATAATGGGCTCTACCTGATGTAGACTCAAAATTATTGACTTTAACATCCTTAGGTAAATTTGGCAGCTTCGCAATCAACGCCCCTTCCTTTGGCAAAATAAACATATGTACCCTATGGTAATGGGACTATCTCAGACATAGCCTTTCTCTTTACCATTTGGTCAACCGGGTTGACTATGGCCAATCCCTTTCCATTGGGAAGAGAATGCTTTTTCTGAATTTCCAGTGTCACCATTGTCACTGTCCATAAAGTTTTTGGGAAGTTGATCTTATAATCAAATTTGCTTTACTATCGTTCCAAATCATTGCTGATTCAGCAGCACCAAGCAAATAGATATGATCATTAAGGTTCATGTCATAGTCTGTTTCATAGTAGTCCCAAAGGAACTCACTATGTGACTTAGAAAGTGATTGAACATCCAACTTTCTTAAGACTTTGACACCCAACTCTCCCGGCTTGTCAATATGTGACTTCATCTCTAAGATGTGATCACACATAGATATTGTGACTGGGATGCCGAGGATCATTGAACTTTGAAGGTAGGTGAATCACGATTCACCAATTTCCACCAAGATAAACGAAATGAATTATTAGGTTTTAATTAGTTTTGAAACTCCTAGATTCTTTTGAGATTCATTGAACTTTTCAATGGCATGTTTCAATCTCGAGTGTGCCCTTCAGGTTTTGTGACTGGGATGCCGAGGATCACAAAACAAGGTGTGAAGTAACCATGGAAATATACTTGGTATCCTTAATATTTACCCCTCAATTGATGTGCCGGTTAACCACATACGCTCCAACGATACTATGATAAACATTAATTTACCCTTTGCCTACCTTGTTAAGTCCAGGTTAGTGTGCCGGTTAACCACACACGCTCCACTAACAGCTTAAACAAAGTGCAAAGTGTAATTTCATGGATTAACACCTTATTCACATTTTTCTAAGTAACTAAGATTGGGAATTTATAAGTGTTTAGTTACTTAGTATTTATCATTAATACTTATAATGAATGAATAATTATAGTCCTTGTCCTACCTGTTCGGCTAACGACCCTCCACCGGTCAAGGAAGCGGTGAGTGAGAGTGGACACCCATTAAACTGCCATTTTATTGGCAGTAACCTTATACCCCCCTTATAGACCGGCTTCGTGAATGAGGCCTACTAATGGTAAGACGACTTGCTCTTATACATATAATATATTAAACTTTTAATATTATAATAGTATAAGGGTGTACTTTAGACATTTAAAATACTTGGTGGTTTAATCTATTAATTAAACTAGACTTTTAATTTAATTAAACTCAAACCATATATTTATGGATTTAAAAATACTCTTTTAATTAAACGCTTTAATTAACTATTAATAAAGTCCATAAGAGTTAATTTGAACTATTCAACAAAACATCATAATTCCAATTATTAAACTCAAAATTAAAACCATTTAATTAATTGTTTAAATTATGAACCCAAGAGTTTTAGAATTCAATTCTTTTTTTCATAAAAAACTTTTCCCAAATTCCAAAACTTGAGGGCAAGTTTTGTAACTCTTGAAAACTTTTGGATTCCATAACTTATGGAGTTAAATACTTGTTTTATGATGAATCTTTTCATGTTCCATAACTTAAGAACAAGTTATGGAATTCTTTAAAACATTAAGACCAAGTTTTGTAACTCCATAAAAAACTTTGAATCAATTTTTTTAAAAACCTTTTCATATCCATAACTTATGGAGGTTTCAAAAAACTCTTTAGATCAAACTTTTAAAACTAACAAAATAATCATATCATTTTATCTTTTACTAAATTTGACCTAATTCAACTCATATAGCAAATGATTCAAATTTTACAAATAATTAGTTTTTCACAAAAACAAGTAATTATCTTAAAATTTGACAAACGTCATGTTTTTTTTTCTTTTTTTTTCCAACTTTGAAAATAAAACATTTGCATCAATATAACAGAAAACAACCCATGGCTCTGATACCACTGTTGGGTTTTGAGCATTCTAACACTCCTATGGTGTACATGCAACCCTATAAACCTTGGATCTATGTTTTCTCTATTATACATGCAAATAATCAATATTTCAAGGTTTCATCCTAACTAGCATATTATGAAGCAACTATACTACAAAGTTCTAGTTAGATGACATACCTTTGATGTTGCTTGAAGTCTTGAACTCTAAGAGCTTAGCCCCAATAGTGTGGAAGCCTCAAGTGGAATCACAAATCACCAAAACACCTTGGAAGAACTTGAGAGAATATGTATGCTCACTAAAATTGGCCCACACTTTTTTTCACACACTTGTCCAATTTTGTGAGCCAAGGACCCCTTTATATATTATGGATGATTAGGGTTACATCCATGTAAACCCTAATACCCATGACCTTTCATTTACATAGGATCCATGGGTTAAAATCTCCATGGACCATCGATGAAAGCTTAGCCCAACCTAAATGAACTTGGCCCATTCCATATATATAAGAGTCCATATTTAATTAGTTCTTTTTGATCACTTAATTAATTCTAAATTAATTCTTGATCAATACTAATTAAATAATATGATTCCATATTAATATATTAGAACTTATAATATATTAATATAAATCATAAATATATTATTCTCAAAAGACTATCCATATAAATTGTGCCGGTGAAGTGCAACCCAAATGGACCATGCCGGGTCGGGTCAAGTACATACCAAATATAGTTATGGACTTAGACATTAATCCAACAGCAGTGACATGGGAGAGGTTTGTTCAGATGTTCTGAGACGAGTATGTTCCCCCGGTGGAGAGGGAACGTTTGGCACAGGAATTTCTGTCTTTCAAGTAGAAGACAAAATCAGTGACTGAGATTTCGAGGATGTTCCATGAGAAGGCGATGTTTTGCCCTGAACACGTGTCCACTGAGCAGGCACGTGTGAGCCGATATCTGAGCATACTGAGGAGGGACATACGAGAGTTCGTGGCGAACTCGTCGTATAAGACATTGGCCGAGCTTCAGGCCAATGCCAGGAGGAGGGAGATTGAGCTTGAGTTGCAGACCATGAAGGAGGAGGAGGAGTCCTGGGGGAGGGACCGGAGACCAGTGCAGTCCCAGCCGGCAACGAAGCGGGCCAAGCCCGCTGATTCCAGAGTTAGGGGCCAGAAGGGCCGCACTTGTGGCAAGTGCGGAAAGAGCCACGAGGGTTCTTGCCTTTCGGGGATTTGCTACAAATGCGACAAGGAGGGGCATATGGCGAAGGATTGCCCCAAAGGATTCTCGGTTTGCTTTCATTGCAACCAGACCGGCCACCGGAAGGCCGAGTGCCCTCAGCTCGTGCAGGGATCTGCACCTACTTCTGTGCGTGCTACTGAGGTTCGGCCAGCGAAGGCCGAGACACCGAGGGTTCGTGGGAGAGCCTTTCAGCTGACAGTGGAGGAGGTCCGCGCAACACCTGATGTTGTGGCTGGTACGTATTCTTATTACATTTTTTTGAGATATGTTGTGCTTATATTGTGATTGTGTATAGGTACTTTTCTTGTGAGTTTTGTGCCTGCCTTGGTGTTATTTGACCCGGGTGCGAGTCGATCCTTTGTATCATTAGCATTTAGTCGCCACATCAGTATCCGTCGAGAGGCGTTGAGTCGACCTCTGAGAGTTTCCATAGCCAATGAGCATGCGGTATTTGTGACTGATGTGATTCGTGGATGTGTGCTTGAGATTTTCGGAGTTAAGTTCCCGATAGATTTGGTACCGATTGCGATAAGGTACGTCTGTGTCATCGTGGGCATGGACTGGTTAAGTCGATTTGGAGCTATGATCGGCTGTGAGCGTCAACTGGTGACCATACGAGACCCCAGTGGGGGAGTGCTTACAGTATATGGCGAGGGTACCCGATCAGGGTCGGCATTTTGTTCGGCCGCCAGAGCAAGACAGAGTCTACAGCAGGGATGTATGGGATTTTTGGCCTATGTGATGGATACGCGGGCTACTACAGAGAGATCGAGTTCTATCTCCGAGGTTCCGATAGTACGCGAGTTTCCAGATGTTTTTCCCGAGGAGTTGCCGGAAGTGCCTCCCGAGAGACAGGTAGAGTTTCAGATCGATTTGGTGCCGGGAGCGGCGCCTATTGCCAAGGCACCTAATCGCCTTGTGCCTCTGGAGATTCAGGAGTTATCCTCACAGCTGCAGGAGCTGTTGGGGAAGGGATTTATCAGGCCGAGTAGCTCGCCGTGGGGAGCCCCGATCCTTTTTGTTAAGAAAAAGGATGGTTCACACCGGATGTGCATTGATTACCGGGAGTTGAACAAGTTGACGATCAAGAACCGTTACCCACTTCCGAGGATCGACGATTTGTTCGATTAGATGCAGGGGGCATCTTGGTTTTCCAAGATCGATTTGAGGTCTGGGTATCATCAGATGAGAGTTCGCGAGGAGGACATCCCGAAGACGGCCTTCAGGACACGTTATGGGTACTATGAGTTCGTGGTGATGCCCTTCGGGCTCACCAACGCACCGGCAACATTCATGGATCTCATGAACCGGGTGTGCAAGCCCATGTTGGATCGTTCGGTGATTGTGTTCATCGACGATATTTTGGTGTATTCGAGATACAGAGAGCAACATGAGGAGCACCTGAGAGAGGTTTTGGGTATTCTGAGATCGGAGAGGCTCTATTCCAAGTTCTCCAAGTGTGATTTCTGGTTACGAGAGGTCCAGTTCCTGAGACATCTCATTAACCAGAATGGTATTTTGGTCGATCCGGCCAAGATTGAGGCAGTTATGACATGGGAGGTGCCGAGATCCCCCACAGAGATCAGGAGTTTTCTGCGACTGGTCGGGTACTATCGGAGATTTATCAGAGATTTCTCCAAGATTGCCATCCCACTCACCAGTTTGACTCGGAAGGGCATTGTCACACCCCAAAACCGGAACGGCGGAAACGTTTTGGGGTGGAGGACGTCATGTCAAGTATCACAACACATGCAGTATAGTAATAAAAAATACAACAACCATTGCATTAATAGTATAAGTTTTACATAGGTTACATTTAGCAACAACATCAAAAGTAGATATAGAGAATAACATAAGGTGCAGCTCGGTACAAGGCTGACTTCGCAAAAGCTCCCGGAGTGTACCTGTCTACTGACGACCTGAGAATACAAGTTATTTTGAAAGAGAGGATCAACATTTTAATGCTGGTGAGTTCATAAGTATTTTAATGACATTGATATAAATACATGTTTTTCCTCAAAATAATCTCATTAAATGATGGCGATATAAGTTTATAGAGTATTTGAATTCCTTCCAAAAAATCCTATATTTTCTAAATAAAGCAGTCTTCTACCAAGACCCGACTGTTTTGTGTTTAAAAGAGCATTTTCCCAAATGTTACTATCATTATCAAAATATAGTTCTACATTATCGTTTTATGTCAAAAACGTTCTAAGTTTAATGTATTAGGGAAAATATTATAGTACCGTAGTTTTATATGAAGAAACTACCGTGGTACTAATTACCTTAAGGCCATGAATTATAAGGTAAATGTGAAGATACTCGTAACCATACTGATTGACGGAAGTAAACACGACGACCTGCTGGCGTCGAAATAAATGTGACATTTGTCATCCCTTGGCTTGGTCGGCCGGGACTGTAGCTAGCAGTCAGGATGTGGGATGGTCTGTCCCGTATAGATCTATACACACAATGCCCGCTCTCCCTCCATGAGACTCTAGTTACCAATTTGACAACGGTGAAATCCGCGTCATGAGGATGTATCTCGTGTTTTGATTTCTATATACGTTTTTTTACTAAAAGTACATGTTTTAGAATATTGATATAGCTAGTTTCTCCTCATAAAAGTTATTGTTGATTTCTAAACTATACCTATTATAGTTTACTTGAGAGGTTATCTAGGTACCTTTGCTACCCAAAGGCGCTGAACTGGAGTAAGAGTTTTAATATCTAAACAGATATACATAATATATAACTAGGACTTCAACGTCACTCGGACAAATAACCGGATACTCTAAGTCCACAACCAAACAAGGAACAGGAAATAAAGCGGGCTATCAGTCCTAAGTCCTTCAACTCCTACTTATATAACTATATCTATATAGACATGAATCTAACAAGAATATAAGTTTAAAAGAATTTGATAAAAGTTTAGTAATTTAAAAAGAGATTATAGTACTTTAAAAGAGATTTGAAAGTAATATATGAAAACCTTTAGCTGAATAAAACAGTTTAACATGCAAAAATCTATTTGATTGACAGTTATTAATCACATGTGATTGATGAAATAACTTAATAGTTCAACTTGTATTCCCCCCCCCCATAAAAGCATTTAAAATCATTTCAAATGTTGATTAAGAGGTATGAACTCACCTGCAGTGAGTAGTTTGGATGGAAGTGCCGGATAGGATGCTAAGTGTCAAGTGAGGACTTGAGCACACACGGATCCTATGTAACATATAATGACACATATATGTATCTAATTAGTGTTTAAGCAACTAATTAAGCAAGCAAAGACACCCTAGGACATGGAAAACGCTTTGTTTCAAGTGCTAGAAGTACAAAGGGTTGCATCTAAGGGTTGTAGGGCTTTTCTTTTGAGTTTACGGTCCAAAAGTAAACTCTCCATGAGTTTACAGTCAAGGGTTTGCGGCCCTAGTGGGTTTACGGCCGTAAACCCATGGTAACTTCCACCATTTTGATGTTCAAGGTTCTTAATTCGAATTGGAAGGGTTCTAGACTTGGTTTCAAGGCTTTAGAAGGGACTAGAGCTCATAATGGCCCCCTTATTAGGGTTTACGGCTCAAGGACCAAATCCTATGGAGTTTACGGTCTAGGGTTTACGGTCCTAGTGGGTTTACGGCCGTAAACCCATGGTAACTCCTATCATTTCGTGGTTTAAGGTCCTTAGCTCATACATGAAAGGTTCTAGTCCAATATCCAAGCCCTAGGAAGTAATGGTGGCACATATGCACACCTAATGGTGTTTACGGCCCAAGGAGATTGCCTTGGCCGTAAACCCATGTGTTCTTGGGAATTCGTGGTGTTTTTCAATGGTTTAACAAGTAATCTAAGCACATAACTAGTTAAGAAGGGTGTACTTACTTATAGGAAGCTTGTAAGAGTGTTTAAGGTCCAAGAACACTAGTGTGTGTTCTTGGTGTTCTTGGTGAAATGAAGAACACTTGAAGATCTATGAAAAAGAGAAGATTTCATGGATGAAATCATGTATAACTACTAGATGAAGTGTTGTATCAACAAATCAAGAGAAGAAACACTTACATTTTTGAAAGATTTGGAAGAAGATCTTATGATACTTGAGAGAGAATGTGGGTGTTCTTGAGCTTGGAAGTGAGAAATGAGGAAGGAAAGGAGTAAACTCATGCCTTAAGCATGAGTTCACGGCCCAAACCCCTCATGTTTGGCCGTGAACACCTCATTAAGGTGTTAATTGTTTTATTTGTTACACAATAATCCTAGAAAATACTTCCTTTCATTTGTTCTCTCGAAGAATTAATATAAAAAAAATACTCAAACGGACTTTAAACCGAGCTAAAAATTAGCAGAAATGAATTTGACTTTTAATTGAAGTGCTTGACTGTAGGGTTTGTACTGTTGGGTTTTGAGCATTCTAACACTCCTATGGTGTACATGCAACCCTATAAACCTTGGATCTATGTTTTCTCTATTATACATGCAAATATTAACTATTCCAAGGTTTCATCCTAACTAGCATATTATGAAGCACCTATACTACAAAGTTCTAGTTAGATGACATACCTTTTGATGTAGCTTGATGTCTTCAAGCTTTAAGAGCTTAACCCCAATAGTGTGGAAGCCTCAAATGGAATCACAAATCACCAAAACACCTTGGAAGAACTTGAGAGAATATGTATGCACACTAAAATCGGTCCACTCTTATTTTCACACACTTGTGCCATTTCTTGTGCCAAAGACCTCTTTATATAGTATGGAGGATTAGGGTTACATTCATGTAAACCCTAATACCCATGACCTTTCATTTCATAGGATCCATGGGTTAAAACTCCATGGACTATCCATGATAGCTTAGCCCAACCTAAATGAACTTGGCCCATTCCATATATATATGAGTCCATATTTAATTAGTTCTTTTTGATCACTTAATTAATTCTAAATTAATTCTTGATCAATACTAATTAAATAATATGATTCCATATTAATATATTAGAACTTATAATATATTAATATAAATCATAAATATACTATTCTCAAAAGACTATCCATATAAATTGTGTCGGTGAAGTGCAACCCAAATGGACCATGCCGGGTCGGGTCAAGTACATACCAAATATAGTTATGGACTTAGACATTAATCCAACAGTCTCCCACTTGGATAAGTCTAAAACTATTATTGAGTATGACTTCAAAACCTAACTGGCAATCGTAGCTCTTAAAGCCGCTGTCGAACTCTGACCTTGTCAATGACTTGTCCATTAGAAAAGGGATCATATATTCCTCCATTCTAGATATCATATGGACTGAGACATGGATTATCAACTCATATATCTAGGTTTGAAGAATATAAGATATTATCGTCTCATGATCACTCGTGATAAAATCCATGAAGTGATTCAAATGAGCGCGGGTTGAATCCAATACTCAGAACTTATGAGCACTCATGAGTGTTGTAGCACCACTTTGTCCACCAACTTGGACCTATACAAACCAACCCATGACAGTCTTGATTCATATCTACTTCCAACATATGACCGACTGTGGATGGTTTGAATAACTTAATCATTCAGGAAGAGCGACTTAGTTATTCTGGAAGTCAAAACATGCAAAGTGAAACACAAGAATAAATGAATCAAATATGGTATCAAACCCTATGAATATAAATAAACACTTTTATTTATCACCATACTGATTACTCATTATTCATTGTTTCGGTTTTATCAACTTTATACTTGAATTAAAAACACTAGTTGTCCCATGCTCCAAGCATGTACACTATGTTTTTCTTAAACAATAGCTTTTCCATACACCAAGTATGCACTCTATGTTTGTCTATGATCCTTACTTTGTGAAATAAACCAATTGAACATAATTTCAATGATTCTAATTTCACACTCCCAAATCCTTATCGAAAAATGTGAGAATTTCAAATTCCTATCATTTATCGAAATCTGTTTAGATTTTAAACTTATATGCACTGACCCTCCTGTAATGAATATGTACAAAGTCACAAAGACTTGTCAACAGTCATTATAAGGTATTCCAATGGAGATCAACTCCATGGAAACTAAGTCTCATATTCAAAGTACATTGCTTTGGACATGCTTCTTGCATTAAGTTTTCTAATTTTACACAGATAACTTCCACCTATGGAGACAACTCCATATTCTCATTTTGACTATCACTTCTGAATAATATATGCCTCTTTTCAGAATATGTCAATATGGTCCTTCCAAAATTAGCACTATACTTCCAACTGTCCCTGAGCAACCAATCTTTGGTAAACCTCAGATTGTCCTCGACAATTGCTTAATCATTTTAGTCATATCCAATTCTAGACCTTTTCCCTTCTTAATGCCTATAGGCATTTGGAAAAATTTAGAAATGAAAAATATTATAGCACATGCAATCGATCCTGTACCCAAAGCAAATGGTACACGATTCATGATGTCTCACATAAAGACATGATTCTAGACCAGTCTTTTGCTACAATATTTTTATTTGCCATGTTTTCAAAATTTGACTATGAAGAGGGATGCCGTAATCATAATCGAATTTTGAGAACGCGATATATAGAATTTCCTTAAGTTGAACCAATCCAACATGAAATTCATATATATATTCTTGACTAAAGATGATTAAGGTCTCAATCTAAGCCTTTAGAACTGAAATGAAGTATATCCTCTCCCTTAATTATAGCAAAACAACTTTTTCAATCCCTGCAGCCTCACGAATTGAAACTTTTGTTTTCTATAATTAACATTGGTAACTTGCAACACTAACAATAATTATCATGCTCCCACTAACATTATGATTATTAGCATAACACTTATGCTCCCACTAGCTTTAACATGTACTCAGAAATCAGCTGGACTTCTAGAAATCAATACTTTATTGACTTTCTTACCAAAGTTCAGATTTCTGATACGAGATGCTTTGATAAAACTTTATCAAAATCATACACCTTTCCTTAGATAGCATGCATGTGTGTCTAAACAATTTCAGAACTATGAAAAGGAATGCCGTAATCATAGTCTCAATTGTTTAGACCTTTTGCCATCTGCTTCAAATCTACTTGGTGGAAGTGTTTCCTCACCATCATTTTCATGAATCGGAGAGAAACCTTATGACCCTTATATTTTATGGTGTATGTGTTCTTATCCATGTGAATCGTCAAAACCATAGTCAAAAGGCAAGGATAATGACAAATCCAAACTCATATGGACTGAACTTATGCAATCTTAACTTCTTGCCACCTGGCAGTACAGGGCCTGCCATTACTTCCAAGTTGTTATGCAACCAATTGAGAACTTTCAGAACTCCTATGCAAAGCCAACTTTAACTGGAATGGGCACAGAATATGTCAACACGATAGGTTATAAATCTCAAGTCGTGTGCTAGTGAAGAACCTCAGGTTTTATTCTTGATTAGTTCTTGAAGTTCTTTTTAGGATCTTTAAGACTCCCACTATCCTCTTGACATATAAGACTATCTTGCCAAATATTCAAGAGATAGTGCGGATTCTTTATCAAGACAAACACTTCACACAATTGGCCTTAGTTGGTCTTTGTTTTATCCAAAACATCACAACTTACCAATTTCAAATGTACAAGAGTAGGACACTTTTACTCTTACATTTGACAAGTGTTTTAAACCTTTCTTTAAGATATGTCACTCAAGTTACAATCTTGGAGTATGACTCTAAGAATTGTTTTGGAACGAAGTATGACTCATCTTCCTGATCTAACCATTTCAACAATTCATGACTCCTCTTCTTAGTCATAAGAATGCACTAAGATGACCTTTAGAGGACCAATTGTGATATGATTTCTAAATCATTAAGATGATCACAAACATGATACTAAAGTACTCTCCCATCTTTTCAGATTTGAGAAACTTTTATCTTTCTGCCTAATTTGATTCTTCCCATTCGTTCTGCCATACATTGAGACTTCTCCAATGTTTCAGAATTATACTTAAACTTGTAAGTATAACCATATTTACTAAACTTTAGTAAATCAAATAGTCTTAACGAGCTTTGTGGTGGACATGACCAGTGCACAAGAATGTGTACTCGATCCCTTTAGTCCTTCACTTGACTCACACATCCATGTGAACAAGTAATTAGTCTTGATTTTCCAATGCTTGAAAGTTCTCATTCATCATACTATTCAACTTGCATGATTCCAAGTTTCGGTCCAATTGAAACTTGGGTGATGAGGAACTTTCCTGATTTGGTAAATTTAGACACTACCACAAATGAAAGAATCAAATCCATTTTCCAATATTGTTGTCAGTGGAATCATATAAGCAACATTTTTCCACAAATGCCATTGTAAGGATACTTCAAATAAATAAAATTAAACAATTTTCTTTTATTTTAAAACTTTGCGGAAAAACTTATCCTTACAATCCACATGGAAAATTGTTGTTATCGATTCCTTAGCAATATATCATAACTTCTTAAGCAACTGCTCAAAATTCTGATGCGATCGAAATCCACCTTCGCGATCAGAATCAGCATATACTTCCTTTAAGATTTCTCTCTATTCTTTGATTCTTAAAACATCAACATGTGACCCAGTCACATCACGTAATGAGGATCTCGGAATAGAACTTAACATAGTTAGATAATGGGCTCTACCTGATGTAGACTCAAAATTATTGACTTTAACATCCTTAGGTAAATTTGGCAGCTTTGCAATCAACGCCCCTTCCTTTGGCAAAATAAACATATGGACCCTTTGGTAATGGGACTATCTCAGACTTAGCCTTTCTCTTTACCATTTGGTCAACCGGGTTGACTATGGCCAATCCCTTTCCATTGGGAAGAGAATGCTTTTTCTGGATTTCCAGTGTCACCATTGTCACTGTCCATAAAGTTTTTTTTTTTGGGAAGTTGATCTTCTAATCAAATTTGCTTTACTATCGTTCCAAATCATTGCTGATTCAGCAGCACCAAGCAAATAGATATGATCATTAAGGTTCATGTCATAGTCTGTTTCATAGTAGTCCCAAAGGAACTCACTATGTGACTTAGAAAGTGATTGAACATCCAACTTTCTCAAGACTTTGACACCCAACTCTCCCGGCTTGTCAATATGTGACTTCATCTCTAAGATGTGATCACACATAGACCTTGCTTGCCATTAGGGCTTCAGTGACCTTGAACTTGTGGGTTAGGGAGAATAATTGGAGGAAGTGGAGGAAGAGAAGTATGACTTCCATGAGCCAAACTCGGGAAGTCATATTCATTAGGAAAGCTTGGTTTGGGAAGATCATTGTTGTCTAAACCAGACATCAACAATGGGAGAAATTCACGTAAAGTTGATTTAAGTCCTTAATATAACACCCAATATGATATATTAAGGCTAGGACCCAACAAACTATTTTATAACTTGGAAGAGGGATGCCGCAATCCAAGCTATAAAATATTTGAAGGTAGGTGAATCACGATTCACCAATTTCCACCAAGATAAACGAAATGAATTATTAGGTTTTAATTAGTTTTGAAACTCCTAGATTCTTTTGAGATTCATTGAACTTTTCAATGGCATGTTTCAATCTCGAGTGTGCCCTTCAGGTTTTGTGACTGGGATGCCGAGGATCACAAAACAAGGTGTGAAGTAACCATGGAAATATACTTGGTACCCTTAATATTTACCCCTCAATTGATGTGCCGGTTAACCACATACGCTCCAACGATACTATGATAAACATTAATTTACCCTTTGCCTACCTTGTTAAGTCCAGGTTAGTGTGCCGGTTAACCACACACGCTCCACTAACAGCTTAAACAAAGTGCAAAGTGTAATTTCATGGATTAACACCTTATTCACATTTTTCTAAGTAACTAAGATTGAGAATTTATAAGTGTTTAGTTACTTAGTATTTATCATTAATACTTATAATGAATGAATAATTATAGTCCTTGTCCTACCTGTTCGGCTAACGACCCTCCACCGGTCAAGGAAGCGGTGAGTGAGAGTGGACACCCATTAAACTGCCATTTTATTGGCAGTAACCTTATACCCCCCTTATAGACCGGCTTCGTGAATGAGGCCTACTAATGGTAAGACGACTTGCTCTTATACATATAATATATTAAACTTTTAATATTATAATAGTATAAGGGTGTATTTTAGACATTTAAAATACTTGGTGGTTTAATCTATTAATTAAACTAGACTTTTAATTTAATTAAACTCAAACCATATATTTATGGATTTAATAATACTCTTTTAATTAAACGCTTTAATTAACTATTAATAAAGTCCATAAGAGTTAATTTGAACTATTCAACAAAACATCATAATTCCAATTATTAAACTCAAAATTAAAACCATTTAATTAATTGTTTAAGTTATGAACCCAAGAGTTTTAGAATTCAATTCTTTTTTTCATAAAAAACTTTTCTCAAATTCCAAAACTTGAGGGCAAGTTTTGTAATTCTTGAAAACCTTTGGATTCCATAACTTATGGAATTAATAGTGTTTTATGATGAAAATTTCCATGTTCCATAAATTAAGAACAAGTTATGGAATTCTTTAAAACATTAACACCAAATTTTGTAACTCCATAAAAACTTTGATATCAAATTTTTTTTTTTTAAAAAAAACTTTCATATCCATAACTTATGGAAGTTTCAAAAACCCTTAAGATCACAACTTAAAAAAAAACTTTTGAGCTCCAAAATTTTATGACAAAATTTGTAACTCCTTAAAACATTTAGATCAAACTTTTAAAACTAATAAAATAATCATATCATTTTATCTTTTACTAAATTTGACATAATTCAACTCTTATAACAAATGATTCAAATTTTACAAATAATTCGTTTTTCACAAAACAAGTAATTATCTTAAAATTTGACAAACGTCATGTTTTTTTTTCCTTTTTTTTTCAACTTGAAAATAAAACATTTGCATCAATATAACAGAAAACAACCTATGGCTCTGATACCACTGTTGGGTTTTGAGCATTCTAACACTCCTATGGTGTACATGCAACCCTATAAACCTTGGATCTATGTTTTCTCTATTATACATGCAAATATTAACTATTCCAAGGTTTCATCCTAACTAGCATATTATGAAACACCTATACTACAAAGTTCTAGTTAGATGACATACCTTTTGATGTAGCTTGATGTCTTCAAGCTTTAAGAGCTTAGCCCCAATAGTGTGGAAGCCTCAAATGGAATCACAAATCACCAAAACACCTTGGAAGAACTTGAGAGAATATGTATGCACACTAAAATCGGCCCACTCTTATTTTCACACACTTGTGCCATTTCTTGTGCCAAAGACCTCTTTATACAGTATGGAGGATTAGGGTTACATTCATGTAAACCCTAATACCCATGACCTTTCATTTCATAGGATCCATGGGTTAAAACTCCATGGACTATCCATGATAGCTTAGCCCAACCTAAATGAACTTGGCTCATTCCATATATATATATATATATATATATATATATATATATATATATATATATATATATATATATATATATATATATATGAGTCCATATTTAATTAGTTCTTTTTGATCACTTAATTAATTCTAAATTTATTCTTGATCAATACTAATTAAATAATATGATTCCATATTAATATATTAGAACTTATAATATATTAATATAAATCATAAATATACTATTCTCAAAAGACTATCCATATAAATTGTACCGGTGAAGTGCAACCCAAATGGACCATGTCGGGTCGGGTCAAGTACATACCAAATATAGTTATGGACTTAGACATTAATCCAACGTGTACAAATGGAAATTTCGGGTTGTCACAGGCATCGCGTTTACTTGGGGTCCCGAGCAGCAGACCTCATTTGAGACCCTTCGCCAGAGACTGTGTGAGGCTCCCGTGTTGGCCCTTCCGGAGGGGATGGATGATTTTGTGGTTTATTGTGATGCATCTATTACGGGCATGGGTGTGGTACTGATGCAGAGAGGGCACGTGATAGCGTACGCATCGAGGCAGTTGAAGCCTCATGAGGCGAGATATCCCACCCACGATTTGGAGCTGGGGGAAGTGGTGTTTGCCCTCAAGATCTGGCGTCACTATCTGTACGGGGTTCGGTGTACCATATACACGGACCACAAGAGTTTGAAGTATCTTATGGATCAGCCCAACCTTAACATGAGAGAGAGGAGATGGTTGGATGTGGTGAAAGATTACGACTGCGAGATCCTGTACCATCCGGCCAAGGCTAATGTGGTAGCCGACGCCCTGAGCCGTAGAGCAGAGAGTACTCCGATCTGAGACGTGTGTATGAAGATGACAGTGATGACTCCAGTTTTAGATATCATTCGAGATGCACACGAAGAGGCCGTGAGACCAGAGAATCGCAAGAGAGAGCGAGTGATTGGGCAGGTGTTCGAGTTTGTGATGGACAGCCGAGGACTTATGACCTTTCAGGGGAGGATTTGGGTGCCCTATACGGGCGGAGCTCGACGTACATTGATGGAGGAGGCGCATAGATCAAGATTCTCGATCCATCCCGGGGTCACTAAGATGTATTTGGACCTGAAGAGAGATTATTGGTGGCCATGTATGAAGAGGGACGTTGCGTGGGTAGTCGAGAGGTGCTTGACCTGTCGTTGGGTTAAGGCCGAGCACCAGCGTCCTCATGACATGTTGCAACCACTGAAGGTTACCCAGTGGAAGTGGGAACAAATTTCTATGGATTTTATCACCAAGTTGTCGAGGACCGCGCGGGGTGTCGATGCGATTTGGGTGATTGTGGACCGGTTGACGAAGAGCGCTCACTTTCTCGCTATTAGTGAGAGCTCTTCTGCAGAGAAGCTGGCAGAGATATATGTGAGAGAGGTGGTGGCTCGGCATGGGGTGCCGATATCCATAGTAATAGATCGGTATGTGCGATATACTTCCAGATTCTGAAAGAAGTTCCATGAGGAGTTGGGTACGCGATTGCATTTTAGCACAGCCTACCACCCACAGACAGACGGACAGAGTGAGCGGACGATTCAGACACTCGAGGACATGCTTCGAGCGTGTGTTATGGACTTCGATGGAAGTTGGGACACATACCTACCCCTGGCTGAGTTTTCTTACAACAACAGCCACCATTCCAGTATCGGCATGCCTCCTTTTGAGCTCCTTTATGGGAGGAGGTTTCGGACCCCCATTTGTTGGGGAGAGGTAAGGCAGCGAGTGATGGGTGGCACTGAGATAGTGCTCAAGACGACTGAGCAGATTCAGCAGGTCAGACAGAGATTACTGACGGCTCAGAGTCACCAGAAGAGTTATGCGGGCAGGCGACGATCCGAACTCGAGTTTTAGGTTGGAGATTTCGTTCTCCTGAGGGTATCCCCGTGGAAAGGGGTAATACGGTTCAGGAAGAGGGGCAAGCTGGGGCCCCGATACATCGGCTCTTTCAGGGTGATCGCTAGAGTGGGTAAGGTAGCATACCGCTTGGAGCTACCTGTGGAGTTGAGCCAGATCCATAACACCTTCCACGTGTCCCAGTTGAGGAAGTGTGTGGCCGATGAGACGAAAGTGGTACCACTAGAGGACATTCAGGTGGATACGAGGCTGAATTATATCGAGAGACCGATCGCAATTATGGATCGAAAGGTGAAAGTGTTAAGGAACAAAGAGGTGCCCCTGGTTCAGGTTCAGTGGCAACATCGGAAAGGGTCCGAGATGACTTGGGAGTCGGAGTCCGAGATGCGGGAGCAGCATCCGGAGCTATTTAAGAAGCATGACTTTGAGGGCGAAGTCTGATCCTAGTGGGGGGGGGGGGGAATTGTAACATCCCGAGTCCAAGTATACTTCGAGAACCTTGATCTTTTGAGCTATTGTCTAGTTTGTTCCAGTTGGATAAGGTGTCTAAGTCCATAACTATTTCTGGTATGTACTTGACCCGACCCGGCATGGTCCATTTGGGTTGCATGGCATCATGCATTTGGATAGACTAAATGAGAGAAATAACCTTGTGGTTTATTAATATATTATAAGTTCTAATATATTAATAGTATTATTTAATTTGTATTGATCAAGAATTAATCTAGGATTAATTAAGTGATCAAAAGATGACTAATTAAATATATGGGTTGATTATGTAAATCATCCATAACTTATATAGTGGGCTAAAAGGCTCCATGGATAATCAAGTTGGATTAAACCCATTGGATGCTCCATGGAGGCTCCATGGGAGTTACAAATCCATGGGTTATGGAAATGAAGAGTCATGTCACATTAGGGTTTACATGGTGTAACCCTAGATGTGACACACTATATAAAGAACATCATACTCACCAAAATCGGCGACACTAAGAAACAAGAGGGCTAGAGCCGATTTTGCAAGTGTAAGATTCTCTCAAAGTTTACTCCTTTGCATTTGGTGTTGTGTGAAGCATTTGAGGCATCACACTTGGGGTGCTAGGCTCACAAGGTTTCAAGGATCATAATCAACAACAAGGTAAGTTATTCTATCTTTCATTCAAGTTAAAAATGTTCCCCATGTATGCTAGATAGGAATATAACCTTGGAATTCAACTTTGCATGATTATTAGACAAACATAGATCCAAGGTTATTAGGGTTGCATGTACACTTAGGAAGTGTTAGAATGCTCAAAACCCATCAGTGGTATCAGAGCCTAGGTTTGTTTGTTGTTTTTTTTTGTGTGTGCAAACAGCTTGAAAAAAAAATCGTTTTTCTGTTTTCTGCTCGTATGAAAGTTTGCACATTTGTTGCTGGAAATGGACTAGAAACATTACCCTAAACTGTTTTGATGTTTTAAAGCTTGTTTTAGATGGTGTAATGTTTATACTAATCCATTTACAATGGCAATTATTAAAATTACAAGTTTTTTTTAAGTGTAATTTTTTGATTCTTGAAAGTGTTCATATTCATGTTCTTGAACTTATGAAGGTTAGATGATCATAGGAATTGTTTGTAACCTTCATGGTAGTTTAATTCATGATCATAATGTGTTTTAATGGAGTCCATAACTTGTCCTCAAGTTAAGGAAAACCAAAAGTCTCACTTTTATTAAAGCCATTAAAAGAACACAAGAGTTATAAAAATGAAGAGTCTTCATTTTTATTACTCAATTAATTCATAAGTTATAAGAAATGAAAAGTTTTGGAAGTTTACAAAACTTGCCCTCAAGTTTTGGAACATGTAAAGTCTTGATTAAAACTTTACTTCCAACCCTTAGAATTTTAAAAGTTAAAATTCAACTCTTATACTTTATAATATTATAAGTTACTAATATATATATGTATAACGTCAAGTCGTCTTACCGCTAGTACGCCTCATTCACGAAGCCGGTCTATAAGGTGGGTATAGGGTTGTTGCCTATAAAATGGCAACTTAATGGGTGTCCACTCTCACCCACCGCTTCCTTGATCGGTGGAGGGTCGTTTGCCGAACGGGTAAGACAAGGACTTATAAATTCTCATTAAAAGTATGATGAATATTATAAAGTAACTAAATGCTTTTATTAAATTCCCAATCTTAGTTACTTTAGGAAAATGTGAATAAGGTGCTAATCCATGAGATTACACTTTACACTTTGTTTAAGTCGTTAGTGGAGCTCGTGGTTAACCGACACACTAACTTGGACTTAACAAGGTAGGTAAAGGGTGACTTAAAGTTTATTATAGGTCGGTGGAGCTCGTGTGGTTAACCGGCACATCGATTAAGTAATAAACATTGAGGGTACCAAGTGATTTGCATGGTTACTTCACACCTCGTTTTGTGATCCTCGGTATCCCAGTCACAAAACTTGGAGGGCACACTCGAGATTGAAACATGCCTTTGAAAAGTTCATTGAATCTCAAAAGAATCTAGGAATTTCTAAGAACCAATTAAAAACCTAATATCTATATTTCGTTTTTCATGGTGGAAATTGGTGAATCGTCATTCACCTACCTTTCAAATATGTTATAGCTTGGATTACGGCATACCTCTTCTAAGTTATAATATATTGTGATTGGATCCTAGCCTTAATATTACATTTGGGTGTTTTATTAAGGACTCTCTTAATATCTAAACTAATCTTGTTCTCTTCTTTCAGATGTCTTCAAACAATGCTGCTTCTGGCTCTAATCCTAATGGCTCCTTTACCCTTATGAACTTGTGTGGGAAAGTCACTTTTGATGGATCCAACTTCAATGAATGGATCAGAAACATCAGGATGATTACCCGCTACGAGGACAAAGAATATGTCCTTGACAAGGAGCTTAAGGAGATTGATGAGACCACTGCAACTCCCCATGAGATCGCTGACTTCCGGGCACATGAAAGGGATGCTACAAAAGTGGCATGCATCATGTTGGCCACCATGACAGCGGAACTCCAAAAGTCCTATGAGGACTTCTACCCTTTTGAAATGCACCAAGATCTGATGGAAAGATACCATCAAAGTGCACGACAAGAGAGGTATGAAATCATATACTCTATCATAACAACCATGATGAAGGACGGGGAATCCGTCACGAGCCACATGCAGAAAATGCAAAGGTATGTGGATCGGTTGCTGAAGCTTAATGTGAACTTCCCTGAGGAGCTTGCAATAGATATCATTTTGCACTCCTTACCATCGTGCTATGATCAATTCCGCATGACATATCACATGAATAAGGAAGAGGTCACACTCAGCAAACTTCAGGGACTCCTCAAGACCGCAGAAACAGGTCTTAAGGGTAAGTCGGTTGTTAACACTTCTACTCCAAACTCCGCCCCGGTTTTGGCAATCGGGAAAGGTAGAGGGAAGAAGAGGAAGAGCTCTTCGAAGGGTACCAAGGCTAGGACCCTTGATGGCTCTTCTTCAAGTGGAACCAAGAAAGGTTTTGTCACTCCTTCTTCTGACCCTAAAGAGGCTGAATGCTTCTATTGCCATGAAAAGTCACATTGGAAGCGGAACTGCCCAAAGTACCAGCAAGATGTGAAGGATGGGAAAGTTAAACCCAACCATGCAGGTATTTACACTATCTTATCTAATAACTCACCCCATTCTAACTCTTGGGTCCTTGATACCGGTTGTGGTATTCATATCTGTTCTGATTTGCAGGGACTAAGAAGAAGTGAGAATGTGGAGCATGGAAGAATAAACTTAATCATGGGGAATAGGAAAGCTTTACCTGTCACCAAGATTGGAGTTTATACTTTATCGCTAAGTAGTGGGTTTAGTTTAGATTTGAATAAATGTTGTTATTCGCCAGAAATGGCAAGAAATATTATTTCCTTTCATGCATTGTATAAACAAGGTTTCACCTTTTCATTTGATAATGAAGTTGGTTCGATTAATGCTTTCTTTAATAATGTTCTTTATTTTAAAGCATTACCTTGTGATGGTGTGTATGAAACTGTATCTATGGTTGATAACTTAGGAAATAATGTATTGTGTATTGATTCTGTTAATGATAATAAGTTGGATAAAGCATCATTATGGCATTGTCGTCTTGGACATATAAGCAAGAAACACATAGGCCAACTCCAAAAGGATGGAGTTTTGGAATCATTTGACCTAAAGTCAGATGATAGTTGTGAATCATGCTTACATGGAAAAATGACAAAGTCACATTTCACAGGTTCTTGTGCTAGGGGTAAAGGTTTGTTGGATCTAGTACACACGGATGTGTGTGGACCCTTCAAACATGCCACAAGGGATGCTAATCGTTATTATTTGACTTTTACTGATGATTACAGTAGATATGGATATGTCTACTTAATCAAGCATAAGTCAGAGACTTTTGAGAGGTTTAAAGAGTTTAAACAGGAAGTCGAGAATCAATTGGGCAGGAACATTAAGATGCTTCGATCCGATCGAGGTGGTGAGTATCTTAGTTCAGAGTTCCTCGACTATCTTAGGGAATGTGGGATTGTCTCACAATTGACACCTCCCAGGACACCGCAGTTGAATGGTGTAGCTGAGAGGCGTAATCGAACCTTGTTGGATATGGTTCGTTCCATGATGAGTCGAGCTTCGCTACCAATCTCATTTTGGGGGTATGCCTTAGAGACTGCCACCCATATCCTTAATCTGGTCCCTACAAAGAAGGTTGCCAAAACACCTCACGAGATGTGGACTGGAAAAGTTCCTAGTCTAGCCCACATCAAGATTTGGGGTTGCGAGGCTTTCGTGAGACGCGAAACTCATGACAAGCTCGAACCTCGAAGTGAGAGGTGTATTTTCATCGGCTACCCACAAAAATCCTTTGGTTACCTCTTCTACAGACCTAGTGAGAATGTGGTCTTTGTAGCAAGGAGGGCTGTCTTTCGAGAGAGAGAGTTCATAGGCCAAGGAAACAGTGGGAGGCAAATTGACCTTGAAGAAATTCAAGAGTCAAGTGGTGAAGGAACCTCAAACCCTAGCAGTCAACTTAAGGAGGAGACTCCTGTTGATCCAATTATACCTCTAAGGCGTTCCACAAGGGTTAGGAATGTACCTGAGCATTACTATGGTTTCCATATTACTGCGGAAGGTGATACACTTATCAGTGATGGGACACTGGTAAGTCTGGATGAACCTAACAGCTATGCGGAAGCCATGGCAGGCCCTGAGTCTGCTAAATGGAAAGAGGCAATGGACAGCGAGATACAGTCCATGTATGACAATCAGGTCTGGGACTTGGTTGACAATGTACCAGGTCGTAAGACAGTTGGGTGCAAGTGGATCTTCAAAAAGAAGACCGACATGGATGGTAATGTGCACACTTATAAGGCACGACTGGTTGCAAAGGGTTTTTCTCAAACTCCAGGAGTTGATTATGATGAGACCTTTTCACCAATGGCCAAGATTAAGTCTATTAGAGTATTGTTAGCCATAGCTGCATTTCATGACTATGAAATATGGCAAATGGATCTCAAAACCGCTTTCCTCAATGGGAAATTGGCTGAGGATGTTTACATGAACCAGCCAGAGGGTTTTGTCAGCACAGAGTACCCTAATAGAGTGTGTAAGCTTGAGAAATCCATCTATGGATTAAAGCAAGCACCTCGCAGATGGAATCTTTGCTTTGATGAGAAAGTCAAAGAGTTTGGCTTTTCGAGGAGTGAAGATGAATCTTGTGTATATGTCAAGGCTAGTTGGAGTATAGTTAGCTTTTTGGTATTGTATGTGGATGACATACTACTCATAGGAAATGACATCCCAACCTTGCAGGAAGTTAAGTCCTGGCTTGGGAAGTGTTTCGCTATGAAGGACCTTGGAGAAGCTGCCTATATTCTAGGGATAAGGATTCTGAGAGACCGGAGTAAAAGACTAATTGGACTTAGTCAGATTACATACTTGGAGAAGGTGCTGAAGAGGTTCAGCATGCAATATTCCAAGAAAGGAGAGTTACTCATCCAGAGTAACGCTAGACTGAGTAAGACTTAGAGCCCGAGTACAGAGGTTGAGATAGCAGAAATGAGTCGAGTACCTTATGCTTCTACAGTAGGCTCGATCATGTATGCTATGACCTGTACTCGTCCTGATGTAGCCTTTGCTTTAAGCATGGTTAGCAGGTATCAGGGGAACCCTGGTAAGGCCCACTGGACAGCGGTAAAGAATATTCTCAAGTACCTGCGAAGGACTAAGGTCCTTACCCTTGGTGGGAGTGATGACTTGAGAGTTGTAGGGTATAGTGATGCTAGCTTCCAGACTGATAGGGATAATTTCCGCTCTTAGTCGGGCTGGGTCTTTACCTTAAATGGAAGAGCAATCTCTTGGAAAAGTTTCAAGCAGGAGACAGTGGCTGATTCAACTTGTGAATCAGAGTATATAGCGGCAAGTGAGGCAGCAAAGGAGGCTATATGGCTAAAGAACTTCATTGGAGACCTTGGAGTTGTACCAGCTATAACGGAGCACATAGAGATTTTCTGTGATAGTGAAAGTGCAGTTGCCTTAGCAAAAGAACCAAGGGATCACGGGAGATCCAGACACATTGACAGAAAATACCATTTCATAAGACATCGTATAGAAGAAGGACTTCTCGTGGCAAAGAGGGTATCATCGGATGAGAACCCGACAGATCCCCTCACGAAGGGACTGGGTAGGGTTAAGCATCTCCAGCATGCAAGGAGCATAGGGCTGAAAGATGATATTAGTTTTAGTAGTTAGATAATTTTGAAATATGTAAAGTGCAATTGACATTTGATGATGAATAAAAGTTGTGTTTATTTATGAGTAAAGTGTTGCTATCTTTTGTCAATCGTTTACTATTATTTCTTTTGCATGTTTTGACTTCCAGAATATTTATGTTGAGTTTACATATTATTCAAATTATCCACAGTCAGTCATATGTTGGAAGTAGATATGAAGTAAGACTGTCATGGGTTGGTTGTAGAGGTCGAAGATGTTGGACATGGCCTCAACACTCATGAGTGCTCATAAGTTCTGAGTATTGGATTCAACCCACGCTCGCTGGTATCACTTCATGAAATTTGTCTCGAGTGATCGCGAGACGGTAATATCATATAAGTCTTAAAACCTAGAGATATGACTTGTTAACTATGAGTTAGTTATGCATTGATCGTGCGAAAACGCATTGGTAACTCGATGTTATAAAACGTGCGTTTGTGTGTGATTTAGCAAGTAGTAGAACAAGCGTATGAGTCAAAGTTTATCTGTTCCTTCTTGGATTAGAAGCGATATCTGGGCCCCTCGATGATTTTGTTTTGACCCATGTACCGGGCCCGGTCAGAACTAAGTTGATGTGTTCAATTAAGTTCTATGTCAAACAAATCGGCAATCGGGAAACAAACTGCTGGACAAAAGTAAGACACTGTTCCATGTATTTGTCCGGCTGATATCTAGAACAGAGGATTATATGATCACTTATCTGAAATGGCGTATCATCATCTTCTCAGTTCCGAGAAACCTTGAAAAGAGCTACGATTGCTGATCGGTTCCTGAAGTCATACTTGCAGTTATAGTTATTAGACTTATCCAAGTGGGAGACTGTTGGATAAGGTGTCTAAGTCCATAACTATTTCTGGTATGTACTTGACCCGACCCGGCATGGTCCATTTGGGTTGCATGGCATCATGCATTTGGATAGACTAAATGAGAGAAATAACCTTGTGGTTTATTAATATATTATAAGTTCTAATATATTAATAGTATTATTTAATTAGTATTGATCAAGAATTAATCTAGGATTAATTAAGTGATCAAAAGATGACTAGTTAAATATATGGGTTGATTATGTAAATCATCCATAACTTATATAGTGGGCTAAAAGGCTCCATGGATAATCAAGTTGGATTAAACCCATTGGATGCTCCATGGAGGCTCCATGGGAGTTACAAACCCATGGTCATGGAAATGAAGAGTCATGTCACATTAGGGTTTACATGGTGTAACCCTAGATGTGACACACTATATAAAGAACATCATACTCACCAAAATCGGCTACACTAAGATATAAGAGGGCTTGGCCGATTATTAGAGTGTTGCACATTCTCTCAAAGTTATTCCAAAGCATTTGGTGTTGTGTGAAGCATTTGAGGCATCACACTTGAGGTGCTAGGCTCTCAAGGTTTCAAGGAATCATAACAACTACAAGGTATGTAATTCTAGCTATCTTTTATATTATAATGTTCCCCATGTATGCTAGATAGGTTTATGAACCTTGGAAAAAGTATTTTGCATGTATCTTAGACAAACATAGATCCAAGGTTTTCTAGGGTTGCATGTACACTTAGGAGTGTTAGAATTGCTCAAAACCCATCAGTTCCTTATTATGGAAAAAGTGAAAAACGAGTACGCGGGGCGTACCTGAGGTGTACGCTTAGCGTACTCGTCAGCGTGCATGTGACGCGGAGACCACCTAGTACGCTGGGCATACCCGTGAGTACGCTGGGCGTACTAGGCCCAGAATGCAACCCTAATTTGGGGTGAGTCCCCTATATAAGGAATATGATGGCCTCATTTCTGGCCACCATTCCCAGAGAGAAAACCCTAAGAGTGCCCTAACCTCAATTCTAGAGCTTGTGTGTGTGTGTGTTTGAGCCTTGAGAGAGTGTTTGTGTGGTTTTGAAGAGAAGAGAATATCTTAAAGAAGGAGAGTTGGAGTCCAAGCTTCTAGATCTGAGCAAATCTGAGTGGGAAGCTTCTTATTAAGGTATAAAGCTTCAGACTTTGCCTTTCCTTTCTTAATGGCATGTTATTTGAGCATTTTAGGGTTTTGTCCCATAAAGGTGGAGTCTTGATGAGATCTTGAACTCCAGAGTCTAGGACCAACCCCTTTTGAGTGTATGAGTAGTGTTATGCCATAAAAATCCAATCTTGGTTGGTGAAATCACTCCATGCATGAGTTATGAGATCCTTGAGACAAAAGAATGTGTATTTTGGAGGATGGTGACTAATCAGCCATGCAAAGGCTTAAAAGTTGATGACTTTATGGATTAAGAGACATCAGAGAGTCCAGATCTGAGATATGAGCTTATGTCTTAACTGATTAAGACCAAAAATGTGAGAAGAGTGAATCTGGGGCGTACGCTGGGCGTAACCCTAGTACGCGCAGCGTACTGGGTCGAGCACCCCGGATTCTGTATAGCAACCGAGTACGTCCAACGTAGGGAGGTGGAACGCGCAGCGTACTCCCTGCTGTTGACTTTTGTTGACTTTTAGGGTTTGGTCAAGATTGAGGATTTTTAAGCCTAGGAGGGGTAAAATGGTCTTTTACCCTTCTATGAGTTGTAGAAGGGTTAGTCTAGCTTCTTGAGGGCCAATATTAATTAGGGATAATTATTATGTGTTAGGCGGAGGCTAGACAGGTGGTTAGAGTTCGAGATCCCGAGCACGAGATTTTCATTCATTAGCTTACAAGGTGAGTCTTCTCACTATACTTACCTTGAGTGGTAATTTTATGTGTGACCAGAGGGTCTTATGTGTATGAGCTGTGTAATGAGATATCCTTCTATTTGTTTTGTGATATGCTTACTGTGTATTATATTGAGCTGCTGAGTTGAGGGACCGGAGGGTCCATCTGAGTTGTGGGACTGGAGGGTCCCACTGGGACACATTGACCAGAGGGTCTTATTGAGTTATAGTCTCGAGTAGCTAATGAGCTGTGTGTGGTATTTTGGGGAACTCACTAAGCTTTATGCTTACCGTGTTATGTGTTAAGTGTTTCAGGTAGTTCCGAGGATCGCGACAAGGCACCGACATGATTGTACACACTGGTGAGAGATTGTTTTATGATTCTGGGATTTATGTTTTATTTGTTGACATTTGAGACACATGTGATTTTGAGAATGATGAAATGAGATATATTTTGTTTTTAAAATGAGGAAAATTGTTTGAAAATTTTACGTCGTTACAGCAACTTTATGAATCTCCAGGTCAAGGTGACCTAGTAGTGTCTTGGATCTGGTCTATAATCAAGTTTTGATGCCATGCATAGAGATTAGGTCATAAATCCTCATTTTGACCTAATATGAGTTCAAGACATGCATTGGATATGTATGTCTAAAAAGCACCAACCTTTGGGATGGTTTTGGTGTTAGAATCACTTCTGGAAAGGTTATACTTCAGACTTTAAGGATTAAGTGTCTATTGGTTAAGCCCTTGCATTATTAAACTTTATGGATTAGGTTTTGGACCTTTTTGGTAGTCCCAATGAATTAAGTTGGAAACTTCATCCTTCTAGATCACATTTTGGACTAGATCTGAGCTTTGGAGCTCTTAGAATCAAAGAAAACGACTTAATGTATTAAGTTTTTGGAACTTCGGCAAACACGACGTGTTTCTAAGTCAGCACGACGTGTTGGCCGAGATTTTCCTGACTGTTTGGATGCAGGCGGAGCACGACATGTTTCTAAGTCAATACGGCGTGTTGGAGTCATCATGGACTGTTGACTTTGACTTTTGACTTTGACCAAGTTTGACCTAAGGGGTAGTTGAGGTATTTTGAGTGGTATCTAAGGATTAGTCACTGTTTGATGAATAGGTGTTGGTTGGAGCTGGGATTCGGAGTCGGGACCTCATCAGCTATGGATCAGATCGAAAGGTGAGTTTTCCTCACTGTACTTTTGGGTCTAAGGCACCAAGGCCGGCCATATGGATTGTTATCCTGGTTTATCGTATGATTGTGTACTATAGTGATCTGTTAGATCTGTATCCTGGTAGATAGGACGATGCTATGCCTAGTGATCTATAGCTCTGCCTGTTTGCCTGTTGACTGATTATATGTTTATCTGTTATGTATATGTCGACATATTATGTTGGGTTGAGGTTGTACTGCTTCGTGCTGTAGCCAACAAACCATAGAGCATTTCAGCTAAAGCTGAGGGTTGGGTGGGGCATGCTAGACTCATACTGAGGGCTTAGGTGCATTCCAGATACGAGTTGAGGACCGGGTGGTATGCCAGACTCGTATTGAGGGCTTGAGAGTATTTCAGTCTGATGACTGACTGGGTCAGGAGCAAGCCAGACATAAGTTGTGGGCCCCACGGGCAACTCATACTTATGTTGTAGGCTCAGGGAGCAAGCCAGACATAAGTTGTGGGCCCCGAGGGCAAGCCAGACTTATGCTGTGGGCTCAGGAGCAATCCAGATATGAGCTATGGGCCGGATAGGCAAGCCAGACTCATACTGCGGGCTCAGGGGTAATCCAGTCTTTTAGATGTGGACCTAGTACATGTTGTTATTTGAATATGTTATTTGTTCGTGTGTTGGTATTTTGGGGGAACTCACTAAGCTCCGTGCTTACAGTTTGGTTTATGGCAATGTTTTAAAACTCGGGTTTTTAGTTGACCCGGTGTGATGACCGGTTCACGGTTCAACCGGTTGAACCGCCGGGTCAACCCGGTTTACGATCTTTTTCTATTTTTATATATTTTTACTTTCCTGCATAATGCATAAACATATAAAACCAATAATTTGATGTCCACAAAGTTTAAACATTGAAAAACATTTAAGAAACCGCAAACGGCTCGTTGTTTTGACGTTCGCTACTTGTATCCAACTATCCAAACCCTATTAAAACGGGTCAATCCGGTTTTAACCGGTTCAACATAAGCGGTCGAACCGCGGTTTAGGGGAAACCCGGCCGGTTCGATCCGATCCGTATTTTTACAAAAAACCGTTCTCAATTGACCCGCCTTCTACCCCGGGTCGCGGTCCAACCGGTTTAACCGGTCGGGTCGACCCGGGTTTTAAAACATTGGTTTATGGTTCCAGGTACCTCGGTGGACAGTGGCAGGACGAAGGCATGACCATACACATCCTTGGTTTACAACTGAATGGATCTTGAGAGACTCTGATTTTAAATAGTGTTTTGGAAATGATTGCTTGTAAACACTTTTATAAAGAAATGGGTCGAGTTTTTTATTTGAAATAATTTAAATAATAAGAAATTAGGTAATCTAGCCATTATAAATGGTTTTTTTTTATAGAAAATAACTAATTTTATAGTTTTTGAAAAATAACTACTTTCTCTGGATTGCCCTTATTCCGGAGTATTGTTTACATTTTACATTTTTAATTTTTTTTTGAAAGAAATCTTTTTTTTTGGATTCTGAATATTTCATTTCAAATTTAATCTTCAAATTTCGTAGTTATTTTTTGATTTTTTTTTCCAATTTTTTTGAAAGAAAATATCCATACTTATGTCAAATGTCTATATTTCAAAGTGTTTAATGTTACTGTTTTTCAATTAAATGTTTTTCTTTTATACACTAATATTGTATATATTTCACATTACTATCTTTATGTAACATTTTGTTAGATTTAAGTTAAAAATCTTTAAATTTCAGAATTGTTAATCGCATCTCAAAAAAAAATCTTTCCAAAATTCGAAATTTATGTCTGAAATCCTTAATGTTGGTCCGAAATCCGGAATGTTGCTCCGAAATTCAATTCAATATGTATTTTTTTGTCAGAAAAATGTTTTTTTGGTCCGGAATGTCTATTCCGAACCAAATGGTTATTTTTGCTAAAAATATTTATTGGTTATTTTTGCTAAAAAAATTTATTGGTTATTTTTTTAAAAAACACATTAAATTATGGTTAAATTACTTAATTTCCCTTAAATTAAAACTCCTACTACCGTACAACTTTTTTCTTTACAAAAAACAAAAATAAAAAAATCTAAAAACTCTAAAAAAATTTGTACCGTACCCGACCCGTTGATAGCCTATATATGTTTGGAAGGTAGTTTATTTGTGTCACGTTTTAGGTATGATTTGTAAGAAGCTATCCCATCGGATGTTGGCAACTTGATGTAATTGTTTGTACGTCCTTTTCGGACCACCATGTGTCATTGATTGTAGTGGGGCAAACTCATTAAAATTACAAAATTTTATGTTGATTTTTCTAGATTGGCATATGGCTTGTCTCTATGAAGCCTATTACCAAAGCGTTGTAAACAGTATCAAAATGTAGGAAAAATATCTCTTCTCAAATGATCACAGGCTCAAGCTCTTAATTCATGAACAAATATATAGATTTAGAAGTAGTTTTAGAATGTGTGTATTTACCGTTCAGAAAAGGGTAAAAAGGTACCAAGTCTATTACTAAATCTATTGTATAAAATGGTTACATTTGCATACTTTGCTATTGTGTAATTGATGTGCTTATGTAGTACAACGTTGCAGAGTAACTCATTTATAATTAAAATAAACAATAAGGACATAACAAACACCATGCAATAATGTTTGAACGCACACATTGTAACTTCTTAATTTTTGGTGTCAACTAGAGATATCGTTGCTAATATTCATCCATACGAGTGTATCTGACCTCCGGATAGAGATTAGAAGCTTCTTCTCCTCCTTCTCCAATTTCAAAGTTCATCAAACAACCATCATAGAAAATTTGATAGATACGTGCAAATCCTGCTTGATAAGCATGGTCCAAATCTACGAAATGAAAATATATTTACGTAAGTACAACAAGCAACATCATTTTAGTCGAATTTTCAATTTTCTAAAGATGTAAACATCATAGCTTCAAATATAAATATAACAACATAACCGAATCTATTTTGGTTGAGAATAAACATTCTAATATACTTTAGTATGATTTTGGTTAAGTTTCTCAGATGCTTTAATTTGAAATGTATTATGTATGCACATTGTCATTTCGAGTTCCTGTTATATGTTCATGGTAATCTTATAGCATAATTGTTTTTTTTCTGCTAGTTTCATATATAGATTCTATATTTTTGATGAGACATGAGTAATGGATGTGTCATAATTTTTTTTGGGAATGATTTGAACTCTCGACCAGATCAATGAAGGAGAACAATATCTAATATCGTTAGGCTATAAGCCCTTTGTTGGTAACTTGGTGTAACATAATTGATTTACACGCATATATTACTCAATTTTTGTTTTAATAAACGCATATATTACTCAATTTTTGTTTTAATAAAACAGGTTGATCAACAACCTATTTAAACACAACACCCACCCACCCACCCCCCAAAAAAAAAAAAAAAAAATCGACCTGAAAATCTAATTTGAACCATTAACCGGGTTAATTGAAGAATTCGTGTTTTTGGATTACCAATGGTTTGTATGTGTTACAAACTTAGGATTGCCACTGGTCTCTAGTGATGGAAGTGTAAACAGTAGTTGATTTGTACACTATTAATTAGCTAGAAACTGATTTATACTTTGTTGGTAATTGTGTTATTAAAGAACATCACTTAATTATACGTACGCACCTTTCATGGAAGCGAGGAAGTCTTCGGCTGAAATGTAAACTTTTTGGAGTGTTTTGTTGGTGAGTTTCTCCCATTTCTCAACCAAATCATTGTGTGTAAGGATGTTTTCATTTGGCCGGAGATACAACGTCTTGTTCAACGTACGGGGATCATCTACTGTCTTAATTGTGTATGTTGCAACATCGTCTTCATCCATGAAAACAACTGCATTTTATAGAAGTTAAAACACGAGAAAAGAAATTAAGCCATATTATCACCTTACACGTATCATACCTTTACAATTTCCATCACCATAAATAGACACTCGCTCCTTGGGTGGGAAGAGGGTGTTTGGTTGGGAGAGGTTGCCAACAAAGTAACCCCCGAAACAGTTTGCAGAAACGTATGTATATGGAATTTTAGCATCTTCAATGGCTTTTCGTACGACCATCTTGTCGCCAAACGTCTCCTTTCCATATTCAAGCCCGTGTTCCATTCGTGAAGGGTCAATCCCAAACTCCGAAGGCAAGAATCGCTGTGTTTTGAAAACATTTACGTGTATATTTTGAAACTATAAATTAACAAGGTATATATAATATATATTTCCATTTACCGGTGTTGCACATACCTTGATGTTTCCAGCTTCTTTAATGGCATCAACAAGCTTAAGTTGCAGGAGAATATTATGTGATCGGAATTGCACCCCAGACATGGTGCATATCACGACATCAACTTTTTTGACGGCATCCACGAGAGACTGGTGATCGGAAAAGGAACCTTCAATCAATCGAGCTCCTTGTTTCTTAAATGATAGAAGTTTCTGAAGCTTTTCAACTTCGTATCCGATCTCTCGACGCATAAGGACAAAAGTCGGGTGGCCTTGAGCCAAACTAGCTTTCACAATCCTCTTCCCAACATACCCCGTGCCACCCACAACCAGAATTTTACTCTTCGACATTTCAAGTTTTTTTTGGGAGAAGTTAATGAAATGTCTAATGTCGTTTGTTTTTTTGAATGGTAAAAGAGGCAACATCGCAAGTTTATATAGAGGAGAGGATGACCTATAGATCGTAGATGGTGGTTTGGTGCTGAATGTGCTGATGTCATATTCAAATATACTGTAGCTAGTACTCATTTAATTTGTGTAGCTTGAAGCAATAATAACTGAAAAATATCGCGATACCAAAATAAGTACATCTTCTGTCCACATACACGTTTCTTATATGTTATTTTTAAATTACTCATTATAATCTTTTCCATAAGGCCCCATTTCGATTCTATAATTTCTTCCTAGTTCATATATAATTGAACTATAGGGATTGTCCGAGTGCAACACAAAAGTTAGGGACCAAATGCGTAATTTTAACTAAACCATAGGGACGATTTCAGTAATTTGTTCATATAAAAACATATTGTCTTGTCAATGATTAAGTCAACCACCGGGACGATATAAACCAACAATTGATTGAAATGTTATTCTTTTATTGAGTTATAACGATACTTGAAAAACATATGAATACACATAAAAAATGTTAAAAATATATTTTTAGTTCATAATAATAGCGATTTATCACATTCTAATTATCACATGGTATATTCACAAATGAATGTATAATCATATGTGAATATTATATGATATATGTTGTTTATATTGTATATTTATATGTGATATTACATGGTATATTCACAAATGAATATTACATAGTATATTCACATATGAATATTATATGGTAGATTCACATGTGAATATTATATGGTATATTTACTTGTGAATATTACACATTCTAGTCACATCTAAATATTGCATGGTATATTCATTCATGAATATTACACAGTATATTCACATATGAATAATATATAGTATATACACTTGTAAATATGATACAGTATATTCATATTTAAATATTAAACGATGCATTCACTTGTAAATATTACATAGTATTTTCAGTTGTAAGTATTAGATGATATATTCACTTATGAATATTAGATGATATATTCATATGTGAATATTACACGGTTTATTCACATATGAATATTACACAGGATATTAACATATGAATATTACAAGGTATATTCACAAATATATATAATTTTTATATGTTATTCACATATGAATAACATATAAAATTGTATATTTGTTTTGTGTTTTAATAATCATATACTGATTAAGGTGCGAAAACATATTCATATGTGAATATAACGTGGTAATTTAGTTTATGCATTTTATCAAACAGTTGGAGTGCATACAAGTAAGCTTTTTTAAAAATGCTAAAAACATTATACTTTGACTATTTAAAACTTACAAAATAGTAGATTGATAGAGAATTATATGAATTTTTTCAAAAAAAATGATTTGATGTTTTTTCTAACCTTAGTTTCGAAGTTTTGTTTGATGATCGATGTTGAATCAATGATATGAAGTGAAACTGTTGTTGATTATTGATGATGTTGATCTAATGACACTGGGAGTATAATTAATCGTAGATGTTGAAGATATGCTCGTATTCAAGCATAATTGAAGGTTGGATTGAAAGAACCAAAAACGAATTTTTTTGTCTACTGTTGAATGATGTTGATGAACGTGTTTTTGACAAAGATGGATGATTGATTAACACTGGATGATGTTGATCGATGATTTAATTGAAGAAATCTGGATGATCGTTGAAGGTTGGAGAAGAAATTTGGATGATGAACGATCGAGTAGTAATGAATTTAAATTGTTATCAAATTATCCACAGTTACGTATCTGTGATTGAAGGATATCATATCATATTTACAAGTTTGCCACCGTGTATTTTATGTTAAGATGCTAATTAAATGATTGGCTGAGAATGATTCCCTCATTCTCAACCTTTTTTTTTCTCAATTGAACCCTCCTCTCTCTCTCTCTCTCTCTCTCTCTATATATATATATATATATATATATATATATATTGTTGAAAATATACGATCTGTTTACCACGAATAAAGGCTCGGATACCAGTTACTGGGTGACAGATATATATATTTAAGGAGATAAGACGCGGAAAAAAAAATAAGAAGTGCGGAATAAATATAAACTGGAAAGCTATAAATGACTGAAAGCTATAAATGAAATAAATGACAGTATTTAAATGACGTAAAGCTGTAATAAAATATATAAATATATAAATATATATAAAGTCGGTTCGTCAATAAATTGACTGAACTGGTTTAGAATTGGACTGGATCTTAATAGATTGTGTCTCTATTTGTTCAAAGTTCAATCCGGTAAGTAACAATAAGTTCTTTTTATGTAACAATGAATTGTTTACAAAACGATACAAAATACACGGGTAATGTTTTTTAAGTATGTGGGTATGGGGTTTTTTAAGGTGGTTTGATGAGGTTGAAGTGGGTATTTAGAGGGTGGTAGAAGGTGGAATAAGGTTGTAGTTTTGGTAGTATAAGGTAACAAAGAGGGTGATGTTGAAAGAGCTTTGGGTGGTTATGAATATAGATTTTCGTAGTAAATCTCTCTAGATAGCCAATTCTCTCTCGCGTCTCTCTGGGGTTTGCAGTGGTCAAAAAAATCGAGGAAAATTCCTGGATGTAGGTAAGGTCCTGAATAATTTTCGGTGCAAATCTCTCCTGTATTATCTTGTTGAGTTGTGCTCGGTGATTTTTTTCTTAACTTGCAAATTCTGATGTCGAAAAACAGCAAGGTGGTGATGGTTGTGGTGATTTGAAATGGTTTTTGGAGGAGGTTTAAGGAGGGTATTTGGAGGGTGTTTGGAGGGTATTTTGAGGTTGTTTGGAGGTTGATATAAGATGGTGAGTGTATATGAAGATGATGTTTTGTTGGGTTGAAGATGAAGAAGATGATGAGTAGTGTTGTGTTCTTGAGTTGTTCTTGAAGAAGATGATGTTCTTGAAGTTGGCTTTGGGTTTCTTCTTCTGGAGATGAGAGAATGCATGAGTTTTTACAATGAAAGCAATTAAACACTCAAACACTCTCATAATACACACTTACACCCACATACACTCTTCTTTTTTTTTAACTCACGTACATGCATATATATATATGCAGAAATGAAACTTAACAAACTCATGAACTTGTGTTTGTTTAAGTAAAAGTAATAAGTGGTGGGGCAATTAGCTGGAGGATGATGGCTGGAGAATGATGAGTAGCTAGTGGGTTTAGAAAGTTGGAAAAACACATGTGGGTTGTCTTGCTGGAGGATTGATTTCTTTTTCTTCTTTAAGCTTTCTTCACATTCCTTTCCATATATATATATATATATATATATATATATATATATATATACACGATTATATATATATATATATATATATATATATATATATATATATATATATATATATATATATCCAATTGTGAATTGAATTTTCATTTTTGACCCTTGAGGTTTTAAATTTTTGACAATTTTAGCCTTGATTTGTTTTGTCTTCAAACGACCAAATATTGCGTCTATTTTTCCGTCTTTGCGTATTTCGTCTTTTGCATATTTTTATATTTCATAATTAAGCACGAATCCACGCAACCTGAAATAACCGATAATATTTGTTAGATAATATAAAAACTGTTCGTCTTATTTCAGTGATGGTCACATACAAAAACATTTTTCAACAATTTCCCCCTATGTGATCATTGATGAAATAAGGACAGATATAATCACATTAACAGTTTTAATCTTGAAGATTTGGGATAAAAGTTTTGTCAATGAGAAGATATATATAAAACCATTGTAATCGTTTTGAAAGTTTGTGACTTGGTTTTACATATCTTATGTTTTGAAAAAGATTTTGAAGAATGTTTGTTTCCGAATCACAGATTTTATCAACCAACGAATTTTCAGAAACAAATCACTTTTTGGGAAAATTTGATAAATAAAATCAAACCTCAACCATTCCATCCTTATAAACCAAACTCTTATAGCAATATGAAGTCAAATGCTACAAGAAGTTCAGTAAACAAAAAACCCAAAATAAAAACAACTAACAAACCAGGACCCATTCAGATTTGGGTACCTAAATCTTCTGTCTAAATTGCAGGTATCTAATGCTGGAGAACCCAAGGATGATACATGGTATATTGATAGTGGCTGCTCCAAGCATATGACAAGAAACCGAAACTACCTTCGTGACTTCAAACCCACCCAAACCAATCAAGACGTTACCTTCGGCAACAACATGACGGCAAAAATCAAGGGTTATGGAAACATAACAAATGGTAACTTCACCATAAAGAAAGTTGCCTATGTCGATGACCTGAAACACAACCTCATCAGTGTTTCTCAACTATGTGATAACAATCTTGAAGTCCTATTCACCAAACAAAGAAGCTTGATCATGGACGCCAAAACCAAAGAAATCATTGTTGATTCTTACCGTGCCGGAAATATGTATCCACTTGACATGGATCTTATCTATGGTAAACCCGATATATGTCTGCTATCAAAAGCCCCAGCAGATATCAGTTGGTTATGGCACCGCCGCCTTTCCCATCTAAACTTTGGGTACATCAACAAACTGATCGGCGATGATCTTGTTAGAGGACTGCCACTTCTGAAGCTTGATAATGAAACTCTGTGTGCTGCATGTGAAAAGGGAAAACTTTCCAAATCCACTCACAAAAGCATCTCAGAATCTAGTGTATCCGAACCACTAGAATTGCTGCACATAGACCTTTGTGGCCCTGCCAAAACCCAAACCATACAAGGGAAGAAGTACATTCTTGTTGTCGTTGATGGCTTCTCGCGCTTTACTTGGGTCTTCTTCTTAAGACTAAAATCAGAAGCACCTGAAGAGATGATCAACTTCATAAAACAAATCGAACTGAAGCTCAAACGACCTGTTCGAAGAATCCGAAGTGATAATGGTTTAGAGTTCAAAAACAAGACTCTAGATTCATTTCTCAAATACAAAGGAATTGAACATAACTTCTCAGCCCCATACACTCCACAACAGAACGACGTTGTCAAAAGAAGGAACAGAACTCTATGTGAAGCTGCAAGATCAATGCTTATCTTTGCTGATCTGCCACAATACTTCTGGGCAGAAGCAATAGTCACAGCTTGCTACACTCAAAATCGTTCCTTAATCCATAAACATCTTCATAAAACACCATATGAAGTCATTAACAACCGAAAACCAAACATCAAATTTTTCCATATTTTTGGTTGTCGATGCTTCATAAAGAACAATAAAGATCACCTTTCAAAATTTGAATCAAGGTCGGACGAAGGAATTTTCCTTGGTTACTCGTTTTCCTCAGCTGCTTATCGTGTACTGAACAAACGTACCAGAGTAATTGAAGAAAGTACCGATGTTCATTTCGATGAATTTTATGTTAGAAAATTGGATCGTGAACATTTTGGTTCTAAAATGATTGATAATATTTTTCAAAATCCAATTCAACAAACACCTTCTCCTGACATAGACATTGAAATCGATCTTGATTTACTTTTTGAACAACCCAAAACTGCTTACAATTTTAAACTTCTAACTACTTCAATTGATCCTACAGGAACACCCACTGAAGGAACTCCACAAACAAACCAAAATGATGCAGATCAATTCGAGGGGGAACAACCTACACATACTTCCTCTTTGGAACAAACACCAAATCCTCCTTTGAACACCCAATCCACAAACAGCCAAAACAATCCCGATGCATCATTTATGGGGGAACCTTCAAACCTATTCCAAGATGAAACACCCGGAGAAGAACAATGGGATACTGAAATTCCAATTATTATAGCGGAAGAGAATTGCTTAATAAAGTGGACCAGAAACCATCCTACAAACCAAATCATCGGAGATCCCAACTCAGGCATTCAGACTAGAGCCGCAACTTCTAATGATTGTTTATTTGGAGCCTTCTTATCCATGACTGAACCCAAAACCATACATTCTGCTCTCAAAGATCCAGACTGGGTAAAAGCTATGCAAGAAGAGCTAGCAGAATTTGAAAGAAACGACGTATGGAATCTTGTTCCTACTCCATCCGATGTTACTGTTATAGGTTCAAGATGGGTATTCAGAAACAAAACTGACGATCAAGGAATCGTTTGTCGAAACAAGGCACGTCTCGTAGTCAAAGGATATTCACAACAAGAAGGAATCGATTACGATGAAACATATGCTCCAGTTGCCAGAATTGAAGCAATTCGCATCTTTCTTGCATATGCTGCACATAAGAACTTCAAAGTATTCCAAATGGATGTTAAATGTGCATTCCTACATGGAGAGTTAGATCGCGATGTATACATCCAACAACCACCAGGTTTCGAAGATCCCAAATTTCCTGATCACAACTTCAAATTGCAGAAAGCTGTCTATGGCTTGAAACAAGCACCCCGAGCCTGGTATGCCACATTGACAATCTTTCTCGAAGAATCAGGTTTTAAAAGAGGTTCAATCGATCAAACCCTCTTTCGTAAAATCTTTAATAAACATCTTTTAATCGTACAAATATATGTTGATGACATTATTTTCGGTTCTACTGATGAATCTTTGAGTATTAAGTTTGCAGATCTAATGAAGAGCAAATTTGAAATGAGCATGATTGGGGAGATGACTACTTTTCTCGGACTTCAAATCAAACAGTCAACTGATGGCATTTTCATCAACCAAGAGAATTATGTCAAAAACCTACTCACTCGCTTTTCAATGGACAAATCCAATACCGCAAAAACCCCAATGGCTTTTGGATACAAAATCGATGCAGACTTAAATGGCAAACCTGTTGATCAGAAAAGATATCGTGGAATGATCGGATCACTCTTATACCTCACTGCCAGCAGACCTGACATCATGTTTTCTACATGTGTCTGTGCCAGATACCAAGCAAATCCTATGGAATCCCATGTAGTTGCTGTGAAACGCATCTTCAAATACCTAAAAGGCACTCCCAAACTTGGCCTTTGGTATCCAGCTAAATCCGATTTTCAGCTGAACGCTTTCACCGACTCAGACTATGGAGGATGCAAGTTAGATAGAAAGAGTACATCTGGTAGCTGTCAATTCCTAGGAGGTAGACTAGTGAGTTGGACTTCAAAGAAACAGACTTGTGTATCCACATCAACAGCAGAAGCTGAATACGTCGCTGCCGCCGGCTGTTGTTCGCAAGTCATATGGATGCAAACTCAACTGCGAGACTATGGCTTCAAAATTTCACAAATTCCCATATTTTGTGACTCAACCAGTGCAATTGCCATTTCTCACAATCCCGTTCACCATTCCATGACAAAGCACATCGATATTCGATATCATTTCATCAAAGACAACATTCAAAAGGGTCATATTGAATTGCACTTCATCAACACCGAAGATCAAATTGCCGATGTCTTCACTAAGGCTCTCGATGAAACAAAGTTTCAATACTTCCTAGGCCGTCTAGGAATGTTAAATCCAGATAACATCTATCCTTAAACTTTTACTTTTTGTTTGTACAAAAGTGTGTTTACTTTCATTCAAAAGGAAAATTCAAAAACAATTGAAAATTGCTTTCCTTTTAAAAAATACCAAAAACGTTCAAATAACCAATATTTCCAAAAACATTCAGAAAAACAAAATCTTCAAAAAAAAATTAATAAAAGACTTGCTATAATAAGCTTTTATAGAACCTTGTGATTAATCTTCTCTTGACTTAATTTTCAGATGCTTATGCTCGATGAAGATTTTAAGTCATATTGATTCTCAATTGGAGTGAAGGTTCAAATATCCTACTTTTCATAATGTATATAACTTTATTTCCTTCGATTTTATTTCATTATTGACGATTTTAAACAATCAAGGGACATAAGGTTAGGAGGTTCAGATGAAAACAAAAACCCATGTGAGAATTTGTGCCTCGTCGATCTAAATCATTGTGGAAATCATTTCTTGTGAGCTTAGGTGTGTCACTATTGCTTATAAGGTATACCCAATTATACCTTGTCACAGTCTCATTTTTGCTTAGATATCAAAATGACCAGGGACGATACATTCATTTCTTACATACTAGACAAACTGTCTTTTATGCCACCTATCCCTACCTAGATAAAAGCCAACCAAAAATGAAGACTTGCGATCCCATGATCCATCAAGCAAACAACGACATATCCTTACAAGAAAACCAAAGGAAAAACAAATATCTATCAACATCCAATCCTCAAAGACAAATCAACAAGAAAACAAATGGATTCAATAAAGATATACCAAACAAAACAAAAAAAATATATATTCTATATTTGGTATTTTCAAACAAACTTTCAACCAAATGGTTATTTCAAAACGCGGGATTTTATGATTTTTGTTTTGAAATAAACAATTGGTATCAGAGCTTGTGTGATTTACCTTGAAATTTTTGTCGAAAACTTTTGGTTAGCGTTTATAAACCTTCCATAAGCTTTTCTTTAAAAAATTTCATTTTAATATCACTTGTTCAAAATCCTTAAAAAAAAATTAAAAAATTAAAAAAAAAAAAATCTTAAACAAAAAAAAATCAGAGCTTGTGTGATTTACCTTGAAATTTTTGTCGAAAACTTTTGGTTAGCGTTTATAAACCTTCCATAAGTTTTCGAAGAAACCCGCTGAGTAATGCCGAAACCAGTCTTATGTGATTGATTATCTAATAATGAGACTAGGTGACTTTACAGGAAAAGCATAGCTGAACACCTCCAATATGAGTGTGAGTCGTCAGAGAGAGATATCACTCATTTTTAGTGATCATTAACTTGTTCTGCTGCCAGAACAACCAAACACCCAAGTGAAGTGTGAGTTATACCTATGAGCGTTCATCTGAATCGACCTGTTAGACCACTTGTCGTCATTAATAATGCTATAAAATCTAAGGAAATTTCTTTAGATACATATATGACTACCCTTTGATAACCGAACCCGAGACTTTGATTCGGAAACAAATTTCTGAAAATCTTTTACATAAGATATGTTAAACCAAGTCACAAACTTTCAAAACGATTACAATGGTTTTATATATATCTTCTCATTGACAAAACTTTTATCCCAAATCTTCAAGATTAAAACTGTTAATGTGATTATATCTATCCTTATTTCATCAATGATCACATAGGGGAAAATTGTTGAAAAATGTTTTTATATGTGATCATCACTGAAATAAGACGAATTGGTTTTATATTATCTAACAAATATTATCAGTTATTTCAGGTTGCGTGGATTCGTGCTTAATTATGAAATAGAAAAATATGCAAAAGACGAAATACGCAAAGACGGAAAAATAGACGCAATATTTGGTCGTTTGAAGACAAAACAAATCAAGACTAAAATTGTCAAGAATTTAAAAACCTCAAGGGTCAAAAATGGAAATTCAATTCACAATTGGATATATATATATATATATATATATATATATATATATATATATATATATATATACACACACACTTGTGTATATATATATATATATATATATATATATATATATATATATATTATATAAATATATATGTATATATATTATATTGTATATATATATGTATGTATATTGTATATATTATATATATATATACATGAATCATGCATATATATATATATATATATATATATATATATATATATATATATATATATATATATTGGAAAGAAATCTTCACAAAAGCAAAAGTACCAAACATCATGTGTGCTTCCAACCTTTACAATCAATCACTTCATTACTTTTCCTTAAACAAACAAGAGTTGCTTGATTCCTTTGCATATATATATAGATGCATGTTTACATGAGTTTTAGTGTGTGTTTTGTGTTTCCTTGTAATATATCTCCTATTACTCTCTCATCTCCAGAAGAATAAACAACTAGCCAACCTCAAAATACTCTCCAAACACCCTCCAAATACCCTCCTTAAATCTCCTCCAAAAACCATTTCAAATCACCACAACCATCACCACCTTGCTGTTTTTCGACATCAGAATTTGCAAGTTAAGAAAAAATTCACCGAGCACAACACAACAAGATAATATAGGAGAGATTTGCACCGCAAATTATTCAGGACCTTACCTACATCCAGGAATTTTCCTCGATTTTTTTGACCACTGCAAACCCCAGAGAGACGCGAGAGAGAATTGGCTATCCAGAGAGATTTACTACAAAAATCTATATTCGTAACCCCCCAAAGCTCTTTCAACATCACCCTCTTTGTTACCTTATATCACCAAAAGTACAACCTTATTACACCTTCTACCACCCTCCAAATACCCACTTCAACCTCATCAAATCACCTTAAAAAACCCCATACCCACATACAAAAAAAAAAACATTACCCGTGTATTTTGTATCGTTTTGTAAACAATTCATTGTTACATAAAAAGAACTTATTGTTACTTACCGGATTAAACTTTGAACAAATAGAGACACAGTCTATTAAGATCCAGTCCAATTCTAAACCAGTTCAGTCAATTTATTGACGAACCGACTTTATATATATTTATATATTTATATATTTTATTACAGCTTTACGTCATTTAAATACTGTCATTTATTTCATTTATAGCTTTCAGTCATTTATAGCTTTCCAGTTTATATTTATTCCGCACTTCTTTTTTTTTTTGCATCTTATCTCCTTAAATATATATATCTGTCACCCAGTAACTGGTATCCGAGCCTTTATTCGTGCTCTGATACCAATTGTTGAAAATATACGATCTGATTACCACGAATAAAGGCTCGGATACCAGTTACTGGGTGACAGATATATATATTTAAGGAGATAAGATGCGGAAAAAAAATAAGAAGTGCGAAATAAATATAAACTGGAAAGCTATAAATGACTGAAAGCTATAAATGAAATAAATGACATTATTTAAATGACGTAAAGCTGTAATAAAATATATAAATATATAAATATATATAAAGTCGGTTCGTCAATAAATTGACTGAACTGGTTTAGAATTGGACTGGATCTTAATAGACTGCGTCTCTATTTGTTCAAAGTTCAATCCGGTAAGTAACAATAAGTTCTTTTTATGTAACAATGAATTGTTTACAAAATGATACAAAATACACGGGTAATGTTTTTTTTTTGTATGTGGGTATGAGGTTTTTTAAGGTGATTTGATGAGGTTGAAGTGGGTATTTGGAGGGTGGTAGAAGGTGGAATAAGGTTGTAGTTTTGGTGGTATAAGGTAACAAAGAGGGTGATGTTGAAAGAGCTTTGGGTGGTTATGAATATAGATTTTCGTAGTAAATCTCTCTGGATAGCCAATTCTCTCTCGCGTCTCTCTGGGGTTTGTAGTGGTCAAAAAAATCGAGGAAAATTCCTGGATGTAGGTAAGGTCCTGAATAATTTGCGGTGCAAATCTCTCCCGTATTATCTTGTTGAGTTGTGCTCGGTGATTTTTTTCTTAACTTGCAAATTCTGATGTGGAAAAACAGCAAGGTGGTGATGGTTGTGGTGATTTGAAATGGTTTTTGGAGGAGATTTAAGGAGGGTATTTGGAGGGTGTTTGGAGAGTATTTTGAGGTTGGCTATGTGTTTATTCTTCTGGAGATGAGAGAGTAATAGGAGATATATTACAAAGAAACACAAAACACACACAAAAACTCATGTAAACATGCATCTATATATATGCAAAAATGAAACTTAACAAACTCATCAACTTGTGTTTGTTTAAGTAAAAGTAATAAGTGGTGGGGCAATTAGCTGGAGGATGATGGCTGGAGAATGATGAGTAGCTAGTGGGTTTAGAAAGTTGGAAAAACACATGTGGGTTGTCTTGCTGGAGGATTGATTTCTTTTTCTTCTTTAAGCTTTCTTCACATTCCTTTCCATATATATATATACACGATTATATATATATATATATATATATATATATATATATATATATATATATATATATATATATATATATAATCGTATATATATATATATATATATATATATATATAATCGTGTATATATATATATATATATATATATATATATATATATATATATATATATATATATATATATATATATATATAAAGGAATCTGAATAAAGCTTAAAGAAGAAAAAGAAATCAATCCTCCAGCAAGACAACCCACATGTGTTTTTCCAACTTTCTAAACCCACTAGCTACTCATCATTCTCCAGCCATCATCCTCAAGCTAATTGCCCCACCACTTATTACTTTTACTTAAACAAACACAAGTTGATGATTTTGTTAAGTTTCATTTCTGCATATATATATGCATGTACGTGATTTAAAAAAAAGAAGAGTGCATGTGGGTGTAAGTGTGTATTATGAGAGTGTTTGAGTGTTTAATTGCTTTCATTGTAAAAACTCCTGCATTCTCTCATCTCCAGAAGAAGAAACCCAAAGCCAACTTCAAGAACATCATCTTCTTCAAGAACAACTCAAGAACACAACACTACTCATCATCTTCTTCATGGGTGATTGTTGGAATCTCAATTCCTTAATTCCCTCCTTGTCTTCCACTCATCATATTTCCAGGAGAAAAAATTCATGGATGTAGGTAAGGTCCTGAATAATTTGCGGTGCAAATCTCTCCCGTATTATCTTGTTGAGTTGTGCTCGGTGAATTTTTTCTTAACTTGCAAATTCTGATGTCGAAAAACAGCAAGGTGGTGATGGTTGTGGTGATTTGAAATGGTTTTTGGAGGAGATTTAAGGAGGGTATTTGGAGGGTGTTTGGAGAGTATTTTGAGGTTGGCTATGTGTTTATTCTTCTGGAGATGAGAGAGTAATAGGAGATATATTACAAGGAAACACAAAACACACACAAAAACTCATGTAAACATGCATCTATATATATGCAAAGGAATCAAGCAACTCTTATTTGTTTAAGGAAAAGTAATGAAGTGATTGATTGTAAAGGTTGGAAGCACACATGATGTTTGGTACTTTTGCTTTTGTGAAGATTTCTTTCCAATATATATATATATATATATATATATATATATATATGCATGATTCATGTATATATATATATATATATACAATATATACAATATACATACATATATATATACAATATAATATATATACATATATTATATATATATATATATATATATATATATATATATATATCCAATTGTGAATTGAATTTCCATTTTTGACCCTTGAGGTTTTTAAATTCTTGACAATTTTAGTCTTGATTTGTTTTGTCTTCAAACGACCAAATATTGCGTCTATTTTTCCGTCTTTGCGTATTTCGTCTTTTGCATATTTTTCTATTTCATAATTAAGCACGAATCCACGCAACCTAAAATAACTGATAATATTTGTTAGATAATATAAAACCAATTCGTCTTATTTCAGTGATGATCACATATAAAAACATTTTTCAACAATTTCCCCCTATGTGATCATTGATGAAATAAGGATAGATATAATCACATTAACAGTTTTAATCTTGAAGATTTGGGATAAAAGTTTTGTCAATGAGAAGATATATATAAAACCATTGTAATCGTTTTGAAAGTTTGTGACTTGGTTTAACATATCTTATGTAAAAGATTTTCAGAAATTTGTTTCTGAATCAAAGTCTCGGGTTCGGTTATCAAAGGGTAGTCATATATGTATCTAAAGAAATTTCCTTAGATTTTATAGCATTATTAATGACAACAATTGGTATCAGAGCTTGTGTGATTTACCTTGAAATTTTTGTCGAAAACTTTTGGTTAGCGTTTATAAACCTTCCATAAGCTTTTCTTTAAAAATTTCATTTTAATATCACTTGTTCAAAATCCTTAAAAAAAAAATTTTAAAAATTAAAAAAAAAATTTTAAAAAAAAAAATCTTAAACAAAAAAAAAATCAGAGCTTGTGTAATTTACCTTGAAATTTTTGTCGAAAACTTTTGGTTAGCGTTTATAAACCTTCCATAAGCTTTTCTTTAAAAATTTCATTTTAATATCACTTGTTCAAAATCCTTTCAAAAACAAAAATTTTATTATGTCTTCTGCTAATTATTCCAACATGAACTCTGTTTCTATTGCTAACAGCTTGGGATCTGGTTCACGGGCACCCATACTTATTCCCGAAGAGTATAATTCATGGGTTGGCCGTATGAATCTTCATCTCAACTCCATAAATGAAAATGTCTGGAATTGTGTAGAAGGAACATATATTACTCCAGAAGACATGACTACTCTTGTTACAAATCAAGCAACTCTTGCTGAAACCGAAAAAAGGCTGCAACTCCAAGCCAAAAAGGAACTTGTGTCTGGAATTCCCCACAGTATTCTAAGTCAAATGGATGACATAATACTGTTGACTGCAAATCAAATCTGGGAAAATTTAAAAAATCGTTTTTGTGGAAATCAAAGAATTATTGGAAACAAAAGAACATCTGTTTTAAATGAATTCGATAATTTCAAGATGTTTTCATCAGAAACCATCCATGATGCTCATGATAGGTTCAATTTTATCATGGTAAAAATGAACAATTTGGGCATCAAAAAGACACAACACGAGATAAATCTCAAGTTTCTAAACAATCTTTACGAAAGCTGGAAGATGGTTAAACTCATCATTCAGGGAAATCCAGCCATTCATACTGAAACTTTATACAATTTGTATGGAGAACTTCAATCGTATGAATCCTCGATTGACCCACCAACCACTACAGCTTTTGGAGGACCACTTGCTCTCGTTTCCACATCTTCTCAAAACCAAACACCTTTTAATGAACAAAACTTCAATCATTTTAATCAGACATCTTTTCAAAACCAACCCTTTTTAAACAATTCTTTTGATCAATCTGATTTAAATGATGAAGCAGACTACCAACAACTGTGTGCTTTGGTAGCAAACACAAACCTCCAGAGATTTATTCCAAATCACGGTCAATCGAATTTTAAACCAAATTTTAAAAACCGACCATCATTTGGACAAAATAATTCTGGATTTCAACCAAGACCTCAACCTGTTCAAAACAACTCAGGTTTTCAACCAAGACCTTATTTTGGACAAAATTTTCAAAGACCTTCCTTCCAAAACAATTCAAACCAAGGTTTTCAAAACCAGGGATTTCAAAACAATCCCAACTCAAGTCATCATAACAATAACCAAAACAACAGTTTTCAAAACCAAAACAGAGGATTCCACAATCAAGGTTACACTAATCAAAACAATGGCTTTCAAAACATCCAAAATTTTGGATTCCAACAGAACCCTTCCCAATCTTCCCAACAAATCCAAACTCAAGCTCCTGAAAGACTTCCGATTAAAAGTCAAAAGGATGACAGTGATGAAGAAGTGATCATTTGTCACAACTGCAAAGGAACTAATCACTATGCCAGAGAATGTAGAGCCAAAAACAAAACCAAAGTCAAAGACTCAGCATACTACGCTCAAAAAGCCGATGAATTAATGAAACAGGAAAATCAAGATAAGCAAAGAGCATTGATGGCAATCCATGAACCAAACGTGGAATACTGGCCAACTTCTGAAGACGAAGCTGACAATGAACCAACACAATCAAACTTCTGTTTCGTAGTTGGTGTTAATAGACCTTCAAGAGCTCCAAACGTCATAGAACAGGTATGGTCTATGATCTCTGAACTTGGTCTTTCGAAATCAATTTTTGAGTCCCATATAACCAAGATTGAGAAAAGTCTAGAAGCTGATCTCAAAAAATATCATGACACAATGATCAATTCCGATATCTGCAAATCTGAGTTACAAACCTTGCAACTCAAATTTGGAGAATCAACAAGGATAAAGAACAAATTGGAAAGAGACGTTGAAAGAAAATCAGAAGATTATAATCACGTCTTGGAACAATTAAATCAAACCCTAATTCAGAAAAAGGATTTGGAACAAAAAAATCAGTCAGTCATTTCCTCTTAAACAAAAGATGTTTTAGAAAAGGAAATCCTTCAGTTGAAACAAAACTTTCAAGAATCAACTGAAAAATACAAAACTTTAAATGAAAAACTTACTGATTCTTTAAACCAAACCAATTTTCTTGAATCTGAAAACAAAAGATTGATATGGAATATGAATTCTATCAAAATTGCTAGAAAACTAAGTGATGATGTTTTCACCAAAGCAAACACCTTAGGAACTGGCAAAATTGATACGAATTACAGACCAGGAATTGGAAGAGAATCCTTTGAAAATGAACTAGCTAAACAAGAAAACATGACAATTTGTGAAAACTCTGAATCCACTCTTCTAGATCTTTTCACATCTGCTAATGAGGAAGATTCAGATGACGAAACAGTTATCAACTGTAGCCCAGATGACACTGCTTTCACTGTTTCCAAAAAGTCTATCAAAAGAGTTGTAAAATCTGAAACAAACTCTGCTAGTTCTTCAACAAACCAAATCAAACATACCAATGAAGCAACCATAACCCCACTTAACAAACCAAACGCTTTTGAAAACAAACCAAAGAAACCTGTTCAACCATACGTCATACCTCAAAAACAGGTTTCCAAACAAAAACCAAAACCGTTTCAAAAACCTTTTGAAAACCGCTTTCAAGAGATCGCCTTTAAAAATTCAAGGAACTTTCAAAAACGACCAAATCAGAAAGTTTCAAAACATCATCTTCAAAAAGCCTTTCATAACCGCCAATCACATCCCAGATATGAAGAGAACTTTTCAAAAAAAATTCCACATCTAGGATATCATTCACCAAATCACAGATTTTATCAACCAACGAATTTTCAGAAACAAATCACTTTTTGGGAAAATTTGATAAATAAAATCAAACCTCAACCATTCCATCCTTATAAACCAAACTCTTATAGCAATATGAAGTCAAATGCTACAAGAAGTTCAGTAAACAAAAAACCCAAAATAAAAACAACTAACAAACCAGGACCCATTCAGATTTGGGTACCTAAATCTTCTGTCTAAATTGCAGGTATCTAATGCTAGAGAACCCAAGGATGATACATGGTATATTGATAGTGGCTGCTCCAAGCATATGACAGGAAACCGAAACTACCTTCGTGACTTCAAACCCACCCAAACCAATCAAGACGTTACCTTCGGCAACAACATGACGGCAAAAATCAAGGGTTATGGAAACATAACAAATGGTAACTTCACCATAAAGAAAGTTGCCTATGTCGATGACCTGAAACACAACCTCATCAGTGTTTCTCAACTGTGTGATAACAATCTTGAAGTCCTATTCACCAAACAAAGAAGCTTGATCATGGACGCCAAAACCAAAGAAATCATTGTTGATTCTTACCGTGCCGGAAATATGTATCCACTTGACATGGATCTTATCTATGGTAAACCCGATATATGTCTGCTATCAAAAGCCCCAGCAGATATCAGTTGGTTATGGCACCGCCGCCTTTCCTATCTAAACTTTGGGTACATCAACAAACTGATCGGCGATGATCTTGTTAGAGGACTGCCACTTCTGAAGCTTGATAATGAAACTCTGTGTGCTGCATGTGAAAAGGGAAAACTTTCCAAATCCACTCACAAAAGCATCTCAGAATCTAGTGTATCCGAACCACTAGAATTGCTGCACATAGACCTTTGTGGCCCTGCCAAAACCCAAACCATACAAGGGAAGAAGTACATTCTTGTTGTCGTTGATGGCTTCTCGCGCTTTACTTGGGTCTTCTTCTTAAGACTAAAATCAGAAGCACCTGAAGAGATGATCAACTTCATAAAACAAATCGAACTGAAGCTCAAACGACCTGTTCGAAGAATCCGAAGTGATAATGGTTTAGAGTTCAAAAACAAGACTCTAGATTCATTTCTCAAAGACAAAGGAATTGAACATAACTTCTCAGCCCCATACACTCCACAACAGAACGGAGTTGTCGAAAGAAGGAACAGAACTCTATGTGAAGCTGCAAGATCAATGCTTATCTTCGCTGATATGCCACAATACTTCTGGGCAGAAGCAATAGCCACAGCTTGCTACACTCAGAATCGTTCCTTAATCCATAAATATCTTCATAAAACACTATATGAAGTCATTAACAACCGAAAACCAAACGTCAAATTTTTCCATATTTTTGGTTGTCGATGCTTCATGAAGAACAATAAAGACCACCTCTCAAAATTTGAATCAAGGTCGGACGAAGGAATTTTCCTTGGTTACTCATTTTCTTCAGCTGCTTATCGAGTACTGAACAAACGTACCAGAGTAATTGAAGAAAGTACCGATGTTTATTTCGATGAATTTTATGTCAGGAAATTGGATCGTGAACATTTTGGTTCAAAAATGATCGATAATATTTTTCAAAATCCAATTCAACAAACACCTTCTCCTGACAGAGATATTGAAATCGATCTTGATTTACTTTTTGAACAACCCAAAACCGCTTACAATTCTGAACTTCTAACTACTTTTATTGATTCTACAGGAACGACCACTAAAGGAACTCCACAAACAAACCGAAATGATGCAGATCAATTCGAGGGGGAACCACCTACACATACTTCTTCATTGGAACAAACACCAAATCCTCCTTTAAATACCCCATCCCCAAATATCCAAAACAATCCCGATGCATCATTTATGGGGGAACCTTCAAAACCTATTCCAAGATGAAACTCCCGGAGAAGAACAATGGGATACTGAAATTACAATTATTATAGCGGAAGAGAATCGCTTAATAAAATGGACCAGAAACCACCCAACTGACCAAATCATCGGAGATCCAAACTCAGGCATCCAAACTAGAGCCGCAACTTCTAATGATTGTTTATTTGGAGCCTTCTTATCCATGACTGAACCCAAAACCATACATTCTGCTCTCAAAGATCCAGACTGGGTAAAAGCTATGCAAGAAGAGCTAGAAGAATTTGAAAGAAATGACGTATGGAATCTTGTCCCTACCCCACCCGATGTTTCTGTTATAGGTTCAAGATGGGTATTCAGAAACAAAACTGACGATCAAGGAATCGTTTGTCGAAACAAGGCACGTCTCGTAGTCAAAGGATATTCACAACAAGAAGGAATCGACTACGATGAAACATATGCTCCAGTTGCCAGAATTGAAGGAATTCGCATCTTTCTTGCATATGATGCACATAAGAACTTCAAAGTATTCCAAATGGATGTTAAATGTGCATTCCTACATGGAGAGTTAGATCGCGATGTATACATCCAACAACCACCAGGTTTCGAAGATCCCAAATTTCCTGATCACAGCTTCAAATTGCAGAAAGCTGTCTATGGCTTGAAACAAGCACCCCGAGCCTGGTATGCCACATTGACAACCTTTCTCGAAGAATCAGGTTTTAAAAGAGGTTCAATCGATCAAACCCTCTTTCGTAAAATCTATAATAAACATCTTTTAATCGTACAAATATATGTTGATGACATTATTTTCGGTTCTACTGATGAATCTTTGAGTATTAAGTTTGCAGATCTAATGAAGAGCAAATTTGAAATGAGCATGATTGGGGAGATGACTACTTTTCTCGGACTTCAAATCAAACAGTCAACTGATGGCATTTTCATCAACCAAGAGAATTATGTCAAAAACCTACTCACTCGCTTTTCAATGGACAAATCCAATACCGCAAAAACCCCAATGGCTTTTGGATACAAAATCGATGCAGACTTAAATGGCAAACCTGTTGATCAGAAAAGATATCGTGGAATGATCGGATCACTCTTATACCTCACTGCCAGTAGACCTGACATCATGTTTTCTACATGTGTCTGTGCCAGATACCAAGCAAATCCTATGGAATCCCATGTAGTTGCTGCGAAACGCATCTTCAAATACCTAAAAGGCACTCCCAAACTTGGCCTTTGGTATCCAGCTAAATCCGATTTTCAGCTGAACGCTTTCACCGACTCAGACTATGGAGGATGCAAGTTAGATAGAAAGAGTACATCTGGTAGCTGTCAATTCCTAGGAAGTAGACTAGTGAGTTGGACTTCAAAGAAACAGACTTGTGTATCCACATCAACAGCAGAAGCTGAATACGTCGCTGCCGCCGGCTGTTGTTCGCAAGTCATATGGATGCAAACTCAACTGGGAGACTATGGCTTCAAAATTTCACAAATTCCCATATTTTGTGACTCAACCAGTGCAATTGCCATTTCTCACAATCCCGTTCACCATTCCATGACAAAGCACATCGATATTCAATATCATTTCTTCAAAGACAACATTCAAAAGGGTCATATCGAATTGCACTTCATCAACACCGAAGATCAAATTGCCGATGTCTTCACTAAGGCTCTCGATGAAACAAAGTTTCAATACTTCCTAGGCCGTCTAGGAATGTTAAATCCAGATAACATCTATCCTTAAACTTTTACTTTTTGTTTGTACAAAAATGTGTTTACTTTCATTCAAAAGGAAAATTCAAAAACAATTGAAAATTGCTTTCCTTTTAAAATATACCAAAAACATTCAAATAACCAATATTTCCAAAAACATTCAGAAAAACAAATCTTCAAAAAAAAATTTAATAAAAGACTTTCCATAATAAGCTTTTATAGAACCTTGTGATTAATCTTCTCTTGACTTAATTTTCAGATGCTTATGCTCGATGAAGATTTTAAGTCATATTGATTCTCAATTGGAGTGAAGGTTCAAATATCCTACTTTTCATAATGTATATAACTTTATTTCCTTCGATTTTATTTCATTATTGACGATTTTAAACAATCAAGGGACATAAGGTTAGGAGGTTCAGATGAAAACAAAAACCCATGTGAGAATTTGTGCGTCGTCGATCTAAATCATTGTGGAAATCATTTCTTGTGAGCTTAGGTGTGTCACTATTGCTTATAAGGTATACCCAATTATACCTTGTCACGGTCTCATTTTTGCTTAGATATCAAAATGACCAGGGACGATACATTCATTTCTTACATACTAGACAAACTGTCTTTTATGCCACCTATCCCTACCTAGATAAAAGCCAACCAAAAATGAAGACTTGCGATCCCATGATCCATCTAGCAAACAACAACATATCCTTACAAGAAAACCAAAGGAGAAACAAATATTTATCAACATCTAATCCTCAAAGACAAATCAACAAGAAAACAAATGGATTCAATAAAGATATACCAAACAAAACAAAAAAAAAATTCTATATTTGGTATTTTCAAACAAACTTTCAACCAAATGGTTATTTCAAAACAAAAATCATAAAATCCCGCGATTTGTTTTAACCATTTTTCACAAAAGAAGATATCTCAATCACTCAAGTCAAATACTCTTAAAAAGGTCTCAAATGTAGCAAATTCTCAATGCTAAAACAAAATATCTTTTTACAATAAATCGATATTGATCAACAAACAGAATACTATCAAAGAAGAAGCTGCAACAACAATGGATTTCCCGGGATACTGTAGCCTTCATCACTGAAGAATCTTAGTTGCAAACTGCACTATGAAAATTGCTAAACCCCTCTACATGTATTTCCCGACGGAGAGAGAGTGAACTTTAATGGCATGAATGAAGAAACCCGCTGAGTAATGCCGAAACCAGTCTTATGTGATTGATTATCTAATAATGAGACTAGGTGACTTTACAGGAAAAGCATAGCTGAACACCTTCAATATGAGTGTGAGTCGTCAGAGAGAGATATCACTCATTTTTAGTGATCATTAACTTGTTCTGCTGCCAGAACAACCAAACACCCAAGTGAAGTGTGAGCTATACCTATGAGCGTTCATCTGAATCGACCTGTTAGACCACTTGTCGTCATTAATAATGCTATAAAATCTAAGGAAATTTCTTTAGATACATATATGACTACCCTTTGATAACCGAACCCGAGACTTTGATTCGGAAACAAATTTCTGAAAATCTTTTACATAAGATATGTTAAACCAAGTCACAAACTTTCAAAACGATTACAATGGTTTTATATATATCTTCTCATTGACAAAACTTTTATCCCAAATCTTCAAGATTAAAACTGTTAATGTGATTATATCTATCCTTATTTCATCAATGATCACATAGGGGGAAATTGTTGAAAAATGTTTTTATATGTGATCATCACTGAAATAAGACGAATTGATTTTATATTATCTAACAAATATTATCAGTTATTTCAGGTTGCGTGGATTCGTGCTTAATTATGAAATAGAAAAATATGCAAAAGACGAAATACGCAAAGACGGAAAAATAGACGCAATATTTGGTCGTTTGAAGACAAAACAAATCAAGACTAAAATTGTCAAGAATTTAAAAACCTCAAGGGTCAAAAATGGAAATTCAATTCACAATTGGAATATATATATATATATATATATATATATATATATATATATACAAGTGTTCGTGTGTGTGTATATATATATATATATATATATATATATATATATATTATACAAATATATATGTATATATATTATATTGTATATATATGTATGTATATTGTATATATATATATATATATATATATATATATATATATATATATATATATATTGGAAAGAAATCTTCACAAAAGCAAAAGTACCAAACATCATGTGTGCTTCCAACCTTTACAATCAATCACTTCATTACTTTTCATTAAACAAACAAGAGTTGCTTGATTCATTTGCATATATATAGATGCATGTTTATATGAGTTTTTGTGTGTGTTTTGTGTTTCCTTGTAATATATCTCCTATTACTCTCTCATCTCCAGAAGAATAAACACATAGCCAACCTCAAAATACTCTCCAAACACCCTCCAAATACCCTCCTTAAACCTCCTCCAAAAACTATTTCAAATCACCACAACCATCACCACCTTGCTGTTTTTCGACATCAGAATTTGCAAGTTAAGAAAAAAATCACCGAGCACAACTCAACAAGATAATACGGGAGAGATTTGCACCGCAAATTATTCAGGACCTTACCTACATCCAGGAAACAGTATTTCTACACGAGTCCGTATTCAAAGGCTCGGATACCAGTTACTGGGTGACAGATACAACTCCTTGTTGATTCTCCAAATTTGTTCTTTATCCTTGTTGATTCTCAATTCCTTAATTCCCTCCTTGTTCCTTTTCCAAGAAAGTAATTTTACTGAACACGACGATGCCGATGAAACAGTATTTCTACACGAGTCCGTATTTTTGAACGAAGAGAAGGTGATACCGTCTTGATACAACTCACAAGAAAACGATGTGTGGTATTTGGACAACGGGGCAAGTAATCACATGACGGGAAATCGTTCATTTTTCTCCGAACTCGACGAAGGAATAACCGGAAAGGTCAAATTCGGTGATAATTCGTGTGTCGAAATAAATGGGAAAGGCTCAATTGTTTTCCAAGGAAAATCGGGGCAACAATGATTGATAACGGAGATTTATTTCATTCCGGATTTTAAAAATAATATTTTCAGTCTCGGACAAGCAACCGAAGCCGGGTGCGATATTCGGATGAAAGACAACTATTTGCCAATGCATGATGTCGACAACTGCTTATTAATGAAGGTACAAAGAACTCCAAACCGCCTTTATAAAATACAGTTGCCCATTGGAGTACCTATTTTCCTTCATTCAAGACTAAGTGAAGACACGTGGCGCTGGCATGCAAGACTTGGACACATCAATTTCGAGTCAATGAAAAAGATGTCCAAGAAAGGTCTAGTCAAAGGGTTACCCTATTTTGACAGTGAGAATCAATTGTGTGAATCTTGCTTGGTGGGCAAGCAAACAAGAAAGTCATTTCCATTAATGACGACGTACAAAGCAACACGACCATTGGAGCTAGTTCACGGTGATTTATGTGGTCCGATAACACCGTCAACGAAGGGTCAAAATCGATACATTTTCACACTAATTGACGATTTTTCACGGTATATGTGGATTTTTCTCTTAAAAGAGAAAAATGAGGCGTTTTTACACTTCAAAAAATTTAAAGCTTTGGCGGAGAATGAGCTCGGAAAGTCTTTAAAGGTGTTTCGAAGTGATCGAGGAGGTGAGTTTACTTCGCTCGAGTTTAATTCCTTTTGTGATATAAATGGAATCAAACGCCATCTTACCGCCCCATATTCACCACAACAAAACGGTATTGTGGAACGAAGAAACAGAACACTTATGGACATGACACGAAGTATCATGAAGGCGATGCATGTTCCAAACTACCTATGGGGAGAAGCGGTAAAACATTCCACAAACCTGATCAACCGTGTTTACACAAGAGTACTTGGTGATACAACTCCGTACGAGAAGTTGTATAAAAGAAAACCTAATTTGGAGAACGTACGCATCTTTGGGTGTTTAGCGTATGCAAAAGTTAAACCGGTAAACGTGAAAAAATTGGATGCAAGATCAAGACCATTGGTTCATCTTGGTTCTGAACCGGGTACAAAAGCCTATCGGTTATTTAACCCGGTTACACAAAAAATAATCGTAAGTCGAGACGTTATTTTTAATGAAACCAAAGGATGGAATTGGGTTAACGAAGCTACACCTGACAATGAAGAACCAGGATCATTCATAGTACCATGGGATTTACCGGAAGATAAGGCGAACAACAACCAAGGAAACGATGTAAACAACGAACCAATTGAACCAAACGAATCGGATCACGAGATTAAAGACGGAGTGGAGGTACAAGAAAATGAGCAACCAAGTCCGGTCAACAACAACGTAAATAATGTTCAAAACCAAAGGCCCACAAGACCAAAGGTGCTTCCAATTCGATTACGAGATTATGTACTTTATGTTGATGGCATTGAAGAACTTCTCCTAGCAACCAATGACGAGCCGGTATCGGTTGAAGAGGCGAAGAAAGAACCAGAGTGGGTCAAAGCCATGAATACAGAGATCAATTCGATCAACAAGAACAATACTTGGTCTCTCGTAAACAAGCCTATGGGGGTGAAGCCCATTGGACTCAAATGGGTGTTCAAGCTGAAGAAAAATGCAGATGGCACCATAAACAAACACAAGGCAAGATTGGTTGCTAAAGGGTACGTACAACAACCTGGTATTGACTTTCAAGAAGTATTTGCTCCGGTAGCTCGCATCGAAACCATACGGTTTCTCATTGCCTTAGCCGCTACCAATGGATGGGAGCTTCACCACTTGGATGTCAAGACGGCTTTCTTACATGGAGAGTTGAGAGAAACCGTCTATGTGTATCAACCGGAAGGCTACATAAGGAAAGGCGACGAGCACAAGGTGTACCGTCTTTCAAAAGCACTATATGGTCTTAGACAAGCACCGAGAGCATGGAATACAAAACTTGATGGGATTTTGAAAGGAATGAAATTTCACAAGTGCATGAAAGAACCATCGGTGTACCAGAAGAACGAAGGATCCAACTTGCTAATTTTAGCAATCTATGTTGATGATTTGTTTGTCACAGGTACAAATTTGAGCATGATCAAAAGGTTCAAATTTGAAATGTCCAAGAACTTCGAGATGTCTGATCTTGGAAGATTAACTTACTACCTGGGCATTGAAGTCAAACAGGATGAATCGGGGATTACAATAAACCAAGAAGCGTATGCACAACGCATTCTGAAGGAAGCCAGTTTACATGATTGCAATCTTACCCACATTCCCATGGATCCAGGAACCAAAATATCGAAGGCCGAAGATGAACCCGAAATCGACCCGACACAATACCGAAAGTTGGTAGGATGCCTTAGATATCTCTTGCAGACAAGATCCGATATGGCATATGCGGTTGGAGTTGTTAGTCGATACATGCAAGATCCAAGAGAATCACATGGTGTTGCAATCAAACACATCCTAAGGTATTTACGAGGAACAACGGGATACGGAATCAAGTACGAGAGGATGGGACAAAATCGAATAATTGGTTACAGTGATAGTAGTCATAATGTTGATCCAGATGACGGAAGAAGCACAACTGGTCATATTTTCTACTATGGGTTGTCTCCAATAACATGGTGTTCTCAAAAGCAAGATACTGTTGCTTTATCATCTTGCGAGGCGGAGTTCATGGCTGCAACTACGGCTGCATGTCAAGCAATATGGCTTCAAGATTTGCTAGGCGAAATCATGAACAAAGCACAAGAGAAGGTGGTCCTAAGAGTTGATAACAAGTCAGCTATCGAACTCACGAAGAATCCTGTTTTCCACGGAAGAAGCAAACACATTCACACGAGGTTTCACTTCATTCGTAACTGTGTTGAAAAGGAACAAGTGGAGGTGAAGTACATTCCAGGTGAAGAACAAAAGGCAGACATTCTCACAAAACCATTGGCTCGAACCAAGTTCAAGACAATGCGGGACTTGATCGGGATTGAAGACATCTTTAAAAGGACTTAAAGATTGGCGGCGATCGGGAATCTCTAGAAGGACTTAGAGATTCGGGGGTGATTGTTGGAATCTCAATTCCTTAATTCCCTCCTTGTCTTCCACTCACCATATTTCCAGGAAAAGCAAAAGGAATACCATCAAGATGTTGGGTATCTTTTTCTATTTTATATTATAAAGCTTACTCTAGCATATATATATATATATATATATATATATATATATATAGCATATATCGAGTTATGAAATATGCAGTACAACACAAACACAGTGTAAACAAGTTTGGTTGTACTGCATATTTCATAACTCGATATATGCTATATATATATATATATATATATATATATATATACATATATATATATATATGCTAGAGTAAGCTTTATAATATAAAATAGAAAAAGATACCCAACATCTTGATGGTATTCCTTTTGCTTTTCCTGGAAATATGGTGAGTGGAAGACAAGGAGGGAATTAAGGAATTGAGATTCCAACAATCACCCATGAAGAAGATGATGTTCTTGAAGTTGGCTTTGAGATTCCTCGATATTATCTTGTTTGTTTAAGGAAAAGTAATGAAGTGATTGATTGTAAAGGTTGGAAGCACACATGATGTTTGGTACTTTTGCTTTTGTGAAGATTTCTTTCCAATATATATATATATATATATATATATATATATATATATATATATATGCATGATTCATGTATATATATATATATATATATATCCAATATATACAATATACATACATATATACATACAATATAATATATATACATATATATTTATATAATATATATATATATATATACACACACGAACACTTGTATATATATATATATATATATATATATATATATATATATATATATATATATATCCAATTGTGAATTGAATTTCCATTTTTGACCCTTGAAGTTTTTAAATTCTTGACAATTTTAGTCTTGATTTGTTTTGTCTTCAAACGACCAAATATTGCGTCTATTTTTCCGTCTTTGCGTATTTCGTCTTTTGCATATTTTTCTATTTCATAATTAAGCACGAATCCACGTAACCTGAAATAACTGATAATATTTGTTAGATAATATAAAACCAATTCGTCTTATTTCAGTGATGATCACATATAAAAACATTTTTCAACAATTTCCCCCTATGTGATCATTGATGAAATAAGGATAGATATAATCACATTAACAGTTTTAATCTTGAAGATTTGGGATAAAAGTTTTGTCAATGAGAAGATATATATAAAACCATTGTAATCGTTTTGAAAGTTTGTGACGTGGTTTCACATATCTTATGTAAAAGATTTTCAGAAATTTGTTTCCGAATCAAAGTCTCGGGTTCGGTTATCAAAGGGTAGTCATATATGTATCTAAAGAAATTTCCTTAGATTTTATAGCATTATTAATGACGACAAGTGGTCTAACAGGTCGATTCAGATGAACGCTCATAGGTATAGCTCACACTTCACTTGGGTGTTTGGTTGTTCTGGCAGCAGAACAAGTTAATGATCACTAAAAATGAGTGATATCTCTCTCTGACGACTCACACTCATATCGGAGGTGTTCAGCTATGTTTTTCCTGTAAAGTCACTTAGTCTCATTATTAGATAATCAATCACATAAGACTGGTTTCGGCATTACTCAGCGGGTTTCTTCATTCATGCCATTAAAGTTCACTCTCTCTCCGTCGGGAAATACATGTAGAGGGGTTTAGCAATTTTCATAGTGCAGTTTGCAACTAAGATTCTTCAGTGATGAAGGCTACAATATCCCGGGAAATCCATTGTTGTTGCAGCTTCTTCTTTGATAGTATCCTGTTTGTTGATCAATATCGATTTATTGTAAAAAGATATTTTGTTTTAGCATTGAGAATTTGCGGTTATGAAAGGCTTTTTGAAGATGATGTTTTGAAACTTTCTGATTTGGTCGTTTTTGAAAGTTCCTTGAATTTTTAAAGGTGATCTCTTGAAAGCGGTTTTCAAAAGGTTTTTGAAACGGTTTTGGTTTTTGTTTGGAAACCTGTTTTTGAGGTATGACGTATGGTTTAACAGGTTTCTTTGGTTTGTTTTCAAAAGCCTTTGGTTTGTTAAGTGGGGTTATGGTTGCTTCATTGGTATGTTTGATTTGGTTTGTTGAAGAACTAGCAGAGTTTGTTTCAGATTTTACAACTCGTTTGATAGACTTTTTGGAAACAGTGAAAGCAGTGTCATCTGGGCTACAGTTGATAACTGTTTCGTCATCTGAATCTTCCTCATTAGCAGATGTGAACAGATCTGGAAGAGTGGATTCAGAGTTTTCACAAATTATCATGTTTTCTTGTTTAGCTAGTTCATTTTCAAAGGATTCTCTTCCAATTCCTGGTCTGTAATTCGTATCAATTTTGCCAGTTCCTAAGGTGTTTGCTTTGGTGAAAACATCATCACTTAGTTTTCTAGCAATTTTGATAGAATTCATATTCCATATCAATCTTTTGTTTTCAGATTCAAGAAAATTGGTTTGGTTTAAAGAATCAGTCAGTTTTTCATTTAAAGTTTTGTATTTTTCAGTTGATTCTTGAAAGTTTTGTTTCAACTGAAGGATTTCCTTTTCTAAAACATCTTTTGTTTAAGAGGAAATGACTGACTGATTTTTTTGTTCCAAATCCTTTTTCTGAATTAGGGTTTGATTTAATTGTTCCAAGACGTGATTATAATCTTCTGATTTTCTTTCAACGTCTCTTTCCAATTTGTTCTTTATCCTTGTTGATTCTCCAAATTTGAGTTGCAAGGTTTGTAACTCAGATTTGCATATATCGGAATTGATCATTGTGTCGTGATATTTTTTGAGATCAGCTTCTAGACTTTTCTCAATCTTGGTTATATGGGACTCAAAAATTGATTTCGAAAGACCAAGTTCAGAGATCATAGACCATACCTGTTCTATGACGTTTGGAGCTCTTGAAGGTCTATCAACACCAACTACGAAACAGAAGTTTGATTGTGTTGGTTCATTGTCAGCTTCGTCTTCAGAAGTTGGCCAGTATTCCACGTTTGGTTCATGGATTGCCATCAATGCTCTTTGCTTATCTTGATTTTCCTGTTTCTTTAATTCATCGGCTTTTTGAGCGTAGTATGCTGAGTCTTTAACTTTGGTTTTGTTTTTGGCTCGGCATTCTCTGGCATAGTGATTAGTTCCTTTGCAGTTGTGACAAATGATCACTTCTTCATCACTGTCATCCTTTTGACTTTTAATCGGAAGTCTTTCAGGAGCTTGAGTTTGGATTTGTTGGGAAGATTGGGAAGGGTTCTGTTGGAATCCAAAATTTTGGTTGTTTTGAAAGCCATTGTTTTGATTAGTGTAACCTTGATTGTGGAATCCTCTGTTTTGGTTTTGAAAACTGTTGTTTTGGTTATTGTTATGATGACTTGAGTTGGGATTGTTTTGAAATCCCTGGTTTTGAAAACCTTGGTTTGAATTGTTTTGGAAGGAAGGTCTTTGAAAATTTTGTCCAAAATAAGGTCTTGGTTGAAAACCTGAGTTGTTTTGAACAGGTTGAGGTCTTGGTTGAAATCCAGAATTATTTTGTCCAAATGACGGTCGGTTTTGAAAATTTGGTTTAAAATTCGAGTGACCGTGATTTGGAATAAATCTCTGGAGGTTTGTGTTTGCTATTGATGTACACTGATATGAGAAAACTGCTCCTCGATTCCTCCTCCAACCTTCTGTTGATCATCCACGTTTACTCTAACCATCTTATATCAACCTCCAAACAACCTCAAAATACCCTCCAAACACCCTCCAAATACCCTCCTTAAACCTCCTCCAAAAACCATTTCAAATCACCACAACCATCACCACCTTGCTGTTTTTCGACATAAGAATTTGCAAGTTAAGAAAAAAATCACCGAGCACAACTCAACAAGATAATATGGGAGAGATTTGTACCGCAAATTATTCAGGACCTTACCTACATCCAGGAATTTTCCTCGATTTTTTTGACCACTACAAACCCCAGAGAGACGCGAGAGAGAATTGGCTATCCAGAGAGATTTACTACGAAAATCTATATTCATAACCACCCAAAGCTCTTTCAACATCACCCTCTTTGTTACCTTATACCACCAAAACTACAACCTTATTCCACCTTCTACCACCCTCCAAATACTCACTTCAACCTCATCAAATCACCTTAAAAAACCCCATACCCACATACAAAAAAAACATTACCCGTGCATTTTGTATCGTTTTGTAAACAATTCATTGTTACATAAAAAGAACTTATTGTTACTTACCGGATTGAACTTTGAACAAATAGAGACACAGTCTATTAAGATCCAGTCCAATTCTAAACCAGTTCAGTCAATTTATTGACGAACCGACTTTATATATATTTATATATTTATATATTTTATTACAGCTTTACATCATGTAAATACTATCATTTATTTCATTTATAGCTTTCAGTCATTTATAGCTTTCCAGTTTATATTTATTCCGCACTTCTTATTTTTTTTCCGCATCTTATCTCCTTAAATATATATATCTGTCACCCAGTAACTGGTATCCGAGCCTTTTTTCTCAACTGAACCCTCCTATATATATATATATATATATATATATATATATAGGAGGAAAGAGAGAGGTAAAAGATCAAATGAAAATCTTTAAAGGTTAAGAACCACTTAAGAACTTTTTTTTATTAAGGTATAACATAAGAACTCACTTCCATCTTTTATTATTTCTGATCTACACACTCTCACATGAATATATTTTCTCTCATCTCAAACTTGAAGAACATACAAACATTATCACCGGTTGCCACCAACCACCACCCATGTACTGTCGCCGCCTCCTGCCACCGGCAAACACGGGTAAACCACCACCATCAGATCTACAAGCTTCAGTTGGCTCAAGATCTACAATTTCAGCTTCAGATCTATGATTTTTAGCTTCAAATCTATGATTTTTAGCTTAAGATTTATGATTTTCAGCTTCAGCTCTACGATTTTATTCATCAGATCTACGACTTTTGTCTTCAGATCTAAGATTTTCTCCTCCAGATTTATGAGCTCCGGCGAGCGCCATAACCAACACCTTCGCCAATCACTGTTAACGCGAATTCCTCTTTCATGTCGTTAATCTACCACCAATGTAAACATAGATCTGATAAGATCTTTTAAAAATATGTCCATATCCACCATCAATCGCCACCTGGTCTCAGATCTGGAGTCACAAAGTTTTTTTTAGCTTAACTTCTCTCTAAAACATAAAACATCTCAGATCTAGTGTGATTTGGTGAGATCTGATCAATGTTTTAAAAACCGGTTTTTTAGTTGAACCGGTATGGTGACCGGTTCCCGGTTCAACCGGTTTAACCAGTTTCTTCCGCCGGGTCAACCGGTTTTTTATAATTGTCATATGTTTTTCTATTTTTCTATACATACATACATATATAAATCATGAATTTGACGTTTACAAGTTCAAACATTAAAAATATACATAAAAATAAGTTGTAGATCATTCCAAATACATTAAAATAACACATAACCATAAGTTTTAGTGTTTATATCAATCTATATACGTCAAAAAGAAAATAAAGTATAATATCGAAATAAAATATAATTTTAGATGAATACAAACACATCAAAAAAATTTATAACATTTACCATATGTTTTTATTTGGAGAAAACTACATAGATTTGAAAAAATCCACCAACGTTTATTACAGTAGAACCTCTATAATTTAATACTCGATAAATTAATAATCTTGATAAAATTAATAATTTGTCCGGTTCCAACTTGGGACCAGTACAAAATTGGACCCCAATTGATAAAATAATAAACTAATAATTTTTTTTTTGAAAATTTGTTGTAGTGTTCATGAGTACTCTTGGAATAAGATTCGGGTATTGGATTAAACTCACGCTCATTTGAATCACTTCATGGATTTTATCACGAGTGATCAGGCGATAATATCTTATATTTTTGAAACGAAGAGATATGAGTTGCAGTTTACAAGTCGGTTGCACATTGATGATATGTAAACGCACCGGTAACTCGGTGTTATAAAACTTATTATTGTGTGTGATTTGATGAGTAAATAGAGCAAACATATGAGCCGAAATTTATCCGTTCCTTTTACCCAATGTAGGGATAAAAACGATATCTGTGGGCCCCTCAATGATTTAGTGATGACAACCCTAAGCGCTTGGCCAAGCCTGGACTGATTTGATTTGTTCAATTAGTCGGCCATCTTAAATCGGAAATCGGGAAACAACAGATGGACAAAGAGAATGATTATAATCCATGTCTCAGTCCATACGATATCTTGAATGGAGAAATATATGATCCCTTATCTAATGGATGCGTCACTAACTAGGTCAGAGTTTGACAGCGGCTTTTAAGAGCTGCGATTGCTAGTCGGTGTTTAAGTCGTACCTGCAATAATAGTTATTAGACTTATCCAAGTGGGAGACTGTTGGATTAGGTGTCTAAGCCCAAAACTATAATTGGTATGTACTTGACCCTAGAGTAACATAGTCCATTTCGGGTTGCATATCATCAGGACAATTTGATAGGATGGATATTTGAGTAACAGGTTATTTATGATTTACTAATATATTATAAGTATAATATATTAATGGAAAAATCATATTATTTAATTAGTATTGATCAAGAATTAATTTGGAATTAATTTAATGATCAAAAGAGACTAATTAAATTAACGGGGACTGATTATGTAAATCGGTGATATGTATATTGTTTGGGCTATTGATCCATGATGGGCTAAGTTTATGTAAGTATCCATGAAGAGTTAGCCCACATGAGATATTGATCATAACCTAAGTGTATGGATTAGGGTTTACCCATGACTCTTGGATTCCTACACTATATATATGACACCCCTTAGCCAAAAATTGGATACTAGTGTTCTTGGACTTCATGTAGCCGATTTTTGTTCTTAGTAACCTCTCTCTCAAGTTCTCCTTTGTTCATGGTGTTTGTGAACCATTTGAGGCATCACATTTGAGGTGCTAAGTTCTTAAAGGCCAAAACATAACAAGATACAACAAGAGGTAATTCTATAACTCATTTTTATGTTGTTTATGTCAATTGTATGCTAATTGTAGGCTTAATGCTTTGGAAAGAATATTGCATGTATAATTAGAGAAAACATAGATCCAAAGCATTTAGGGTTGTATGTGCACCATAGGATGTTGTAGTATACAAAACCCAACATAAACATCCCAGGCTAAAAGCTGTGGTGGTTGCCTGTAACGCCCGTACATCCGGGCTAGTCAATTTAGAGATAATAGGGGTCAAAAACGACTTTTCGACAAAAGATTATTTAGAATAAATAATCTTAACTAAGTTGTAGAATATGTCTCAAGGGTTCCGTACATATAAAGAACGCCGAAATCCGAGTTATAACGAAGAAGTTATGGCTCGTCGAAGTTTTACGGCAAAACCGGCACGACACCGGGAGACGTAAATAGTGAATTTACGATAGAATGATTTTTATCATTAGCGATCTGAATGAAAGTTGTAGAATATGTTAAACCGAGAACATCCATAAAAAGAACGCCCAAATCTGACTTCGTATGAGGAAGTTATGAATTTTCTAAGATTTAGCATAGCAGTGCACGGCCCAAAACTCGAATTTTAGTTTGAGCGGTTTTTGGCCTATGCGACCTAAATGAGAGTTGAACATCTCATTAATAGGAACTCAACGATAAAAAGACAGACGAAAACGGAGTCCGTATGAAGGAGTTACGAATTCTTCGCGGTCATTTAACAGTCTCATCTCCTCCTACTGTTAAATTTAAGATCGGTCGAAAATTAGCCGACGGAGTCAAAATGAAAGTTGTAGATCTTGTTTTTACCTACGTGTGGAAAAAAAGAACGTCGAAAACGGAGGTCGTATACGAAAGTTACGGGGTTTAGAAGTCGGCAGGGTGCTGCTGCAAAAGGGGTGACGTGGATGAATATGGGCCAAGGCTTTCTCCCCAAGAAAAGCCATCAGGTGATGACACGTGGCACCGAATCAGCGAGTCCGTGAACCGAATCGGCGAGTGCATCAGGAATTCAGCCTATAAATAGAGGTGTCGGGCATTGCCATTTCTCCACACCTCTCAAGCCTTCTTTCTCTCTCTAGAACCTCTCTCTAGCTCCCCTTAAGCCCCCTAAAGTCTAGGTAAACCCCCTAGCACCCGAAGGAAGCCCCGAGGCTCCCGGAGTCCCAAGAAAAAGGGTCTTTCGGCTCGGAAACGCTGCTCCAGCGAAACCCGGTTTTGCGAAAAACCCGCTGTAAGTGAGTTATGCCTACCCTATCTTTAGTATAGCTTATGTTTTAATATAGTAACGTTATTAGGAACTTATAATGAGTATTTGGGCTATTATTATGAGTTATATAAAAGTGTTTCTTAACGCTTATATAATAGTAGTAATAGATAGACTATTAATTAGTCGCGGTTAACGTTAGACTAAACTCTAGTGGTAATGATACTAGGGTTTGTCCGAGGGAAATTGTTTTAACAGTAACGAAGTGTTGTCCGAGTACCGAGTCATCACCTTATCAGGTGAGTGCATAGTTACTTTCATCTTACACATAAATATGAAGTATTTTATATAAATTACGTGCTATGTGTGCATATTATCTGAATACTTGTTGTCTATGCTGGAAGAACGATTTTATACACGTTTTAAATGATTTAAACTGTATATATATTTTATATCTACAAAATATGTTGGGTAAAACATGGGTAGATTAGAGGTGAGATAAATGATGAGCGATGAAAGATGAGATGATATATGAGTGATAAAATATGGTGCGAAGCGATGACCTAAGCGATGAGCCAAAGCGATGAGCCAAAACGATGAGCCCAAGCGATGAGCCAAAACGATGAGCCAAACGATGAGCCAAACGATGACCCAAGCGATGTCCCCGTCATCTAGCAGAGTATGGATGATGTAACGCCCGTAGATCCGGGCTAGTCAATTTAGAGGCAATAAGCGTCAAAAACGACTTTTCGGCAAAAGATTATTTAGAATAAATAATCTTAACCAAGTTGTAGAATATGTCTTAAGGTTTCCGTACATATAAAGAACGCCAAAATCCGAGTTATAACGAAGAAGTTATGGCGCGTCGAAGTTTCGCGGCAAAACCGGCACGGCACCGGGAAGCGTAAATAGTAAATGTAGGATGGAGCGACTTTTAGCATTAGAGATCTAAACAAAAGTTGTAGTGTACGTTAAACCGAGAACGTCCATAAAAAGAACGCCCAAATCTGACTTCGTATGAGGAAGTTATGAATTTTCTAAGATTTGGCTTAGCAGTGCACAGCCCGAAACTCGAATTTTAGTTCGAGCGGTTTTTGGCTTACACGACCTAAATGAGAATTGAAGATCTCATTAATAGGTACTCAACGGTAAAAAGACAGACGAAAACGGAGTCCGTATGAAGGAGTTACGAATTCTTCGCGGTCATTTAACAGTCTAAACGCCTCCTACTGTTAAATTTAAGATCGGTCGAGAATTAGCCGACGGAGTCTAAACGAAAGTTGTAGATCTTGATTTTACCTACGCGTTGAAAAAAAGAACGTCGAAAACGGAGCTCGTATGCGAAAGTTATGAATTTTTGAAAATCGGCTGATTTCCACCCTGTGTGTGATGCCACGTGTCAGCACCAGGCTGTGCCTGGCTGTATACAGCTGGCTCACGACGTGAGAATCAAGAAACTCACGACGTGAGTGACCCTCCAGCGTCCTATAAATAGAGATGCCCCCCTCCATTCATTCTCACACCTCCCTTCACTTCCCTCTCTCTCTAGAACTTCTCTCTAGCCCCGAAACCCCCCGAAAAGCCTAGGGAACCTCCCTAGCACGAGGCGGAAGCCCCGGAGCGCCCGACGGCTCCGAGAAGAAGAGCCTTTCGGCTCGGGAACGCTGCTCCAGCGAAGCCCGGTTTTGAGAAAAACCCGTTGTAAGTAAGCTGCGCCCAACCTATCTTTAGTATAGCTCATGTTTTAATATAGTAATGTTATTAGGACCTTATAATACGTATTTAGGCTATTATTATGGGTTATATAAGTGTCGTTATAATATCTTTTTAACCACTCGCGGTACGGGGGTTCCGGTTTGGAGGGCCGCTTGGGTTGCTGGATTTCAGAAGTGCTTTTAATGCCAAAATGATCATGCCCACCGGTGTTCCATGTCTGGCCTTGTCTGTATATAGTGGGTGAAAAGTATTGTGTCGCACTTATATAATAGTAATAATATCCAAACTATTAGTTAGTCACGGTTATCGTTAGACTGAACCCTAGTGGTATCGATACTAGGTTTTTGTCAAGGAAATTGTTTTAAGAGTAACGAAGTGCTGTCCGAGTGCAGAGTCACCACCTACTCAGGTGAGTGCATAGTCCCTTTCATGAACATGATTTTAATACAAGTATTTATTGAAGTATTAATTATATGTTTATGTGTGAGTTAATTGATGTTGCCTGAAATACGTGTTAAAGAACATACCTGATTATATATGATAATTTAGGATAAAGAGTAAACCTAAATTAATTATGAGGAACATTGGGTAGTATTTTCTTATGAGTACAAGTGAGTTATACTTAGAGAGTAGAACTTTAGTATATGTCATTGATCTAGGAGCACGGATTAGACATAGTCATTGTCCCTAGTCTGAGAGTATGGATTGGACATAGTCAACTGTCATTAATCCGAGAGTATGGATTAAGACATAGTCAGTTGTCCTTAGTCCGGGAGTATGGATTAAGACATAGTCAGTTGTCCTCAGTCCGGGAGTATGGGCAGGACACATAATCCGTCATTAATTCGGGAGTATGGATTTAGACATAGACCAATTGTCCCTAACCCGAGAGTATGGAATGGGCACAATTATTTATCCGAGAGCATGGATTAGATCCGAGAGTATGGATTAGGTAAGAGGTAAAATTTAAGGTCCGAGAGTATGGATAGTCTCGTTGTGAGGATTAACGGGGTGGGGTAAGAGTTGATTATATATATATGGGGAAATTGTATATTTTGTGTTCTAAATTATATATGATATAACATTGTGGGATTGAAATCCCTATGTACTCACCAGGTTTCCCAACCTGACCCACTCCAGCTTATTTGTATCACAGGTGTCGATACGAAGCTACTTTGCACTGAGAGATTTAAAAGAGATGTAGATCACTAGTGTAAATAAATGTAAGTTCTATTTATGCTTATGTTCCTGTATTGACGATGACATCCCAATGTTTTAAAATGAATAAAAATACATTTCTTCGAAAATGCTTTGATAACGCATTTATCATGTTTTTCTGGGAACAAATTCCACAACATTTTTATTTAAAATGTTACTCTGATTTTCAAACAAAGCATAAACAAAATCGGTCTTTTCTGGCCGTGAAAATGGGGATGTCACAGATGACAACCACGGACTATTCTAGACAGTCCAATGGAACACTAGCAGGCTCGCAACCTGTAGGTGTTGTGAACGATGTGTTCACCGGTGTACTCTAAAAACCCATTGACATGTATTGCGAGTGGATTCTCGGAAACGATACTGTTGATAAACGAAATAGCCCTGGCAGCTATGGATTTAGTGCCTGCTGAGTAAACCCTGGCAACTATGGATTTAGTGCGCGTTGAGTAAACCCTGACAACGATGGATTTCGTGCCTATTCCTTAGGATGATCCTTAGGAATGAATGAACAAGAAATAGCTGATTCTTAGGGTAGATCCTTAAGAGTAAATAAGATAATGGGGATGGGTAATTGGGTTAATTGTTTGATGATTAAACATAATAATTATATTATTGTGGGTTGAAAAGCCTATATACTCACCAGGTTTCCCAACCTGACCCACTCAGTTTATTTGTATCACAGGTGTCGATATGAAGTTACATTACACTGAGAGATTTAAAAGAGATGTAGATCACTAGTGTAAATGAATGTAAGTCCTGTTTATGCTTATGTTTCTATATTGACGATGACATCCCAAATGTTTTAAAAGTGAATAAAAATACATTTCTTTAGAAATGCTTTGATAACGTATTTATCATATTTTACTGGGAACAAATTCAGCAACATTTTTATTGAAAGAAGAACTCTGATTTTTATATAGCATAAACAAAATCGGTCTTTTCTGGCCGTGAAAATGGGGATGTCACAGTTGGTATCAGAGCATTAGTTTAAGCGAACTAGGAATATGGATTTATTTCTAGACTTAAACTTAGAATGTTAAGCGATGATCGTGAGAAGTGTGTCTAGTATATTTAGGTAATACACCTGAATAGATACAAGCACTAGCTTATTTAGGGAAAATTCCTAACATGCTTTTATGTGCTAAATGATTTATGATGCTTTATGATGCTAAATGTATGATCGGATCTATGGTCTATTGCCAACCGGATCTGGAAACTTTATGTGTTCAGATTTCTAAACGTTTAATTATAGTATTAGAACTGGCATGTAACTTTTCGGAGTAATAAGGAGGATTACACGTCTAAACCCTCCTCTATCTATATTCTCGTCTCGATACACCGGACGCCTGCTTTGGTGTATAGAATGTCATGGTGAAGACTCGTAGTGAATTGAGTAAATGAAGGAAATGAGAAGGCTTACGATAGTGAATGATACCTATCGGAAGATATCGTAAGAGTGGTATCTTGCCTTTAGAGTACGCCAGGAAAAATAACAGTACGTTTAGAGGAGTATGGTACGTCCGAAGTACACCTTCGATTGGCAGGATGATGAAACGATTGGCGTAATTCCTGAAGCTATCCTACCCTATGACATTTTCACCACCGAGTTGCAGCAGAATTGATTATTGAAGATACACATGGAAGAAATCATAGTAGAGTCTAGGGAAAATTTTATGATTGATTGGACACATTTTTATGTGTTAAAATTGTTTTTGTGATAGTAACTTGGAAAGCTGTGAGACAATACTTGGGACGAGTATGAGTAGGTGTGAATGGTAGTAGAGGCCTATACTACCGGAAGCACAGGACTCACGCTTGGATCAGGGAAAGTCACAAGGTTACCAAAAAGCTAGTATTTGACACCGTTTTATTCAAATATGTCATTACCATCGTTTCGGTAATGACTAAGAATATGATTGTTATTCCGACCCTAGTGGTCATATCGAATTGAGTCCGACTACGACGAGTATGTTACGTGGTTCCGAGAACCAAGTTCGATGTAGCACCTGACTTAAGCCGGGAGAATTAACCAAAGCGATTAGTAGAGGTATCACGACGGTTGTTTGTAGCTAGAAATGCTACATTTTAAGATGAGATTAGAACATGAAGGAAAGTATAGTCTGTTCTGTAAGACTCTAAGAGACCTGAGTCTAAGCGTAGCAACATACGATGATATGTCATTAGAATATGACACATCGTTCCATTGTAGTAATAAAAGAACTTATCTTAAGTTCGTATCCAGTGAGGATCGAGATTGTGACTTGAAGGTCATAATTTGGAGTCTAACGTGAGATAGGGAGCAAGTGCAAGATCGAGCACCGCCTGCAGTCAAGGAGTCCAAGAGTTAGATACTCATTCGAAGAAACGAGGAAGTTACGATTATTACCTAGGATGAAGAGATAACGTATGGAGTCATTATACTGTCCTGTTTCGTTGATGATTCCGGGACGTAATCATCCTAAGGGGGAGATAATTGTAACGCCCGTAGATCCGGGCTAGTCAATTTAGAGATAATAGGGGTCGAAAATGACTTTTCGACAAAATATTATTTAGAATAAATAATCTTAACTAAGTTGTAGAATATGTCTCAAAGGTTCCGTACATATAAAGAACGCCGAAATCCGAGTTATAACGAAGAAGTTATGGCCCGTCGAAGTTTTACGGCAAAACCGGCACGACACCGGGAGACATAAATAGTGAATTTACGATAGAGTGGTTTTTAGAATTAGCGATCTGAATGAAAGTTGTAGAATATGTTAAACCGAGAACATCCATAAAAAGAACGCCCAAATCTGACTTCGTATGAGGAAGTTATGAATTTTCTAAGATTTAGCATAGCAGTGCACGGCCCAAAACTCGAATTTTAGTTTGAGCGGTTTTTGGCCTACGCGACCTAAATGAGACTTGAACATCTCATTAATAGGAACTCAACGATAAAAAGACAGACGAAAACGGAGTCCGTATGAAGGAGTTACGAATTCTTCGCGGTCATTTAACAGTCTAATCTCCTCCTACTGTTAAATTTAAGATCGGTCGAGAATTAGCCGACGGAGTCAAAATGAAAGTTGTAGATCTTGTTTTTACCTACGCGTGGAAAAAAAGAACGTTGAAAACGGAGGTCGTATGCGAAAGTTACGGGGTTTAGAAGTCGGCAGGGTGCTGCTGCAAAAGGGGTGACGTGGATGAATATGGGCCAAGGCTTTCTCCCCAAGAAAAGCCATCAGGTGATGACACGTGGCACCGACTCGGCGAGTCCGTGAACTGAATCGGCGAGTCCATCAAGAATTCAGCCTATAAATAGAGGTGTCGGGCATTGCCATTTCTCCACACCTCTCAAGCCTTCTTTCTCTCTCTAGAACCTCTCTCTAGCTCCCCTTAAGCCCCCTAAAGTCTAGGTAAACCCGCTAGCACCCGAAGGAAGCCCTGAGGCTCCCGGAGTCCGCAGAAAAAGGGTCTTTCGGCTCGGAAACGCTGCTCCAGCGAAACCCGATTTTGCGAAAAACCCGCTGTAAGTGAGCTATGCCTACCCTATCTTTAGTATAACTTATGTTTTAATATAGTAACGTTATTAGGAACTTATAATGAGTATTTGGGCTATTATTATGAGTTATATAAAAGTGTTGCTTAACGCTTATATAATAGTAATAATAGCTAGACTATTAATTAGTCGTGGTTAACGTTAGACTAAACTCTAGTGGTAATGATACTAGGGTTTGTCCGAGGGAAATTGTTTTAACAGTAACGAAGTGCTGTCCGAGTACCGAGTCATCACCTTATCAGGTGAGTGCACCCTGACAACGATGGATTTCGTGCCTATTCCTTAGGATGATCCTTAGGAATGAATGAACAAGAAATAGCTGATTCTTAGGGTAGATCCTTAAGAGTAAATAAGATAATGGGGATGGGTAATTGGGTTAATTGTTTGATGATTAAACATAATAATTATATTATTGTGGGTTGAAAACCCTATGTACTCACCAGTTTTCCCAACCTGACCCACTCAGTTTATTTGTATCACAGGTGTCGATATGAAGTTACATTACACTGAGAGATATAAAAAAGATGTAGATCACTAGTGTAAATGAATGTAAGTTCTGTTTATGCATATGTTTCTGTATTGACGATGACATCCCAAATGTTTTAAAAGTGAATAAAAATACATTTATTTAGAAATGCTTTGATAACGTATTTATCATATTTTACTGGGAACAAATTCCGCAACATTTTTATTGAAAGAAGAACTCTGATTTTTATAAAGCATAAACAAAATCGGTCTTTTCTGGCCGTGAAAATGGGGATGTCACATTGCCATGCAGTCATCCCGAGCTCTTCCCCTTGCTAGCGAAAGTACCTGAAACCAAAACTGAAAATTATAAGCACGAAGCTTAGTGAGTCTCCCCAAACTACCACATACCATACACATATCCACATACTACCATACATTGGGCCTTGCCCGCTACATCGGGCCCAGCCTGGCATCGGATGAATCCGGAATCGGGCCCCGCCCGACATCGGACCGAAGTCCGGCATCGGGCCCCGCCCGGCATCGGACCGAGGTCCGGTATACATATAACATATGAACAAGCATATAACATAAACACATAACATCAACATATAAGCTAAATCCTTCCTCGGGCTTTCCCCGACATCAGACCGAAGTCCGGAACATATAATACATAGCATATAACTAAACATTCCTCGGGCTTGCCTCGGCATCGGACCAAAGTCCGGAACATATAAACAAACACATGCAAGAATCACGAAGACATAAAGCATACAAACGTTCCTCGGGCTTGCCCCGGCATCGGATCGAAGTCCAAATCATATAATCTACATCGGGCTAGCCCCGACATCGGACCTAAGTCTGGCATACGCTAACATACATAAACGGGCCGGCATTGGTGCCTTAGACCCGTTCCTACTGGAGGAAAACTCACCTCTCAAGTTGGCTGCTGAAATCTCGAGCGAGGAAATCTCTGATGGCTGCTCCAACGACACCCCGACTATCATTATCACAATAATCACTTAGTCAAAAATTGAGAATCCTTCTAAGGGTAAAATGACCATTTTACCCCTTTTCAAAGTCAACATTCTGGTCAGAGTCAACATTCTGGGTTGACCCAACTCGCCGAGTTGCTCCATCAACTCGTCGAGTCCTCGAACCCTGAAATCACAATCTAACTCTTCGAGTCACCCCCTGACTCGCCGAGTTCCATGGCTACTGGTAGTCGCGATTTGGCGAATCAACTCGTCGAGTCCCATCATAGACTCGTCGAGTTCTACCTTAAGCTGAAACGGGACAACACGACTCAACTCGTCGAGTTCCTCTATGGACTTGACGAGTTCCTCTGTCTGTTTGGGCCATCTTAACAGATTAAGCCTCTACTCTCCAGATCCAAAGTCCATACTTTATCGACACACTGGAAATGCCCTTTTAAGGGTAAAGCTTCCAACTTTACCCGCTAATAATCCTACTTAGTGGGTTTAGCTAAAACCCTAGTTCATTAGGACATAGATCTTTGTCCAAAAGCCTTATTACTCCAACCTAAAGCATGAAAACTGAGATCTAGGTCCTAGACACCAAATGAACACGTAAAGTCTCAGACTTTACTTCCATGCATGGCCTTTTGGGGCTTAAAAGGCCATAATAACGTCTATAAGCTTGCATGGGGCTTCCATGGTCATACAGTTTGCACCTTTATGCCATGAAACCCCTTCTAGATCCCATATCTGAAAGGTAAGCTACTTAGGACGTCCATGTCCCAAATATCAAGATTCTTGAACCAAAACCCACATAGAATGGAACTAAGGAGATCTAATGAACTAATAGCCAAGTTAGAGACTTGATTACCAGAAAATGATGAGGATGAAAGGAAGTCTCTGGATCTACATCTTCTCCTTGAACCTTCTAGCTCCTTCTTCTTCTTCTTCTTCAAGCTTCAAGAACACACAAAAATTACTCAAGAATGGATCACACACTCACAAAATGCTCTAGGGTTTCATGGATTAGGGTTTAGGACTTGGAGGCTGGAATGAGGCCATGAGGTGGGGATTAAGATGCTTAAATAGGATGCAAAACCCCGAAATTAGGGTTTCACTCTGGCAGACCTACTCGCCGAGTTGAGGGCTCTCAACTCGTCGAGTAGATTGCTTAAAACCCCGCGTCCAATATCGTTTCTACTCAACGATTCTAGGGCTCCCAACTCGTCGAGTAGCTCTACAAAAGTAAAAAAATTATGATTAAATGTGTACCAGGAAACAGAAGTTACAGGTTGTAGGGGTGAGATCTAAGGAGCATATACGGAAGGCTATTTATAGGGAAACAATTTTATTTTCACGCCGCGCATCCAAAGTGCGCGCCATGTATTTGGTCAGAACGGGTGACGTGGCGATTCCTGAGTGGTGACACATGTCACAATTTAGGTGGGGTGTCAGATGTGTGTCGCGCATCTTGCCTGTGTGCGCGGCTACGCTCGAAAAGTTCGGATTTCTTAGAAAATTCATATCTAATTCATACGAGCTCCGTTTATGACGGGTTTTATATCCACGCGTAGCTATCGATGAGATCTACAACTTTCATTTAGACTCCATCGGCTATTTTTGATTTATTTTTAAAATTATGTTTTTGTAGGCTTAGACTGTTAAAGTCTGTGTAAAAATCATAACTCTCTCATACAATATCCGTTCTCGACTGTCTTTATACCGACAGATAGGTGTGGACGAGATCTTCAACTCTCATATAGATTGTTTTGCCTAACAATCGACCAAATTCAATTTCGGTTTCTGAGTTGTATATTATTGTGTTGAAACTTCGAAAAATCATAACTTCCTCATTTGAAGTCAGATTTGGACGTTCTCTATATGCATGCTCTAGGTTTAACAACCACTTCGACTTTCATTTAAATCCCTTAGGCGAATAAGCGATCTATCTCTGATTCACTATTTCACAACATTCATAGCCGAATCAGATTTAACACGAAAATTCAACGTACCATAACTTCTTCGTTCTAATTCGAAACCGAACATTATTTATATCTCCAAAATACTTATTATGTATACTGTAACTAGGTTATGATTATTTGTCCTAAATAATCTTTTATTTTCGACGCATATTTTTACTCTTATTTATCTTATTATTTATTACTTATACAATTTACACATAATATCGTATAAAACACATACGCACATAAATATATGAACAATCATTTCTTATTCATTCATATAAAGGTTATAATAGTTGACTAAAGTGATTACAGACTAGGACTAATCTAGCTGGAAATGCGGGCGTTATAAATACCAACAAATATGGGAGATCCAGGATGCCTCACTTTGCCATGTGAGTTTGGGAATGCCACAAAGACGTATGCTTTAGCTATTTCTGGAGCTAGCATCAACCTAATTCCATATTCTTTCTACCAAAAGCTCAGCTTACCAGAATTCAAGAACACGAGAATGACAATCCATATGGCAAATCATTAGGTTACTCATTCTCATGGCATAGTTGAAGATTTATTGGTAAAAATTGGAAAGTTTGTTTTTTCAGTTTATTTTGTTGTCTTAGATATGAAAGAGGATGATGAGGTGCCTATTATTCTTGGTCGCCCACTACTAAATACCGCAAGAGCCCTCGTTGACATTCTAGAGTCTAGGCTCACACTACGAGTATGAAAGGAAGAGATCACATTTGGAGTTGAATAAAATTCAACTGCGAATAACGAAGTATATTTATGGACGATGTAAATGAAGAAGATATTGAGCTAGAAGAAGTGAAAAAATTAATGTTAGAAGAGTTACAAGTATGGGAGAAGCCTCAAGAGCAAGAAGAAGTCAAGCTTACAAATCCTAGACCCTCCACTCCAATGGTCTTTGAAGTTTTTTCCTTTACCACACCGCAAGCTCAAATCGATTAGGATAGTGAAGAATAAGAGCTTAGTGATGAGGAATAAGAACACCAAGAAGGAGGAACCACACTTGACAACATGGAGGTGGACATGAAGGAACTCGCTAAGGAGAAAGAGAAGAACAAGGTGGCTGAAAAACCTCAAGGAGTAAAACGTAAGCAAGATCGAAATGATAACCCGAGGAAAAAGCAATGTTTTGAAAACCGGACCGGACTCCGAACCGGCCGTCTTACCGGTTCGATGGTTCAAGTGGTTCGACCGGTCGAACCAGCTCTAAAAACCGGTAGAACCGGCCATATATATATATATATATATATATATATATATATATATATATATATATATATATATATATATATATATATATATATAACATAAAAAAGAACTAATAGTGTAAACAATAAAATACTGATGGGGATATATTGTTGATTCTTATATTAAGTTATCATAAATAAATATATGCGTGATGTATCTCAAGCAGCTTCATGTAAAGATGGTTAAGTTGCTTCGCATTTTATTTCCATTATTCAAAGTTCGAAACTTGTCTTTGACAAGTACTATATTATTTTGCCAGCAATTCTTACTATCCCACATCGTTGGCATGATAAAACTTGTATGAATTTCATCTTCTACAAAAAGGAAGGTTATGCTAATATCCTTTCAAATCTAAGCTTGGAGGAATCCCACATCGGCTGGGACAAGAAACTTTTGCCACCTTAATGCTCTATATAATGATATATCAAATATGGAAGCGTTATCCAACCGTTTTGGTTGCTGTTAAATGGGCTAGCCCAGAGTTAAAAGTTATAGAACCGGTTTTCAGTCCGGTTAGACCAGAACGGTTTGACCTCGGTTCACAGAAAACCGCCGGTTTTAAACGGTTTGGTCCGGTAGCGGTTTTTGGTGTCTAAAAAACCGGTAACCTGGCCGGTTCCCGGTTGAACCGGTCGAACCGGCCGGTCCGGTCCGGTTTTCAAAACAGTGGGAAAAAGGAGAATTCGAAGAAAGCTTATAGAAGATGGGTTGCAGCTTACAAGAGGAAACGCCATGAGATGAAGGAGAATAAGGAGATTCTGCTCCCAACCGGCACAACGTAGACCGGGAAGGAGTCCGGATCATGACTCCATCAAAAGAAACGCTTCTCGGGAGGCAACCTAAGTTTGGTTTGCATTTTTCTTCCCTTTTCTTTTTAGTTTTATTGTTTTGTTTTCGTTTTTACTTTTATGATTAGTCATTCGATCATCTTATATTTTAAATCTAGTGTGAGATCCAATGAGTGAGTGGGGAAATTTTTGAAAAAGAAGAAAAAATTTGGTCTTAAACAGTACCCACAGCGTGGTCCTTTATGGTAATGACGCATGGAATCAAGGAAAACCCGATACCGATTTTTAAACCTCGCGACGTGACACCCTTGTGTTCACGACATGAGAAAAGGGGGTGGGGGTTTGTGACAACCGTCAAATTCTGGTCAAGTCAAAGTCAACAAGTCAAACCGGTCAACTCTACTAACTCTTGTATACTAGGGTTCACTTTATGTAATTACTGTACAACTCACTATTTTAATAAGAAATCATCACTTGAAAACTTGTATTTTAGATTTCTTGAACCTTAATCAGAGTAAATGAGGTAGCAAAGCGATAAAACACTATTACATACCCTTCGGAGGTGTGTAAGACTCTTAAACATGGCTAAACGGGGTTTGCGGACCTTGCGTTTCAAAGCCAAACACTCAAAAAGATCACAAAAGAAATCTCTCCCAAATCTCTCCAAGTATGTCAAATCTCTCCCAAATCTCTCTAAGTATGCCAAACCTCTCAAAGTATGTCAAATCTCTCCCAAATCTCTCTAAGTATGCCAAACCTCTCCAAGTATGTCAAATCTCTCTAAGTATGCCAAATCTCTCCAAGTATGTCAAATCTCTCCCAAATCTCTCTAAGTATGCCAAATCTCTCCAAGTATGTCAAATCTCTCCCAAATCTCTCTCAAAATCTCTCTCAACTTCTTATAATCACTCGAGGCATCCCGACCCTCGAATTTGACGAAAACAGCTCGAAAACGGAAGTCTACGCGAAAAACAGTCTTAAGGAGCCGAACCCTTCTTAGGAGCCGAACCTTCTTAGGAACCGAACCCTTCTCAGGAGCCGAAACCTTGTAAGGAGCCGAAACCTTGCATCAGAACCGAAACCCCCTCTCAGCCGAAATGGACAGAGCGCTTGGTCTATTTCGGTCCCCTGATCATGCTGAACCGAGACCTGACCTTCGGCTCTCCTTTCCACCTTCGGTCCGAGAGGACTGCACTTTCGGTCCGAGAAGACTACACCATCGGTCCGAGAGGCGACCCTACGCAGCCGAACCCTACTCTCGGTTTCTTCTTCTACTTTCGGTTCTAAGGACTAGGACCGAACCTCCGGCCCTGAATTTCGGAAATTGACAATTCTTACCCGGTTTTCAACATTTTTAACGTTTTGAGCCCGTTTTTCGAGATTTTAACACGGGATTTTCACCCAAACTTGTATTTTACCATAATAAACCCTAAATATTCATATTTAATTATGTTTTTAGGAAAATCCTTACTTAAGAATAAAAATCTAATGGGTAAGGCTTAGAGGTGGAGTGTTGACTTTGCTTTAGTGTATGACATAAGCAACCACCCCATGCCCACTCCATGAACCACCCTTGTCCTTCCACCATACCTAGTCATTCAATTGTACTTTCCCCACCATTTGACCAGCCACACTCTTGGTCAAAGGCTGAAAACTCTTATCTCTCCTCATATTACTCTCATTTCTCTCATTCTCCACCAAATGAACAAACTCCTTTCTCTCTCACTTTCTCTCTCTAAAATTCGAGATTCAAGGCTATTCTCCAGACTTTTCTTCTACTCTTGGTAAGTATTATCATCCTCCATATGATTATTTCACTCCTTTTACTCAAATCATAGGTTACTCACACAAACTTCATCATAATTATGTTAGTTCTTCAAACCTCCAAGCAATCTTCTAAGTGTTCTTGAGTTGAACACTACTTTTCTCCAACATCCACCCACTGAAATCACACAAGGTGAGTTCATACCCCTATCTTTTCAAGTTTTCTAAAGTTTTAAGGGGGGGGGGGGGATACAAGTTAAAACACCAAGAACACAACTAAACTTACCCAAGAGCTTTCATCAGAAAAGTTTAACTCCATTCACAGACTGTTTTGGTCAACTTAAACATTTTAGTTTTCAAAACTATATTAGGTGTAAATATTTCAGGTTCATACCTTTAAAACGACTATTTACACATCACCATACGATTTTTCTACAATTTATGGTGATTTTTACAAAATTGCCTATCATTTCAAGAACAAATCCGGACCAGTCTGTGAATATGGGCTTTTTCACACAAGTGGGAAGTCACTAAAAATCAAAATAAAATTTATGAACAAACTAGATACATTTTCCAAACTCTCAGATTTTACAGATTCTGATTTGGACTTTTGATGATTTTTCTATAAATCTTCTAAGAACAGGAATAGAAATGTTAACACTAGAAAAAAAATGTTATCTATTCATTCACACCTTGTAACTTGTTGAGAAAGGTGTGTATCACTATGTGCATATATGTGTTATATTATATGTCATTTTGTCTTAGTAAATAGACATACAACAGAAAACAAAATGGATTGTTACCTCCAAAGATGGTAATTTATTTAAAATAAACAAAGTTTATATCCATTGTACTCAAACATTTTGATCGACTATTGTAAGCATAGTTTATGTTCACTACTACTACTATCATTTAATAAACTATAATAGGTATAGTTTATGATGCACTACACAACAAGTTCATTACTAAAGGTTTCATTTACACAAAAAGGGTTTTCATTCACTTCACGTAAATCCGTTAATGACTAAATTGTGAGACATTCGCTTCATGTTACTTCTCAAGTAATGCACTATAAGTCTTGTATTGTAACCAGAGTCTCTTTGAGGGAGAGCATGATAGTTGTGTATAGATCTATATTGGGATTGACACCCCACACCTTGCTGCTAGCTACAGTAGGACCTCGAGGTGTGCGGGTGACACATGTCATATCAGTTCCGACGCCTGAAGAACGTCGTTTCAGGCCATCTAAGTCATAGTATGGTTATAATAACTCACATAAAGTATTAACAACTCATAGGAATTACGCGAATTTCATTAAATCAAACGAGTTTATGTCACTTTAAACTTGCTTTATTTTACTATAAGTATGGAAATCACTTGTACATTTTGGTCTTGGGATTTAAGGCTGTAATTCACACTCTAAGGAAAATATTGGATTTTTCTGGAACGAACATTTACTTTTACAAAGGAAAAAGGGTTTTATCACTACATTCAAAAGCTTATGAACTCACCAACTTAATTGTTGACACTCTTTCAAACTACTTGGATTCCCAGGGAATAAATAAACAGGTAAACAAGCGCTTTTGAGGATGGGACGTTAAGGCGTCAAACTTTTAATTTTTGTCAACATAATGTAATTGATTTGGAAACATGTAAACATATACTATGATGTAAAATTTTCAATTATATTTATGTTGGTTGTGCTTACTTTGATCACTATTAAGAATTGTTGTTATGATACTATACATGAAGTCCTCCACCCCCGAACGTTTCCGCCATCCTTGGTTTGGGGGTGTGACAGATTGGTATCAGAGCAATGTTTATAGTGAACTAAGTATATCGAACCACATAAGATATACAAACTATAAACACAGTTGGGACTTAAAGTCTCTGATTGAACATTTTCAAATGACTATACTTTTAGAAAGTAAACGGTTTCTTGTTAAAAGTATAAATACATGCATACATGCTCGCATAGTGTCATAACTAGGAAAAACATAAGGGAAAAGAGGAGGAGTTGTACGTTACAAGTATGCCTTGGGATATGTGGTCAAGTCTGGGATGGATATAGCCTGATCAACTATATATGTCCGAGAAGTGACTTACATATATTGGGGGATAGTCGTAGTGGACAACAAATCTGACAACCTAACATCACACTATAATGAATACACTAAGAACCAAGCATAACATTTAAAAATACTATAGGAGTATTTTGTAAATTTATAACTCGACATTTTAGATTCATTTCATATCTCTTACACCCCTATTCTCGTACAGACAACATGGCAGGATTCCATCTACCTGGAGACCCTTACTTCCCTAATGAGGGAAACGTTGGATGGCTCGAGGCAGAACCCGAGGAAATGATCGAGGAGGATCCTGAGGAAGACCCCGAAGAGGTTGAGGAAGAAGAGGAACCCGAGGAGGAAGAGGAAATGGGGGACGAAGAAGAAGAAGAAGAAGAAGAGCCAGAGGAGGAAGTCATCAACCCTCCTTACATCGCCAAGGTGCCTGCGAACCGTTTTGGCTACAACGGGCCCAAACCCCGTTGGGCAACAGTGATCGAGCGATGGAGCCGTCAGCAACGACAACGATCACCATTTGGCGATCAACGAGGTTACAACGACCTCAGCCACGGGGGACCGGCTGACAGAGCGCTTCCAGTCATGACTCAACAGATAACTAACATCGATGATCGCAGTAGAGCGACGACGGACCGAATTCCGGAGCTGGGTGCCAATATAGAAGCTACTACTACCCGCACCAGAGACCTAGAGAGAGACTCCTACTTCAGGGACCAACTCATCAAGGACTTCCTCGCCGCTCGAGCAGAAGCAAGGGAGTATCAAGAAAAATACTTGGCACAAGAGGAAAGAGTGATTGCAGCCGAGCGACGATTGGCCGAACTCCAGGGCGCATCGACCTCGTCCCAAGCACCACCAGGGGCTGATCATCGTGAGTAGATCTCATGCTACTCGCACGTCCTTGTAGAGTAGGTTTATGAGTATGCGTTGGTGCTACTCTTTTTGCATGTAAGCTAACCCTGCGATTAAGTGCTTACACTACTCAGGGGGCTATGTTATGCCAAAATTTTCCGTTACATTGATGTAGACCTGCTTATAGGTCAAAATTCTCCTAAACAATATGTATCAAATTATATCAATGAAATTGGCATGTATTTTATTTCATTGCGAGTTTATGATAAATCTCATAGCATGGCAGTGCAAACAATTTGCTTTCGGTGTTTTTGAGATTCTTAATGTACACCTCCTGGTTAGTTGTAATTGTGAGACGATCGACTTAGAAATGGTGAGTCCGCCTTAAGTCATGTTCCTTGTTTGGTTGTGGGCCTAGGATAGACTCATTAAGTTCAACGACCTATTGGACCATAATCGCAAATAACTGGTGTGCATCGAGTGATCATAGGAAGGGACCAGGCATGACCAAAGATTACAGAATTACATTTGGGTCACTACTAAATTCGGGGAGTTCGAGCGCAAGAACTTTCTTCATAAATCATTTCTGAATGTTTTAAGTCGGGACATATAACAATAAAATCAAATTCAATAAACTCCGACTTACAATTGAAGACTTACCGATTTTTCGTCTTTATAACTTTTGACAGAACTATGCCGCCAAGGAAAAGACCCAGACCTTCAGGCAGCACAGCACCACCTCCTCCCCCGCCACCTCCACAGTTTGATTCCGTGATGTTCCAGGCTGCAGTAACAGCAGCCGTGGCGGCCGCAATGTCGCAGATAGGAACAAACGGTGCTGGTGGTTCTGGATCGGGTGCTACGCACTCTAACCACGGGGACAGTACAGGGCGTACAAAAGAGTGTTCTTACAAAGACTTCACGAATGGCAAACCTGATTTTTTTAATGGAAGCGGGGGAGTGGTCACACTAATGCAATGGTTCGAGAGGACTGAAGCAGTCTTCGAAATATGTGCTTGCCCCGAATCAAGCAAAGTCAAGTATGCGGCATTCACTTTCACCGGTAAAGCTATCACTTGGTGGAATGGCTGAGTTAAGTCACTTACTCCTGCAGTGGCTAACTCTATCAGCTGGGAGGACTTGAAAGCGTTGATGCTAAAGGAGTATTGCCCGATGGGCGAAGTGCAAAAACTTGAAGAAGAGCTCTGGAACCTCAAGATGTCGGGCACAGACCTCGAAACTTATACTACCCGATTCAATGACCTCGCACTCCTCTGCCCAGCAATGGTCACTCCAGAAGAGAAGAAGGTGGAACGATACCTCTGGGGGCTATCATCCCAGATTCAAGATAGTGTGCTGGCCTCGAAACCCACTACTTTTGACAGTGCCAAGGAATTGGCACAACAACTTATCGATCATAGAGCCAGCCACGGTACTGTTACTACCACCCATGATCAAGCTAAGGGGGGAGCAATAAAAGAAAATTCTGGAACAACAAAAAGAAGCAGTCGATGCCAGACTCCTCCAAAAAGCAACAGACAGTTGCTGTCCGTGCTGCCACTACTCCTGCCACTCCAACACCACCAAGACAATATGCTGGAAACCTTCCCAAGTGCAACAAGTGTAATTTCCACCACACCGGTGCTTGTCGGGAAATGCACTGCAAAAATTGCAACAAGAAAGGGCATACCGCTCGCTTCTGTAGGACGCCAGCCTAACCAATCACTCAAGTCGCCAATACGGGGGCAAGTCAATCCTGTTACGGATGTGGGGAGGCAAGATACTTCAAAAGAAACTGCCCAAAGGCGCAAACCCCTAATGCTGGTGGCGTGGGGAGAGTCCTGGCTATAGGACATGGAGAAGCAATCAAGGACCCCACGGTGGTTACTGGTACGTTTCTTCTCAATAACTCATATGCATGCATACTCTTCGATAGTGGAACGGAGAGGAGTTTTGTGAGCCATAAATTCAAACACCTACTTAGACAATATCCCCAATTACTAAAAGACACATACGTCGTAGAAATGGCAAACGGAAAGGCAGAGCGCACTAGCGATATATACTCAGGGTGTACCCTCACTCTAGATAACCGTTCATTTAAAATCGACCTAATGTCGGTAACAATAAAAAGTTTCGACATAATCATCGGTATGGATTGGTTAAGTTCTCATCGTGCCGACATTCTGTGTTACGAAAGGGCCGTACGCCTCAATCTGCCAAGTGGCAAAACCCTTCTCGTCTACGGCGATAAACCCAGTGCAAATTGGCAAATCATCTCTTGCGTCAAGGCTCAAAAGTATCTCCGAAAGGAATACCACGCCTTCTTAGCCCACGTAGTAGATAAGAAACAAGAGATGAGGGATATCAAAGACATTCCAGAGGTGTGCAACTTTCCCGATGTATTCCCAAAAGACCTTCTAGGCGTACCCCTCGCACGGCAAGTCGAATTCCGAATCGACTTGGTCCCCGGAGCTACCCCAGTAGCCAAAGCTCCATACCGCCTAGCGCCAGCAGAAATGCAAGAATTGTCCAGTCAATTGAACGAGCTGTTAATCAAAGGGTTCATCAGGCCGAGCTTTTCACCTTGGGGAGCACCAGTCCTGTTTGTGAAAAAGAAGGACGGATCTTTTCGCATGTGCATCGACTACCGGGAGTTAAATAAGCTTACCATCAAAAACCGATACCCTCTACCCCGAATCGACGACCTCTTCGACCAACTTCAAGGAGCAAGCTACTTTTCAAAAATCGATCTAAGGTCGGGTTACCATCAACTACGAGTTAAAGAAGAAGATATCCCCAAGACAGCTTTCAGAACTCGCTATGGGCACTACGAGTTTGTAGTGACGCCCTTCGGGTTAACAAACGCACCTGCGGTATTCATGGACCTGATGAATCGAGTGTGTCGACCCTACTTAGACAAGTTCATGATCGTGTTCATCGAAGACATTTTGGTCTACTCACAAAGCAAGGAAGAGCACCGCCAACACCTGCGACAAGTGCTAGAGACGTTGAGAGCTGAGAAGCTTTATGCTAAATTCTCTAAGTGCGAATTCTGGATCTGAGAAGTGGATTTCCTTGGTCATGTGGTCAGTGAGAGAGGGATACATGTGGACCCCTCCAAAATCAAGGCAATCGAGAACTGGTCAGCACCTACAACACTAACGGAAATCCGACAATTCTTGGGGCTTGCTGGATACTACCGAAGATTCATCCAAAACTTCTCCAAGATCGCTAAACCGCTCATCACCTTGACTCAAAAAGGTGTGATGTTTAAATGGGAAGATAAACAAGAAGCTGCCTTCCGAACGTTAAAGCAAGCCCTGTGCAGCGCACCAATCCTGTCTCTGCCAGAAGGAACCGAAGACTTTGTAGTCTACTGCGACGCATCAAACAGGGGCTTGGGTGTGTATTAATGCAGCGAGGAAAGGTCATTGCCTACGCATCGAGGCAATTGAAAACGCACGAGGTCAACTACGCCACGCATGACCTTGAATTGGGAGCAGTAGTGTTCGCCCTAAAGATCTGGAGGCACTACCTTTACGGAACAAAGTGTACTATCTTTACCGATCACAAGAGCCTTCAGCACATTCTCAACCAAAAGGAGCTCAACATGAGGCAAAGATGATGGGTAGAACTACTGAACGATTACGAGTGTGAAATTCGTTATCACCCAGGTAAGGCAAACGTAGTAGCAGATGCCTTAAGTCGAAAGGAATACTCGGGACCCCGAGTAAAGTCATTAACGATGACAATCCATTCACACCTGTCCACACAAATCAAGGAGGCTCAGCTGGAGGCCTTGCAACCGAAAAATGTGACAGGTGAGGCATTAAGAGGAATGGATAAGAACCTAGAGGTCAAAGACGACGGAGTTCGTTATCTCATGAACCGAATCTGGACACCGAAGTTCGGTGGTTTCTGAGACGTCGTCATGAACGAAGCACACAAGACTCGATACTCCATCCACCCAGGTTCAGATAAGATGTATCTGGATCTCAAGAAGTTGTACTGGTGGCCAAACATGAAAGCGGAAATTACTACCTATGTAGGCAAGTGTTTGACTTGCGCCAAGGTCAAAGTAGAATATCAGAAACCCTCAGGACTACTACAACAGCCTGATATACCTGAGTGGAAGTGGGAACGGATAACCATGGACTTCATAACCAAGATACCTAAGACCACGAGCGGGCTTGATACCATATGGGTAATCGTAGACAGACTGACCAAATCAGCGCACTTCCTGCCGATAAAAGAAACCGACAAGATGGAGAAACTGACTAGGACGTACACCAAAGAGATTGTACGACTGCATGGCGTGCCAAAATCCATTATCTCAGACAGGGATAGTCGATTTACCTCGTGATTCTGGCAATCACTTCAGAAGTCCTTGGGAACTAGGCTGGACATGAGTACAACCTATCACCCACAAACCGACGGGCAAAGTGAGAGGACCATTCAAACGCTAGAAGACATGCTTAGAGCGTGTGTGATATAGACTTTGGTAAATCTTGGGATATCCATTTACCACTTGTCGAATTCTCGTACAATAACAGTTATCACACTAGCATCAAGGTTGCACCATTTGAAGCCCTCTATGGCCGCAAGTGCAGGTCATCTCTGTGCTGGGCTGAAGTGGGTGACACACAACTAGCTAAGGGACAAGTCCCTCATAGCACCCTCACTGGCCCGGAGATAATAAGGGAAACTACAGAGAAGATAGTTCAAATCCGAGAACGGTTAAAAGCTTCTAGAGACAGACATAAAAGTTACGCAGATAACAGACGAAAGCCCTTGGAATTCCAGGTTGGAAATCGCGTGCTATTAAAGGTCTCACCCTGGAAGGGTTTAATACGTTTCGGAAAACGAGGAAAATTGAACCCTAGATACATCGGACCATTCGAGATCCTCGCTAGGATTGATCCAGTAGCTTACAAGCTTCGCCTACCACAGGAACTTAATAACGTACATCCTACCTTCTACGTATCGAACTTAAAGAAATGTCTATCCGACGAGACCCTCGTGATACCACTCGACGAAATTGAAATCAACGAGAGTCTCCACTTTGTGGAGGAACCGGTAGAAATCATGGATCGAGAGATCAAAAGAACAAAGCAAAGTCGTATTCCCATTGTGAAGGTCCGCTGGAACGCTAAACGAGGACCCGAATTCACTTAGGAACGCGAGGATCAGATGAAACAAAAGTATCCACATCTCTTCCCAAATTCTTGAAGTCCCAGTCAAAAAGCTAAATTTCGGGACGAAATTCCTTTCTAACGGGGGGATGATGTGACAACCGTCAAATTCTGGTCAAGTCAAAGTCAAATAAAGTCAACAAGTCAAACCGGTCAACTCTACTAACTCTTGTATACTAGGGTTCACTTTATGTTATTACTGTACAACTCACTATTTTAATAAGAAATCATCAGTTGAAAACTTGTATTTTAGATTTCTTGAACCCTAATCGGAGTAAATGAGGTAGCAAAGCGATAAAACACTATTACATACCTTCGGAGGTGTGTAAGACTCTTAAACATGGCTAAACGGGGTTTGCGGACCTTGCGTTTCAAAGCCAAACACTCAAAAAGATCACAAAAGAAATCTCTCCCAAATCTCTCCAAGTATGTCAAATCTCTCCCAAATCTCTCTAAGTATGCCAAACCTCTCCAAGTATGTCAAATCTCTCTAAGTATGCCAAATCTCCCCAAGTATGTCAAATCTCTCCCAAATCTCTCTAAGTATGCCAAATCTCTCCAAGTATGTCAAATCTCTCCCAAATCTCTCTAAGTATGCCAAATCTCTCCAAGTATGTCAAATCTCTCCCAAATCTCTCTCAAAATCTCTCTCAACTTCTTATAATCACTCGAGGCATCCCGACCCTCGAATTTGACGAAAACAGCTCGAAAACGGAAGTCTACGCGAAAAACAGTCTTCAGGAGCCGAACCCTTCTTAGGAGCCGAACCTTCTTAGGAACCGAAACCTTCTTAGGAACCGAACCCTTCTTAGGAGCCGAAACCTTCTTAGGAGCCGAAACCTTGCATCAGAACCGAAACCCCCTCTCAGCCGAAATGGACAGAGGGCTCGGTCTATTTCGGTCCCCTGATCATGATGAACCGAGACCTGACCTTCGGCTCTCCTTTCCACCTTCGGTCCGAGAGGACTGCACTTTCGGTCCGAGAAGACTACACCTTCGGTCCGAGAGGCGACCCTGCGCAGCCGAACCCTACTCTCGGTTTCTTCTTCTTCTTTCGGTTCTAAGGACTAGGACCGAACCTCCGGCCCTGAATTTCAGAAATTGACAATTCTTACCCGGTTTTCAACATTTTTAACGTTTTGAGCCCGTTTTTCGAGATTTTAACACGGGATTTTCACCCAAACTTGTATTTTAACATAACAAACCCTAAATATTCATATTTAATTATGTTTTTAGGAAAATCCTTACTTAAGAATAAAAATCTAATGGGTAAGGCTTAGAGGTGGAGTGTTGACTTTGCTTTAGTGTATGACACAAGCAACCACCCCATGCCCACTCCATGAACCACCCTTGTCCTTCCACCATACCTAGTCATTCAATTGTACTTTCCCCACCATTTGACCAGCCACACTCTTGGTCAAAGGCTGAAAACTCTTATCTCTCCTCATATTACTCTCATTTCTCTCATTCTCCACCAAATGAACAAACTCCTTTCTCTCTCACTTTCTCTCTCTAAAATTCGAGATTCAAGGCTATTCTCCCGACTTTTCTTCTACTCTTGGTAAGTATTATCATCCTCCATATGATTATTTCACTCCTTCCACTCAAATCATAGGTTACTCACACAAACTTCATCATAATTGTGTTAGTTCTTCAAACCTCTAAGCAATCTTCTAAGTGTTCTTGAGTTGAACACTACGTTTCTCCAACATCCACCCATTGAAATCACACAAGGTGAGTTCATACCCCTATCATTTCATGTTTTCTTAACTTTTAAGGGGGGGGGGGGGGGAATACAAGTTAAAACACCAACAACACAACTAAACTTACCCAACAGCTTTCATCAGAAAAGTTTAACTCCATTCACAGACTGTTTTGGTCAACTTAAACATTTTAGTTTTCAAAACTGTATTAGGTGTAAATATTTCAGGTTCATACCTTTAAAACGACTATTTACATATCACCATACGATTTTTCTACAATTTATGGTGATTTTTACAAAACTGCCTATCATTTCAAGAACAAATCCGGACCAGTCTGTGAATATGGGCTTTTTCACACAAGTGAGAAGTCACTAAAAATCAAAATAAAATTTATGAACAAACTAGACACATTTTCCAAACTCTTAGATTTTACAGATTCTGATTTGGACTTTTGATGATTTTTCTATAAATCTTCTAAGAACAGGAATAGAAATGTTAACACTAGAAAAAAAAATGTTATCTATTCATTCACACCTTGTAACTTGTTGAGCAAGGTGTGTATCACTATGTGCATATATGTGTTATATTATATGTCATTTTGTCATAGTAAATAGACATACAACAGAAAACAAAATGGATTGTTACCTCCAAAGATGGTAATTTATTTAAAATAAACAAAGTTTATATCCATTGTACTCAAACATTTTGATAGACTATTGTAAGCATAGTTTATGTTCACTACTACTACTATCATTTAATAAACTATAATAGGTATAGTTTATGATGCACTATACAACAAGTTCATTACTAAAGGTTTCATTTACACAAAAAGGGTTTTCATTCACTTCACGTAAATCCGTTAATGACTAAATTATGAGACATTCGCTTCATGTTACTTTTCAAGTAATGCATTATAAGTCTTGTATTGTAACCAGAGTCTCTTTGAGGGAGAGCGTGATAGTTGTGTATAGATCTATATTGGGATTGACACCCCACACCTTGCTGCTAGCTATAGTAGGACCTCGAGGTGTACGGGTGACACATGTCATATCAGTTCCGACGCCTGAAGAACGTCGTTTCAGGCCATCTAAGTCATAGTATGGTTATAATAACTCACATAAAGTATTAACAACTCATAGGAATTACGCGAATTTCATTAAATCAAACGAGTTTATGTCACTTTAAACTTGCTTTATTTTACTATAAGTATGGAAATCACTTGTACATTTTGGTCTTAGGATTTAAGGCTGTAATTCACACTCTAAGGAAAATATTGGATTTTTCTGGAACGAACATTTACTTTTACAAAGGAAAAAGGGTTTTATCACTACATTCAAAAGCTTATGAACTCACCAACTTAATTGTTGACACTCTTTCAAACTACTTGGATTCCCAGGGAATAAATAAACAGGTAAACAAACGCTTTTGAGGATGGGACGTTAAGGCGTCAAACTTTTAATTTTTGTCAACATAATGTAATTGATTTGGAAACATGTAAACATATACTATGATGTAACTTTTTCAATTATATTTATGTTGGTTGTGCTTACTTTGATCACTATTAAGAATTGTTGTTATGATACTATACATGAAGTCCTCCACCCCCGGACGTTTCCGCCATCCTTGGTTTGGGGGTGTGACAGGGTTGTTTCCTTATTACTCTAAACAACAACACTTGAAAATCGCTTTCTACCCACCACTTATGACGTAAACTCCATTTTTCGGTACCCCGCTTTGATTTTCGGCTGCAATATCTTGTCTCCTTCCTTATTTCATTTTTAATTCTCTTGAATGGTATGATTTATACGTTTAATGCCCTTAATTTTGCTGAAATTGTTTGATTCTGCGTTAGGGTTCGATTTTAGGGTTGTACATGTCAAATTCGTGCATTTTTCTTGAGCAAATGGGTTTGCATGTTTGACTACTAAGTTTAGATTTACCATTGAACAAAACCCTTTGCATAATTTTGGATCGATTTGGCATAAACATGGACCGATTTCACAGATTTCTGCCGAACTACACTCATGACGTGAGGCCTTTGGGCTCACGATGTGAGAGCTGGGACAACAAAACATGTTTGTTTTCTATTTTGCTTAACTGCTGGATTTTGTTTTGGTTTTGTTTGTTCACTGTTTTGCAGAATTAATGGGTCCAAGGAAAGCTACACAACAAGCCCGAGGAGACTTATCCAACCTCCACCTATTTTATCAATTTCCAAACAACATTTCACGCGATGTGTTGAACAATTACACTGGCCGATTGGGGTTGTTACACAATAGGGTATTTTCTATTTCACCAACCATCGATTGGGCGAAGTTGAATGAAATTGGAATTTTAGAAAGACTCAACCCAATCCTTTCAAAGTTATATGAGGGGAATGGCATTTCACTTACTTGCAATGGTTTTAGGAACCTATTTTCCATCAAATAACTGGTCTATAAGGAGTTATGTGTGAATTCTTTGCTACAGTGTCTTTTGAGGAGAATATGGTCGATCCTCAATACGAAAGAGCGCTTGTGTTCCGACTCGGAGGTCAATATTGGGAGTGTAACTTGGTTGACTAGGCATGGAGGATGGGTCTATATGAACAACATGTAGCCTTGTTACCTCGGTTTGATATGTTTTTATGAGCCGCGACAAGAGATTATTCTGAGGGGGTCAATAATTTTAGGTTTTGATCTACAATTGCAAACGGTAACATCAACTCGGGGGTCTCTCAAGAGAGTCACATTCGGTCTCCAATTTACCGCCTTATCCACCACCTTGTTACGTTTTCTATTAATCATAAAAGCATGGCGATAAGGTTACTAGCCTCAATTTGTTTTATCTTTATAGCATACTAGGTGTAACCTCGCGCGTTGCGCAAGAATGCATTTAAGTGGTTAAAATAATTATGGGAAAAAATAGAAATATGTTGAAATTTACGTTTTTAGTCATGTTTTGGGTATTAACTGAATTATCAAATAACATAAAAATCCATCAACTTATATTTGATACTATCTAATATAGTCCATACCTTATAAACTTTACTTTTACTTTTACAATATCCAATATATATTATAAGTTTTTGTATAACATTAATATAATCTACTTTTGTTATGTCCTATAATATTTTTTGGATAAAATAAGAAATAAGTTGTTTTGAATGAGCTATTAATAAACAATATTGAACTAATAAACTTTGTGTTAAACTATTTATATTACACCAAAACATCCAAGGTTTCATATATGAACTTTCAAATATTAAACATTAAAATTAAGAATGAAGTCATACAAAATATATCATTATATATAAATGTCATCAAAAGTTTTAAAATAAGTCGATTAGTAAATATGATATTTAATTTTAATTACATATTTTGCAATGCGTACGTTTGACTTTATGTTGGTGCGCCGATAATCATTTTCCTTAATTTGTACCTAAAAAATTAAGGTGAATATGAATATAAAATAGATATTACTAAGCATTAATATAAATAATTAAAAAGGGTATTTGGATCTCCTACCACCGGTTAAAAACAACATACCTCTCTAGTGACATCGATTCCTATGTGAAATTGAAGTAGTCATTCTATTTACACCTTCTTTTCTAATTATATAAACAAATATAAGTAACCAAACATAAAAATGTTATCTTTATGTAGGAAAAATATTTTAGTTAACTAACAAATTAAATAATATAAGTTTAAAAGTTAAGAGTTTCAAAACATTAATATTTTTATTAATCAATCAATTAAGTAACACATGTTGAAATTTTTACAATCATTATTAAAAAGCATTTGAAATATTATATTTTAAATTAATTTTGGTTGAAGTTTTTTGACCTCTCTCTCTCTCTCTCTCTCTATATATATATATATATATATATATATATATATATATATATATATATATATATATATATATATATATATATAAAGAGAGAGAGAGAGATGGAAAGTATAACATATGTATGAGTTTTAATTAATTAACTTTTTGAAATGGTACAATTACAAAACAAAAAAACATATTTAAAATATTTAATTAAATATTTTCGACATCACCCTATATAAGATATGATCAATATATTAACGATTAAACCACAATATACAACGACTGTATTACAATAATCAAAACACGAAGAAAATATAAAAACGAATTAGTATAACAAACTTACAAATTAAAAGCTCTAATATAATAGCATATCTCCAAAAGTGGTTATAAGACCTCAACCAAACACAAAAACATTTAAGTTTGTTTTCTTTCTGAAATTTGTATATGATTTGTATGCATGTATTCTCAAAAGATTGACATTTTTATAGTAAACTATATATATATATATATATATATATATATATATATATATAGAGAGAGAGAGAGAGAGAGAGAGAGAGAGAGATGGAAAGTATAATATATGTATGAGTTTTAATTAATTATCTTTTTGAAACGGTAGAATTACAAAACAAAAAAACATATTTAAAATATTTAATTAAATATTTCGACATCACCCTATATAACATATGATCAATATATTAACGATTAAACCACAATATATACAACGACTGTATTACAATAATCCAAAAACGAAGAAAATATAAAAATGAATTAGTATAACAAACTTGCAAATTAAAAACTCTAATATAATAGCATATCTCCAAAAGTGGTCATAAGACCTCAACCAAACACAAAAACCTTTAAGTTTGTTTTCTTTCTGAAACTTGTATATGATTTGTATGCATATCTTCCCAAAAGATTAGCCTTTTTATAGTAAACTTTTCACTAAATGCTAATTAAACATAATATAAGTTATAAAACTTTTGAGTGTTAAATCATAATTAAGAAACTTTTGAGTTGCATTAGTTAAAAAAGGGGCTTTCAAATGAATGTGGTTTGAGGAAGTTAAAAAAGGAGGGTTTTAAATGCATGAGATTCAAGAAAAAATGCTAGCTTTATAAGTACGTATGATTGGCACCGGGCGTTTTCGGAAACATCCCCTACTTTCTTGCTAAAATTTTGGGGAATAAAGCAGTTAATTCAAGAGAAGGAAGCCCAAATGCGGGTGGGCATTCCGTGGCCCGATTGGAAAAGTCATATAGTGTATTTTTCGCGGGTATGGTTCGAACATTGACATGCATTGAGGGCAATGATCTTTCCATGAACTATTTAGAGTCTATGAGGGTGGTACTAAATATGGGAGGAATTTATGGAATACTGGAGGACGATGAGGTAACCAATAGAAGGTGTTGATGAGCAACCAAGGCTAAAGGGAAGGAGGAACGTGAGGCCAATAGGTGAGCGAGCACAACAACAACCCCAAGGTGTACCTATAGATGAAGTTCCAATCGACCCGTTTTAATATCGGGTTGGTACTTATTACATAATCTTCGCGGGGTTGTGAACTACATTAGACAATCTTTGGATGGGATATACTCGCATTTCCAAATAGAGCGCCAACACAACATTCCACCTCAGTTGCCTTATATACCTACTTGGGAAGAACTATGGGCGCCCAGTAATTATGGAGCAGGGACTAGCGGAGCACATGGAGATGGGGATGACGAATGAATACTATCCTTTTTAGTTTTATTTTTGGTTTGATTTTTTTTTAATTTTTTTTTTGTATTTTGGTGTGTTTTATTTATTTTTAGTTTGTTTTAGCTTAAACTTGTATCGAATGTATGATGTTTGTTTTCTTGTTTCATCCTATGATTTTTGTTGACCGCTGAATTTAATTAATTGTCAAAAAAGAAATGATAGTTTAGAGTTTGCAATTGAAGACCACAACTTTTGATAAGTGTGGGGTGTCATTCGAGTGAGGATGAGAGTTAGAGCAAATTTACAGAAGAAAAAGAGGTTTTGAAATGGGACTTAATCCATTAAAAAGTAAACTGAAGATTTACCATCAAGAGTATTCTGGCAACACCTATTATGTGAAGACTCAGTTTTCACGACGTGACTCCTCATTTGTCACGTCGTGACGGTTTATTAATCGTGATTCCAGTTTTGAAAGTTTACTTTCTCATGTCGTGATTACCGTTATGTGGCGTCGTGATGCACCAGATAATCGAGATTTTCATGCTCTCACAATCGACCTCACGATGTAATACTTACTATTTTACGTCGTTAATGAAGTTCATATCTAATACTTGACGATTTTTGCACCACATTTTTCGAAGTTAAAGTCTTTGGTTAATTTTATCTGGCACATTCACAAGCAGCAGTAGGAGTCCAGTTCCAACAATTTATTCGAGATGTTCAAGCTTTCCCAACACAATCAGATTTGATCACACCACTACTACCCATGGGAGTCTGTTCCTTTTTCTTCCTTTTATTTTCTTTTTGTTTGTTTTTAATTGTTTTATGCATACAATGAGAGCATTGTATGAACTAAGTGTAGGGTAGGGGCCGACAAAGGAAGCATAAAAGTAATTAGAAAAAATGCTAGAAAGTTTTTAAAAAAATTAAAAATTAATTATATAGACTTGCAAAAATAGTCTAATAAATATAGTCATTTTTAAAATTGTGATATTATTGCATTTGGGCTAGTTTGTTGGTGTTATGCGGGATGATTCGATGCGAACTCTAAGATTTAGTTGAGCCAATATGTTATAGTGTATTTGTGGCTTCCCAATCCTAGTGAAATCACGAGACAAAAACGCAACCTCGTGTAGTTTGAGGGACATAAAAAGTATAGCATCGTGTATCATAAATGTATCCAGGTGAGCTTATGTAGTTACTGCATTTTAGACTAATACTTTTAACCAATAATGGTTGAAGTTAAGTTCTTTTGCTTAAGTATATGTTTTTCTTTTTAGATTTTTTAGTTTTGAGTGGAAAAAAATGAGTGGTGAAAAAAGAAAATAAATAGAAAAAATAAATAGAAAATAAAAAAAAGTTGCAAAAGTTTATTACAAAGTATGAAGATCAAGAATGAAGAAAGGTTCAAAGTTCCAAATATTGAAGAATTAAGTTGAAGAAAGTGGAGAATAAAGCAAATTGCCAAGTGATTACTTATTGTATTTTTTCCTTCTAGGTTATTTTACCATATGTATACTTGGAAGCTTAACAAAAATTACATTGAGGTTAAAAAAGTTTTCTGATGATGGATTCGTAAGGATGCATAAAATGAATGTTGTTCAAAATAAGTGGAAACGTTTATGAAGATCGTAAGTATTTAGGACTTGGGAAGTATTTAGAAAATTTAGACATAAATACATACATTATCATTAATGAGGTGATGGTGTTATCCTGAGGTTGCAAGGATAGTACCCTTTAATATAATATTGGTGTTTTTCAAATGTTTCATGGGATGTCGTGTAAGTACTTGCATGAATAATTTATTGATATAAGATGTTGTCTTGTCAAACGCGTAGTTGGCCCAGACTGCCAGATAATACATGCATGGTTAATATGGGCTTACCGTGTTTGTTAAGCCTTCTTGGTATTATCATGTAGTGTTATATATGGACTAACCGCATATACCATTAAGAGACTAAAGTTGTTACATTTAGTAACCACAATAACCATTTATGTAATTTTGTCTATATAATATAATATAATACAGTTTTATAAAAATCCAAACTAATCCTAGGTTGTATTGAAAGTTTTTTTATGCTTTTTTGGTATTGTTATTGTAATGTGTATTGCAATGATTTTAGGTTATGATGTTTATTAGCATGATTTTTGTAATATATTTACATGAATGCTCAATCAATAAAATCAATAAAATGTTTATTAGCATGATTTTTGTAATATATTTACATGAATGCTCAATCAATAAAATCAATAAAATGAAGATTTTCTATTTATATACTTTATTAAGTTTATTTATAATATGCCTTCACATTTAAGTTATCAAAGTAGCTGTAACTAAAAAAAATTATGTCATTTTATGTTATTGAAATCAAATTCATTTATCATGGTAAACTAAACAAAATATGGAAAGAATCAAATTCTATTTCCTGTCAACAAAATATGGATTGTATTACAACTTCTACACATTTCTATTAGTTTAGAAAAGTTTTTCGGACTAAAACAACACAAAAAAAAAACATTAAATTGAATTGAACGAAACGAATTTTAATTTTTTTTAGAACGGTTAACATATGCACAAACTATTTTACTTATAAATCTACATTTCTTGTTTCCAACAATGTGCAAAACTTGTTCCACCATCGAGAGCATCTAGTTAAAACTTTGTGTTTTAATGCTCTCGATGCCATAATTATTAATTGTTATTGATACAAGATGGGATGTGACATTATAAAAGGAATAATGAATTACAATAATTGAAAAACCTTAACAAGAATCGACTAATACAAATATTGACTAATGCATTTTATAGGCAAAGGTCAATGACAAATGCCCTATTTGTATATTAAATTCATTTTTAAAGTTTTTACATATATATATATATATATATATATATATATATATATATATATATATATATATATATACTCCCTAATAAATAAAAAACTTTTTGCCACATGTCACATTCTCATTGATTTGGCTACATGTCATTTTATGGTTATTTTCAATTAATTTTTTTTTCCACATGGAATTTTGTTGTTTTTTTCATTTTATTAATTGCCACATAATATTTAAATGTAATAATTACAATAAATGTAATAATAAATGCATATTAATTTCATTAATTGACTTCCTTCTAATTTCAAATTTTCTAAATTAAAGTTTCATTAGTTTCCTTTCTTTATTTATCTAAATTATTTGTTTAATTTAAAAAAAACCAAACAATTTAATTTTAATAATTCAATATTTTTCTATTTTTTTCTTGTAAATTCAAACTTCTCAAATGTTTAGAATTTCATATTTTTTTCTTTAAAATGAACTCATGTAATGTAATACATGGGTCTTACACCTAGTATATATATATATATATATATATATATATATATATATATATATATATATATATATATATATATATATATATATATATATATATATATATATATCATACATTTTTAGGGTATTAATACGTCATGATACGTAGTTTAATTAATATAAAATTTTAAGTATTGTGCTCAAAATTGGTTAAAACATTAGCTAAAAATATTAATCATAAATTAATTAATGTTAGTTTTTTTTTTTTTTTGAAACGGCAAATCTAACTTACTCCTAAACTACACCTTAAATCCACCTATGTCCACGACGAGACTTGAACTCTCAACCTAAAGGAGGGAGAGCAACACCGGATACCGTTGGGGGCTAAAAACCCATTGGAATTAATGTTAGTTACTTGCTTAAAAAAAATCAGTCGCATTAAAATTGTCTAGCCCAGTGGGATATATAATCACAAAAGATACCGAGATTGGGTTTTGATAGCCCGACTTTATGTCCAACATCAAGGACAATGCCTATTGGCTATTACCTAGGCTATGATAAGAGATGTACATCTGAATAGGATTTACCAACCCGACCAAAAACATGCTAGAAATGGGCCTAAGGAGGATCGGTTTTAGAGGAACCACTGGACCGGTGTAGTTGAGCACAGCCCGTTTGGTTCATGGGGGTTCGCTATATATTCCTTGTGACCGGCTTATGACAGTTCAAAAAACGGGGTTTTGGACCGCGGAAAACTAGTCTTTTCTTGTTTCAACTTTCAAATACGATTCTAAAAGAATAAAGACTATACCCGTCAAAACATTGCCATTCACACCAAGCACGTCATCAGGCCCGGTTTTAAAGGGGGGCAAAAGGGACATTTGCACAGGGCCCGACTTTTTTAGGGGCCCAAAAAAAATATAAGATACACTTCCAGATTTTGAGAGTAAACTGTTAAGACTTAAGAGTATTTTAACCCGATAAAATCTATAAAAAAAAAAATTAGTAATCGAAATCTAAAAATCAAAACTTTACAGATCATAATCACCATTTAAACTCATCGGATTCAGAAAGCCCACAAATTTTAGATTATCTAAACTTTTACAAAAATCACAAATAATAGAGAAAACAAATCTAAAATGTAAAAACTAAAAACCCTAACCATGGTACTCTAGTTCTTGTCGCCGCCTTAAAGGTGGCTCCGGTCAATGCCGGAAACCTTCTCCCCCGTAGCCCCAGTGTGTTGCTCTGATCGAATACGCATCTCACCCATCTCAGATTCAGAGATCTCGCTGCCTGGAGCTCTCACTGTATGTGCATTACTCTCCTCTCTCTAAAATCTCCCGTTTTGCTCTTGCCTCTCTATTTGAATGTGTTTTTATTATTTGTCATTGATATATGAAAAACTCTTGTCGCCTATTCAATGTTATATTCAATGCTATGTCAGTGTAGAGTAGAAGGCTAAAAGCGTAGAAGGTAAACAGCTAAAAGCTTTTTCTTTTGTCAGCTTTTACTTTTCAGCTTCTATTAGTATATTGGAATTAAAATGTTTTTTTTTTTTTTGCTTGGATACCCTTTTTTCCTTTTAAACAACAATAAACCGGTATAACTTGACTATGTGTTCCTTTTGAATTATTGATCATTTATTAATTTTAAGATTGTCAATTTTGTTTTAGTTTTACTAGAGGATGAATGTAATTTAAACATTTGTTATTTCAATTGCAAAAGACGAATTGATTGAAAATGCTAATATGGATAAAATAGAATAGTTGTAAAATATGATTTTGTTTTCCATTTCTAATAAAGTTATATACTAAATAAAAATATAAATTAGCTTTTGAAAAATAATATGTATTCGCTTCCTTTGGTATCTCGGTCTCTTTAGTTTTAATGGTTATGTTCCGCCCTTGGTGACAGCCGATCATTCATTCATTACATGTTAGGGCCTACGGGCCTTTTTTCCCGGCTCGTCCTGGACATTTGAATCCTCAGGACCGGCCCTGCACGTCATATTTGGAAGCATTATGAAATGGTTAAAATGTCGAGTGGTGCCAGAAAAACGTGTTGCAAAATATAAGGCAAAATATTTGAACAACAATAAAGTTTGACGTTGAGACATTACACACTCAGAAGACATATTCACATAAAAAGGACGAAATGAGGCTGAGGCTAAGGCAAACCCGTATTACTCCGTAAAGAGTTATTACGTGTGTCGCCACTTTGAACACAACTATAAATTTTTTCAGAGAAGAACTTTTAACAATGAATATAAGCCGATAGCACGATAGCGTAGGTGAGAGTTATGTTAAAAACATCATCAACCGGTGGTCGTGGTCGTGGTGGTGGTGGTCGTGGTTGTATTGGGGATAAACTTCGACAACTTTATAATTTATTAACACAAATAATAACAAATTAGGAAACTATACTGCAATATATTTTATAAAGCTTCTAAGTATTATGGTTTATGGATTTTAAAAGTCTATATATATTGGCATGGTGGAAATAGTAGGAGCTATATTATCCAATTTTGTCCAATATGTTCCATGATTTACAAATTGTCTCAGTTTTTATTATAGCATTGAAATATAAATTTTTTTGAGTGGTGAGGTTATATCCCAATGGAGAAGCTGGATATATTAGTAGGGGCTGTAAATATCTTTAAGCTCTAAAGTTAGAGATCGCCTAATCTTAAAAGACTATAGGCCCATTAGCCTTATTGATTGTTTTGTGAAAATCATCTCTAAACTCCTTGCAAAACACCTTAAAAGTATTTGCCTATGATGTTATTGGCGAGCAGTCGGCCCACATTGAGCAGCATTCTTCCACGGTCCTTTTATAATTAACGAATTTAATAATTAGACAAAAAAAAAAGGTGAAAGCAATGTTATTTGAAACTAGATCTCGACAAAGCATTTGATTCCATTTGTTGGGAATTTCGTAATATTCAGTTATGGATCACATGGGTTTTGGGAGGTAATAGAGGAGGTGAATTGCAAGGTGATCCGTTATCATTGTTTTTATTTGTCATTGCCGTGTAGGGTTTGCACATTCTTATGAAGTCGACTTGTGACCAAATACTTTTTCAAAGTTTCTCCCTCCCTAACAAGGTCCGGTTTTATCCCACCTCATGTACGCCGATGACGTTATGTTTCTAGGAGAATGGTCACCAACAAATTTCCTTAATCTTAAACAAAAAATTTAATGTTTTTATCTAGCTTCCGTTTTGAAGTTGATATTTAATAAAAGTAAAGTTTTTGGAATAAGTCTCAAGATTGACAAACTTTTTAAACTGTGAAACTTCCTCTCTCCCATGTATTTATCTTGGTTTGCCAAAAATGGTGTAAGATGATGCTTACTAAACATTAGACTCTAATTGTTGAACAATTTCAAAGATAAGCTTAGTGCTTGGAAGTGTAGATTAAATGATTAATTTATTTTGGTGCCAAATTTAAAGAGTTGGGATGACTTGGAGTTGGTTGCCTTGATGGCGGGTTAAAATTGATGAGATGTCACTTTGCTCTTGGTTAATTCGATCAATTCATAGATATTCGGGATTTAAAAAATATTTCTCTTGCAAGAAAATCCAACTTTAGACATGGTACAATATTGTAAAGATTGAAGACGACCTCTTGGAGCTTGACATTGTAAAGATTGAAGACGACCCCATTTGATTAGAAGGCAGGTGGAAGATGTGTCTATACTCTATAACCAGATTTTGGAAAGAAATTGGATGGGGAATTTCACTTTAAAAGATAAATTCCCAAAGCTATATATAATCAACGCTGATGGAGTGATGGGTCACGTATATAACTAAGATTTATAGCCTCGACTAGCATCAATGGTGTCATACTGTAATTTCTTCAATGCTAGTTTGCTCTTTGTAGTTTCTTTTCTCAATTCTCATTTATCTTTAGGCCTTTTTTTATATATATAAAATTTCCGTTGATTTTTTTTTAAAGGTTTTCATATTGAATCTTAAGTTGATAAAATTCATGATTCGATTTCATAAAAGATAAAACAAAAGATATAATTTTTGGTATATATGAAAATACGTAGATATTAAGTTATTAAATCCCTTAAAAGATGAAAATTAATTAAATTTTAATTACAAGCATGTTAAACAATACGATGGTAGTCGCGTGAACGTGTCCATGGCTTTGGGAAGTGGCAAGGTGCAACAATTGATGTTCCAATTAATGAATATGCCGACCAGGACACGCATTCTACACTCAAACGATGACACCTTTTTCTCATAACATAAATAATTCCAGACTTAGACTTTGTTTCCTTATTTTATTGTGTGAAATGTTTTCTATTGTAACGTTTTGAGGTTAAAATAGTGATAATGGTTGTTTTTATTTATATATTTAAGATGAATGTACATTGCATAAAATACAATTATATAATCAATAAATGTTGTTTTTAAAAAAACATAGATGTTGTTTTTAAAAGAATTAGTTTTGTCATCCAAAAAGGGGTTGCGCCACAGTTTGTTGCTCGTTTACCCACTGCGTCTATGTAAAACTTTTTTCTAATGTTTTATAAAATTTTATTAAAAAAATAATCAATATATTTATAAATATATTTTGTTAAAATTAGAAATGTCATTATTAATTTTAAAATAATAATTTTTATATTAAATTGATATAAAACATTATTTATTTTCATATGATAAATTAGATTTATATAAAAACCATATAATCTCAGTCGTCTCAATGGTCTTTACCCGCAATTTACTCGTAAATAAATTAAATATAATATCTGGCTTAAAGTTATTTTTAGTTGTTATGATAAATTAATTTTTCTGAAAAATTATTTGTTTAACTGTTTAATTTCACGCCATGATACTAGATAAAATATCATTCATTTTTTTTCTTTTGAGGGTACAATATAATTTTTAATATAGTGTTACTTTTAACATTTTTATTGTTAATTATCTTTGGGTGTTACTATATATACTCTCTTACTCACATATAAAGTTAAACACACTCGCCTAGCTAACTTTTTAGACACTCTTAATGTTACTTTTAACATTTCATAGAATTCATATATTGTTACTTTTAAGTTTTAACATTTCAGAGTTGGGTGTAATTTTATAGAATGTGCGAGAGATGGGTGTAATTTTATAGAGTGTTAGAGATTTAGAGTGTATTTATTCATTTATATATTTATATAGTGTTACTTTTAACATTTCATAGTGTGATAGAGATTTAGAGTGTGGTTATTCATTGAGATAATGACTTAAAAGGGTAATATATTTTTCGATTTGTACACATTTGGTCACTCAGTTTTTTATTCGTCCACATTTACCCCTTCAAGTTGTTAAACTGTACACATTCAGTCCTTATGACCAGTCACGATATCTTACATGGGACAATCATTGATGAGGTGTTTGGGGTTGTTGATGTTTATGTCCATCACGATCTCGACTGCTTGGTTGCGTAGATCTTGTGGTTTGGCTTAGGTCTTATATTTTGAACGTCGTAACTTCTTTATACGATATCAGATTTTAACGATCTTTATATCCATATGTTCGTTTTTTGAGTTTACCACAACTTCATTTAAGATTACTCCCGTTAAAAAGTAACATATTTTTTACTTACGGTTTTATAATAAAAAAAAACATCCATACATGCATTCATAAAAAACGTACACTACAAATAAAATTACATTTAGTGACAGTTTCAATGGCACTTTGCTTTTGTGCCACTATAACATACTTTTAGTGACATTTTTCTTTGTGCCACTATAGGTTTCCTCAAAAAATTGAAAATCCCTTCTATTTTGTTGCAGCGGGAAAATGTTTTTCCCCGAAAATTACAAAACCCTGCCTACACTTTAATTCCCTCCTATTAAAAATTTTCCCCATTCTTTAGCTTTTAAAATCCCTAATTGCCCTTACCCTTCTGGTTACGTCCCACTCTCTAAGTCTCATTGTCTCCCGCAGATTTCATAAACCCTTATTTTCATCTCCAATCACATAAACCAGACTCCAGACTCCAAATCGCTCATGAATATGTTCGCAACCTCGTCGTCGTTGCCCCTGATACTGCTTGTTATGCACTCTGACCACATATCTCTGACTCAGGTACGAAATCCTTTTTTCCTTTTAGAAATCAGGCATTAAAATATACGTATCATATCGTTCTTCGACTCGTATTCACGAGGAGTCAACAAGAAACCATAACAAACCCTGATTCTTGATTAAGTGAGAGCGTTAGGCGATTTATGGTGTTCTTTGTTCTTCACGACTTAAGGAATCACGCCCCCAAAATCATCAATTCATCATCAATGCTACTTGAAAACATCATTGCTTCCGATTTATGGAACCTACATCCTAGTACCGAGAACTAAGGAGGACAAGGGAGATTCTGGATACTGGAGGATGCATATAATTTCTTGAGATGTATAATTGGAATTCCAAGATGAAAGGCATGACGAGCCTCTTAAATCCCAGTTAATTCGTATTCTAGTGTTAGACTCCAGCAACGAAATGTTTTTTTTTTCTTGATAGCCGCATTGGCTTTTTGTTTGTTCATCTTTACACCAATTATCATCATAAATAAATAAACACAAAATAGATCTGTCACCACGGTTTGGAGCTTCATAATGTGATGGTTAACATTAATATAAATTTATAGTCTGTATTTTTCTAATAATGATTTTAGTTGACTGAACTTAATATGTTTAACAATCGTGCTTATCAAATGTCAGTCACACTAGTTAGATTTTACGCCTTGATTCACGTTCTCATTTGTGACATCCCTATGGTAGTAGCTGTCCTTTCTTATAACAACTTATTTATGTATGTTAAGAATCATTACATTCATTATAGGATGTCATTTGTGTTTCTAAACTTCTTTACTTAAATTGTAATTTTGTTTGATTGTATTTGTTGCAGATATAAACCAAGTGAGGAGACCCTACTAGAAATTGATTGATTTTGTTTAAATATAATCATGGAATGTGATATTGGCCCAAAAAGAAGAAAAGCTGGTGGTTCATCTACTACTTTAAATGTATCACCTTTGCATGTTGCAAGTTTTGCTTCAGGTGCACTTTAGAAATTACCAAACTACATTCGTTCTCTAGTGGCTCAACATGTTGCAAAAAGATCATTCCAACCCACAACTTTTGCTAGAGCTACTTCTGCATCAAGACAATCACTTCCATCATTATCATCTCTAATGAGTAAATCTTTCAATTCCAAAATTAGCCCTAGAATTGGTAAGTTTTTTATCTATTTTTTTACTGAAATTATGTTTTTACTAAATATTTGTATTTTATTATTTCCATAAGTCTGGTTATTATATAGCTTGAAATCTATTTTTCATACTGAAAATCTATTATTTCAAGTTGAAAAACTATTTTTTTTTAGTATTGGTAAAATTCCATGTTTTTACAATTCTGACTTTCTTTTATTCTCTTTCTTGTAGCCTCACACAGAGAAATGGAAAAGATTCGCACAATCTAGGTTGAATAACATGGTGTCTGCCAAATTCAGTATCGCCTTGGACATGATGAAGGCTTTATAGGGTGACCACACTTGGGTGTATATGAATAGAGTATATGGGTCTTGTAACACAGTAGAATGTAATGGAATATGGTTGAGTACATTTATATTAACCTTATTATAAATGATATAGGGAGCGACTCTTGTTAGACAAATAAAATTTTATTTTAAGTAATAATATTGTGTTTCCATTTCTTGTCTTAATTGAATTATTATTATTTTCTATTATGAAATAAGGCCTAATTTATTAACATATTTTTTTGTGTTAAAAAGTGCCACTAAAACTATGAAAATAATATTTATTTTATAAGTTATATAGTGTCATAAAATAGTGCCACTAAAACCTATAAGTGCTTTAGTGGCATAATAAAAAAGTGCCACTAAAACCTAATAAGGTTGCAGCGACACAACCAGAAAGTGCCATTAAAGGTCTTTAGTGGCAACGTTTTTAGTGACACTTTTTTTTGTGTCGTTGATTGTCCAAAGGGCTTTTAGTGGCACTTTTTCGGTTTTTTGTAGCACTTTTTCTGTGCCACTAAATGTAATTTTATTTGTAGTGGTATGGATATAAAGATCGTAAGTAAAAACTATATTACTTTTTAACGGGAGTAATCTAAATGAAAGTTGTAGTAGACTAAAATACGAACGCATGGATATAAAGATCGTTAAAATCCGAGATCGTATGATGAAGTTATGACGTTCAGAACTCATGACCTAAGCAACAAAGTAGTCGAGATCGCGATGAACATAAACATTAAAAACCCCAAACACCTCATTAATGAAAATGAGTTCTTTTGCAATAAAAAAATATATAAATGGCTAAATGTGTACAAAAATATTAAGGACTAAATGTGTATAAAGTGAGAAATATATTACCCTATTAAGTTATTTTTACCGTCTAACTTGGAATAACTGGTCATAAAGACTGAATGTTTACATTTTAACAAGTTAAAAGGGTAAGTGTGGACGAAAAAAAAAAACTCGGTGATCAAATGTATACAAATCAAAAAATATATTACCCTTTTAAGTCATTATCCCTTATTCATTTACATATATTTATATAGTGTAAAATAAAGTTGAGTTAAAGTCTTTATTTTATTTTACAATTTATCAATAGAAGTAATGACAAAAATATAATGGAGTTGAAGATATTCTTAGTAATGATCTCGATACTATAGTTTGGAACAACCGTTGCAATTCAATTGTATGAGAACTATTTTTTTTTTTTTAGTTTCTACCTCGAGTGTGTTTGGTTAAGCTTATTTAAGTTTTTTTTTTTTAACTTATTACCAGTTCCACACCGGTATAAGTTAAAATGAGTGTTTTGATAGAAATAACTTATCAAGGTGTCATACCGGAAATAAGTCAAAATCTGTAAGTAACTCCCCCTAACTTATTAGCTTATAAGTTATAACCTATAAGTTAAAAAATGTTTATGAAAAATCATAAGCTCAGCCAAACACTCTCTTGATACCTGCTCCAATGGAGCTTTTGCTAAAAAAAAAATATCAAGTTTTGTGTTTGTTTCCATTAATATTATTAGTAGATTATTGTTATTATCGATATGTATGAGACATAAATTTCAACAAATTTGATTTTATATGAAAGTAGGTACTCATATATGGTTATTGTTATCATTATAAATACTTCATCATCAAACTTATTATAAAGGCAATTCAAACGATTACTAATATATTCATTGTCGATCAATATGATTTTACATGTCGACCACGGCAGATTTTTATAGCTCTGTCCACACCCAAAATAGCGACTCACTTTTTCCATAAAAACAACCTCATTAACTCGGGTGGTCCGGGTGAACTTGGAAGACCCCTATTTGTTACGGATTTAAATGATAGGTTATGTCAATCAATTCAAAAGGAAATATGATTTTTAGATAAATGAAATTTTTTAAGAGAGATGGGTATGGGCAACGCCACAAGGAGCGTTATTGGGTGTTATAACATGTGAACACCGCCCTCCTTACCCGTTATCAGGCGTTATTAGCCTGCACGTTCCTTCCCGTTACCACCATAACACGTTATAACACTTTTTTTTTTTTTTCTTTTTCTAATAACGCCTAAAAGAATGAAGAAGAAGGAGAAGAAAGATAAAACCTTGTTGCAGTTCCCTTCCTTTCCCTCGAAGTCAACTCCACGACTCCAGCCCCACTGCTTTATATGCAACTCAGGTTTCTATAAATACACACCAACTTATCCATGGAGAACGAAACCCAAATCAAGAAGAGAAAGCTTCAAATTACAACAATGGAAGTAACCGGTGAGATTTTTGTAGTTCCATTCTTTGGTCAAGGTCATCTCTTTCCAGCTATGGAGCTCTGCAAGAACATCTCTGCTCATAATTTCAATGTTACCCTCATCATCCCTTCTCATCTTTCTTCATCCATTCCCTCCACGTTTTCTAACCACTCCCCCTTAATTCATGTTACTGACATCTCCGTCACCGCTTCGCCACCACCGGAGACCGCCGACGAACCCGGATCTGAAAAAGAGGTTCAGTCATCTGGTCGTAGGGGAAACCCGCTTCAAGAGCAGAATCTGCAGATGGGTAAGGGAATCAAGTCGTTTCTATCCACAAGATCCGGAGTACGACCCACGTGTGTCGTGATTGACAACATGATGAGCTGGTGCAAAGAGATTTTCGTAGATCATGAAATTCCGGTGGTGTCTTTCTCAACTTCCGGCGCAACCGCATCCGCCATGGGCTACGGAATGTGGAAGGCCGAGGTAGAAAACATGAAGCCCGGTGAGATCCGAGAGATCCCCGGGTTGCCTAAAGAAATGTCTGTGGCTTTTTCGGATCTTAGCAGAGGTCAGAGAGTAAGGCCTCAAAGACGGAGCCGGCCACCCGGTGATCACGCGAAACCAGATGGACACACCGGACCACCAAATAGGATGAGGCCCCATGGACCAAGAGGTGGAGGTGGTGGTGGTGGTTCGGCTGGACCGGGTCAGAAGCCACGTTGGGTGGACGAGGTGAAGGGCTCGGTGGCGTTGCTTATCAACACTTGTGAAAATCTAGAGCATGTATTCATCGAATACATGGCCGAACAAACCAAGCTTCCAGTCTGGGGCGTTGGGCCGCTGCTACCTGAACAGTTCTGGAAATCAGCTGGTGAACTCCTCCATGATCATGAGATGAGATCGAACCACAAATCCAATTACACAGAAGATGAGGTGGTCCAGTGGTTGGAATTAAAACCACATGGATCCGTAATCTACATCTCGTTTGGGAGTGAAGTTGGACCCTCAATTGAAGAGTACAAAGAACTAGCGAAAGCGTTGGAAGAATCCGAGCAGTCTTTCATCTGGGTGATCCAACCTGGTTCAGGTAAATCCGGCATCCCCCGTTCTTTCTTAGGGGCGGCGGCGATCACAGACGACAGCGAAGAAGAGGAAGGGTATTATCCAGAGGGCTTAGACGTGGCAGTTGGTAACAGGGGTTTAATCATCACTGGATGGGCACCACAGCTCTTGATTCTGAGCCACCCATCTACCGGCGGCTTCTTATCTCATTGCGGGTGGAACTCGACGGTGGAGGCAATAGGGCGAGGGGTCCCGATCTTGGGATGGCCGATTCGTGGCGATCAGTTTGATAATGCGAAGCTGGTGGCCTACCATCTTAAGATAGGGTTCGTGATGTCACGTGGTGATAGTGACGATGTAAGGCCAGGAAAGTTTAAAAAGGATGATATAGCAGCAGGAATCGAGAAACTGATGAGTGATGAAAAGGTGCATAAACAGGTGAAGGAACTTAGCAAAGAATTCGAGGGTGGTTTTCCGGCGAGTTCAGTGAAAGCATTGGGTGCTTTTGTGGAGTTTGTTCGCCAAAAAGCAACCTGATTTGGTTTTGTTAATGTAATTTATGTAAGCTTTTTTCTTATGTAGATATAAATCATCTGCGATTTTTATGGCAGATCAGAATGTATTATGTATGTAGTCTGTAAACATAAGAAGATGAAGGCTTTGAATTTGATCTACCAAGTCCTCGATACAAATACTAATAACAATTATACTAGTTGCCTACCCATTTCATTCGGTGAATATTGTTCTTTAAAAAACATGTCATATTTCGAAGAATATTGACATTTCGAAGAATATGTGGCAGGTACACATTATTATTGGTCGTTTATGCATTTGTTAGACGTAACTACACAAGACATATACATAAACAACTTCATTTTTTCTAGTTACAAAAAATAGCAATGTTATTTATCTATTAGTTTAATAAAACATCACTAACATTTTATAGGATATTGTATTTTTCATTTTTTCCTTAGGCCGGACGGTATGGGTGAGGGAAAGGTTGCGGGAAGTTTTCCCCCTTTTACCTGAACACTGCTCCTTGACTGAGGGAAAGATGGTGAGGGAGTTCATTGCCGCACTCTTTCTCCTATTCCTATTGGCCAACTTTTTTTTTATCTTTTTTAATACTTGTTAAATTATATACCTACTAAATATTATAAAAAATATATCAAAACTCATGATTTTTAATTTCCTACAAAATGAGTAATATTTGTAGGAAATATATTTAAAAAAATTAATAGTGAGAGAGTTTTTCTCCTATTTATTGGGTTTATGTGAAAGAAAAGGAAAATGAGGAAAAGAGTGTTGTGGCCCACAAAAAGTAATGGGAGTTTCCCACCCACACCCTCCGGTCTTACTAAAAACATATTAGTCATGAAATATACCAAATTATTGCAGTCCTAGTTTCAATCAAGTGTAGTTAGATAATTACCAAACAACCAATGACACCTTATTACAAACAACTTAATTATATTGTTATTATGAAAATATATACACATATATAACAAATGAGAATATACATTGCTATTAAGCTCACTAAATTCACATCAATTTAGATCTAAATTTGCAATCACAAATTAGCATTTGGTTCACCAAAATTAAATTAGCGCATGGCTAATTGACATCGAAAATATTGGGTTCACTAATTCACATTGAAAATATTATGTTCGCTAAATTTAAATTTGAGAAGGGTTCTAGTTTCGAAAATAGGTATTGTAAATGATGATAATCTAATGTGGAGTAACGTTCAAGCTTAGGCATTGTGTCGACTTAACTTTATTCAATTACTAACAATGACCAAATGAGATAATTTTTGTGACTTTTGAAAGTACGCCTCAAAAGGATTTGCAAATATTTGCGCAATTCTGGAGGTGGAGGTGACTATGCAGAAAGAGATGAGTATATTATTTATAGAAGAGAATCTGAGTAACGGAGGGGGATATATGTGGTTAATTTGAAATATGAAATTAACCATCACCGAGGGAATACAGGATTCCAAATCAATTTCTGGTTTTCTTTCCATGTTGGATTTTTTTTATTTTTTACAAGGATTAATTATTAGTTGTATTGGGGAGATTAGCATTAAACGATTGTACTTAATGTTTTATTTTTTGTACTTCTTAAATTTCAAGAAATGAACAATATGCTTAATAAAATAGAATAGATAAATTATGAGAAATGCAATGTCATTAGTGAAAATTGCACATCGCTCTAGGTTTGGAAATTTTAGGTTTCCATAGTTGTAAATAAGGTTGCAAACTAGCCTCCCCGAGCCTAGTCTGACAAGGATCCGGATTCGACTTGTTTAAATTTTTTTGGTTAAGTTCAGCTCATATCAAGCCTTATGTGTGCGAAGCTTATTGGGCTTGTTAATAATTGTACGGGATTGAGTTTGGTTTGGACTTGGATCATCATAATTCTAAAAGACAAAATTACATAAATGGTCTTCGTGATTGACAAAATCGACCAATTATGGTCCTTATGAGGAATTCTTTACATAGAGAGTCCCTGTGGTTTCAAAATCTTGCAAAAACGGTCCTTTTTACTAACGGTGTTAACTTTTTCAGTTAAGTCCTATGTGAAATGACAGATTTGCCCTTCTTGTCATAGGGACCATTTATGCAATTTTCTCTATTATTTATTATTGTTTTTATTTAATTTATTTATATATTTAAGAATTTAGATTTTTTTTAAAGATTTGTTTAAACATATTGTTTAATATATATATATATATATATATATATATATATATATATATATATATATATATATATATATATATATATATATATATCGCTAACATTTTTTTGACGTCGTCTTCAAGCACATTTATTAATGTTTTTATGACGTTTTGTTGGAATAATTTTTCTATTTTTTTTTATTTTTTGACGTTATGTTCAAATACGTTTTTTTTAACATTTAGTATGTTTATATTTTTTAAAGGGATGTATGACTACTGTAATGATAATTCGTAGCTTAATACACTTTCAATCATGTTTTCATTTTTTTTCTTTTATCAGGTTATATAATTATTATTTTTTTTAATTTAAATATTTAACTATATAACATATATAAGGTTGTATAATTGTTATTTTTGTAAACTTTTTTATAAACATTTTTTATAAAATAAAAGTGTAAAAAATTTGTTAAACGTGAATATGATTAATATAGATTAGGCAGACATAGGCTAAGCTGAGACCGCCTCACAGCCTTACCGAGAACGGCCAGGTCATTTCACATTGGATTTAAATGTAATGTTTTCAAGTTATTTTTTTGTTTTTAGATATTTTGTGATTTTTTAAGTTACACAGATTTCGATTAGTCTATGTATAACCTGACATCCGTTTAGAATTCTGATTATCATATGTGATGACACGCCCCCTAGCGCGGGCTAGGAGTAGGATCTCCAAGGAGCAGGATCCCTCATACAACATTGTATGTTTTATATAGTTAAATATATGAATTAAAAAATAATAATTATATAACATTATCTATATTAAAATAAAAAGAAAGAAAGAAAAACATGATTTTTAGTGAATTAAATTACGAATTATGATTACGGTGACAATAAATTCTTCAAAAAATATAAAAAATACAAAACCTAATAAAAACATTAAAAAATATATTAGAACGAAACGTAAAAGAATTAGAAAACATTATTCCAATAAAACATCAAAAAACGTCAATAAATGTATTTGAAAAAACGTCAAAAAAATAAAAAAATAAATATTTCAACAAAACGTTACAAAATATTAGCGAAAGAATATTAAAGAAAAACATTAAACAATATATTCAAACAATACCTTAAAAACATCTAAATCCTAAAATATATAAATAAATGAAGTAAAAACAATAATAAATAATAGAGAACATTACATAAATAGTCCTTGTGACGGGAACAAATTTCATAAATGGTCCCTATGTAGGAAGGGCAAATATGTCATTTCACATAGAACTTAATTGAAAAAGCTAACACTATTAGCTCAAAGGACCGTCTCTGCAAGATTTTGAAACCACAAGGACCATCTATGTAAAGAATTCGTCATAAGGACCATAATCGGTCGATTTTGTCAACCACGAGGACCATTTATGTAATTTTGTCATTCTAAAATGATATTTATTAAATACTTTGTTATTTAGTACATAAAATTAAAAAATATATTTTTTATTATTATATATGTATGTTCGTTTAGGCTCGCAAATCTAATCGAGCTAAGTAACACATGTTCGAACTCAAGCTCATTTAATTAACAAACCTAATATTAAGATCGAGCTCGGCTTGGGCTCTTTTAAAATTGGACTCGAATCGAGCTTTTAACGAGTCAATCTCAAGTAGTTTGATTCGTTTGCACCTATAGCTGTAAATGGGAAAATCTATAGACCACCTATGAACAAAGGCAGCAGTTGAAAGCAATAATATGGCTTCAAACACAATTACATATTTTCTTCTCATAGTCCGGTTCTCCATGTAATGTTTTCATTTCGAATGAAAATCATCAGGGGACGAAGCTCTAATTTCAGTATAAGAGAGAACGGAAGCAAAATTTTAGAAACTAAGAACCCAACCAACCCACTTTATAAATGCCAATCCTCCCGTCTCATGCTCTTCCTGCAACCGGTACCGAACTGGGTGGTATTCTTGCCTCCTTACTTCCCGATCTTCCTTCTCCTACCTTCTTTTTCTTATTTGCTTCTTACTTCTCTTCCTTTTTTTTACTTCTTTGCTTCTTAATTCTCTTCATTTTTTTCTTCTTTGTTTCCTTCCTTATTGGGCAAACCATTCCCAACACCTCCCTATTTCTCTCATTCTCTGTCCAAAACTCATCCCCTCGCCTCCAGCAATGATACCATCCACTCTATCAATTCTAAAAGTCTTCCTAACCATTTCCAACACAACTCCATTTTTCTATATCAAAATAGTTTTAAAATAGTACAAATAGTGTTTTTTGTATATCATTTTCACACCTATATATAAATTTGAATGTTTTTTGTATATCATTTTAAAATAGTACAAAATAGTTTTAAAATAGTACAAATAGTACAAGGTAGTTGTTAGGTCCGTCGTGATATACAAATTTGAATGTTGGTCGACTAAGAAGGAACATGAAAAAAAAAAGATAGAAGTTTTGGAATTTAAAAATGAAGATGTTGAGGTAGACTTGTGTCATAACTTTGTGGGATATGATTTTGAATTCAGGTATAAGGAACTTGTAAGAGTGGCCCAAATAATCAAAGTATTAAGAGAATAACGATTGAGATGGTATGAATATATCGTCAAGATCTGATAGTTTATTATGATATTTTGGAATTTGTATGAGAAGTTTAGATAGTTTTGATACCTTTTTGGTGAGAGTCTATTATTCATTGTGAACTCGTTGGAATTATTTAATGATTTTTTGGTTATTCCCTTTTCATGTTATAGAAAGGGCTACCTAAAATGTAATGAGTACGCATATCTTGTCGTAAATTCTATTTGTTTTAAATAACATAACTAGAACAATTTAAATATGCATTCTAATTTTTCATTAGAAAATACAAATAAAAAACAAAATTTTCACAGTCATGCCAATTTTCCATTTCGATCTATTTCCCAAATCTTAAATGTCGGTTGTAACGAGTAAAAATGAAACAACACGCAGATGTTTTCGGGTTTAACCAAAAGCCGTGGGACCCAAAATACCAAATGGTAGAAATCGATTAGTCAATCCCAAATTATGCATTTAAACCAATACCCATCATCATGATTCATAATTGCAAACTTTTTAAAGCTTTTTCCTACGATAAGAAATTTTGCCGTCAAAAGCTACCATTTTTATTTCTTTTTGTCGCTTTTCCTTTTTCACAGACGGCAACGCTATCCGATTCCGATCCCACCTTCTTCCTCCATAATCATAACCATCTCCTCAATCTTGATTTGAGTAAGCTTTTTGGATCATATCGTAATCATGAAACAAGTATCAATCACACTTTCGATATTACTCATGTGTAATAAGTTCATATCTTCTTTTTCTAAATTTCATGCTCGTTCGTATAGTCACCTTTCGTTGATTTACCATAGTTGTACTAGCATTTAGATTAATGGGTATTTGATTTATATGATCTATTCGTTTCTTAGTTTCAAGCTTCCGTTCTCTATTTTGCTTATGGTTTGACTTTTGACCGTTGGATATTACTATGAGGTACAAGAAGCTGTTCTAAACTTTAATCGATTCTGCAGCAATAACAATACGTGAATGATTCACCGTAGCTCTACTAGTCGGCAGCAATAACAATACGTGAATGATTCACCGTAGCTCTACTAATCGGCAGCAATAGGGTTTTCATTTATACGATCTGTTTTTTTTTCGTGATTTCAAGCTTCCATTTTTGACCGTGATACTGATTTGACTTTTATAATATATTGTAATGATGATCTAGAAGAAACTTTTCTGAAATTTCCTAAGTATAATGACATTGGGAATTTCTTTTTGACTAAAGAATTTGTTTTTGTTGAAACAGGAACAGATCTAATTAGTTTGAAGAACTTGAAAGAAACAAGGGTGGAGGTTTCTTTACTTTGTACCTGGTACATCAAGATTTCCCCAAATTGAATAACAAAAGAGTGAAATAATTTCATTTTCCGATCTGTATCTGTGATTTTCAAAGAAACCCGTCTCAAATTCTTGGGTCTTTATTCCGTTCTTGAAGAAAAATCAAGTTTGGCAAGAGTTTTGGTTACAGAATTATTGTGGAGAGATAGAAAAAAATGGGATCTTTTGCTGGACATGCAGTTCCAGGGACACTGTTTCTTATGGTTGGAGCATGGCATATATGGAGCACAGTGGTTCGTTATGCAGCAGACCCAAAATCATTTCGTGTAAGAATGTGGAACCCTGTTCCAGGTTTTAATGGGAAATTGAAGTACTTGGAGCTCTATGTTATAGCAGTCGGAGCTTTTATTGATATGTGTATAGAGCTTTTATATTCAACGCACCTTAAGTTCTTTGTTAATGGTGTCTTGAACCCACATCACATGAATGACTTTGAACATGGAGGCATGCTTCTCATGTTCTTCCTCTTCAGTATTGTTGCTTTGCTCTCTGAAAAAACCAGGTCAGTCTTCATCATTCATAGTTGCTCTTACATTTTATTATTAATTATTACGACTTATAAAGAACGAATGGGCTGTTTCATTCTCCTTAAGTACTGTATGGGTAATGATGTATGTCTGGATAAAGTGTTTTGCTTTATTTTATGGACCAAATAAACTGTCTAAATGAGACTAAATGACCATAGCATCCTAATATTCCATATATTCATCACTTGTTAGCCTTAAGTTTATAAAAATGGATACACAACTGAATCTATCACAGCTTGTATCCGAGATTTCAACCTGAACCCATCTCTTTTTATCCATCCATTTTACTTTTTTGAGCAATTTTTGTTCCTTCAATCTTGAATTTTGACCTTCTTTGGTCATTTTCAGCTTCCTGCCTTTACCAGAAGGCGCCCTGTGCTTAATATCAGCAGCAGCATTCTGTGCAGAGTACCTTTTATTCTTCTTCCACTCAACAACACACAAAGGGCTAGAAGGTCATTACCATCTCCTCCTGGTTCTACTGGTAGCCCTTTGCATAATCTCCATTGTTGCAGGGGCCATAATGCCCACAAGCTTTCCTGCTGATCTGTGTGGTGGCATTGCTGTGACCCTTCAAGGGCTATGGTTTTATCAGACTGCATTCACACTCTATGGGCCCATGATGCCAGCTGGATGTAAGCTGGAAGCAAATGAGGTGTCATGTTTGCATCATGATCATGAGGTTCGTGGACAGGTGCTGGCTAATTTACAGATGTTTGGGCTTGTTTTCTTGGTTCTTTCTGGTGTGGTGGGGTCGTATATTTTTGCAGATAAAAAATGTGGGAAGCCTGAGTTTAGGATGCTTCATATTACACCTGATGAGGGGTTTCATGAGCAGTTATAATGGAGGTGTTAGAGTTTTGTCTTTTTTTGAAGTAGCAGAGTACTTGGCATAAAGTAGTTAATTTTGTACTTTCTTTCTGTATTTTAAATTCGATTGAATTGAATTGATATGGTGTTTGGTTAGATGGAGGTAGAGCTGGAATTGAAATAACTATACGTATGCATGCACACATTTCATTATTCATCATTTGGATGTTTTGGCTAATTAATTGGTACTTGCATTAGTGCATCGTTCCTTTTGCTGGTTTAAACTCTGAAGCAGTTAGCTCCCTTTGATAATGTTAGACAAAACTGCAGAAATGGTCCTTGTGGTTTGCAAATTTCTGTGGCTAAGGTCCAAAAATATTTCGACCCACAAAAATGGTCCCTTTTTGGTGGTGTGGTTGTGGTTTTGGTCCCAATCTCATTAGTTCTAATAGCTACGCTGTTAATTTTTTTCAATATGACAATTTTACCCTCAGGGACTATTTCTATGGTTGTCTTTTTATCAAACTACAAAAGATCATATCTGCATACCATCTTTTTAATTTGATTGGATTATTATATATTAATAAATATTATTTTTAATATTTAATATTTATATATTAGTGAATATTGTTTTATTGTATTATTAATTTCTTTTAATTTTCTTTATATTCTTTTAATTGTTTTCTTATTATTTTAAATAAAAAAAAGATAAAATTGCAAGAATGGTCCCTGTGGTATGTCAAAACTAGCAACTTTGGTCCAAAATGGGTTTGGCTCGCAAGGATGGTCCAATAGTTTCGTTTTGTTGCGAGTTTAGTCCAAAAACTTTAAAACTTTTTATAATGACGGATTTGCCCTTAGTTTTTCCCTTTTTTAATTTTTTTATTACAGAAATCAAAAAAAGAAAAAGATAAAAAGAAAATATCTCTCTCTCTCTCTCTCTCTCTCTCTCTCTCTCTCTCTCTCTCTCTCTCTCTCCCCCTCCAGTTTAGAGAACGTCACCACCCTCACTCCCTCCCCCAACCTTCACCCCTAATGGGAATCCTAAACACCATCGTCGAAAAAAGATAAACGACACCAGATCGAAGCTTTGGCAGTGAAACCCTAGCCCTAAAAGTTTCAGCGGCGTATAGATCGAACTAAGGTTTCTAGCGGCGGCGGCCTCTGAAAACCCTAAGATTTCAGGAAACGAGAATGGCGGTAACCTGTGAAAACCATAGGGTAATTCTTCAAACTCGATTGAAGCTCACCTGAGGGTCATTTGACGGAGCCAGGAGGTTCGAGAGACGGTGTGGACAGTTACAAACGGTGGTGAAGAGGGGTGGCAGTCGGTATTTCCAATGGCCTTTCCTCTGCTGCAGTGGCCTCGTTATGGTCTGTAATGGCGTCGAGAGGCAGTAACAGACCAAGGCGATGACAGGGGTTTCCGGTGGTTTGGTCGTCATCGTTGTGTTTTGGTCTGTAAAGACGAAGCTCGTCGATTCTCAGGAGGCGGCGGATCCGAAACCCCCTTTTTCAAACCCTCGTTTCATAGCTGGAGCAACAATTAGGGTTCTCCCCTCTCACACTTAGATACAGATTAATGGGGGCGGCAATGGAGATTACAATTAAGGTTTCTTTTTTCAACATATCATTAAGAGGAGGAAGACAATGAAGATGTGGGGGCGGCAATGAAGAGAGAGAGAGAGAGAGAGAGAGAGAGAGAGAGAGAGAGAGAGAGAGAGAGATTTTATTTTTGTTTTATTTTTAATTGTTTTTTAATTGTTGTAATAAAAGAAAAATGGAAAATAAAATAATAAGGGGCAAATCCGTCATTATAAAAAAGTTCATAGGAAATTGGACTAAATTCGCAACAAAACGAAACTATTTGACCATCCTTGCGAGCCAAACCCATTTTGGACCAAAGTTGCTAGTTTTGACATACCACAGGGACCATTCTTGCAATTTTGTCTAAAAAAACCCAAATATATCCCACCGACCCCACCCCTTCTAATAAATATTATTTTATTAATTTCTTTATATTAATAAATATTTTTTATTGTTTTGATTAATTTATTTATGATATATAATATTAATTTATTTTTTAATTTTATTAGTTCCATCAGAAAGTCTAGGGAATATGCAAAAACGCTGCTTCCCACCATCGAAAATCGTCGGGACCACCGCTAATCACCTTCATTAAAGGTCCAACAGAAACATCACCAACCTGTTCCACCCAACGTTGCTGGTAACAACCTGCGTCAGTCTCTTTATAGTCCTTCGTAATTCTCTATATTCGCCACTAAGCTAATTGTTTTTCGTTTTTTCCTCTACAACCACCACCAAAAGGTCCGGTCCAAGCACTCTTGATCAGTTCCTCCATTTATTGTCTTCTATCACCTTGCCTTGTCACACATCTCGTCAGAAATCGTCTATCGCCGCCTATAGTCGGTCATTCTTGACGAAAACTACACATGTCGACTACCCACACAATGTGCAACAAATCCATGAAAAGAAATAGCGTCCAACCGTCCATTTGTTACCAACACATGACATCGATGACGACAATGTTAGATTTAGGGTTTTCAAACCTCATAGACGTCGCCATATCTTTTCTAATGGTGCATGTTTGAAGCTTCGATGATATAAGGTTATGTAGAGGCTTGGAACGGAGGACACATGTGGTGGTTTTTGAGCTCCGACAAAACAAAGAACAGGGAAAGATACAAGGAATGTTGATTGGTCGTGGTGTTCTTACATTTAAACATTATAAGAGGGAGGCGGTCTGACGGTGGTGATGGTGACCGAGTGATGGTGGTGGTGTTATGACTGTTGTCCAAAATGTGTTATCTTCCAAATAGTTAAAATAAATTAGGAATGGTGGGTGAGATATTTTTTTTGGCTTTTTTATTTAAAATAATAAGAAAACAATTAAAAAATTAACAAAAATTAAAAGAAATTAATAATCCGATAAAATACATTTGATCTATATATAAATATTATATCTTAAAAACAAATTTTATTAATATATAATAATCTACCGCCTCCGCCACCACCACCTCTACTACCACCCATCACCATTATCATTTACTATTTTTATAATCTATATAATATATCTTTACGTATAAGTTATAAAATAAAGTAAAATTAAACAAAAAAAGAGCAATTGTGTAATTTTTATTATTTCATATATTCAGCTTTGAAAATAATAAATAGATAATAAAAGGCATTCATATATTCAGCTTTGATATATGAACATTGTGTGTGCCTTTTTGTTCAGTCTTCTACTTGTTGTGTTTGTACGTTGTCATAAATGGTACTAGTTAAATTAATTGTACCTTATTCATTGGGTGTTGTCTGATATATGCCATCAATAGGTTATTAGGTTTCTTCATGTGAATTGTGAAGATATTGATTTAGATTTCAATCATCAGCAAGAATGAAACAGAACACGTGACACATTCCATACAATTATCAAGTGAACCTTATGCATTATAAAATAAAAGCATACAACACAAGCCAGTAAACAACAATCTTAGTTAGCACAACTTTTGTAACCACAGCAACTTATTTAGCTCCCGAATAAAATCAAAGTCAAGTAAGTATATGAAATGAAAACACCAACTTCTTTCAATAAGTAACAATGGATTCTATAAGCTCATGAAGTGGAGCTAGCTCCTTCTTGTCAATCAATGAAAACTCCTGCACATCAAAAGTCAAAAGATTTTCATTTTCCCACAAAACCCAAGAACCCACTTATGGAACAGAATGAGTTTGGAGAAAACTTACACATGTAAATAGTATAAAATGCTTGAAACATGTGTTTAGATGGGCTTCCTCTTTAAGACTCACAATCTTCTGAAAATGTGTATGGTAGATATGAGCATATACACGAAACAACCGTTTAAATATTGTTTTCACAACATCCCTGAAATTGGCTGGGAATGGTGCTCCTGAAAAATATAATTCATAAATTATCATTTAAAATAAAATTTATAAACAAAATCCAATCAAAATGAGGCAAATTGTGGTGAATGGGATACCAAGCCTTTGAGGAAATATGGATTCATCATCTAACTGTGATTCAATCCAATCCATCAAGAACTCGACATATTTTGGAGCCGAGACTTCAATAGGCTTCTTGATCTGCACACCATCTGCCCATCGATATTCATACCTGATTTTTTTATTTTATTTTTTGTTTAAATAAAGATAATGTCGGTTGTGTAAACAATAAAAAAATCAATATTTAATACATACTTGGGACCCGCAGTCATAGTTGGACAAATCTCTGGTGTACAGAACTCAGTTAGGGTGCCATAGAGAAGATTCACCTGGTTGAAGAAATCCACAGCTGAAAATCAAGAATATCACAAGTCAAAACTCAAAAGTCAAAATTAGATTCAAAGTATGAATTGAAGGATATTTATTAACTGTTGACAGCAAGCCATTCATTGATATCCTCCCCAGGAGGAAGTCTCACAGCTTCCCTCAGGTTTCCACTACCCAAAGTAGCATCAATGTGTTGCCTTAGTTGTGCACCCTGTAAATAAAAAGAATTTTATTTTTAAAGTTTTTTCCTTGAGTTTTAGGAAATTGAAAATGAAATGTAAATAAAATGATTAACCTTACTCCCAGAAGGTGCACTCTTCTTTGGACGAAATGTCCTCTGGTTCCTGAAATTAGGCATTTTACACTATGTTCAAGAGACATAATAACACAGGTACTTGATGGAATAATCTTTTTTACAAAAATTGTAGCATTTGATGCTAAACCCAGTAGCTTATATTATGATATAATCAGTAACATATTGCCCTAAAGAAACATTTCACTTCTATAAAAAGCCCCAATAATAGAAAACATTTTTCAGACAATCAATTGCATAATCCATTTATGGACATTTTTTTTTTACCATGGATTTGCCCCCAACTTTGATCAAGCCAAATCATTGTCCACGAATTAACAAATACCCAAATCAAGATATCTCAATGAGCTTCAGCACTCTGTGATCCCTAATACTAATATTTACCAAAAACAAACTCCCCAATTTCGAAAAGAATCAAAGCATGACCTGTGACTGACTTCCCAATTAATACCAGTCGTTTACTTTAGTCGATGATATAAAGTTTAATGTAGTCATTAATTAATCGAAGATTTAGTATTCATAAGTAATTTCGCAAGTTGAAATGAGATCAGAGTACAATAAAAGTCAAGCTGATTTCATTCTTGTTTAGAACAAAGGGAAGGTAAAAGAAGCTAACTGAGAATCAATTCAATCTAAACACGAAAAATTAACCATAATCACGATGATTTAGAGATACCCAGATCAATTAATGTCAAAACAATGCATCCTAAATCTCGACACATACAAAACAGATAAAAAGGAATCTGATTGAAAAACAAGATTGAGAATTGAAGAAATTTGTCTTGCCTGCCGAGACCGAAAAGGCTCATGACTAGGGAGAGCGCACAGAGAAGAATCTTTGATGGATTTTGAGGGCAGAAAATGGGGGAGTTTAGTGGAAACGTTGAGAAGGGTTGTCACGCACTCTGATCGCACCCAATACCCACTTCTCTGCCAGCTTCATGAATTGACAAGTGTTTCAATATTATTTTTCAGATCTAATAATCATCGATCTCAGGAAATTATTCCCCTAATTTAATTAATTAAACCATATAATCTTATTACGTATTTAAAAATAATTATAACAATTAAATGTTCATATGATTTTTATTATTCAGGTCTATAAAATTTAATGAATTATAACAGTCAACATTTTATTTTGTAGACAACTTTGCTATTTTCTATGATGCAACGAAATTTACAAAGTTTTGATTTTGGTAGCTACCCCACCCACAAAATTTATAGAACCTAAAGGGGCATGGATCATGAATAGAACATGTTTAAAGAAAATCCAAAGAGTTTTTTTTTTTTTTTTTTTTTTTTAAGTGTTAAATGATCATTAAACATGTCAATTTTGTATCTTCTATGGATATAGTTGAACATCAACATATTCATTAAACCATTAAATATTGATGCTCTTAATGTCATTAAAATCTCTATACAAGAAAATTACCATGCAAAATTCCCCAACTAGTTTGTATTATTATTATTGTTTGTATGTTTGTATTGTGAGCTTATTAGGCATCCACGGTTGATTCAACACTCATTTTAATATATATCAAGAACTAACAAAACCTAAATTTGTTATTTGCAAAAAGAGATGGGGAATTTGGAATGATTAGTGGGTTTTGTATGACATTGAACATATTCATTCTAGCAAATTTATCTAGTTTATATGTACATAAAGGTTTATGGTAGACTGCTAAAACGAAAGTAAGGGTCCAATATAAAATTTACTTCAGTTGAACTAAAACTAACGTTCAATCAAAGCACATATTGGATTAAGAAAAAATAATAATGTCATATTTTTTTATATGATTAGGGTCTATAATAATATCATAAAACTTGTTTGGATTAGGGTTTGGACGAGCATTGGTTGGTGTTTGTTTCTAAGAATGCATATGCAACTCACCTTAAGATTTCTAATTATGAATTCATAGTTCCAAAATACAATATATGGGCTATTTGATAATCTTGACCAAATCATATCTGAATGAGTCAACATTCGTTATGTCCCAAACCAAGTAAGAGGATATAAAACCGAATCACAGGCAAAAAATATAATATCAAACAATCTGAATTTAACCAAAAGTCAGACTCAGTCTCTCTTACCAGACCTACAAACACCCCTTAACATTGACTCCTTATTTATTTTAAATGATCTCCACATATCCACACAAATCTGACATAAATAAATGGGTTCATAACTAACAACAAACGAGTAATGCAAATAAACACTCCCACTAAATGAAGAAAATCAAACGAGTAATGCAAATAAACACTCCCGCTAAATGAAGAAAATCATCGTGGAATCTTTTTTTTTTGTAATTGCTTATTAACTCTAATACATTGACCATATATATTCGATACTAGATACCAACACATCCAATTAAGTATAAATTTATATCACACTTTCTCTAGCGGGAGAATTGGTATATAAGAAGATGAGAATTAATAAGTGAGGTCGTTAGGTTTAAGTATAAAATCACTTTCATTGTTTCGAAAGGTGGTAGAGGGAATGATATTTACGCTTCAAAATGTAAGAATCACTTTACTGAAAATATGAACAAACTTAACAATTTCTATTTAAAAAAGTTGAACCGCAAACCATATCCAAGATTGAAACTTTGTGAGATTCAAAGCTAAAATCACTTTATTTTGAAGTAGTTTAATATCAAGTAACTAGGTTATAACCCGTGGAAACCACGGGTAAAAGACTTATAAAATTTTATTAAACTAATAAGATATAAGTATAAACATACTTTTATATTGATTATGTAAAATTAATATATATTTTTTTATTTGAATATCTGATATACGTTATGTATGTGAAGACATTTATTATAAGTATGATTTATGGAACATAATAATATAAATTTAAGATCTATAGGTTAAAACTCATATAATACACGGGTTGATAACATAAAATAAAAAAAATAAAAATGTACTTTAAAGTATGTTGGTATAAATGATAGGAGTGGTTCCTGTTACTATTTTTTTATAGGTTGATGAACTTAATTAATGATATATTTCAGAACATAATCCTAAAATAACAAAGTATAACATAACACTAAAATAACAAAGTATACATCGAAATTACATATCTATAATTGACAGGTAGTTAATAAATAGTTATTGTTACCATTTTTTGAAAAAAAAAATAGTTTGTAAAGCTCATAAAAATGTCATATTTAGGGTCATAACCCTAAAATAACAGTTGTACTTCGAAAAATCTACTAACGTATATCACTGTAATTAAAAATTTCTCACTTATAGAAGCGAAAATTGTGATATATTTGGATGACATTGCAAAGTACAATGATATAATAGAAAAAAATAATAGTAGGATGCTATAATAAACAAATCAATGATAGTACATTGGTTTTTATTGCATCTAACACTAAACCAAATACCCAAATGATGATTAGTGGAAGGAGATAAAGATAACTTACCTAATATTAAATGCACCCCTCGAGAGATTTTCAAGATTAACCCTTTGAGTGTGGAAAACGGGAGTTTTAGATTCAAATTTCACAAGATTGTTCATCAGTATTAAAGATAAAAACTAATGCGTACCTAAAATCTTATGATGGAGATATAACTGAGACATATATACAAATTTCATAAATCAATAGGGTAAATCAAATCTTGTCAAACAAACATAATTAAAAGCCATTAGAACTCAACAAATCACTTAAAACACAATTTTTGCCAGAAGTGTTCAATTTACCTTAATATGGATGAGGCTTACATTAATTTTTAGAAAATTTTAAGAAAAAAAAGGAGAAAAAAGAAATATGATAATTGAAAACCAAACATTAGAAACAGATTATCTCAAATAAATAACAAAAATTTACCAAAACAGATTATCTGAAGATGACCAAGGTAAAATTTGTTTCCGGATCTACTACACACACATACACACCTTGTAAACCACTTGGATGCAGGCCCACCATCTCCCGGATGATATCCACCTTGACCTCAAATAGGTCCATATAAAAAGTGTAAAATTCAAGAAACAACATCCTTATTATAACATTTTAGTGAAAATTACATATATAACGAATAACAATTAAGTTACTAAAATTAACTATAGACAACATCCATTTTGAATAGTTTTTGTATCTTCCTTGTATAGAAGCAGTTATAACCTTCAAAGGAAATATGTTTCATCCAATCGTTAACAACTTTAGGTTAACAATTAACTAACCACAAAAACCAATTTGAAACCCAATCAACTTCAGATTTGAACTACATATCATAAGCAACCTAAAATTAAAAGGGACATCTTACCTCGTTCCTTGATTGACTGTGAAATAAAACCCCATCGAGATTCAAAGCTACAACCACCATCAAAGCTCCAAAGTCTAAAAATCACACCCATGAATGCCTTATAAAATTGCCAACTTAAACCAAAAAAACTATCAAAAAAAATTATGGGCAATGGTTAAATGAAATAAATTGATTTTTCACCGTTTAATAGAGGCTATGATAATATTTCCCTGATGTCGTTCTACACTTTTTAATCCACTGCAGAGTGAATTTAACATTCTTGATCTACCTGATCTTTCCAATAACCAATTAAAAACATATGTATAGAAGCAAAAAAAAGCCCAGCGAAGCATATTCATAATATATGTATGAGAAGGCTACCTTTATTGTAGTTTTAATAATATTTAGAAAGATAGATTGACAGTTTAATCCAGACACCTTTCTTGCCCCGTCAAAACCTTCAAAAAGTTAAATTAGTAAATGGAAAATTGCAATATATTAAAGCATAACAGAAGTTTGATGTATCTCATATAAGAAACATAGCACCATTTAATATAAAAGTCAAAACAAAATTTTGAAGTTTTTTAGTGAAAATGACCATCTTAGCCTTTTTGGTCGAATTCATGCCATGATAATTTGCTATTATTTTTACTCATTAAATACATCATACTTTCAATTTTTTTTTCTTATTAAGACAATGTACTTTAAAAAAATTACCCATATATTGATTATCATATTGTGATAATGGTATTATTTTCAAATACAATGTTGATTGCAAAAAGACTATTATCGTTTTTGCTCTTTTTTTTCTTTTTTGAAAGTTATTTCGTTTATTCTAGGGCATTTTTTTTGTGTATTACATGGGATGAATTTCCACTTCCATCCTTCATTTTTCACTGATTTTACTTTTTAGATTAAAAAAAACTAAAAGTCATAAAAAAGAAATAAAAAAAACTAAAAGCCATAAAAAATAAAAACGTCTTGCACCCCATGTTCATCTTTGTTTCTCTATTGCCTCATATATGTTTCTCCTTGATTACGACCTCAATATCTGCCAACTCCAATCTATATGAATTTTATAATTTAAAAATACACTTAATCTGGAAATGTGCTTATACATATGGTCAATTAGAGTAAAATGTTAAGATATATGAATTAAGTCATTAAAGTTTCTTGATTAACATGTTGTAAATGGAATTAGACCATTCTTTGAAACAATGTAAGGTCGTGGTTGTAAATATTTAAAACATCTCATCTCATCAGGTGAATAAACCAAGAAAATCCAAACCTAAATAGTATGAATATAATTTTGAGATTATTGTATAAACAATAAAAAAAATATTAAAATAAAACTCACCTTGGCATTTAATCGAGCACCTGGTGGGCATAGTGACAACCTTATTCAACCTCCATTAAACTTGCATAACGCCATGAATGGGAAGTAATTTTGTCTGTGTTCAAGACCTCCACTATACTTCATCTCTTGTATTTCATGATGCAAAAGTTATGTTTTCTCATAATCTATTCAATTGAAAATTTAAAAAGTAAGCAAAAGTTTAAAAAAAAACACCAAAACAGAAACACAAACAAACAACAAAAATTCTTTATATTTTGCTGGATATCTCATTTTTTGCACAAAAAAGAATTCGAAATCTTGATAAAGAAATATATTAAACCAGTGTTTGGATGTTCTTTAAATCCAAATGATTTAGAATTTCTGAGAATTGAGAGTCTTAACAACGAAACAATTAAACATTTAGGCTTTTCGCAATTTTATAAATAAAGAACATACAATTTAAAAATAAAAACCCTAGAATAAGAAATCAACGAAAACGATTAAACTGAGATGACAAGAGAATGTATAAGCGAAATAACTTGTATTGATACATTTTTCATCTCTTAACCGTTGCAAAAATGCATCTTACCTTGGCTACTTGTAGATTTCTAGTCATAATTATAACATGCCTTATAATCAAAGAAAACAAAATCAAGATAAAAAAAATTTGAATATAATGGGGATGTCCTTATTGTGTGTTATCGATGTCTTCCAACAATAAGTAAAATCAAAAATAACGTCTGAGCATAGTTCCACCATAAAGAACCCTTATGTAGGTGACGGGATCATCGGTTCACGCTTCAGCTTCAACATCTCCGTTTAGATATGGAAGATTAAAATACAAAAAACCATGGAAAAAATGATGAACATGGACCTAAAAATCAAACCTGGGAAATTAAAATTCAAGCGTTGGCCAAATTGATGAACAATGATGCATCGTTTGGGCTTTATCAAACCTCGTAGAAGGGCACCCAAGCAATGGAGATAAATATGCACCATCATTGGAGGCAGACCATCGAGAGGCCAAACACATGGAACCCTTGCATATAGGTATAGGTATATGAGAATCAATATGAGAGATAAATCATTCAGCGAGATTTCAAAAAAGGCGAAGGAGAATTTGAACTGAAAATATTGAATCCCAAAATTCAGGAGATTAGTAAGGAAAGAGGGGAAGAAGTCACATAATCATGCTACAATCACAGATAGGTAGAATCAATTTCAAATTTGAGGGATGGATCTCGGTGAAAGAATAGGCGGGAAAAAAGTGATACGATACCTGTAAAAGTGACACGTGGAAACAATGAGGTCTATAAGTGAGACGCGTGGCATGTAGGAGAGGTTTTTATTAATAATGGAGATCACCACTATGCCATCTTTATAGTGGTTACTTCTAACAATTTAATGTGATGGAAATTTTATTTTTCATGTAAAATCTAAGTTCAATTAAAATTTCTAAGACCCAAAATTCTTTATAGATTTCTCTTATATATCTCTTAATTCTTAAAGATATTGATTTATCTTCTTTCTCTCGCAAAAACATGTACTTTCTTTTAGGGAAATCTTCAATAAAATCTGAAAATTTTGGCTCAGTTTACGTTTTACTCCTAAATTATTATTATTTTTTTAACGAAAAGTCATAAAATCCGACAAAAGTTTGCATGTTGACCCTTTTTTGAACGGTTGGAGCCGGTAATAAATTAATTTGGGATTATTTCGTAAACTGAACTAAAATATTTGGACTTTTCTGCAAACAAAAATATTATGACTTTTCTGCAAATAAAAACCTTATTATTGTTTTTATCATTATTATTTTATTAAAAATATAAATAAGTATACTATTTTTTAAATTCTTTATTATTAATATTGTTGATAATATATATATATATATATATATATATATATATATACACACACACACACACATACACACACGTTTAAATGAAAAAAAAATATTAAAAACATTTTGTAAGTGTGAAGGTGGAGAGGATGGTCATGCTTTAAGCATTAAAATCATGAATGATTGCTTATATATTCTCACTTTGTATATGGTCATTTCACATGTATTATTATTTTCAATTCAGAATATTAACACTTAATAATTTAAAAGAATCAGTATATTTGTAAAATTGTTTATACATAGTTTTAGGTAGAATGATTTCTCACTTTGTATATAAAATTGTTTAAGGTAGAATTTTTTTTCAAATCCAACAGATCCACTACAAACATCTATATAGGTAACACATATCAAAATTCAAAAGTATTAATTACAATATTTTGTTTAATAAAAAATAATATGACATGTTTTGCTTTATCACAGTACATCTGTTATGTTTCCAAAAATCCACAAGAATAAGATAATGAAAAAGAGCAACACACATTTTGTAATTCAAATACTTACACACATATCACACGCTCATACACTAATACATGTGGTAGCAGATCCAATCATAATCTTGATCTGATCCCAGTTGCGAACCCAAACTCGATTCAAGAAAATATATATAAAAAATGTTTGCTTACAAGTTGAGAATGATAAGCAAAAAAACTAAGAATTTAATGATAATATTGATAGTACATGACGTAAAATCACTATTTATAAACAATTTTAAAAATAGGCAACTTCTTTTAAATTACTAAGTGTTAATATTCTGAATTAAAAACAATAATAACAAATATGAAATGACCATATACAAAGTGAGAATAAAGCATCACCATCCCTTCCACCTTCACCCTTAAAAATGTCTTTAATATTATTTTTTCATTTAAACGTATTTATATGTATTATTAGGGGATTGATAAATTAAATAAAGAAGAAACTTTTACATAGACGTAGCGGGTAAACGAGCAAAAAATTGTGCCGCGACCCCCTTTTTAGATGGCAAAACTAATTATTTTAAAAACAACATCTATAGATCTTGGAGTCATAACATTACTATGCAAGAACCGTTGGACCCTATTGAGTAGCTCCACAACTTCTGGCGTAAGGAAACCGAAAGTATCAAATGCAAAGGGTATAAACATGTGTTGATTTTCCATGCACGCTTTCTCATGTTTTGCCACTTTGCTTGATGCAGCTTTTAAAACAGCTTGCCCACAGTGAAAACCCCACTCCCCAAGCCCACAAGAGGGGAAACCCCTATTAGATTCATGCATGCATGTTTCCCTCCAGCCCATCCAAATACTAAAACATCAGCTGGTCTAAGTGTTTATCTTCCTTCCTATGGGTCAGTCAGAAAATTCACAGGTGCCTCTTTCTTGGCAGAAACCCCAACGCGTCTAAATATGTCGAAAAGAACATCCCTAACCAGATCGTGTCGGTACTTGAAACCCGGGAGCACTTTACAATGAACTGCATGCTCCCCAAAGGAGTCCAAGCATGCCTTGCGACAAACAGGGCAAGTCTCGTCAGTCGGAAATAAAGGGATCATAAGGCGATACTTGAGGATGACACGATACTCCACTGGCGACATATGCTGGCCCAGACCGTCAATAGGAATAGTCATAAGAAAATCCTGAGCATGTTGGGCCCTTAGACACTCAAAAATTGCTTTCTTCCTAATCGTCATGTCGAAGTGAACTTCCATGTCGTGGACAATTTTACAAAAAATGGCACTCGCCAATGAATGTTGGGCTTTTGGAGGGGCGGTGTCCTTATTAGTGAAACTGTTGAAATCAAAGCCTGGAATCGTATCACGAAGACAGGCCAAAGCACCAACATAATCTGAATCCATACCACATATGTCGCTATTTCGTAAGATGTGGTCTTGTAACACCCATGATTGAGCTCGTACGACCACAAAAGCATAAGAGGAAGCCTCTACTGCTGAGTACAACCCCAAACCACCGAGCCTAATTGGTAACGAAGCCAATCGCCATTGAAGGTCCCCAAAGAACGGACCCCCGCAAACCACAATGTCCTCAATCGAACCACGTAACCCTTTATCAAAACACAAAGCAGCCTCTTCCATGTGAACGGGTTGGCACGTTCTCAGACCAAAGAAAAGTTTGGCGATGCCCATGCAAGATCGAAGCAAAATGAGTTCACTCTGGGGGTCATGTAAATGTGGTAGAAGGCGCATCAACAACAGCCTTGGCAACCCTCTGCATGGCTAACCCACTAATAAAACCCGCATCTTTACTAGCAGCTCCCCCAAGAAGCTTTACCCCCACTGACGGTCGCCCAATGTCACCAGGGAATAAACATGCACGAAGCTTCCTACCATCGCATGAAGACCAAAATAGCTTAGTTTTCTTGATATTCAGCTCAAGCCCCAATCCTGGGCCTGCCACCCTAATGATGTCTAATACTCTGGCCACCTCCTCTGAATCTCCAATGACGGTCCCATCATCGAGGTACTAAGCATGAAGAAGAAGCTTGCAATTGTCTCTAATTTGATGTATAAGTGGGTGCAACACAAGAGCAAAAAGAAGTGGTCCCAAAGGGTCGCCTTGTTGGACCCAAGTAGTAGACCAAATATGTTTATCTCCCAAATACAACCTTGTTGCATGTCCATATAAGAATTCGAACCATAAGGAAATGGAATGGCACCTCATCCTGACCTTGTGAAGTAAGGCAGATCTAACCACTAAATTGAAGGCATTCGAGAAATCCACAGTAAGCATTGCAAGAGATCCATCATCATGATGTGCACTCAACACCCTATTGACACTATGAAGTACAGCTTCAGCGCCACCCGACACACCTACTCCAAATTGAAAGTCATTAAGTTATTGTGCCATTTCTTTACCAACTCCTTTCATAGAAACCTTTGTGACCAAACGCCTCCATATATTGCCTACACCAATAGGATAGATTCCATTGTCAGGTTTTAGGAGCGGAGTAAGAGGTGCAGACGCTACAAATTCTGCCAGACATGACATACATCTTCCCCTAGCCACAAATTAACCACTGCGGAAATGTAAGAGATCTGTAGCTATAGCAGACCCCTCTCCACATAGAGCATCCAAAATGTGTTGAGCTCTCAAGCCGTCTCTCTCACACGAAGTTCCTTTAGGAAACGATTTAATACAACCAAAGACATTGTCAATATCTAGTATAAGGGGAGGCTCAAAATAAATGGTGCTCGGCATGGATGGAGGTGGCTTGTATGGATGCTTAGCCTCTAAAGTTTTGATAATGTGAAGCAACACCCGAGGAACACAACACTTTCACTGCTGCTGTAAAATGCACATCAGCAACCTTACGGAGACATTGTTTGACGTTGGTGTTGCCCTTAGTTCTGTCATCCTAAAAGTGATAATAATAATAATAATAAGGTTTTATTTGCAGAAAAGTCCTAATAATTTTTTTGCAGAAAAGTGTCAATATTTTAGGTCAGTTTACGAAATAGTCTCAAATTAATTTATTACCGTATCTAACCAGTCAAAAAGAGTCGAATCGTAAAATTTTGCCGGTTTTTAAGACTTTTTCGTAAAAAAAAAATAACTTATAACTAAAACATAAATTGAATAAAAAATTTGAGACTTCGTGGAAATTTTCTTTTTCATATAAACTCTAATTTCAATTAAAATTTCTCCGACCAAAAATTCTTTATAGATTCCTCTCTATAATTATATCTCTCTTAATTCTTAAAGATATTGATTTATCTTCTTTCTCTCGCAAAAACACGTACTTTCTTTTATAACAAGGATCAACGTATCAGGAAGGCTTTTGTTTCAATTGGGCTTTTATTTGCATTAGGCTCAATTGGGCTTAATTCTTATCAATATACCAATCGTCGTGAAAGGTCTTCGATAGAGGTGAACATATGGAAAAGAGCCTTAGACTACTCGGAGTGGGCAACCGTTATTGTGCCTCATAATACGTGATAACGCCAATGAACACCGCCCCACCTTCCCGTTATTACATGTTAAAGGCTTTCGCGTTATTTTCCATTACCACCATCACATTTGGTAACGGCGGTTTTTTGTTTTTTAGCCTTGTAACTCGGGCCTTGCCCACCCCCACCTCTCTTATTACTACTCAAATATATATTAGTATTTTATTATTATATTATATATATATATATATTAAAGTTCTGAATGAAAGGAACAATAAATGTACCAAACATTTGTCTATTTTCGTCCTTCAACTTAGATTCTCTTTAGGTCCCTGTATTTTTCTTTATGTGCCACTTCGTTTCTTTCTTTCTATTTCTTCTTCTCTTTTATTCCACCGCCTCCAGATTCTTCTTCTCAGTTACACCCGAAAAAGCTTTCACCACCACCACCGCTCACTCTATATTTCCTCGCTATTCCACCTATCGACTGCTTCTTCTACTTCTACTCCGATTTCCATTAGGATCGATCTCCACTTCTCACTAGAAGTCGATTTATCAAAGGTCGTCCCTTGGGCTGCCGACAGTGACAGAGGGGAACCACCTCATCGCCATGGTTGTCGTTTCTTTCTCCTTCTTATGGCTTTGCTAATAGCAGGCCAAACAGAGTCCGTTTCGCCTGCATGCTGCTACGGAGCCCCATTCACTAAGACAAGGGGTAGCGGTGGAGACGTCGTCGTCTCTTTTGTGTCTTTTCAAATGTCACAAATGAAAGTGGGATACAACACGCTACAACAGGAGAGAAAACATCGCACACAGAAGCCACTGCAACGGTTCGATTCCAACGGATACATGGCGAGAAAGTCACCGATTAGTTTTTAAACCAACTAAACTTCCTCCCACCTTTGTTTCAAGCAGGTAAGCTATTTAACAATACCATCTTCATTTTGTGTCATTTGTTTATAAGTCATTTGAAAGGATTTTGATATTTATCAGCTCATGGTTTGTATTCATTACAAGGCTTTGTGAACGGGTTCCAAAGACATAATAGATGAAGTTTCAAAAAGGTACTAACTCCGGTTTCAGGTTGGAGTTTCAGATTATGACTTGAGATAACGACCTTTACAAATCCATGATTTTTTTATTAGCTTTATGGTATGCCCATCATATGTTTGTTGAAATGTCTCTTACAGGTCCAACAGAAGATTTGAAAAGTAACATCAAGAAAAAAACAAGAATCAATCTTTGTAACATTTTTCTTCCATTTCTGATATGGGTAAGTTCAATTCTTGACATATGAGATGAAAGAACAAATCAAGAATCAAAATTTCCAACTTTTTTCTTCAACTTCTGATTCTATTTCTAATGTATAGTTGTTTACATATTCCTGTTTGAAGTTATATAATATACGGTGACCATACCTATTTTGTTCTATGATGAGAAATACATCAACGCGTGTTTAGATACTACTACAAAAAGTATAAGCTAGCTCCAATTATATATCAAAATTGCATACTGAAAATCAGCATAAGTTGCTTTTTATTAGACTTATTGCTTTAATTTCTTTATGGGACAGATTCCCCACAACAACAACAGTTCAGCAAATGGACACAATGGACAAACTAATGGAGGAGCCATCAGCATACAATGGTGGCATAAATGCTGGCACGTGGGGATCACAGGAACAGGCTACAAGCAGTTACCGTAACTGGAAACTTAAAGAAATGGAGTCGAAGCTTAAAGAAATTCTAGCTTGGTCACTATAAAATATAAAGGAGAGAAAGGGTATGCGTTTCATGCAGCAACTTCACATATGGTGAGTTTAATGTAAGTTTTCATTTTTTCCCATTATTTCTTTTGTTTGTTTATATTTTCTACTAATTTTTTCATTTGTTTATAATCCTTCCATATTGTCATTATGGAATCAAAGACACAACATTGGACGATCTACTTCCGTATCTAAAAGCCATGATCGTTGGTGTTATCAGTGCTTCCCCTTTATCAATGGGACTTATTACCGAAAACAGCCCTCCAGCTTCATCTGAACTCAAGGTATATCATATATTAATATGAATCAAATTGGGTTCTATTTGTTTTTGAATCTTTTTGGATTTGATTTCAGGATGCATGTCGTAAAGCTGCTGATTTTTGTAAAAAGAAGGGAAAGGATATATCGAAATTATCCATGAAATACAGTTTGTGTAATGAACATATTTTGTGGGGATGAAATCTGTTCAACAGGCTTGATATGATTTTAGGATTTATGGGGTAAAATTGTAGGTAATAATTGGTTTCTGATTGTTTTATTTTTTTGATAATGGGCAGGATAATGTTGCAGCTGCTATGGAAGTTGTGAAGGGTCAGAAAAATGAGGAAATATTAGTTGAGGTTGAAGAGATATTGACACCAGTGAAGAATGAAGAATCAAACATGGCCTAGCGGTATTTCTTACTTTTTTTACATATAAAGTTGTGTAATGGTTGTTGGTATCACTACTATAATTAGGTATATTCATTGACTAACAGTCTCTTTATAAGAAAGAAATGTGAGTATAATGTTCTAATTGGGTACTTTTTTTTAGTACAATGCCATGATAAGAAATGACGTGAAAGTAAGTTGTTATAATGAACATGTAACTGGAAGTAAGCTGTTATTTCTACAATCAATCTCCAAGTATAAAGTTAAAAATACAATGGTATAATTAGGAAAATGTTTTTTAAAGTCGAAAGAGTTGATGATCATATATGGAATGAATGCACTTATCATTAAATAATTTCATATTCATAGAATTGGTTAAATGGTTTAAATGTATTGTTTCTTTTTGGGTTAGCAGTTGGTCTTAACTATTATGAGTTTGTCGAAACGAACAACCATTGAAGCATACAGTCGAAGGGAAATCATGCATCAGTACAGGTTACACACATATATATTGGCTCTGAAATTACATTAATGCAAAAAATAATAACATACTTATATTTATTTGTGTTCTATGTCACCCTACTTTCATTACTTTCTATTACGACATTGTATTGTTTTATTGTAGGGGCAATTTGGTATAATGGGATGCATCAAGAAATAGACATAGTTTATGCTACATTTGTGAGATAGCAATGTACTTTTGTCGTCAAAAAATGGTCTATAAAGCTGAATAAGTTTCATGAAAATGATTGTGAAACTTATAATATTTTGCATCTCTAACAATAACCCTTCCGACCCATGCGAACCATGGGCAACCTTACTAGTATATATTAAAGTTACGAAGAAAAGGAACAGTTAACCTGATACATTTTGGCTACTTTTGGTCCCTTAAATTACATTTCCGGTCCCTCTATTTTTGTTTGTGTGTCACTTTGTTAATTTATATATATTAAAGGCAGATCTAGACCACTTCTTTTGTTAAAATACAATTTGCCCTGTAACCCTTATATCCCACATTCCCATCGATCCACATTCCACCGCCTCTTTCTACCTTCCAGGACCTTCTACATCCAGTATCGGCTCTCTCTCTCTCTCTCTCTCTCTCTCTCTCTCTCTCTCTCCGTCATTATCTCGACTTCTCCATGGATGCCCTGCGTTTTGTATGTCGTCTTTCGGCGCAGTGGAGCCGGACGTGGTTCAGTCTCTGCTCCAAATCATACACTTCTCTTTCTTCATCGTCTCCCCCGGTTCTCCATCGTTACTATTTCGCGTTTGCTTCTTCCAGAAAAGCACCACTGCCCTGCCTCCGCCTCAACTGTGATGGATGAAAGGGGCTGCTCCGGTAGCGGATCGCGAAGGGGAGGAGGGAAAAATTGGTGGTCCCGTGGTGGTTCTGTGATGTTCAATCGAAGAAAAAGAAAACAAAATCAGCAACTGTAAGGGTCGGATGGAGGCTCGCCACAATCGGTTAGGTCATCGGTCCTTCTTCTTCTCCACTTCGTTGGTTCCAAACAAAAAGTTTCTTTGAGTTCACAGAGGTGTTTCGATTGTTGTTCAAATCGACAGGCACGATGGAGGAAAAAGAGAGAGGTTGGGCAGGTGCGTCAATGGGTTCTGCTCCGGTAGCTCCCCTGATCCTCTTCTTCTTTTTCTTTTTGTTGTTTTTTTATTTATTTAAACAGAAATGGAACAAAATGGATTGTTTGGATTTGTTTGTGACAGAATTTGATAGGGTTGTTGTTGACAGAATTTGAAATGTTTGGGATTGTGCTTCTTAACCGATTCATAGGGGTGTTTGTGTCGTTTGTTTGATAGGCAACAAAGAAGAAAACGGAATAGAGAAATAAATGAGTAATGAGTATTAGGGAAGCTTGTGGGTGTACTTTCAATCTGGAATTGCACATGATCCAATCTCCACAGATTACAGTAGATTTCAACAAAGATTTTGATTGTACAAACTATATTTTTGAAAGGTATTATAGATTACTTTGTAAAATATAATATGGAAAATCTTATATTAGTTGTTTTTTTTTTAAAAAAAAAAAGACTTATGATCCTTTTATTTTCTGAAGGTTTGTATGCAATTTGGCTTCTGTTTGCTGAAATCATAATTTAGGGATTTGATGATTGGTATGAACTACATAAGTTACTACAGGATAGCTATGGTAGATGTGTTTTTCATTTTCCATCTCTTAAATCAAAGATTACTAATTACATCATAATCAGTAATTGACAATGGATATGAGAAATGTTTTTGCTTCATCTTACCAGGTTGTGGCAACATCCTGAGAACAGAACACTATTATCTAATCTACTCATTAAGAATTCTTCCCAGGTATGTTTTTGTAACTTATGACTCTTGATAATTCATCATGAATTCGTACAATTTATTAAAAAAGATACCTTGATTACCTTTTATCCTTATTTTTACTATGTTTTTGTATTTTTTTAATAATGGCAGAGACCAAAGATTCTTACTGTTGAAGAGAAGCTAATGGTCCTAGAATGCAAGTAAATTTTGGGTCTTCCTATTTCTTTTTTGCGTTATTTTCTAGAATTAATTTGATGTGTTTACTGTCTCATGGGTACAATCGTCTTTTTCAGGGATTTAGAGAGAACAATTGTGGAAACTGAGATGGAAATAACACTAGCAAAAAGTCAAGCTTTTCTTAGTAACCACTTTAAGTGATCTTCTAACAAAAAGTTTCTTGCTGTGATTGCCATTTACACTGGAATTGGTAACAATATAAGAAGAAATGCTTTCAGAGGATCATGGATGCCTGAAGGTCGGTTCATAACAAAATAATATTGAAAATTCTTTCTAAGTTTTTTTTATAGGTATAGATATTGATTTTGACTTTGACTTTGGATTTCTGATGGACCTCTGTCACTATGACAACCCCGCAACTGTATTATTGTTTTTTTTAAAGAGCCAAACCTCAGTAAACTTTATTAAAAAAGAATAAAAGAATACAACACAATCAAACTAACATCAAACCATTTTTGAGTAAATTACCAATTTTTCCCTATGCTTCTCTATATTTCTGTTTTAGGCCCATCTCTTTGCAATTATAGTCCATTTTTTTTACTGGAAATGGATTGGAAGGGGGAGCCAAAGAATTTGTTATTCGAGATTGGAATCCCGGAAATATCCCAATGCAAGAGGGTGTTGTCGCCCAGCCTCACCACCACCACCAACAACAGCAACAACATGTTTACGTTTTTGAGGTAATTCTTTTACGAATAGTTTTTAATCATTATATTGTGTTTATGGAGCAAAAAAAGAGCTTCGTTATGTCATATGTGATCTTAAATTCCGTAAAAAGTTAGGGCTAATGAAATGCAAAAAAATTAGCAACGTACTTTTTTTATTTGTTTTTATTTTTTATTTTTATTATTATAAGATCCTAATTCCATTTTGTTCTGTTACAACATTTTTTTATCAATGTCTTGTATTTTGAGAATCAAATTCAATTATGTTTAATGTACTTTATATTCTAAAAATATTGCATAATCTACTCAGTAATGTACTTCTTCAATGATTTTATAAAAAGAGATGAAAGTAAGATGTTTAATACGGTAATTGTACTTACTTTCTTTCGGTTAATGCTTCTCAGAAGGGATGTTGGATCGATTGGAGAACAAAGAGGTTGTGGGATTACATACACATTATTGAATCAACGGTTTTATTTGCTCATCCATGAACTGCTAAGGGACTATAGTTTTTTTTATGTTTTTCATTACTATTTGTGTATGCTATATCTTTGATATGGTATGGTAGGCTTTGAATTTGGTTTCGGGTTTCTTTTGAAAAGAAATTGAGTTTTTACTCTGCGGTTGACAGAAACGTGGTAATGAAGCTAATGAATATTAAACGCAGTACCATTTAACTATAACAAAAAACCAACATTGAAGGATTCCGGAAAAACGTCATTGAAGGCTTCCGACCCCCGCAAAGCGGGGGACACTTTTCTAGTTAATTATTAATTATCGATGTCGATCGTTTAATTTTTTAAAAAAGAAAACTCTATTTTTTGTTAATGTATTTAATTTGAGTATCATACAAAACTATTTATCCTACTACTTTTTGATCAAAATGGGAAGGATTTTATATATGTCTTTTTTAAACATCAAAATATCATATTTACCCAACTTAATTTCTATATATCATATTTATCGTTCATAAAATTTCTAAATATCATATTTACAATTTATAAAATTTCAAATTATCATATATGTCATTCTTAAATATCAAAATATCGTATATGCAGTTTTTAAACATCAAAATGTCAATGGTAATATCTAAAATATCCTCCATCTACATCATGATAAAAATATTCTCCATCTACATCATGATAATAATCAACAACAAGAAAAACTAAACAATCAAAATATACATTTTATAGAGAGGGTTGAAGATGAATCTTTTTGTTTGTCAAGAGGACGACATTCCAACAATTTAGAAGTTCACATTCCGTTATCATAAACGTAAGGATAATATGGTTAAAATTTTTAATTATTATAATAATCCTAAGGTATAAAAAATGATTATAAAATATTAAAAACATTATAAAAAGGATTTGGGCAAATATAATATTTTGAATGTTTATGAAGGATAAATATGATATTAAGAAATGAAAGTGGGCAAATATGATATTTTGAGGTTTAATCGGGGTATATATGAAATTCCCCCTAAAAATGAATCCTCGCTAATTTTTTTCTATCAAGGTTATCTTGCCATATTATCTTGCAAAATTGGCTTTTCTTCATAAATTTATATTCATCGTATTTGAATAATTAATATACTTTACTTAATGTTAATTTAAATGAACAAATTAACTTTTATTCAATTATCTGTGCCCTACATTCATATTTTGAATAATATATACAAGACACCAAACAAGGTGGAGTGAACATACCTCATGCATGGCATCATCGTCTCTATGCAACCACTCCAAGTAACTTTTCCCATATTTAATTTCCAATCTATATTAATAAGAAAACAATAAAACGTAATTAAACAAGATTAAAAATTCTATTTTTCAAGTAAATACTACTAGTGAACAGAAAAACACATTAGTGTCTAAATTTTACAAAACATTGAAACAACTTAATATCTCTGGCTAACATTAAATGACAAGTCAGATGAATATTTTCGTTTATCATTTTCAAACTTTACATTGACGTCTTAGTTTTCAATAAACTTTTTCTATTTTTTATAAAGTAATGTTACTGTATATCAACTTTTCATCATAGTCAAAGAATATTTGTTACTGTATGACTTCAGAACAATTATTTGGTACTGGGATCTTGACTAAGATTCGTGCCTTCAACATGTAAAAGCTCTCCATATAACAACAATCAATCTCTGCTACTAAGATCGCTACAAGAAATAGCTTGTTGAATGTCAAATTGTCGACGTTGTACCTCAACTACGATGACGGGCAGCGGTCGCAACAATTTTGCAGCTGTTGGAACCGGTTGTGATACCATGCCCGTTGCCGTAGTTTCTGTGGGCAAATTAATTGTGTTGACGTATCATCGCAATAGGTCAATGAAAATCATTTGAGAATAAAGTTCCTAAATTGGGCAATGCCCGACATCGGACCTTAGTCCGGACATACTAGCATACATAAACGGGTCGGCATTGGTGCTTTCGACCCGTTCCTACAGGAGGAAACTCACCTCGCAAAACTGAATGCAGAATCTCACGGTAACGAATCTCTAACGGCTGCTCCGACGACTCCTCGAGCTAACATTACCAAAATAACACTTAGTCAAAATCCAATACTCCTTCTTAGGGTAAAATGACCATTTTGCCCCTAATCTAATTTGGTCCATGATTAAAGCCCAAATCCATAACATACATGGTCCAATTCTATATAGCCTTTCCAAGCCCACTAATGGCCTACTTATGGCCCAATTTTCTAAATTGGGCCCAACTCCTCAAATGGGCCTTCCCCTAAGCCCAAACATGTTCTTAGCCCAATAACTGATTTCTGATGGCCCATTATGGCCCATAATAACAAGGTCCATGGAATGGCCCAATCTGAGGCCTAAATGACGAAACCCTAATCCAGTGAGTACGCGGGGCGTACTCCTCTATATGCTAAGCATACAGCTTGCATGGCTTGTACGCTGCGCGTACGGGCTTGTACGCCCAGCGTACAACCCTATTAAGCCAAAATCTCCAAAAAGGCTTAATCCCTTAAGACCTGTCACACCCCGAAACCGATGGCGGAAACGTTCTGGGGCGGAGGACGTCATGTGTAGCATCACAACCAATGAATAATAACAATCATAGCAACACAACCAGTACAGTGAATACTAAAATAAAAATGTTTACATCAGTTTGAAACGTTGTTTGAATTACATTCAATAGCTTTGTATAGTATAAACTTAAAACTCTTATTGCTCCAGTTCCTCGAAAATCCAGCAAGTACCTGTCTACTGATTTCCTGAGAATACAAGCAGTTTGAAAGAGTATCAGCATAAAGCTTGTGAGTTCATAAGCGGTGATTTGTAGTGAAAATCGTTGATGAGTTCGTAAAATATTTGTATAATTCCAAGAAAATCCGATATTTTCTTTAGTGAGAAAGTAGTGATTTCAATTCTGTATAAAACCATGAATGTTTGTCACTGAAAACTGTAGTGATATGCAAAATTATTACTTCATGTGACTAGCTAATGCTAATCATGATGTAATAGCATTTCGTGCGTGAAACCATTGTATGCTCGTTTCTGTTTGAAAAGCCTGAAAGTTCTCCAGTTGTAGTGTGTATTAGTTCTATTTAATGTAAATAAAACTGTTGAAGAGTGTTAAGTTGTAAACTAAAGGTGATTTATACATATTGTGAGTCGTATAACCATGCTTGATATGACTAGAGACCTTTCCAACGTTCTACAGGCGTCGAGTTAAATGACATTTGTACATCTCAGGCGTGCCCGCCTAACTGTAGCTAGCAGTCCAGATGTGGGATTGTCAGTCCCGAATAGATCTATTCACAAATATCACACTCTCCCTCCAGGAGACTCTGGTTATACTATGATAGGATTTATCCCTGTACACCTAAGGGTATAGTAGTGAAGTAGCGCCTCACAGTATCGTACAATCTAGTTTACATGTAGTGTAGTAGCGTTCTACCGTAGTGGAAATCTGTATGTATACCGTATATAGTGATAATTACAGTTATGAATACCATGATAAAGTAGTGATGTAAACTGTAAACGGTTTCTGTCTTAGTGCATATGTTTAGTAGTGAAAGTTTCTATACTTGATATATTTTAGAAAAATCCCAAACTATACCGATAATAGTTTGCATGTAAAACGTAGCGAATAGCGTGTCCGGAAAAACTATGCAATTTTAGTGAAAACGTCCCTTATGCTCAACACAGTGCAAAAGGGTTAAAGTATGAGGTTCGCATGAGTTTTTGAAAACATTTATGTTTGGCTTGTATTCCCCCCCCCCCCCCTGAAAACATTAAAAATATGGAAAATATAGGGGTATGAACTCACAGTTCTTGCGTGAAATCGCTGACTGAAATGAAGATCCTCGAGTTGTTGCACGTGACACTTAACGGAATCCTATTATCAAATAAATACATATATGTATCTAAATTAGCGATTTCGTTAGATAACGTGTTAGAGGAACACTTGTATTCGGTTGAGGAATGTTACCGGGACTTGATCGAATCAATGAAAGTGGGTTTTCAGCCAAAAACACCACTTAAAAGGTGTTTACGACCGTGAACTAGGGTTTACGGTCAACAGACAGTTTACGGTCGTAAAGTGGGGTTTACGGTTTCTGAAGGCTTGGTGAGTTTACGGCCGTAAACTCAAGAACAGGGTTTACGGTCTTTGAAGGCTCGGACCGTAAACTCAAGAACAGTGTTTACGGTCTTTGAAGATAGACCGTAAACTCAAGAACAATGGTGCTGATTTCGAAGAGATAAGCGTTTCCAGACGTTCCGAAGTGACTCCAAACGGTGTTTCTCGATGTTTCCCGAAGTTTGAAGGTGTTTTTAGGTGTTTACGGTCAAGGTTCTTAGAGAGAGAAGGAGGGAGTTTTTGGCCAGAAATGTTCAAATGAAGGTGGAGGTCTCGTATTTATAGGGGTTTTGTGGTCGGTGGTGGGGTCCACTCTTTACTGGCCGTAAACGGGTTTACGGTCGTAAACGGGTTTACGGTCGTAAACTAGTTTACGGTCGTAACCTCACTTAGACCGGAAATGTTTGGTTTTTCGAGATATTCGGGTTCCCGCGCGATTTTTGGTTCCGACTCGTAAATAATTTAATTATATATAACTAGATTATTTTCTAAACCAAGAAGTTTGACGGAAAAATTAATGAATTCGAATTTTTATTAACGGAAATCGAGTAACGGAAACGGACGAAGTTTCGGGTTGTCACAAGACCTTAAGCTCCAAACACAGATCTGAGTCCAATAAAGTGTCTTAACCCATAAAGTCGATTACTTGGTGGCTTGCAACCCACCAAATGGACCCAAACTTGAAATATGGCAACTAACTTCCATGAAAATGACTAAAACTCATGCATGACCACAATAAGACCTTCAAGATGGAAACTTTTCTATTCTTGGGACTCATATAGCACTAAGGGTGGCAACCCTAAGCCTAGAAACATATTTGGACCATAAAAATCCATTCTTGGGACCAAAAAGGTCCAAAACACCATTATCATAGATCTAAGCATACATGAGGCAAGTTGTAAGCTTTTTACCTCAAATGAGTTCTAAATGGTGATGATATCTCAGATCCTTGAGCTCAAGCTACTCAAGTTCTTCTTCCCCAGCTTCCTCTTTCTTCTTCCAAGCTTCAAACCACCAAAATGAGCTTCACAATATCAAAATCACACAAAGATGGATAAGGTTAGGGTTATAGGGTTTCTGAGTTAAGGTGGCTGGTAAGGAGGCTAGGGTTTGGGACATAATGAGGTATTTATATGGCTTAAACCCTAAAAATTAGGGTTTTGAGTCTGCTCCTGTACGCGCATCAACCCCCTGCATCCAATGCCTTCACTTCGCCCCGCATACGCCAAGCTTACGCCCAACGTACGTCTTCAGTCGGCCCAATATACAGCGGCCCACTCACTAAGGCCCAACTCAACAATCCAATATTAATCTCATAGTCCAACAATTTATTATAAAGAACTTAAATAATTATCATTACCTCAAGTCACGGGTGTTACATACAGGGCCGGTCCTGACGGTGGGCAACCCGGGCGACCGCCCAGGGCCCACGACTCTTAGGGGCCCAAAATTTCTGAAATATATAATATATATACATATATAAAAAATAAATTTTATGTATATGTCTTCTAAGGGCCCGACTACCAAATTAACCTAACTTTAGCCCAATGAAATAACCTCTTTTTATCTAGACTCTGGAATGCGTTTTGAAGTAACATTAAGCAAACACTGCCGTTTAGGGTGTCTTTCAGGAATCTACATCAGGTGGGAACCAATTAATCAAATCGACACCTCGTGAATCCTAATCGTTGCCTCGTGAATCCTAATCAAAATAATGATTCATAATCAGTTATGTCGCACGACTTCTTCCCTTATCGTAGTCTCTTACCATACTTCAGATTATAATCAGTTATGTCGATTGAATGCAAATTTGCAAAGGACCCGACGAATGAGATAAAAACCATAAGGTTAGTTATAGATTTTTTTTGTTTGTATTTTTTCCTCTAATTCTTTTGTTTTTCAACTATTATTAGTTTCTGATTTGATTTCTTATTCATGTTTCTTATATTTTTTTATTATTTATTTTCTGATTTTGTTTGTGCATCTGTGTCTCAGATTGTTGGAGACTGGACTGTCAATTCTTTCTAGCTTTTACCTACGTTTCATATTTTTTACTTAACAAGGTAATTTTTTTGTAGATATTTGATTCAAAACTCAAAAATTTAAATCCAATTCTAATTTTTCTGATGTTTTAGTGTTGTTTCTGATTTTATTTTGTATTCACGTTCCTAGTCCTGGTATCTAATCAAATGCTGAAAGCTTATATTTTTTTTTTCTGGTTTTGGATGTTCTCAGATTTCTCGAGACTTGACTTTATATCTTCTACCTACGTTTTAGATTTTTTACTTAAGAAGGTAATATTTTTTGTTGATATATGATTCAGAATTCAAAACTTTAAATCTAGTTCTAATTTTCAGATGTTTGATTGTTTGTTTCTGATTTTAATTTGCAGTTGCACCTTGATTTAAATTGAATATGATATTAGGCTTCTACAACTTTGAGACATAAATCATATACCAAAAATCAGATGTAATCTTTTCCCATAAGTAGATAGTGTTTAACTATTGACAATCTACAATGTTTTCCAAAAAACATTTATCTGGAAGCCAAAAAAGGAAGAAACGAAATTTTTTTTGATGCCTTTAATCAAACTTATAAAGGGTCCATGCATAATTTTTTCAAACCATTAAGTTCGTCTAGTTTGATTGAAGAAAAACTAATTTGAATTAAAATGATACTAATTTCTCTTTTAGGTAATGTTGTGGTCATATTTATGTTTCTAATATTAATATTGATTTTTGTGGATTTTGTAACGATGTGCTTATTTTTAAATTAAATTTTATTTATTTATTATTCTAGGGGCCCATTTTTTCTTTTCGCCTTGGGCCCGCAAGACGTTTGGACCGGCCCTGGTTACATATTCAAATCAACTCAAACCCCTTCCATTCCACTTATAACATTTCAAATGATTCACAATGACCTTAACACATCTTAAAATAAGTCCTATAATATTCCATTGACTTCCAAATAAGTCTTATTTCATCCATGACTTAATTCATAAAGTCTTAATGTATCATAAATTCAATGGTGAACCATAAAAACATCAAATAGCCACTTTAGGACTTAAGATACAAATGATTTTACAATTTATAAGTTCACTTTCTTATTCTAGTTCATCATTTTTTCCCAACATCACGATTCCAAGCTAGTCAATGGAATTGAGAAGCTTTAACCCAACCATAGTGTTTGTGAGTGCAACCAATTCATTTTGTTACTTTTGAAAACTCTTAAAATATATATTGTTAAATCTTTTGCTTCCATTAGATCAATGCCAAGTTATTTTAAGTCTAGTTTCATTAAAAAAACTACATCATTCCATTCCACTAGTGTTTCACCATTGGAATCATCAATTTTACTCATAAACATTACTAGAAACTTTGGAATCAATACTAGAACTCATGGATTGATAAATACATTAATTAGCTAAGATCCCATGGATTTATATCAAATTTAGTGGTTAGAAACTAAAGTACAACTAATTGTAGCTTACGTACAACATTAGACATGGTTTAGGGCTTTAAATCACCAATTCATCCATAGAGATGAAATCTGGTACTTCTATGGTGAGGTAATGATTTAATGGTGATTAACCATGTGTTTCTAGCATTCAAACATGAACAAAAACTTATTACAACTTGTAAACTTCTCATATCTTATAAACTTCGGATTCCATCAAGGATCTAGGGTTTTAGAATCCCATGCTCCATCAAATGATGAATCAAGCTCTAAAATGAAAAAGAGTTATGTTAGAAACATATTACATGATTAATTCAACACTCAATAACTCCTAGAGATTTCCATAAATAGGCTCCATTTTCGAATTTGGTGTCACACCAAACCTAATATGGGATATTTTGAAGAAATTAGGAAAACTAACGATGAGAATTACCTTTCCAAGCTTGCACACCTTTAATCTAATCTTCTTCAAATCCTTTAAAACTCTCTCTATTCACAAAAGCTTCTCCACAATCGCCCATATAACTCTCCATTTCCCTCAAAAATCATGTTTTTCATCTAAGAGAGTGTTTGGCGAAGCTTATTTAAAATGTTTTGAACTTTTTAACTTATAGTGGTGTCAAAACGAAGTTTTTAAAAAAGTGTTTGGATTAGCTTATCCGGTGTCAAAACGCTATAAGTTGAAACCATTTTTAGTGTTTGGCAAAATGACAAAAAAAAAAGGTTTTCTAGAGATGTGGGACAACTATAAGTTATTAGAAGTTTTGATAAGTTAGGGGTTAGTAACTTATTAAAAATGACTTATCTCCGGTTCCAAGCTACTATAAGTTGTTTTTAAAAAACAGTTTATCCAAACACTCACTTTAACTTATACCGGTGTGAAAACAATAATAAGTTAAAAAAAACTCATTTTCTAAGCTTAACCAAACACCCTCTAACTGGGCGAGAAAGAACTAGTTCATCAATATTTTTGGTCATTTTGCAATACAAACCTTCCATCTTCTTAGTTTCTAGTAAGTGGCACCATTTGTCAAGGGTTTCAACTACAATTCAGAGTTTAGATTTTTGCCGCACATTGACCCTTTTTCTAACAATTAATACATTAACCAAGTCAAACCAAGCTATAAAAAGTTTGGTAATTTGACACTTTTAGACCCTCTTGTCTTATTTTCAAGTTAATAGTTCTATTAACTTCTTCATACTCAAACATCCACTTAAATATTACTTAATTAATTATTTTCCTTTATTATTTATTATTTTAGTGGTTTCTTTGTTTATTTATTAATTTTATTCTGTTCAGTTAAATTATAATTTTCTATTCCTGAAATAGGATGTTACAAACTATTTATTATTAGACAAAACTTCAAAAATGGTCCCTGTGGTTTCTGAAAATCTAAAGTTTAGTCCCTAATTTATAAAAACCTCACAGATGGTCCTGTGGTTTCAAAACTTTTAACAAATGGTCCTTTTTGCTAACTCCGTTAACATTTAGTCGTTAAGTGAAGGGCATTTCTGTCATTTCACAACCACAGTGACCATTTATGAAGTTTTGCCTTATTTTAAAAATAAAAAATAAATCAATATAATTATTTAATATTAAAGGCCCCCCCCCCCTCTCTCTCTCTCTACCCAAAAACCCATTGATAGGCTGCCGACAAGGTGTTGGAGTAGATCGTTCTCTTTCTTAATCAGAACAGAGGAGTCGATGGTTCTCTCTTTCGATCCATATCTAGTAAACAAACAAGATCAGAGGATTGATTTTTGTGTGTTCATCAAAAAAAAAAGATTTACAGACATGTTAAGATTAATGATCAATTAATGGAGTTGCCAATATTAGAGGATCAATTTTTTCTTTGTGTGTGTCCTTCCCGCTGCTTCTCCTTATTCGTCTGCGACTGTCACACCCCCGAACCGTCGGAACGGACGGCGGAAACGTCCGGGGGCGGGTGACGTCATGCGTAGTATCACAACAATCGTATCATAGCAATCAAAGTAAACACAACCATTACATTATAATATGATTATTTACATCTGTTTGAAAACATAGTTTGTACATAACAGCATATAACAAAAGTAAAAGATAAAGACGAGACTCCAAGATGCTCCGTCTTCTCCAAAAGTTGGCAAGAGTACTTGTCTAAGGTTGCCCTGAGAATACAAGCAGTTTTAAAATATCGGCATAAAGCTGGTGAGTTCATAAGTATTTAGTTCTGGTGAAAGAAATGTTTCTTTGATCCTTTGAAAAGTGTTTCCCAAGAAAATCCTATATTTTCTTATGAAATATGTTTGATTATCCATTAGTTATTTGTTAAACAGCCTGTTTATGTAAGGTTGAGTTATCCCAGGAAAATCCTATATTTTCCTTAAAAGTTGACAATTGGTTATCTGTTCTTGTCTGAGGTGTACAAGTATCTACCATACTTGTATCGTTAGATGTAGTTTCCTTGAAAAACCCTGTTTGCTCTCTGTGAGGTGTATTAGCCTTAATTCATATATAAAACTAATAAATAAGTGGTGAACTAAATCCTAAGGGTATTAACAATACCCTCTAGTAATCGAATCGGTTATTACTTTGAGGTTAGCTCACTTGTTTCATTATTACAAAAGTAAATTTTGTTATCTAGGTTGCGAGTGTCATAACCGTACTTAGACTTGATATGGCACGTAACGGGGCTAGTATCTTTTTATGACTTTGTCACCCGTAGACCTGACGGTCCCACTGTAGCTAGCAGCGAGGTGCGGGATAGTCAGTTCCGTATAGATCTATACACAACAGTCACACTCTCCCTACAAGAGATTCTGGTTACAAGTGCTACTCCTACACTCTCGAATTCGGTGGGAGTGTTACCAAGGACGTGTCTCCAACTTTAGACTAACAATTTGCATGTAATAATACCGAAAATCATGTTTATGATGTGTATGAATCCTTTATAAAATATCACATTTTATGACAAGATTCACAAGTTCATTGCTTTAGTTTTGAAAACTGTTTCTACGTGTTGATTTCTTAATCGTTTGGTAAAACTGTTTTCTGTGTTAAAAGCATACTGAACATACAATTATTTTATACAAAATAATATACTTTGAGCACAAGTTTCCTTGTACTTTTGCTTGTATTCCCCCCCATGAAAACATGAAAAACTCGGAAAAGCGTAGGGGTATGAACTCATTGTTTGACGTGGGATTCGAGTGTAAGTTGCTAGGAATTGCTGAGTGTCAAATAAAGCCTCAGGCACAAACGGATCCTATTTAGCATGTAAAAGTACATATATGCATTAGGTGAGGGCATAACACTAGTTGTTATGGAAAGAACCACCTTAGGGACTAGGAAACACTTAAAACTAAGTGTTAGAATCACATGTGATTGAAGAGGGGAGTTTGCGGCCGTAATCAGGAGTGTACGATCCATGGGTTTACGACCCAACTGTTTACGGTCCATGGGTTTACGGCCCATGAGTTTACGGCCGTAAACACTTGGCGAAAGGTGCGATTTTCGGTGTTTCAAGGTCCTTTCTAGCCTCTAGGAAGTGTCCTAAGCCTCGTGCCCAGTTCAAGGAAGAGTTTAAAGGTCAATAATCGACCAAAAATGGAGTTTACGGCCATTGAAGGGTGTACGGCCGTAAACCCTCTGTGTTCATGCATTTCAGGTCGATTTTTAGGCGAAAATCGATGGTTTCTAGTAGATATCAAGTACAGATGGTAGTTACTTACTGTTAAGAAGTTTGGAATGAGGTTTTTAGCCACCAAGAACTAGTGTGTGTTCTTGGTGTTTTGGTGAGAGAGAAAATCTAGAAAAAGATGAGATTCATGAGATAGGAACATGGATTTACCACTAGAAGTGAGATAGAAACACAATCAAAGTGAAGAATCACTTACATTCTTGAGGATCCTTGAGCAATTTTGAAAATTGTAGAGAGAGAGAGAGAGTAGAGAGAGAAAGCTCCTGAGATGTGTAAAGTGTGAAATGAAGGCCACTCATCCCTTATATAGGGGTGAGTTTACGGCCAAGGGGTGGGGTGGGGGGTTTACGGCCGTAAACTCCTCTCGAATGGGTGTTTGGCTCGAATGCTACGCTTTGACTTTGAAAACCTCATTTTCGAATCCAAAACTCGATTGAACTGAGCTTAGAATATTTCGTTAGACCAAAAATAATACTAACGTGAACGGAAATAAATCCGAATTGATTTATTTAAAACGTAAAGTCCTTCCCAAACTAAGAAATTTGACGAAATTAAATAAAAACCCAAGTTTTATTAACGGAAACTGGGTAAGGATAACGGAAAAAGTTTCGGGTTGTCACAGCGACTCCATCCGACGGAGTTTCCCAATACCAAAAACAGTGTCGTTCAAGACCAAAAAGCATAACCCACTTCACTTTCTGATTATAAACCAGAGCATGTACAATAGCTTGCATCGATACTTCCTCCCTCTTGACTGCTGACTGCATCTCTTCCCTCCTCCATCTTCACCATCAACATCCATCTCTTCCTCCTCCCTCTCTACCAACCACCTGTGTCATCTGAATTGCCCCTTTGTGACCTATTTATCGTAATCTGAATTGCTCATTCATGACCTAATTATCGTCATCTGAATTGCCCCCTTGTGCACCAAAAATGTTCAATTTTTTGCATAATTGATGGAACCCAACCTTCAAAAAGTTTTTTTTAGCATTTGAGTTCATTTGATTTGGCTAGTGTTCCCTTTTTGCATCTAGGTTTCATCTATGTTGGTAGTCGTTGGTCATGGTGGTAGTGGGGGGCTTTGATAGAAAGCATATGATTTATTGATCTGGTTTCATCTGGAAGGTTAAGTTGACGATGGGACCAACGTTTCCAATGGTCGACCCATTATCTTCATATGCCTCTTCTCTGAAAGTACAACTATACAGGGAAGCATGGTGCAAGGAGACACCATTTGATTTAAATGTGAAAATGGATTAGTCTATTACCCTTAATCGTTGCAAGTTACTTTTGCATTTGTGGACTCTAGGATTTTTTTATCTTTCTCGGTTGCACTTGAGCTCCCTTGATTCAACAAAGGAAAATTGCAATGTCAAATCTCTTTTTCTCCTTTTGGGTGATTTATTGTGTGTGTGTTTGTTGAAAATGGTATATATGTGTTTGATTTACGGTGGTAATTAGAGTTGCGATTGTGATTCTGATTAGATTAAAGAGATGGGCGTGTTGAATGCCCTTTAACTTTTTGGTTGAAGAAATGAACATGTTGAATGTTCTTTAATTTCTGGGTTGAAGATATGAACATGATGATTTTGACATAGTTAAAGAGATCAACGTTCTTTGATTTCTCATTGATAGAGAGAGAGAGAGAGAGAGAGAGAGAGAGAGAGAGGAGGGGGTGGGTGGGGCCCTTTAATATTAAATAATTATATTTATTTATTTTTTATTTTTAAAATAAGGCAAAACTTCATAAATGGTCCCTGTGGTTGTGAAATGACAGAAATGCCCTTCAATTAACGGCTAAATGTTAACGGAGTTAGCAAAAATGACCATTTGTTAAAATTTTTGAAACCACAGGGACCATTTGTGAGGTTTTTATAAATTAGGAACTAAACTTCAGATTTTCGGAAACCACAAAGACCATTTTTGAAGTTTTGAAACCGGGCTAGATGTTTTGGACAATAAAAGGAATACAATGTTCGAAAAAATGTTACAATTATTTATTTTTGAATGATAAAAATTATTAAATGTTATTATAATTATAATATTAAAAGAATTTGTTTGATATATAAATTGATTTGAAGGGCTAAAATGACTTTTGGATTTTTAAAGTGGTAATAAATAGCATAATGGAAATCTGAAATGCAAATAAGTTAAATAACATTTAATCAAATATGAAAAAAAAAATACAAGTTTAGGGGATAAGTTTGACATTTCGAAAGTAGCATAAATGTCAAAGAAAACAGGTTTGGGGTAGTAGTTGACAACAGACCAAACTTCAGGGACTGTTCTTGAAAAAAAAGCCCAATTCTTGATCACATGTCTTCATTCTACACGATGAAGGGGGCTTCTTACTCGAATTCATACTTGCAAATTAGGATTTCTCAGAAATATTTACTCTTCAACAATGTTTTAAAAACCGGTTTTTTAGTTGAAACAGTATGGTGACCGGTTCCCGGTTCGACCGCCGGATGAACCGGTTTCTATATTTTTCATTTGTTTTCTATTTTCCTACACATACATACATATTTAAATTAAGAATTTGATGTTTACAAGTTCAAACATTAAAAATAAGTTGTAAATGAATCCAAAATACATTAAAATAACATATAACCATAAGTTTTAGTGTTTTACATCAATTCATATACGTCAAAAAAAAGTATAATACTGAAACGAAATATAGTTTTAGATAAATACAAACACATCAAAAACTTTATAATATTTACCACATGTTTTTATTTAAAGAAAACTAAATAGATTTGAAAAAAAATCACCAAAGTTTATTATGTAAATGGTTTTTCTTCATGTATTTTTATTCGGTTTAACCGGTTCAACCGGTTTATTTTGACCGGTTCAACCAGGTTTTTCTAAAAACCGGCCGGTTCAATCCGATTCAGAAATCAATGTAAAACCGGTGATAGTTGAACTGCTCCCTCCCCCGATTCCCGTTCCAACCGGTTCGACCGGTTGGTTCAAACCGGTTTTTAAAACATTGCTATTCTCTTTGACCTTTTCATTTTACATGAAAGTCCAACCATGAATGTAAATGAAACCACCGGAACCATCCTTGTAATGAGTTTGATCAATGTTTTGAAAACAAATTTTTATTTGAATTGAGTCTCGTTGACCGGTTTAACCGGTTCGACCGCCGGTTCAACTCAGTTTTCATAATTTTTATGTATATCTATTTTCCTAAACATATATGTATATCAAACCAATGATTTTCATATATCTAGCAGTGGTAGTGGTGTTCATTGGCCTATAAGTTGTGTACATTTCGGTTAACCTGATCGATCGAGCTGTTCAATTTGCTTTGGAAATTGGTTGTTTTTGTAACAGGTTAAGTGAAATCCAACTATCGAAGTCCAATAAACCGGTTCAAACGGTTTTTTACCGATTATATAACATCGATTCAACCTACTTTTTGAAGAAACCATACAGTCCGATCCGGTCTAGAATTTAGCATAAAGTTGGTTGTTGTTGAACCGCTCTCGTCCCTAGTTCCCGACCCGAACAGTTCAAACCGGTTTTTAAAACATTGGTTTTGATAAATGTATTTGTCTATGAGACTTTTTTTTAAACCACGGATGCCAATCATGTGTCTAATTATTATTAAAACTACTATATCATAATGTTTTTTTCAAAAAAAATATTAAAACCTAATGATCCAAATGAAAATTTCATTTTCTTTTTGTAAATTTCACCTCAGCATTCATGACCAGTTAATGAGTTAAGAGTTCATACTTCATAGAATCATAGGTCTTCTAAAAATAAGCAACGACCTTTATACAAAAAGAAATAAACAATAATTTTTTTATGTAAATGCTTTTAAAACAATGGTTGTTTTTGTAAACAAATCTTATCTTTTTAAATATTTGATTCTAGTTAAAAAAAAACTTGTTTACGTATCATATTGAATGATATATTTTTTCTAAAAGAAATAATTTATCATTTAGGATAATATTATAGAATAAAAAATTATATTTCTATTAAAATGGTAAAGTTTATGAGATTCGTCATCATAGTGTACTTGCTCTTATTGTCATGTTTTCTCATTGTACTTCTATAAAATCAAGATTAAATAGGTGCCGACTTGGGATCATGCATGTCTCATTGCACCTTTTTGCAAAGAAATATTAAAAAAATATGAGAAACGGATAAGAAAAATATGGTTTTATATCTGTATATTAATATATTATTGATTATATATAATAATACAAATACACACACATAATATCATATGTTATTTTATTTTAATTGGATTCCAAACAAATTAGGTAATATATACGACTAATTTGTGACAAGATGACAAAAGATATAAATAAATGAAATTTTAATATTTTAATTATTTTCTTATTTATCACAAATAACTTGATTAAAATTACATGTAAATTTAAGACTATGATTAATATAACACATTTAGATAAACTAGAATCAAATAATTGTAAAATTTCATTCAAAAATAAAAATTGTATGATTACAAGTATCGATGAATACGTAATTAAGTAAACAATAATGGCATGGGATTCTTGACCATTGGTGTCATTGATGGCCTCACTCAAACAAGAAAAGGCCAAAAATGAAAAGTTTAATATTTTGGGGATAATTCTGGCAAGAAATCGTTCTTCCCGTTTCATGAGTTTTTAATTCCAAAAGCACCCCACATGTTTGAAAATTGTGCTAAACAACATCCATGTTGGTTGCGAATGCCTTCAAATGTATTTGGTATTCAACCACCCAAGTTTAACATAAACTATTTAAATGTTAATTAATTACAAGTGGCAACACTAAGTCAGTTAAAATATTCACCCACTTAAATTCTCATGTACACCTCTGAAAAATGAATTAAATTAGCAAATTGATAAAAGAAATAGTTAAAATTTTCTAGATATATGTTTTACGACCAAAGGACTTATAGGCGCTATCAGGTGTTGTCCACTCTCCTTGAGGTTAAGGGTTCAAGTCGCTTCTTCTGAAACATAGGTGAAATTAGTAGTGGTTTAGGAGTAGACTAGAAAATTATCGTTCCAAAAAAATATGATTTACGATAAACAATTGTTAATGACCATAAATATTAAATGATTTCATTACGCCTAGTTCCCAAGGTTTAGTAAAGAAGAGAACAATAAGAGGAAAGAAAGTAAAGAGAGAAAAGAAGAGAAAGAAAAATGCAGGATAATTGTATTTTGTGTTATCGAGTTGGAGAGAAATGAAAGAAAAATTAAATATTTTGTTCATTTCTATCTAAATCCTTCCAAATTGAAAGGAAATTTTTTTCTTCCATGAGTTAAACTTAGGAACACTTTTTTTTATAACTTCCTTCTTACTTCCATTTATTTCCTTTTTTTCCCTCGTTAAGTTGAACTCATGAACAGGATGTTAGAATTACACAAATCAAATGATTTCTTTAGACCGGAGGACGGTGTGGTCACATTTCACCGTCACCTCGGCACCACCTTATTTTCTTCTCATTTTCATTTCACTCTTCAATATCCAGGAAATTGTCACACTTCACTTCATTTTACTTTTTTTGATAAAATAAAATTACTATAATTTTAAAAACTATAATTTAATAAGAAGAAATTAATTAAAAATAGTTAATAAACACAAAATTAATAAAAAAATATTTCATTGATCAAAAATAAAAATTACATAACCAAAATAAGAAACCATTATTAAAATATAACAATAATTAAAATACTACGTTATGCCGAATTCTAGACAAAATGTTAAAATGATTGGTATTTATAAAGTGGTAAAATGTTTTTTTTAATTAAATTTGTAGCGTTGAAGAAGAGAAAATGAGAGAAAGTGGAGTAAAATCTCATGGTTAGGTTCTTTACATCTCTTTCACCGCACTAGCAGTGTGCAGCGTGGTGAAAGCTCCAATTCACCCCACCAATCCACCATACGATACAATGGGGGTACTCCTTACGTCCTTAAAGTTACACTTGATAATACTTGTATCTCTAGCCTAGACATGTAAAAAACAAATCTAGGTGAGAGTATTAGTTGAATCTCTAGCCTAGACATGTAAAAGAAACAAAGAGGGCCACAACAAACAAGTCAAAACCTAATAAATAGGGAACAAATCTTTTAATCTGTACTTGACATTCACATTCATATATGTACCAAATCTTTTTGTAACTCAGGGTTACATATTATCAATGTTTTAAAAACCGGTTTTTTAGTTGAAACGGTATGGTGACCAGTTTCCGGTTCAACCGGTTCGACCGACGGATGAACCAGTTTCTATATTTTTCATGTTTTTTTCTATTTTCCTACACATACATACATATTTAAATTAAGAATTTGATGTTTACAAGTTCAAACATTAAAAATACACATAAAAATAAGTTGTAAATGAATCCAAAATACATTAAAATAACATATAACTATAAGTTTTAGTGTTTTACATCAATCCATATACGTCAAAAAAAAGTATAATACTGAAACGAAATATAGTTTTAGATAAATACAAACACATCAAAAATTTTATAATATTTACCATATGTTTTTATTTAAAGAAAACTAAATAGATTTGAAAAAAATCACCAAAATTTATTATGTAAATGGTTTTTCTTCATGTATTTTTATTCGGTTTAACCGGTTCAACTGGTTTATTTTGACCGGTTCAACCAGGTTTTTCTAAAACTGGCCGGTTCAATCCGATTCAGAAATCAATGTAAAACCGATGATAGTTGAACCGCTCCCTACCCCGATTCCCGGTTCGACCGGTTGGTTCAAACCGGTTTTTAAAACATTGCATATTATTGGCTAAAAAAGAGGGTTTTCAAGTTATAAAAATATACTTAAAATGGACCAGTTTGAAGACAAACCTAAATGACAAATCTAGTAACATAAACAATACCCCTACAAAAGAAAAGACTGCAACAAAGCATCCAATTTTAGTAGAGTAGTTGCAGAGTTGTTGCAATTTCAACATTTATATCAAGATAATGATAATCCCACAAGATTAACACTTACTTATACACCACCATTACTCACTAACCAATTTTCATCCATAAAAATCATGAAAGCGAAGGACTCACCAAAAACTACATGGAAACCCTACTGCTGTTCGGCTGAAAACAAGGTTTTTCACAGCTTCAGCCGTTGCAGACCCTCAAAATCGGAATTCTCGAAAAATGTAGCCCCATCACCTTCTTTCAGACGCATGTCTTTCTCAGATCTAAGCAGGTCGTCTTCTATGCGTCTTAATGAAGACATACAGAGCTTCGGACCAGACTTGTTTGATTTTAAACTGAGTGAGCTCCGAGGTGTAACTCAGAATTTCTCGAGTAATTTTTTGCTGGGTGAAGGAGGGTTCGGGAAGGTGCATAAGGGTTATGTCGATGAAACCATGAGATCCGGGTTGAAACCTCAACCCGTTGCTGTTAAGCTTCTTGATATTGAAGGATTACAAGGTCATCGAGAATGGCTTGTAAGCTTCTTCTTTTTATTTGTCACTGTTAGTTTAATCTAATGGTTTCTTTTCTTTACTTAAAAAAAAAATAATTTATTTGTTTTGAAAAATTAAAGGCGGAGGTGATATTTCTGGGTCAACTACGGCATCCTAATCTGGTGAAATTGATTGGATATTGTTGTGAAGAAGAAGAGAGGCTTCTTGTTTACGAATTTATGCCTCGTGGAAGTTTGGAGAATCATTTGTTCAAGAGTAAGTTTTTATATAAATATTTATTGATTATTGATTTGTTGTTAAATTTTAGGGATTGTAAAGTAATGATGATAAGGATTTTATTGTTAAATTTACGTAGGGATTTCGGTTTGTTTGGCATGGGGGATTAGGATAAGAATTGCAATAGGCGCGGCTAAAGGTCTTGCGTTCTTGCATGGTGCTGAAAGCCCTGTTATATATCGTGACTTCAAAACATCCAACATCTTACTTGATTCCGTATGTATATAATATGATTATAATTATAATTATAATTATATTAGGCTAAAACATTGTACAATTGCTGCTGCTGAATGCTGATATGGAGATAATTTAACATTTCTCATGAAAATTGGCAGGATTTTAATGCGAAATTATCTGATTTTGGGCTAGCAACAATGGGTCCAGAAGGGTCGAACACTCATGTTACGACTAGAGTTATGGGCACCTATGGATATGCTGCCCCTGAATATGTTAACACTGGTAAGTAGTTTTGAAATACCCAATCCCAAACTTACATTACAATTTACAACCACGACAAATAAGAATTACTAATATTATTTTGTTTTTTTCAAAACTATTCGTTGGTTTGTAATGATTGAAGTGAACCATTTCTTTTTAACAAACCAAAGCATTTTTAAAGATCTCTGTAATGATTTTTTTTTTTTTTGGTGTAAACTAGATATTACTTTTTATGTTAAATATTAAATGACTAGATAAATTAACCATTAGAAGATAAATATATAAAATGAGAATTTATTAGTCTAGATTACAATAAAATATGTTATGTTTTGGTGTAATTAATAGTGCCATATCAAATTTGAAGTAATTTAAGTAAATCCATAATTGAGATTAGGGGCGGTGCTCAATTTGAACATAGATATATAAGATAAATAAAGCTATATAAAATTGAAAGTAATAAATCAAATTTATTATTTATATTAGGCCACATATGAAGTATTTTCAACTGCTCCCCTTATTTGGGTTTCGGGCGGGGCCCACATAAAAATCAGCAAACTGTAAACCGAATAACAAATAACAGAGCAGTTTCAACTGCCAACCGAACCAACTGCACCCGAATAACCCGGACCCGCTAACCCGATTAAAGTGTGGTTTGGACGGTTTAAACCAAATAATACGCACCCTTAATTGATAAAATTGGTATAACATTTGGTGCAATGACTAACTAGTTCCTCTCCAAACAGTTACACAAGATATTCTAGTTATCTACATTTTTCCAACTTTCATACATTTCTAAAACCAACCTTTATATTTATTAATATTTTACGAATCTAACCCACATCTTTTTTTTATTACAATAATGAATGGTGTTGAGTAGGAGATGCCCTAAGAGGCTTACAATTCTAATTTGTTTGATGGATGTGGGACAGATTATATTACAATTCATTGCTATTGCTAATGAAATGTATTGATATGTTAAATTATTGTAGGGCACTTAACCACAAAGAGTGACATTTACAGCTTTGGAGTGGTGTTGTTAGAACTATTGACAGGAAGAAGGGCAATGGATAAAAAGAGACCAAAAAGCGAACAATATCTTGTTGACTTTGCAAGGCCGTATTTGACTAGCAGCCGAAGGGTGCGTGCAATAATTGACCCAAGGTTGGGGGGACAATATTCGGTTAAAGGAGCCAAAGAGGTTGCCCTTTTGGCCTTATATTGTGTGAGTTTGAACCCTAAAGATAGGCCCAAAATGCCTGTGATCATTGAGACCCTTGAAGGAGTTAAGAATTTGAAAGATATGGCTATTAGTTCTGGACAGTGGGCCCCACCGCCTACACAGAAGACAGCAAGAAATGCGGTTTATATGCCCAAAGAAAGCAAAGATATGAATGGAGGAGGTCGGATTTATTGGAAACAAACTCCTGTCAAGACAGTCAGCACTAAGGGTTAGTGAATTGGGATCAAGATTCAGATATTATGTAAATGATAAAACGCATATATGTACATAAATTTAGATGAATAAGTGGTCATGTATATATATAAGTGCTTTGTGTGCAACAAAATGGTGCAATACATGATATAAATTAATATGTATGAAGCATGCCAGAGTTGACAATGAGGGCATCAATTGCATACTTAAAACTCAGACTATTTGGAGTGAATCCAATTTTTTGCATCCTTTTCTGAAACTCCATCGACTTACCCATATCACCTTTCTCACAAAACCCTTTAAAAACCTCATTATAGCATTCATTGTCACATACTTGAAACTCTTCTGCAAAGAAGATCAACAATGACTCCGCTTGATTCAGATTCTTCTCTTTACAATACCCAAAAATCAAAGATCTGAAAATTGTCATATCAGGCTGGATGCCTATTTCAACCATATCCCTCATGAAAGCTTCACCCTCCATGGTTCTATTTAGTCTACACAAACACTCTATGATTACTCCATATGTGACCAAACTTGGGTTCACATTCTTGAAAAACATCTCGTCTTTTACCTGTATAGCCTCATTTACATGATTAGATTTACAAAATGAAACAATCAATTCATTGTAGATTTTAATTGTACAAATTTCTTCACCATCTTTCACTATGCGTTCCCATAGACTCTTGGCTGCAAAAGGTTTATCCACCTGGCACAAAGCAATGACTAGATCAATTTGAAGATCTCTAGATACTGATATTCCAAATCTTTGAAGCTCTACAATAAGATTCACAGCTGAAATCAACATTCCTTTCTTTTTATATCCTTCTATAAGTACTAAACAGGTGAACTTGTTAGGAGTAATCCCTTTTCTGATCATTTCATGAAGCAACATGCGTGATTCTTGCATCATTTCCTTGTTAATGTAACCACATATAAGAGTATTGTATGAGTACACATCTGGGTTCACCCCAATTTGAACCATTTTGTGGAATAACTTATGAGCTTCCTTTACATTACCTTCTTTACAAAGCCCGTTTATCAGAGATGTATGAGTAATCAAATCTGGCATCACACGTCTTATACACATGATGTTATAAAGATAGAGTGCATCTTTTAATCTGCCTCTTGTGATATAGCTATCTATCAATGTGTTATATGTGACAATATCAGGATCAAATCCTTCTTCTTCCATCTTCTCTAAGAACCCATTCACCTTATCAACATCCCCACTCTTGCATATAACATGAGTTAATATGTTGAAAGTAAACGTGTTACCACGTACTCCGATTTTCCCCATTTCTTCATAAATTCCCCAACATTCATTGATTCGATCCAACTTCAAAAGCCCATCTAAAAGAAAGTTGATAGAAATGATTTTTGGAACAAAACCAAGCTTCACCATCTTCCTAAGAGTAACAAAACCGTCGCGAATCAAACCAGCTTTTAGGTATGCCTTGAGAAGAATATCAAATACAACTGGTTCCCAGCTACAATCTTTGGTGCACAGAACCAAATTTTCAAAAATACTTGCTTTTTCAGGTTTATTCCTGTTGAGCTCTATTAACTCGGAGAAAAGCTTCATTGTCTGTGGAAACTTGCGAGACCAAGCTAGTATATGCAACATAAGACAGTAGTTATGAATAGTTGGGAGAAAGGCTAGATCGTTTTTAACCCAATTGAAGAAGGTAAGAGCTGCAAATGGATCAGATTGGCATCTAAGAAGAACTCTTGAGACTTCTTCGGTGCCCAGATGAGGGATCATGTCTTCCTCAAGAAGGGCGGTTCTTCTTTCTTTGAGATTTGTGCATATAGTATCAACGATTTTGCTAGGGTTTTGGGTGTGAGGAAGAAAATTGTATAGTGGGTTTATGAATGAATTTGTTTTTGAATCGGGTAGAGTCTGTAGGGATGAAAAAACAGAGTTCGACAAATGATGGATTTTAAAAACTTTGAGAAGGGTTGGATTCACTAGACTTCGATTCATTACTTTTAAGTAGGGTTTAATGCTACCAAAATTCAAAACATGAGAGCTGCATACCTAATTTCGATTATCCGAACTGTTTTGACGTTCCGATACTTCGCAAACGCATTGAGCACTTTATAAAATTGGATTGGAACAACACGATCGTCAATTTTAGCTGGTTTCGGAGGCTGGCGATGCCAGGTGGAGTAAGGTTGTGAGAGGCCGTCGGTGCACAACCGCGCAATTTTCCGTTCATAACATATGCGCGACGGCGCCTAAAATGGGTCCAACTCAGAACTAGGGAACTAAAATTATGGATTATGGGGTGTTTTGGTTTAGCTTTTCACAACCCAAAAGTCCTTTTTGGAAAAGAAAAAAACGAAAATGTTTGACAAAACTAGTTTTAAAAGCTATTTTTAGAGTTTTTATACAAGGAAATGAACTTTTTGGAAAAGTCAGGAAATCCTAACTTTTTGTAACTTTTCCAAAAATAAATTTTGGGTTGTGAAAAGCTAAACCAAACACCCCTATGTTTTCAAAAAAAAAATTATTTTGTAAATATATTCATGAGAATCAACTATAATAAATGAAGATTCATTTTGACACGTGTCAACCTCTCATGAATTTTGATACTTGTTATTTTATTATATTTTTGAAATAAATAATATTCACATGTCAATTGTAGGTTTTTAAAAATTTTATATTAAAAAGCCACATAATACTTCTATATTTATATATGTAAATTATTAAATATAATAAATGTGGTCGTAATTATAATTAATAGGTTTCTTCATTAATTATTTCAAAATTTTATTTAAAAAATATTTAACGTTTATATTTTAATATTTAATCTTTTGTTTAATCAACCCGTGTAATACACGGGTCTTACAGTACCATAATGTCAACAAAATTTAAGGTTTTTCAACAAAATAGTTAAAATTCAAAAAAATAATCAGAATAGCTATAACTTTCGTAGTGGCATGTGATGACCAATAACAATTTTAATTTTTTTTTCTTCAAATCTTCATAACTTTTAATACAAATTTAATTTGAGTTATTTTTTTTCATTGTATTATTTGTAACAAAGATTTTTCATAAACATATTACATTCCAAATTTGGATGTCGAAATGTCATATTTTTTTAGCTCCAAAGTATATTGCTAGTGAAAAATATGAAAAAAAAAAATTCAACTTTGATGTTTCACAACTTTGGCATATGAACTGTGTTTTAGTTGAAAAAAATTAGTGTGTTCTTTTTAACAAACTCTATCCATAGATATATTATTGTAAAATCCGCAACTTCGGGCTATACATTTAAGATATATAGATAATAATTATAATATAAATCCTCGATTAGGATTATCATTAGTCGTGTGCGTTGCAGACTACATATTATAAAACCATTATAGTAATTTATCGATAAACGACAAAATGACAATCTTGATAGAAAATTATTTAGAACAAATAATCTTGACGGAAAATGTTGTAACATTCGAAATCTAGAAGGTCAATTATGGAAATAAAACTTCATTTCTAAAGGTCAACTCATCGAGTCTAGGGGAAGAAACTCGACGTGTTGGAAGTGTTGGTCGCGCGTGTTTTTGAAGACCAACTCGACGAGTTGGAGAGGACCAACTCGACGAGTTGGACGTGGATTGGGAAACCCTAATTTCGGGGTTTTGCACCCTATTTAAACAACTTAAACCCCATATTTTGGCCTCATTTCTAGCCACCATTGTCCTAAACCCTAACCTCGAAACCCTAAGGCATTTTTGAGTGTTGTAGGCCATTTTGAGTGCGTTTGTGGTGTGTTTGAAGCCATTGGAAGGAAGGAAAGCTTGGTGAGAGTTGGTGATACAAGAAGGAGCTGCTAGATCTCGAATCCTTGCTTCATTTTCGACACTTTTCTTGTAAAAAGTCTCAACCTTGCTTTGTGAATTCATAGATCTCCTTCTTAGGGTTCTTTTGCATGTTTTGGTCCAAATGGAGTTGTTATTGGGAGTTGGACGTCCCATTTGGACAAACCCTTTCAGATCTAGGGTCCTAGGGAGCTCTTTTGGCATAAAGCTGCCAACTTTATGGTCTTAAGGGCTCCATGCATCCATTAAGCCTTTCTTCTAGTTTATTTTGAGCTTTTGAGCTTCTTCTAGCCTTGCATAAGAGTAAAGTTGGAGACTTTACAATTTGAAGCCTTATCTTGTTGATTAAGTGGCTTAATAGATTAAGTGGGTTTGCTGACTGAAGAACTCGACGAGTTCATAGGAGAACTCGGCGAGTTGGTTTGGGATTGTCCCGATTCTGATGAAAAGGAGGGGAAAACTCGACGAGTTGAAGGGAACTCAGCGAGTTGGATCGATTCTTTGCGATTATGCGGTTTGATGAGAACTCGATGAGTTGAAGGACCAACTCGGCGAGTTGGGTCATCTGGACCGTTGACTTTGACTTTTGACTTATGCTTTTGACCAAGTTGTCCCAAAGGGTGTTTGAGGTAACCTGAATTGTATTCGAGGAAAATATGGGCTTAGGATAAGACCCATATGGGATTGGGCCCAATTTGGAAAATTGAGCCATTAGTGGGCTTTTATGGATCTTATAGTTTTGGGCCTTGTTGGCTTTGGGCTTGGGCCTTGGTTCTGAGTCTTGATGGGCCAGGGTAAAATGGTAATTTTACCCTAAGTTTGGATTATGGATCATGGTTTGCATTTCAGTTGCTAATTGGATGTTGTTTGGGTATTGCTAGTTTGGGAAGTCGTTAGGTCAGCAACTAGGGTTTCGTGCAGTGAGCTGCAACATTCGAGGTGATTCTCTTGACTGTTGTATGGGTTGAAGGCACCAATGCCGGCCTATTGGGTTTATGTATTGTAGGAAGACCCGGGGGTTATCCCTTGACATTATGTATGAAAGACCAAGAGGCGGCTCCTGACACATTTTATGGAAGACCAGAGTATGAACTCTAGCAAGTAATTAGTAAGTAGTATAGTTTGTATGCTAGTTGTCTTTGTGAGGCTTGCATGGAAGACCAGGATGTGGCTCTTGGCACTTGTCTGTAAGACCTAAGGTTGTGGCCCCCAGCCTAGCAAGAAATACCACAAGGTGGCTCGTGGCATAATGGCAAGACTATGGTTGGCACATAGCACTCTTATTGATTATGGTATATGAATGATATGTATGACTCACGTTTATGTATGACATGTATGGATCATTGGATATGTATGGTATGTGGTATTTGGGGAACTCACTAAGCTTTGTGCTTACGGTTTTCTGTTTATGTTTCAGGTACTCCAGTTTTCAAATGAAAGAGCTCGGGACGATCGCAGCGCATACACCCGTGTTTTCTGCAATATGTGATATTTGGGTTTTGAATCTGATAATTGTGTTAATTGAAACGCTTTTCAATGTTTAAAACAAAGTTACAATAGTGTTTTGAATATAATAAAAATGAAATTTTTATCTTGGATTTTTGGGATGTTACAAGTAGGAGTTGCGATATGAATCTCGTACACATAAAGCACACTCAAATTCGACTTCGTATGTACAAGTTATAGACTTCCGACTTCCGAAGTTTCACGATCAGACAATGTATCGTAAATAGTGAATGAGAGATAGATTGCTTATTAGCCTAAGTAATCTAAACAAAAGTCATAGTAGTCGTAAAACCAAGAGTATACACATAGAGAACGCTCAAATTTGTTTTCATAAAATGAAGTTATGATTTTTTTTAATATTTCAGAATAACAGTGTTAGCGCAGAAATCGAATTTTAGATCGGTTGATCATTAGCCGAAATGATCTAAACGAGAATTGAAGATCTTGTGATAAGGAGTCTGTCGATATATAAACAGTCGAGAACAGATGTCATACGAGAGAGTTATAAATTTTTAACGGACTTTAACATTCTAAGCATGTTAAAAATATAACTTTAAATATAAAGTCAAAATCAGTCGGCAGAGTCTAAACGAAAGTTGTAGATCTCGTCGATAGCTACGCGTAGATATAAACCCGTTGAAAACGGAGCTCGTATGAAGAAGATATGAATTTTTAAAGGTTTTATAAAAATTCTATGTGCAGTCGCACGCACAGACAAGATGTGCGGCGCGCATCTGACACACCATAAGAACTCGCAACGTGTCACCATGGAGAAGCTGCCACGTCACCCTCTTCCGACTAGGTACATGGCGCACATGTCATTTTGCATTATATATATATATATATATATATATATATATATATATATATATATATATATATAAGTCGCTTTCAGCTCACTTTACTCCACACCCCTTCCAACTATTCTCTCTCGATTTATTTCTCTTTTAGCCCAAGATTTCTTTAGGTTTTAAGTTCCCATCTACCTTAGTGAAGCCCTATGATGTCAGATAGCCGGTGAATAGAAGCTCACAGATCAAAGTTCTACCCGCATAATCCCTGGTTTTCCTCGGAATACTTTATAAGTTAAGCTACACTTATTTTATTCAGGTGTAACTTTTAATTATAGACATAGTCGTTATTATGAACCTATAATTAAGATTTATCAGTGATTTCAAGTCATTATACTAATTGATCTACTTACGGGAGTGATGTCTAGGCTGAATTTAGTGTGATGTTAAAAGTGAGATTTCCAAACAGTATATTCTGTATACCAAACGTACCCTACCTCCGATATGGTCCTTCCTGGTTATTCATTACTTGATAGATCTTGATGTAGACATTGGGGTTATTGAGGAATCTAGACTATCATTAAATACTCGCCATGATTATGAAACTAGACTAAGGCTTAGTGATTTATACGTCTAAGTCTCTTTGGAAGTGTGAAGCGAAGCGCTGCCGAAATCGTCAGTCACCCATTTTATCAAGTGAGTGCATAGTACCTTAATGAACATGATTTTAATACAAGTATTAATTAAAATATTAAATATTTGTTAAAAAGTTTATATGTGAACTATATGCTTATTTCCTGGAATATATGTTAGAAATATATATGTTTATATACGAGGTGCGAACCAAATATGGTTCTATATGTGTTATAGGGGTGAGAAAAACTAAACCCGAAAACCCAAAAACCGACAAAAACCAACAAAACCGAAATCGAGAAACCGAAATCGAACCCAAACCGTCGGGTTTGTGTTTAAATTTTAAAAAACCAAAAAAATGGGTTTTAGGTTCGGTTTTAGTACCTCAAACCGACCCATTCCGTCGGGTTTAAAACCGACCCAACTCGTTGGGTTTGAAACCGACCCATCCCGAGATTAGTACATGTTTTCCAATGATATGCTATAATTTGACTTTCTATGTCAAAGGTAATATACGTCAAATACAAAAGAAGGTGAATTTTGGTACCAAATTACACCAAATATATAGCATGTGTTGTTGTTTTAGTGAAACCGAGATTATTATATGGTTATTTGTTACTTGTTTTTATTTCTAAAAACTTGTTAAACTTGGTTGTTGTAAACTATTAGCAACATACTTTTAAAGGTTGTGTTGATGTTGAAATTGTTTTGTTTTTTTAGTTTCTTTAATCTAGGTTGCTAAATTTGTTTCATTTTTTAAGTTATAAAGATTTGCTAAAAAATGGGTTACAACCTAAAACCCACGAGTTTAAACCCAAAACCTATCAACCCATGGGTTGAACCTAAAAACCGATGAAGCTGACCCAAGAACCAAAAACCAAAAGCAACAAAAAATCGAACCGAACGGGTTCTAAAATCCATAAACCGAAATACACGGGTTGGGTTCGGTTTTATCCCAAAATCGACCCAACCTGACCCATGGTCACCCCTAATGTGTTATAGTATATAAATAATATGATTACATGAAAATAAATAATAGAAGTTTTATTTGTGAAAAATATAAAGAAAATATAAATACTATACGTTAATATTAGGATAGGGTTGCCTAAAATAGAATTGGTATTTCAAGGAAAGTTCATGAGCCCGGTAGTCTTGCCTAGTAGGGAAATAAGACTTATAAAGGATGTTTAGTTCAATTAGGTTTGAATAACGTGTAGCATCATGTTATGGGTATGTACGTTAGGAACGGAGAGTAGACCTCTGTCCTATGACACTATTAGGTGTCGATGTACGGTAGCTCTATACCGAAGTACACCTTAGTATTCTTTTTGGATTGCCAGAAATGGTGGGTCCAAATCAAACAACTTACTGGTATATTTGGTCATCCCCCATAGTAGGATGACAACACTTGACCATTCTAGGTGGTCTTGTGAATTACGTTGCTAGTGTAGGCTCATAACCTACAGACGTAAATGAAAGGCAATACTCTATTTCATCAAATTGCTCTGAAGGCTCGGGTGCCTTATGACTTACACCGGCCAAGGAAGCCTATAGCTGTATAGTCAAACCCTTACCTTAAAACGGTTCGTTGGGGAGATAACTCACCCTGACACCCGTGGAAGGATCTGTGAGGATCGATTGGGGATGTATATGTTTGGATAAAAGGCCTTATAGATATTTAAGTTAAACTATATCTATATTGTTTGGTAACAATTGGTTTTGCAGGTCTGATAATTAAGGAATATTATCATAAAAATATTAAAGGATTGAAATCCCTATGTATCTCACCAGGTTTCCCCAAACCTGACCCGCTAAGTTTATATGCAAAAGAGGCAGCCTACAATAGAGTTCAGGACCATTAGGTCTTTACACTGTAACGTATGTATCTGTATTGATTATGACATCCTTAGAGTTTTATTAAATTGAGACAACCACTTGTACTCAAAATGTTTCAAATATACTGGGATTTTCCTCAACAATGACAAAATGAAATTGAAAGCGTAAAGAAAAAGTTTTAATTGATTCTGAAAATTAGAGGATGTCACAACTACACTCCTAATTTTTTAGCTCTAGAGTTGTCTATTTGGTGAAAATTATGAAGAAAAAAAAACTTTATAACTTTCTCATACGAACTTAATAAGAATTATTAGACCATCTGAGTTCTCCCAATCACAAATATGACCTACAAAAATCTAAAAAAAATCACATGCACCTAGATTTTTGTAGATGTTAACCTGGGAAAAAATTATTTTAAAAAAAAATCAAAAAAGAAATAAAAAATCGCAAGCCATGTAGATTTTAGCAGGTGGTGACCTGTGAAAATCTCAAAAAAATCGCAGACCACCTAGGTTTTCGCAATTAGCCTCCTGCAAAAAATATGGCTATTATGGTCATTTCTAAGTTATTATTTTTTTTTTGCTATTTTGTGGAAAAACTTTAGAAAAACAAGAGAACAAATAAATTTAACCTAATTTTAGGATTTTGTTCCAAGATTTAGCAAAAATTAATGTCTAGGTTTAGTTCATGAGTTTTTTTTAATGGAAAGAATTAAAAATTACCAAAAAGGAAGATAATAGATAATATTTCTTCTTAACTTTTTTTTTGTTAAATGTAACTTGAACATTGAAGACCTGAAAGATGTGTGTGGGAATTTGGAATATGACAGAGCATTTAGCCAAAAGCGTTAGACTTTTCCAAATGCATTCATGGCATGCCTACCTTAAGGAGCATGCCAAATACGCTCGTGGCCAAACCAGATACATTGTTGATGCACCGAGATGCTTTAGATCTTCGTGATTTCTAAGGAATTAGGTTAACAAAAATGGGGTGGAGGATTCTTTGCTTTATACTGATTTCATGAATTTTGGTTTGGTAATCGTATCTTCAGATGATAACCTGATCACCATGATATCCGAATAAACTGGAAGGATGGAGAATGAAGAAAAGGGTTTGAATCATACCGATAAATATCGGTTGTTTTAAATTTGTATACAATGTCTAAAATACCCCTATGAATGGTTTTATATTATCTTGGTTAAATGGTTTCAATTTAATTACAAGAACGCTTTATCCAATTTTATCCCTTCACACTGTAAATGCAAATACACCCTAACAATATTTGTAATTCATATTTAATGCGAACCAATGTTTTAAAAAGCTCGCCATGGCGTGTCATGACTCAAATGTTTGTATTTGCCGCCAAACTTTGACAAAATGCCGTCTTAAGTCACATATGTATATAAAAATGAATAATATATATATATATATATATATATATATATATATATATATATATATATATATATATATATATATATATATACAAAATGGTCGCCTTAAGTCACGCTTTACAAACGACATGACTCGCCACGACTTAAAAAAGCTTGAGACTTGACATTTCCGCCAAGTCACGTCTTACGTTATTTAGAACCTTGATACGTCCCTCCATCTCTCTCCTTATATATAAGTCATCAAAAACAAATTTCATATGACATTGGGTTAGTAAATAGTCCCCAACAACTTTGGGTACATCCATCCAATCTATGAAACATGTGGTTCCAAAAAAATTGTGTATTTTTGGAGTAAGGCATTGTAATACCTTGCGAACACTACATGCGACTCCTTCGACTTCGAGGTTCATTTGTTGTGAAAAATGAATAAAATAAAAAATCAAATAAAAGAAATAATAACATCAATGAAAATATCATATTTTCGGAAATCTTATTGAGAACATCGTATTTTCACAAAAAAAAAAAAAAAAAAAAAACTACAAAATACCATATTTCATCATAAAGACTTAATTTTTGAATAAATTTTAGAATGAGATTGTGATATCGGCTAAATTTGGCTTTATTTATTATTATATTATTGTTGTAATAATATGATTTTATCGGAATTCTCCAATTAAATCATAAATAAGTGAATTCTCAGTGTTAATGTTGGCGGGGAGAAAATGCAATAGAAATGAATAGTGACAATCACGACGGCAGCCCCCACAATCACCATTCGCAACCTCAGCAGCAGCGCCGCCCACGAGGCTTCGCTGCGGCAGCGATGGGCATCTCCACCATTACCACAACGATCAACACCAGTCCTAGGGGCGGTAGAAATGAGAGAGAGAAAGAGAAAGAACGAACCAAGCTTCGAGAACGCCACCGCCGTGCCATCACTAGTCGTATGCTAGCCGGTCTCCGACAATACGGCAACTTCCCTCTACCGGCACGCGCAGACATGAACGATGTACTCGCCGCCCTTGCCCGCGAAGCTGGGTGGACCGTTGAGGCTGATGGCACTACATTTCGCCAATCCACACCGTCTTCTAAATTGGTGAACTATTTTTCTTTACTTTCAATTATAATTTCATTTATTAGGGCTCTTATTTCTCTACATGTCAGCATGATTCCATTCATGCCAATTTTATCATCAAAAACAAAAGATCATTTTCATGATCAAATCACCTTTCCTCTCTAGGTCTTACAAGTAATGCTGTACTAACACATGATTTCTCAACAGGGTGTGTATCCAGGAAGGTCAGTAGAAAGTCCAGTATCCAGTAGTTCTTTGAAAAGTTATACAGTGAAAGCATCACTCGATTTTCCGTCATCAGTTCTCAGAATCGATGAGAGCCCATCACCTGCTTCTCTTGATTCTGTTGTGGTCCCAGGAATAGGTACCACAGAATGTGAAAAATACAGTGCCAGCCCCCCTATCAATTCACACGATTGTTTGGAGACTGATCAGGTTTGACCATCTTTGACCCTGCAACTGAAAAACACACTTCCAATTACATGGAAAATCATCTTTGACCCTGCATTTCATCATCGCAGCTTATTCAAGAAGGCCAAATCGTGGAGCAAGGATTAAACTTTTTAGGCACTGCATATGTTCCTGTTTATGTGATGCTTGGAGTAAGTGGTTTGTTATCTCTAATAGTTTTGATTCCACTCATTATTACCAAACAATCAACAACAAATAAAATTTCAAACAAAATCTTTATACATGATTTCACTGCAGACTGGGTTGATTAACAAATTCTGCCAGTTGATTGATCGGGATGCTGTTAGAAAGGAGCTAAGGCTTCTAAAATCATTGCATGTGGATGGTGTATTTGTGGAATGTTGGTGGGGTATTGTTGAAGCCCAGGGCCCACAAAAATACTGTTGGTCTGGATACCGTGAACTATTCAACATCATCCATGAATTTGAGCTCAAGTTACAGGTATCAACATTTCCTTCATCACTCTTTTGATTCAGTTATCATTGAAAAAAAATCTAATTTCTCCTTCAATTCTAAAGGTAGGGTTAGCATTTCATGAGTATGGAGGGAATGATTCTATTTCTATACCCCTCCCTCAATGGGTTGTTGAAATTGGGAAAGACAACAAAGATATTTTCTTTACAGATCGTGAAGGAAGAAGAAACACTGAATGTCTATCATGGGGTATTGATAAAGAAAGAGTGTTGAAAGGAAGAACTGCTGCTGAGGTGTATTTTGATGTGATGAGAAGCTTCAGAACAGAGTTTGATGACATGTTTGTTGAAGGTCTTATTACTGGTGTTGAAATAGGAATTGGTGCCAATGGAGAGCTTAAATATCCTTCTTTTTCAGAAAAAATGGGATGGAGGTATCCTGGTATTGGTGAGTTCCAGGTATATATATACTTAATTACCATTTTGATTAGTGTAACTAACAAAAAATTAAATTTAATATTAATACCCATCTAAGACACAAATCTTTTTGCAGTGTTACGATAAATACATGCAACAAAATTTAGTCAAATCTTCAAGTCTTCGTGGTCAAACATTTTGGGGTAGAGGACCTGAAAATTGTGGTGACTACAATTCGAGTCCACAAGAAACTGGTTTCTTTTGTGAACATGGTGATTATGGAAGCCATTATGGGAGATTCTTCCTTCAATGGTATTCCCAGTTATTAATAGATCATGCCAATACAATCCTCTCTCTTGCAACCCTAGCATTTGAAGAAATACAGATACTTGTTAAGGTAAATAGTTTAGTAAAAATCTTGAAATTTACTATATGAGATTCACTCATATGAAATTTTTGTCTAGATTCCAGCTGTTTATTGGTGGTATAGATGTAAAAGCCATGCAGCTGAGTTGACAGCTGGATATTATAACCCTGATAACCATGATGGATACTCCAGACTTTTTAAGGTTCTTAAGAAACACTCGGTTGCAGTGAAGTTTGTGTGTCCAGGATCGAATCTTTCTAGTAAAGAAAATCATGATCCAGAAGGGTTGACTTGGCAGGTTGTTTGTTGACTTTTTTTTTTTGATTTTTATAATGATGTTATAGAATAAATCTTTATTGATTTTGATAAGTTTTTTACAGGTATTGAATTCAGCTTGGGAGGAAGGTTTATGTGTAGCTGGTGAAAATGCGTTTCCATGTTTTGATAGGGAAGTGTTGATGAGATTACTTGAGACTGCAAAACCGAGTAATGATCCGGATCATCATCATTTTGTGTTTTTTAATTATAAACCACCATTTCCCATTTTGCCCTTGCTTGATACAACATTATGCTTCTCAGAACTTGACCAGTTCGTTAGATGCATGCATGGTACATACTACATCTTTCTCAACCTCTTGTTTGATTTTTTTTTTTTTTTTTTTTATTATTTTTTTTTTTTGCTTTAAGTTTTTGATATTTTTTTTGTAGGAGAAAATGTGGGAACAGAAATGTGAAATGTGAAGAAGACAATTCTTGATAACCTGATCTGATGATTTGCTAAAAGTAACTTTATCGCCACCAAATTAACCAACCCATAATGGATATATATTCCAAAACGCCAATAACTTTTTACTACAAAGAAATATTTTAAATATATTGTTTTGTAAATTTATTTTTTTGATTGAAAGAAATTGTGTTTGAAGATGATCACAAGATTGAAAAGTATTTTCATTTGATTTTTATGAAATATGTAACCAAAATCTCCACATTATTAAAAGAAATGTAGAACTTTGCGATGTGTTAGTGTTTACTAAACCTAACGTTACACCATATAATCAAGATAAATGGATCGTTGTTTTATGATAAATGGTCATTATGTGGTAACCCTTGATTTATTTAGAAAGAACCAAAATAACTCAATGGAAATGTATACACCATTAGAAAGTAGAAACGTGTAGAATCAAATGTCGTTTTGTGTCGATCAAATTATCTGAAATAAAAGCAATTTGATTAATCCTCGTTTTATGCATGGATGGGGTACACGTTTACGTTGATTAGGGATTGAATATCGTATTTTATATGTATGTCAGCTTTACATTTGTTCGATGAACAACACATCAAGTTTCCCGCAACACGAGTTGACAGGTTCAACCACCATTTTTTCCGAATCTATACTCGATAATAAAATTAATCAAAGATCAAACTTTTGCCACTTTCAGTGGATTCACTCTGATTTTCAGCAACAATTGAATTGAAACCCAAAAAAGCTTCAGCCTTTTCATTTTCATGGTGAAAATGAAACTTTCTGCAACTTAACTTTTTTGTAGCACCACTGGCCTTGCACCTTTTTCCAGATCTGGTCTCCAATTTCACCATACAAATCAATAATCCAAGGATTCAAATCCACGATTCATTCTCCGTTTTTTCCTAACTGATCCAACAATGTCGAAGAACTCAAACGCCGGTTATGGCACACTCCCCACCAGCACCGCCCCCACCACCGCCAATGCCTGCACCGATCTACCGCTGCCGCTACCGCTACCGATAACTCCTAATACACTGATTGCACGTGCCAGGTTCCACACCGAAAACTTCATCGCCAGGCGTCGCCCATGGCGAGAATTTTTCAACCATTCCGCCGTTACTCGGCCACTAAGCTACGACGACGCCACCCGTCGAGTCAAACGGAACCTCAACTACTTCCGGGTGAATTACGCCATGGTTATCCTCCTCATACTCTTCCTCAGTCTGATTTATCAACCAGTCTCGATGATAACCTTTTTGATCGTATTTGTTGGTTGGTTTTTCCTTTATTTCTTCCGTGATCCCCGCAGTCCAGTTGTGATTTTCAACCATGTTTTTGATGATCGTGTTGTGTTAATGACCCTGAGTTTGTTAACGATCTTCGCATTGGCTTGCACTGACGTCGGAACGATCCTATTGGTGGCGTTATCTGTTGGGGCTGCTGTTGTCGTGATACACGCCGGAATCAGGGGCACCGATGACTTGTTTTTGGATGAACAAGAGGCCGGCGATGGAGGTTTGGTTTCTGTCGTTGGTAACAAGTAGAACTTACGATTCAAATTCATCATATCAAATCATGGGCAAATTGTTTTATTTATTTTTTCTTCAGATTCTTGATTGATTAGGACATTAGTGTTGTTTTTTTTTCCACATCTGTTCGATTACTGTTGAGTTCTTTTGTTGAAGTTTGGATATGGAGCTTGTTTATGTTTCATCTTGTTTCCATATTTGATAATTTTTTTTGACTGAGTGGAAGGATTTGAAAATGGAATTCATAAAGCTATATCCTATAATTTTTTGACTGTGTTCATATTATAAATTATATTTTACCGTGTAATAATTTTTTTTTGTGGAACACACCGTAAAAGCAAATAAAAACCTTTATTTGTGAGAAACACTTGATAGTTGATACTTGATAGCCTGTAGTTGAAGCTGAAAGTTGTATTTATATTTGTATAAAAATATTTAGTTGTAAATTTTTAAATATGTAAAGTTACATAAATGACATGTGAAAGATAGAAACATATTTTTTTATGGATGACCTACTAATTTTGTTATAACATGCATATATTTTTTAAGCGCTATCCAAAATAAAATTTTGTATTATGAGTTTTTTTGTTATAAATTAAAAGTTTTAAACTTATACTTTTAATCAATTTTATAAATTAAAAGTTTTAAACTTGTACTTTAAAACAATTTTTTTAATTGGACTTTTAAAATCTAAAATCTAAGACTTCTGTGAGATCTCAAAAATTCATTACCAAACGAAGCAACGATGATTTTTACAAGATTCTATGTGCATTTGTGTCTATTTAAAAGTACATAATATTGCGATTTACTTTGGTGTTAGACACTTAATTCTTGAAATCATGTGTCTGCTTTTTTATATATATATTTTTAAAATCGCATCTTTTGTATGGGATTTCAGGAAACAACAAACTAAGTCCATTCATTGATGTTTCTAATTGATAACATTCAAAAAAATTAAAGTTTCTGACCACAACTTTTAAAAATGACGTTGTCCCATTTTTTATTGATAGAGAAATTTGTTTACTTGCTTGAAGAATCTTATTATGAAAGAAATGAGAAAAGTAACGTTACAAGAAAACATAAGTTTGCAAGGATTGTAAACAAAAATATTGAAGATGGGTGGAAAAAAAAAGAAACAAAGTGATAATGTTAAATTCTTTGATTAGGAGGGATGATTATGCCTTTACCAACATTGTTTATCATTTTAGACTTAATGACTATTTTTCTAAGATTTGTATATATTTGTGTAATTCGTGTGGAAAGAAGATAAACAATGGCCTCTCCCAATAAATCCTACTAATATTATTTTTATGTAGAATATGAATCTTTTTTGTATGCATATATTCTTTCTTATTTATTATAACACTTTCCTAGATATTGATAATGAAATATCATCCATTATCCATTATGTGTGGTGATTTTATCAAACCTAGACGTTTTCTTGCCAAAAGATAAAAGGCATGAATGGGAGTAGACTTGCCCTCGGTTTTGATAATTCTCATTGTTGACATTAATGATAATTCTAGACATTGATAAAATAATTTATTATGTATAACTATTTTATAAAAATGTATAACTATTTTATAATCATATACTATTATGAAAGAATCGAACCTATAACTCATTCACATTTTATTGAAATTAGTTTGTAATAAGTAATTATTAGAAAGGTTTGCCATGATTTTACTGTTTTGAATGTTCAAAAAATACTATCTTTGGTAATTTATGAAATACTAAATAAACAAAGAGTAAGGTTGGAAATCCAAGTCAGCTAGTTAGGACAAGACAAATGTCAAAACTGAAAAACAAAACAATATGTAAAAAGTAAAGACCATACAACAATTGTCATAGACAAAACAAAGAACCGTTGTAATCTTTTTGTATTATTATTATTTTTTAATAATTAATAAGATAATCGAATAGACGAATACAAGTTGAAAATTGTTGCAGCTAGATAAAATAAAAAGAGTGGGTAAAATCCATACAACAATTAAGATTAATCAAAAGAAAAAGTGAACAACTACCTATAAAAAACCACAGAAGATGTGAAAATATTAGCATGTATACAACGATTTTTATAAAAGAAGTACATGTAGTTTTCGATATAAATATGTCGATCACGATATGTAACACATCTTAATTAAGAGCAATGAAAAGGGGGTCTAAGGAAGGATCAAAACCTCAAAACAAACTACAACATTAATATAATTTAAATTAAGTGTTATCAAATCTCAACGTAATCAACATTATTCTACAATCTACACCAAAAAAATTAGTATTTCCAATGCTCAATAGTCATTAATCAACCGGACTTGTGCCACCTTTTCAAAAATTCATCCACGTCTATTTAAATTCGATCCTGAAATTCGTCCATTGAGATATAGATAATTTCATGAAAACCAGTTTAGTTTAAAAATTTTTGGTTCTTTGATTCTTTTTTTTTTTTACAAAACAAAACCACTACAACAGATTTTGAATTTTATACAAATCTTTATTATAGTTTGAAATTTATTCGGTTTAACCATCCAAATAATATGTCTTCACAATATAGTTTGAAATTTATTTATCAAAAGCACCTCCAAGTGGAGAAATAATACTTCGTTCGTTTTTTGCAATTCATTACTGAGAAATACCTACAAATCCTTATAGTGTTTTTTTTTTTGGGAAAAAAAACAACAAAACCACTAAGTGTAAACTACACTCGTTTTTATGGAATTTGACAAATATATTTTTTAGAACTAACACAAACTATTTAAATCCTAGTCATAAGTTGCACATTTGTACCTTTGTCCATTACGTCCCCTTAATGGAAAGACATATTTTCAAACATCTTATATATTATATCTTATAATATATTATAAAACATATTAATCATATCTTCAATTTTAAGAGGTATAAGTTACAAAATTTTTTGTACAAATCAATTATGTATAAATAATTTATTAAAATCTGTCAAAAGTTTAAAGACTTGAATTAAGGAAAGTAATTAAGAAATTCAATTTGGAGCAAAATAAAAATTTTAAAATATTAAATTAATACATATAAATTAATTTATATTTCATAAACTAGACATAAATATCAATTAATTTACATTAATAGTATAAATAGACAATATAAATATAATGTATAAACATAAATATTTTAGAGAAAAATGGAATTTTTTATGGGGCAATTACTAATCTAGCCAAATTAAGGAAGTCATTAGCAATTTATAGCCAAAAATTAGTAAATGTCCAATTATAGCCCACGAAACCGTAGGTTTCGATATTCGTCTACTATTTCGCCAAATCGTCTACTGTTTCGTGTTTTGTATAAAAAAAAATTCATTTTTAGGATACAAAACCGTAGGTTTTTTAAAACCTACAGTTTCCTCTCGAAACCTACGGTTTCCCAAACCGTAGCTACGGTTTTGGGTGAAAAAATACGTTTTTTTTTTATTTTTATTTTTATTTTTTAAATCTACTGTTTTGGGGGTTTTAACTACTGTTTTGGGGAAACCGTAAGTTTTCGAGAGGAAACCGTAGGTTTTAAAAAACCTACGGTTTTGTATCCTAAAAATGAAAAAAAAAATTTATACAAAAACGAAACAGTAGACGATTTGGCGAAACAGTAGTCAACCTACAGTTGACTACTCTTTTGTGGGCTATTTTTGGCTAAATGGTTTTTTTTGGCTAATTTTTGTTAATTAATTAAGGATTTTGGCTAGATTTGTATTTTCCTAATTTTTTATTACATAATAACCAATATTAAAATCTAATAATTATTTCACTGTAAGAAACTATAAGAAACTATTCATAAAAAAACTATTTTTCCACCAACGTTTTATACGGACACACATCTCGTATAAAACGAATAGGTGTGAGATCACTTTTATTTGACTAATAAAAATTAGAAAAGAAAAAGAATTTGATAAAGTTGTCATGTAGTAATTATGAAATCATGTCAATAAAGTTTTCATATAATACAAAAAACACTATTTAATTTTGTTTAGTATAAAAATACCAATAAACTTTTATATATATATATATATATATATATATATATATATATATATTATCATTTTGTTAAAAAAAAAACATATTCTCATTGTCGGCTATAATAGGTTCAACTAATTGACAACTATTTTATGTGAAAATGAGTTAGGATAGTAACAAAGTTTCAAAATTGCAAAAAAAACATTATTTTACTTTGTTCATTACAAAAAAAATACTAACAAACTACAAGATATGGGGTGTTAAAACTGAAGGTTGTATTTTTTTTTGTAACATGTTATATGTATTCAAAGCAAAAAAAACATATTTATAAATGGAAAACTGTTTAATTAAACATCGCATTTACGTTTTAAAAAATGTTATTTCTTTACATATGTTATTTTTGCTTATTTATACGATTTAAAATGTAAAATACGGTTTTTAGAAGCATATATATATATATATATATATATATATATATATATATATATATGTTTTTTAAAAGTATAAATACATTTTTAGCAGTATGAATACATATTTTTACATTTTTAGAAGTATAAATACGTATTTATATATTTTTTAAAATGTAAATACATATTTATACTTCTATAAAACGTATTTATACTTGTAAAAACATATTTTACGTTTTAAACCGCATAAATGTGAAAAAAAACATATATTACAAAATAACATTAATGTATAATTGAACATTCTCTTTGTATATAAATACGTTTTTATGCATGAATATATAAACTATGAAAAAATTATAATTAATATAAAAACGTAAAACTTAAAAGTTTTCTTGTGAATTTTATTTCAATGTAACGTGGAAACCTGAGATCAAGTTAAATGGTCATATATATATATATATATATATATATATATATATATATATATATATATATAGTTTGTAGGTATTTTCTTATTAAAAAAGTTGAATAGTATTTTTTTATATAATTTTAAAACTTTAAAGTTATTTTCCTAAAAAATTTCATATTTTGACCGGAACCTAAACCAAACCCATAAAATAGGTTTTTAGGAAAAATAACTATTGTAGCATAGTTGTTTTTGGTTTTTGTTTTTAGGTTTCACATGAATGCTTTTTAGGTCTTTTTTCCAAAGTTTTTTTTTTTTTTTTTAATTTTTTTATTTCAGACTTTGTATTTTTTTATCAAGTTAAAAAAACAATAACATACTAAAAGTATACTAAAAAACTAATAATAGTTAAATAGATGATCATTACACTCAATTTTAAATAAAAAAATGCTCAAAAAAAAAAAAACAAGTAAATTGACTGTAATTAGAAAACAAACAAAAACTTGCCAACAAATTACTAAAAGTAAACATAAAAAAAAAAAAAAAAGTACCTGAGGATTTGAGGTTGCACAAAAAATGCATCCAAGAGGTTGTTTTAGTTTATATAACTCAGGGACACAGTCACACAGATCTATGCTACACAAACACAGCTGAAAGTTCTTTCCGAGAATAGCATAAAATGTCACAAGCTGCTAAAATATACAGAAGGTCATAAAAAACAACCCAATAATGAATTTAGCAATACAATATACATGACATGACTCAAACAATAGATCTATAAGACTTACATGATTTGAATATACTAAAAAACAGAAAACGATAACAAGCTTCTTTGTATTGAACAAAACAAGTAATACATGTACTAACAGGGATGCAAAACAGTTAAAAAAAATCAAATTTTTTATGCAAAATTAAGCAAAAACCAAAGCTATGTCTAACCAAATGCGAACACAATGCCTCACTAAGCGAAAAGGAGAACCAATCAAGATTTGGTTTTTTCTTGTTTAATCTAGCTCGATCTTAAACTTATGATATCTAGCCTTTATAATAACAGAGAGATTTAGGTAACTTCGATTTTAACCTGGTTAACATGTTCTTCCCCAATTGTTTGCCATTCATATGAACTTTGAACTTCCAAGAATCCAATAGGCATCCAAAGTTGGAAGTGCAGGTCTTTACTTGGAACCAAAAGAGCAAATCATTTAACAGCTAAACGCTAGCATAAAATTTGATTGATTTACTCAATTAACGACAATATATACAGCTTTTCGTTCCTAGTGAAATCCACAATTCAATGAATATCCACTAAAAATTACCATACCACCAAATCAAATTTTATAGAAGAATGCAATAATTTTCATCAATTTCAAATCGAATTGAAACTGCAGATCCAAATTACCGATGGAGATCGATCTTTTATGAATTTTCCGAATCCAAATCAAAGAAGTCCAGAATCCACCAATATGTTTCCGACAAAATCCGCAACTGCTATCAAACATTCACGACGGTTTCCGATTCAGTTGATGCAAGGCGGGACCGGCGTTCACCGAAATGATTCTCCCTCACAACATTTACGAGTCCTCCGTGAGGTACAACGGCGAAAAACGATCCCGCCGGCGATACCGTTCCCGACCTGCACCAAGCGAATCAGAAAACCGCCGTAACGAAACAAAATTGCCCCGCCCATCATCTATACAAAATCTGTAGCTTTATATCAATCGGATCTATAAATATAAAACCAGTAGATTATAGATCTGCATGTTATGTGAACGTAAATTTCCAGAGAGAGAGAGAGAGAGAGAGAGAGAGGAAGAAGAACCCTATCTTTGAGTGAGAGGGTATGAAGGTAGGGGAGATGTAGGTTATTTAGAGGGTAAAGAATCCAATGAGATGGTGACACGTGGAGGTGGCAGTGAAGGTCCGGTGAGACGTTGGTAAATTTATCAGGCGGCAGTGGTTGTTGAGTGAATGGAGGGTGGGAGAACGGGGTTCCGTACTGACGAATTGACGAAAATACCCCTTTCAAGTAGCCGGTGGTATAGAAGGGATGACGGGTAGAAGAGTAAAGAGACGTGAAGATACGTCAGAAAAGGTCGGCGTTTGTTTGACCGGAGAATGAAAGTCAAACTTCGGATTCGGTATTTCTGCATCCTTGTTAAAATCCAAGAGCGTAAGATAAATAAAATATATAAAAAAAAATTAGACTTTTGTGGTATCATATCCCAGTTCTTTAAAATTAACCTTTTTTGTTTCACATCATATAATTTGCCTTTTTTGTTTCTTTAAATAGCATAATTTTGGATTGAATTACTTTTGACCATATGATAATTCATCATAATTATAATTTTTGACGACCAAGACATGCGTTTGTTAAAATATAAGCTCGTTGTTCCTTTCAACTGACATGTTCGATTGTGATCTCCCTGTCTTCAACTCATTCTCGTATGTAGTGGAAACGGGATTTGATGTGCTTGCTTCGGCCATGAAAAACTGGATTTTTATTAATGCAATTGTCGATGTGTTGTCGCTTTTAATTACCATTTTTTGTATTTTTGGAAAGGGAACTTCCCTAACGAGGGTTTCCGGGCCAGCTTTCGCGTACCGACTAATCCTCCGCTGTAAACATGAGGCTTTGCCTCCTGCCCTGGAGTCACTGCAGGCGAACCTTCATTTTTTGTACTTGAGAACCAATTACTTCTCCCAAAAGATCTCGTAGCCAAACTGCTTGACAACTTGTTGTAGAAGCACACTTCTTGTACTTCAGAACCAGTTACTTCTCCCAAAAGATCTCGTAGCCAAGCTGCTTGACAACTTGTTGCAGAAGCAGCCATATACTCAGCTTCACAAGATGATAACACCACTGTTTCTTGCTTTTGATAGCACCATGTGATTGGTGATTCACAAAAGTAAAATACATGCCCGGTGGTACTTCTTCCATCATCTTGATCAATGTTGTGTCTGCTATCACAATATCCAACCAGTCTTTCTAGATTATTGCGACTGTAACGTATCCCATATCTGATAGTTCCTTTTACATATCTTAATATTTGTTTTATAGCGGCCATGTGTGACTTCTTTGGAGTTTGCATGTAACGACTTGCTATGCCAACTGAGTAAGCTAAATCAGCCCTTGTTTGAAGCAAATATCTCAATCTTCCAACTAGGCTTCAATATTCCATTGCATCCGTGTCTTCCTCGCCTTCTCCTTTTGAGAATTTTGCATTTGGATCCATTGGAACTAGAGTAGGATTACAGTGATACATTCTCGCGTCCTTGAGTACCTTTTTTGCATACCCTTCTTACGTTATTAGTATGTTATCCATATTTTGATATACCTCTATTCCTAGGTAGTATCGTAATATTCTAAGATCACTCATGTCAAAATTCGTTGCCATTGCTTGCTTGAACTTGTTTATAATTAACACGTTCGTTCCTGTAACGATCAAGTCATCAACATACACTCAAACTAGGATTAGATAAGATTCTATCTTCCTTTGGTATACAACTTGTTCTTGCACGTACCTTTGGAACTTAATATTTTTAAGAATCCCGTCCAACTTCATGTTCCACGTTCGAGGAGCTTGACGTATATAACGCTTTTATGAGCTTGAATACGAAATTCTTTTTTATGATTTCCTTGTTTTTCGAAACCTTCAGGTTGTTCTACATATCCTTCCTCTTGCAATTCGCCATGTAGAAATGCAGATTTTACATCGAGATGATGTAGCTCACAACCTTTTGAAGCAGCTAGTGCTATTAACATTCTAACGGTTTCGATTCATGCTACCGATGCAAAAACTTCTTCAAAATCGATACCGTGTTCTTGGAGATATCCTTTTGCTACAATTCTAGCCTTGTACTTGCTAATTAAGCCACTTGCATCTCCTTTTTACTTTATGGACCCATTTCAAACCAATAATGGTTGTGTTGCTTGGTCTTTTTACAAGTCTCCAAGTTCCATTCTTTTCAATAGAGTCGATTTCTTCTTCCATTGCTTTTACTCATAATGGATTCATCTTGGCTTCATGATAGGTTGTCAGTTCATCTTCATTGAGAGCCAGTAGTAGCTCATGATTCTCTATGAAAAAATCCACTTCGAAATCATCATATCTTCTAGGAAATTATGTGTTGCGATTTGACCTTCGTAGTTGTGGAGCTTCATCTTATACACCCATTGGAGGTGACATCGATTGTGGTCTCGACTCACTTTCTTCACCATGCTCAGTTTCGTTTGTAACTTCGTGGGCTTCACTCACTACCGATCCACTTCTAGTGTCAACCAACTTCGACCAATGAACCTAAAACATGCCGAGTTTTTGTGTAGTCTCGTCTTCTATTTCCCAACTCCAACTTGAGTTTTCATCAAATATGACATCTCGTGACACCGTGATTTTTTTCAGCTCTGGATCATATAAACGATAAGCTTTGGAACTGGGTTCAGACCCAAAATACACCATTTTTTTGGATCGATCGTCTAGCTTCTTTTGGTGAGGAGTTGTGATTTTTACGTAAGCTAGTGTCCTAAAAATTCGTAAGTGTTCAATATTAGGCTTGCGGTGATAGAATTTCTCATATGGAGTCGAATTCCTTAGAGGTTTTGTTGGTAGCCTATTTATAATATAGGTTGCATGTCGAATTGCCTCTCCCCAAAGAAAGTTTGGGACATTTTTGGCTTTTAGCAAGCTCTGTGTCATCTCGAGGAGTGTACGATTTCTTCTTTCTACCACCCCATTTTGTTGTGATGTGTATGGAGTCGTGAGGTGTCGTATCACACCTTCGTCTTCACAAAGCTTGTTGAATTCATGTGAAGTGAACTCTCCTTCTATGTCTGTGCGAAAAACCTTAATAGATTTTTCGCATTCTTTTTCAACTAATGTCTTGAATCTTGAAATAACATATGCCCTCGCTTTTTTTTTTCTTTCATAAGATAACTCCACATAAACCTTGAGTAATCATCAATAAGTACGAAGATATACCTATTTCCGACAATAGTTGATGGTGATATCGGCCCGCAAAGATCTCCATGCACGAGTTCTAGGACATTCTCGGACTCGATATGAAGAATTTTTCGAAAAACTGCTTCGTGTTTGTTTTCCAACTAAGCATGACTCACAAAGTTGATTTGATTCGGTGATGGAGGGTAGTCCTTTGATAAGTTCCTTTTTTTTACATAGCTGAAATATTATCAAAGTTGGTATGCCCTAGTCTAGCATGCCATAGCCACGATTGCTCACTAAGACGTGTGTGTAAGCAAATTGGCTTTCCAACTTTGATTTTTGTTTTGTAGAGACGATTCAAGGAAAGTTTTACTTTAAATAGAAGAATATTTCAGCTATGATAAAGGTGTAGATAATCACCTTTCATTGACACGTCACACCCAATTTCGGTTGCTTGTCCTAAACTGATAATATTAGTTCTAAGTTTCGGAATATAATATATATCAGTTAATAATTTTTGGCTTCCTTCTTCACCCTCGAACAAAATAGAACCTTTGCCATGTATCTCGAAAAAATATTCATCACCAAATTTCATTTTACCTCTAATTCTTTCATTAAGTTTGGTAAAGAAAGATAGATTACCTATCATATGATTACTTGCACCGTTGTCCAGGTACCAAGTATCGTTGCTGTTTTCTTGATTCTCAAATTTTCTTGGTATGACACCTTCTTCATTCAAGAAAGTTGTCTCGTAGAGGGTTTGAACCATAAAAAATGTGGATCATGATTTTCAAATTCAGATACATGCACTTCTTCTTTCTTGGTTTTTCGTTCCGGACATTGTGATGCAAAGTGACCAAACTTGTCACACCTATAACATTACACTTTGGAGCGATCCTTATTCTTTCCTTTTGACTTTTCAGAATCTCCATTATTTGAGGTTGTGGTTCAATTTTGTTGATAGGAATTGTTGTGACGACCTCCACGTCCTCCTCGTCCCCCACCACGACCTCCTCGACCACCACAACCCGATTCTCCACCTCGAGAAGAAGTCTCGGTTTTGTTGAACAAGAGTTTGTTTTGTTCGTTTATTGGCTCACTTTCTCGAATGCGTTCTTCGTAAGCTTTCAAGCGTCCAACCACGTCTTCGAATCCAATCGTCTTTAGATCTAGGACGTGTTCGATTGAAGCAACAATATGGATAAACCTTCTTGGTAAACTTGTAAGAAATTTCTTAACAAGTTTGCTTTTGGATATTGTGTGACATCCCCATTTTCACCGCCAGAAAAGGCCGATTTTGTTTATGCTTTATAAAAATCAGAGTACCTCTTTTAATGAAAATGTTGCGGAATTTGTTCCCAGAAAAACATGATAAATACGTTATCAAAGCATTTCCGAAGAAATGTATTTTTATTCATTTTAAAACATTGGGATGTCATCGTCAATACATAAACATAAGCATAAACAGAACTTACATTCATTTACACTAGTGATCTACATCTCTTTTAAATCTCTCAGTGTAATGTAACTTCATATTGACACCTGTGATACAAATAAACTGAGTGGGTCAGGTTGGGAAACCTGGTGAGTACATAGGGTTTTCAACCCACAATAATATAGTTATTATGTTTAATCATCAAACAATTAACCCAATTACCCATCCCCATTATCTTATTTACTCTTAAAGATCTACCCTAAGAATCAACTATTTCTTGTTCATTCGTTCCTAAGGATCATCCTAAGGAATAGGCACGAAATCCATCATTGCCAGGGTTTACTCCACGGGCACTAAATCCATAGTTGCCAGGGTTTGCTCAACATGCACTAAATCCATAGCTGCCAGGGCTATTTCGTTTATCAACAGTATCGTTTCCGAGAATCCACTCGCAATACATGTCAATGGGTTTTTATCTCGTTTATCGAAAGTATCGTTTCCGAGAATCCACTCGTAATACATGTCAATGGGTTTTTAGAGTACATCTGGTGAATACACAGTTCAAAACACCTACAGGTTGCGAGCCTGCTAGTGTCCACTGGACTGTCTAGAATAGTCCGTGGTTGTCATCCATACTCTGCTGAATGACGGGGCCAACACATGGGTAAAAGGCTTCTCTCATGGTTTACCTCTCACCCTTATCTCATGGTCTATATCACTTCTCATCATTTTATTTTTGTCACACAACAACTATTTCATCTACCCATGTTTTACCCAACACATTTTGTAGATATAAAATACATATACAGTTTAAATCATTTAAAACATGTATAAAAATCTTTCACCCAGCACAGACGGCAAGTATACAGACAATATGCACACATAGCACGTACTTTATATTAAATACTTCATATCTATGTGTAAGATGAAAGGGACTATGCACTCACCTGAAAGGTGGTGACTCGAAACTCGGACAACGCTTCGTTATCTCAAAACAATTTTCCCTTGACAAAACCTAGTATCAATATCACTAGGGTTTAGTCTAACGTTAACCGAGACTAATTAATAGTCTAGCTATTATTATTATTATTATATAAGCGTTAAACAACACTATATAACTCATAATAATAGGTCAAATAATTATTATAAGGTCCTAATAACATTACTATATTAAAACATAAGCTATACTAAAGATAGGTTAGGCGTAACGCACTTACAACGGGTTTTTCTCAAAAACCGGGCTTCGCCGGAGCAACGTTCCCTAGCCGAATGGCTCCTTTCTCGGGACTCCGGGAGCCTCGGGGCTTCCTTCGGGTGCTAGGGAGGTTCCCTAGGCTTTTTGGGGGGGTTTAGGGGCTAGAGAGAGGTTCTAGAGAGAGAGAGAAGAGGTTGGAATGGTGTGAAGAATGAGGGAACCCGACACCTCTATTTATAGGCTGGAAAACAGCTCTACTCGTCGAGTCCATGCCACATGTCACCTTCTGGTGGCTTGCCTTGGGGAGAAAGCCTTGGCCATAATCAGCCACGTCACCCCTTTTGCAGCAGTACCCTGCCGACTTCTAAACCCCGTAACTTTCGCATACGAACTCCGTTTTCGACGTTCTTTTTTTCCACGCGTAGGTAAAAACAAGATCTACAACTTTCATTTAGACTCCATCGGTTAATTCTCGACCAATTATAAATTTAACAGTAGGATGAGATTAGACTGTTAAATGACCACGAAGAATTCGTAACTCCTTCATACGGACTCCGTTTTCGTCTGTCTTTTTACCGTTGAGTTCCTATTAATGAGATATTTAACTCTCATTTAGGTTGCATAACCAAAAACCGCTCGAACTAAAATTCGAGTTTCAGGTCGTGCACTGCTATGCCAAATCCTAGAAAATTCATAACTTCCTCATACGAAGTCAGATTTGGGCGTTCTTTTTATGGATGTTCTCGGTTTAACATATACTACAACTTTTGTTTAGATCACTAAGGCTAAAAAGTACTCCATTGTAAATTCACTATTTACGTCTCCCGGTGTCGTGCCGGTTTTGCCGAAAAACTTCGATGAGCCATAACTTCTTCGTTATAGCTCGGATTTCGGCGTTCTTTATATGTACGGAACCTTTGAGACATATTCTACAACTTGGTTAAGATTATTAATTCTAAATAATATTTTGTCGAAAATTCGTTTTTGACCCCTATTATCTCTAAATTGACTAGCCCGGATCTACGGGCGTTACATATTGTTTCTCCAAGAGAAGTAGAATTTGATGAGATGCCAGATAATTGACTTGCAAACTCATCGATTGTACTTGATTCCTTCATCTTCAAGTTATCAAATTCGTTTATTAGGGTTTGTAAACGAGCTTCTCTTACCCTGTCTGCTCCAAGGTGGTGAATTTTGATGGCTTCCCAAATCTCCTTTGCCGTACTCATCATGTTGACTTGCAATATTAAGTCTTAGGGGATTGCTTGGAATAAAACTGCAATTGCTACATTGTTTCTCTTGATATCCGTCGTTCCTGGATCAACAATGTCCCAAACTTGGTGAACATTGAAGATTACTTCCATACGGATTTCCCAGACAGTGTAGTTAGTCTCCGTGAGCATTGGAATGAGGAATGAGAATGATGAATTCTCCTTCGTTCCGTACGTGCCTGGATCCACTGGACCTGTCATGCTGGGTGGATCAGTTTTCTCCTTCTAGCTTTGATACCAATTGAAAGACAATTGATATGCAGAAAAAATAAGAACACAAAAATTGAAAGGAATAAACTCTTATTGTAATATAGAAAATAACTCAAAACTGGATTACAATCTCTCATCTCTTGCTCTGTAACGCCCCATTCCTGGTATGTAATTTAAATATTGAATTTCCTTTCTTAAGGGTTACTCGACGAGTCAGTAGCCCCGACTCGTCGAGTAGAAGTGGGATTGCACATGGACTTAGCGGGGCGACTCGACGAGTCCATTCCCGACTCGGCGAGTCTGCAAGTCTGGATGAGACCCTAATTCTTAGGGTTTGTACCCTATTTAAACGTCATTATAGCCCCCATCCCAACCTCCAGCACCTCTAGAACGTTCCCCCTCAAAACCCTAGCCCCCATTGGTGAGTTTCAGTGATTCCTTCTTGATTTTGAGTGATTTTGTGTATTCTTGGAAGTGTAGAAGAGAAGGAAAGAGAGAAGGTGCAAAGGAGAAGAAGGAGATCCAGAAGCTAGCTTCCATTTACTACTTTATCTGGTAATAAAGCCTCTACCTTGTTCATTTTCCTAGTAGATCTTCATATATGCTTGTTTTGCCACTTTTGGGACATTTCAAGGTCCAAACTCGAGATTGGAGCTCCCTTAGGGTAGTGAACTATAGATCTGGACATCATTGAGCTCCAGGAGCTAAAAGTAGCTACCTTTATGCAATCAAGGCCTTGTTCCAAACCCTAGATTCCCATTTCTAGCTTATTTTGGTGTTTTAGCTTCATACCTTTATGCATGCACGTAAAGTTGGCAACTTTACGTGTTATATTAGCCCTAGAAGCTCAAATCTATGAATTGGATGCACTGGAATCGATTAAAATCAACTGTATAGTGAAGACATGCATAGGACTCGACGAGTCGTTCATCGGACTCGGCGAGTCGGATCGCAAACCCTTGATTTCCCCGATTTGAGAGTTGTGAGTTGAATCAGGGAGTGGAAGAGGACTCGGTGAGTTAGAACAAGGATCTGGAAGTGGAGGGACTCGACGAGTCTACGCCCCGACTCGGCGAGTCGAGTCGCGAGTTAGAGAATTGTGAGTTAGGGAACTCGGCGAGTCCATAGTAGGACTCGGCGAGTAGAGTCAACCTGGAAGTTTGACTCTGACCAGGAGTTTGACTTTGACCAGGGGGTAAATTGGTCGTTTACTCAATGAGGAATCATCAGTTGATTCAGAATGTTATGTGATTGTAGCCGGGGAGTCGCCGAAGCAGCAAACAAGGATTTCTCACTCGGGATATCAGCAGCCAGTTATACGAGGTGAGTTCTCCTTCAGTAGGAACAGGTCTACGGCACCAAGGTCGGCCCGTAGTATGATATGATAGTAGCTGAGTGTGGGCGAGGCCCGTATCCTATCTTAGCAGAGTGTGGGCGAGGCCCGTATCTCATAGTAATAGTTGACTAGGATGTATGAACAGTAGATTAGCTTTACATGTTGTCTGAGTGATACTTGTATGTTGGGTTTAGTAGTTGAGTGTGGGCGAGGCCCGTATCTCATCATAGCCGAGTGTGGGCGAGGCCCGTATCTCGAAGTAGCTGAGCATGGGCGAGGCCCGTACCTCAGAGATAGTGGAGTGTGGGCGAGGCCCGTATCTCCTAGACAGTGGAGCGTGGACGAGGCCCGTATCTCCTAGATAGCGGAGTGTGGGCGGGGCCCGTATCTCCCAGTTAGCGGAGTGTGGGCGAGGCCCGTATCTCCACGAGTGTGGGCGAGGCCCGTATCTCCTAGTTGCATGCTATGTGTAGATTGTATGTGGTAGATTGGGGAGACTCACTAAGCTTCGTGCTTACTGTTTTCAGTTTTGGTTTCAGGTACTTCCACTAGCACTGGGAAGGGCTCGGGATGATCGCATGGCACACACCACAGTGTTCAGCCTGGGAGTTAGACTCTGATATTTGGATATGATATTTTGACACGAGATTTGATATGTGACATTTGTTATGATATTTTGAGACATACTACTTATGGTTTTTATTATGATATTGGATATTATGGTTTTCACAATGAATTAAAAATGAAATTTTTAGACTGTATTTTTGAGATGTTTCATGCTCTCTCTAAAATCGATATGATCCTATTTGATCATAAGCATGTATATATATATATATATATATATATATATATATATATATATAATCCTACTTGATTACAACTTGCCATATAAACGACTTTTTTGATCCCTAAGCAAACTAGATTTTCTTGAGTCCTAAGCAACTTCTTAAGACTCCTTGTTGCCTAAGGAATAAACCTTCCTACACCTCATCGTGTATAGAAGAGGTATAATCGGAAATTACTAATACACATTGCGGTTGATGAGGAGACACTACAGTGTGCCGTGAACACAACACCCACCCCCAAATTTTCATTGCGGTATGACCACTGCACTTGAAGCCCTTACCACACCTCTTTTGTTCCGTGTTGTGACTGTTGGCCATTTGTGACCAATTGAAAAAAAAAATAAAAAAATAAATAAAAGTGAGGTGGGGGGGGGGGGGGTATGACATGACGATAACGTGACAATGCGATAGTGTGGTAAATGTGATATGACACCTTGTGGTCTAACTCAAGATCCTTTATATTAGAAAACTTAGTGGCCTATATACCTGGTATACAGGGTTCAATGTTTGAATCTTGGGGTTTTATAAGGAGTTGATCAAACGAAAATATATGACGTACTTCAATAACATATCGTCTAACTCTTATTCACTATCTTTCCAAAAATGGAGAGCCGTAGTTGGAGGTCGGAAACCCAATTTCTATCTTAAAATTAATATTTGAGAAAAACATAAAATATTCTAATTCTATTTATTACGTTTTAAAAAAATAAATAGTTAGCTAAATATTTATAATAGCAATTGATTTCATAGATGACATATTGAAATTAGTAAATTGATTAAGGGACATCGTTTTGGCCAACTCTTTATATAAATGGTCCACATACATAATGCATATATTTCGCATTTTTTTTCTTCACTTTACATGATTCTTTATATAAAAACTAAAAAAAAAAAAAAAAAAGACTCATTTTTTACAAAATTTAAAGCTTTTTTTGATGCTGCTTAAAAGTTCTTTGAAGAATTTTATCATAAAAGAAGTTTAAATCTTTTTTGCAAATCAAATTGAGAATGTATGAATTTTACAGATCTTATTCGTAAAATTATCTAATATTTATTTATTTACTTATTTTTTGTATTTTTACAGGTTAAAACTACCATATAAATATTTTTTTGGTCCTGAAAATGGTCTTTTGAAAATTTTACCACAAAAAAAAATTCAAAAGAATACATATTTTTTTGAGTAAATTACACGAATGGTCCCTATGGTTTGGGGTAAATTGCGCGTTTGGTCACTAACTTATTTTTTTAACTCGGAAGGTCCCTATTATTTGTTTTGTTACGCATTTAATCCCTACTATTTGTTTTTGTTACGCGCTTGGTCCCCATCTTACCTAAAAAGACTATTATTTAAATAGAGAAAAATGATAGGGTATGTAAGGTAAGGTGAGGGGTGAAGTTGGGGGGTGTGTTTATTTAAATAAACTAAAAAAATCAAGGGAAAAATAGTTTTTTTAGGTAAGACAGGGACCAAGCGCGTAACAAAAACAAACATTAAGGACCTTCCGAGTTAAAAAATAAAGTTAGGGACCAAATGCGCAAATTATCTTAAACCATAGGGACCATTCGAGTAATTTACTCTATTTTTTTTAGTTTTTTTTTGAAGTGACCGTGCATATTCACATGACATCTTTATTTTTTTTTTCTTTTAATATTAATATAAAATGAGATTGTACTACAATATACACTTAAGCAATTAACTTTTTTTTTTTATAAAAAACAAACTAATAATATTTTAAAGAAAAAGATTTGTCTAAATATATATTAAAACACAAACCTTATGAGATTATCTTAAACAATCTGGACACTTGATTGTATTTCAATCCCATGTTTTCCACATTTAAATCAAATTGCTGACATTATCTTCTCCATATTTTAAATCTTGAATTTTCGGTTATAAAGGTTTTAATGTGGTCAACTTTAAAAACATATTACTAAAAACCATTTCGATTACAACATTAAATATCAACCATTAATATAAATCCGTTTATATTAGTAACTATTAATATAAAATCCATTTTTATTAGGAAACCATTAATACCAAAAAATCATATTCAAATTATCACATACATATGTGATTCATCTTTGAATCTGCGACTCACACTTATTTCAATACCTAACTTTTGCATGGTGGTTATCCATGCATTTTACACATCAATTATCTAAGCAATCACATATCTCCATGCAACATCCTTTCAACACTCTTCTTCTTCTCTCCTTGTTCTCGGCCTCCCAACTCACCATTTCAACTTCAAATCACTTCTAAATCTCTCACTAAATCTTCAAGAAACTCCTCCATTTTTCCTTCAAGAAAACCGTGAGGTGGTGGGAGTCCTTCATCAAGTTGTCATCCAAGTTCAACCATTTTGGTAAGTATATTATGTTCAAGATGTTAAACTCCATCTCTATGCTAAGATCTTCTCTCAAAACCTCACCATCTTCGTGTTTGCTCCTTAGAAACCCATAAGTCCGAGAACTACTCAAAGGAGCTAGCTAAGGCGAAAATCCTCCTTCAATCTTCTTCCAAAACCGATCCATCAACCCCAAAGTGAGTTTATACCCCCTATTTTCGGTTTTTACTATGTTTTGGGGGAGGATACAAGTTGCTTTGTGTAGCTCTATGTGTTTATGCATTATTATGTGTGTTTTCCATGTTATATGTTGTGCTTATGAGATGGATCTTCATAGATTTCGAAAGATCTACTAAAATATGGTGGTATTTGTAAACTAAAACACTTTATGCAACTTATTATGAAGATGAAAGGATTAAAACATGTTAAGGATGTTGGAAACTAAGTAAAATCGTGTAAAGGGGCCAAAAATTGACGAAGTAGACAAAAAGTGAGGATCTTTTGTCAACTCACGGTTTTTAAGAGGACTAAAAGAGTCATTTTTTAAATAAAAGTGGGTCTTTATGATATTCATGGTTTTAAAAGGGCCAAAAGAGTAAATTTTCACAAAATGGGCCTCAAATTGGGCCTTCACGGTTACATGGGCTAAACTTGTAAAATTTTGGGCTTTTATGAGTTAAATTGTCATTTTAAACAAACTTGAGCCAAAAATGTAAATTTTCGGTTAAAAGGGCTGAAAATGTAAATTTTATTAAACTTGGGCTGAAAATGTAAATTTTATTAAACTTGGGCCGAAAATGTCAACTTTCATAAATTTGGGCCGAAAATGATAAATTCTAACAAAAGTGGGCTAAAAATGTTGTTTCATTTAAAACAAGCCCTAAAAGGTAAACTTTTGGTCTTAGGGACCTAAAGTGTCATTTTTACCCAAAATGTGCCTAAATTGTAAATTTTCGGTTTTATGGACCAAAAATGTAATTTTTATAAAAAGTGGGCCTTTTATGTCATTTTAGTAAACAATTAAGCTTGAACAACCAACGTAACAACAAACGGATTAAATACGTCATTTACACTTTTAATTGGGTCTGGAATTTACATTACATGTTTATTGGGCCTTAGTGGCCCACTTACATGCTTATTGGGCCTGGAATATACATTACATGTTTATTGGGCCTTAGTGGCCCACTTACATGCTTATTGGGCCTGGAATATACATTACAAGTTTATTGGGCCTTAGTGGCCCACTTACATGCTTATTGGGCCTGGAATATACATTACATGTTTCTTGGGCCTGAGTGGTCCATTTACATGCTTGTTGGACTTGGAATATACATTACATGTTTATTGGGCCTTAATGGTCCATTTACATGCTTGTTGGGCCTTATGACCTTAAAACATACTCAAAGACATTATTTACTACATTAAATAGTGTGATACAATATTCACGTAAATATAGTTAAGGTTCTTGTGAGACACGTTCATTCATTCGTACATACCTAGTGTACAACCTTTAGTCCTGTAGTTATAACCAGAGTCTCCTGGAGGGAGAACGAGAGTTTTTGTATAGATCTATATGGGGTTGACAGCCCCGCACCTGAGCTGTTCGCTCTGCTAGACTAGGCCAGTCTAGGGTGACAAATGTCTTACCTTAAACAAGTCGACGCCTGAAAAATGTCATGACAGGCAGATCCGTCATATCAAGCATGGTTATAACGCCTCACATAGAAATTAACTTCATTGTAAAAATTTACAGAATACATAAACGATTCTACAATTACAATTCTATACAAACACCAACTTACGGTCTTTGGGTCTTAATACTACAACACTTTTGCAAGCAGAAAATATCGGATTTTCTGGGAAAAACTTACATTATAATTCACCTTCTACTTACAACAGAAAACATGGGATTTTCTGGAATACTTCCCTTATACATTTTCAAAACAGAGAACATGCATGCTTAAATACAAGATTTGATACAAAGCATTCAAACCATTTACTTCTTTTACAGAAAATATCACATTTTATGGTGTTTACAATGTGATACAAACTTTTCATACAAATATACTTCTGAACTCACCAACATTATATATGTTGACTGTTTTCAAAATAACTTGTATTCTCAGGAAATTGTTAAGCAGGTGGGCATCAAGAATATATGGAAATTTGTTGCATTTTGTTGCTATTATAAACATTTATATTTTGGTATGTAACTCTTGTAAACAAGTACAATGATGTAAACTCAGTATTGTTGTATTATTGTACGTGTGATGATGATGCTTTCCTTGTTTCTATTATATTCACTGTGATGATATTACAAGATGAAGTCACCCAACCCCCGGACGTTTCCGCCGTTTTCTCCGGTTCGGGGGTGTGACATACTATTTCTGTTTGTTTGATTATCTCAACCTGGTTACTGTTTTTGATTATATATAATATCTTAAATTGCTGGCTGAATTACATGATTGCAATCTTGATATAAATCTCAAATAATCTTGATATATGGTAATACTGAATGGAAATGGAGGATAAATGTATAATTGGAATAAAGAGGTATATATATTTTTAGTGTTTGAAGGTAAATTAATATCCTAATATGATGGTTGAATTTCAACAATTATAACTTGAAATTCAAATCATAACTAAAGGGTATTGATATTGTTGGATGAAGTTTTCTTAAATGTTAAGTATGATTTTAAGGTTTAGGGGCAGAAATGTAATTTTATTTGGGATAGAATAAAGCAGGAAGATTCAGATTTACCTTTTGAAGGTATTAATAAACTCCTAAATTTACGTGATTTGTTTTAATTTGATTGTAAATTAGATGCAGGAAACCTTTAAGTAAGGAAATAGAAGGGCTAAAGGGTAATTCGACTTAGGAAACTAGAAAAACATTGGGCTGAAAATGCAATTCAACAATAGATAGTGAGATGACACGTGTACTAAAATGATTCTTTTAGCATGATACTTCCATTTTTTATCCGAATGGTTAATCATTAATTTAGTATGGACAATGTTCATCGGAAAGGATAATATCGATAATTTAATTTAAAAATGGATCAAATTGGTTGCTGCTACTATTTCTGTTTGTTTGATTATCTAAACTTGGTTATTGTTTTTGACCTTATTGTCGAATATAATAACTTCATATTATACCATTTTTAGGAATGTACTTTTAAAGTACATTGTTATACCATTTTTAACAATAACCTATTGTGATTTTTTCGTGTGTTAAATGTCTCTTTTATTCATAGTAAGGGGGTGGACTTTATAAACAATTTAATCCAGAAATGGTTAAATTATAATTATTCTAATTTGTATATGTTTATGTACAGTAAATACAACCTTTCAAAGATTGTTTTATGTGACTAACAAAATTATGTTTCTATTTTTGAAATCTCATAAAACATTACATAAGGTTTTTTGGCTTAACATATTACATCATTCAATCTAGATGAAGTCAAACAAAACAACAATGTATAACTTTTCATATTAAATGCTTACCTGTTAACTTGGACTCGATCCTCAACAACCTCTACAAACTGCAATAACAACATACGTTTCTTTTTATCTATCAATAGCTATGTATTTTTTTACAAATTATAGCAACATACTTACCAAGAAAAAAAACTTTTAATTTTAAACTACAACTTAGTTTTTTACCGGTAACAACAATATACAACACTTAATATCAACATCCATGCCTACCGGTTTCTCTAAATATTAATACATGAACCATATCAGAATTAGGATAAGAAGTTAGAATCTAAATTATGAATGATCTTATTTCCTTGAATATCAGATTTACGGTATTATAGACAAAAGTTTTATTTGATTCTTAAATTTTCTATGTGGTCGTATTTATATGGTAGAATCAAATTGCAAAATTATAATTAATATGTTTTATTAAACTTTGTATGTAGGTATGCAACAACAATATATATATATATATATATATATATATATATATATATATATATATATATATATATATATATATATATATATATATATATATATTTGAAGGAACATTGTTCAAAATAATTTGCATAATCTAAATACATGTTAATTTAGTTCATTTCATACACTTTCCTATAACATTGGATTTTTTTTTGTCATGTTACATTCAAAAGATGAGTTATTAGAACAGTTACCTTAGATGTTTGACGAAATGTATCAAAGCTTCTGACACAAGTTCACGACGCTCACTTCACAACCAGGTATAAATTTTGGTTTTTTTTTTTCTAGATTTTTAGCATCATGTGTTTTTGTTGTTTGCAACTTTGTAGTGTTACATACTTTTTTTTTGTCATGTACTCAGGTTTTTCTATCTCTGATAGGGCTTCATTTTTTATATTTATTATAAACTATCGATTCAATCTATTGCACTTTGTTATGACTTTTATCAACGTGATAAGATGCTAATAAATTGTCCATTTCTAGATCTTTTAGAAAAAAATGTTCTAACTCGATTACCATCCACGACTGTGGTATTCTATTGTGTTGATTAAGCAATCTATGATTTGGCTAGGATGGTTTTTAAGGATTATGCTTGGCCTGATAATTGATCATTCTATCAGAAAATACATCCAACAAAAAGTGAAAGACGATTTTTTAAATTAATACCCTTATCTAACTTTAAATGATCTTTTTTTCAAGTTTGATGGCATGCAACAGAGTTTTGGCTGAAATTTCAATTTTGTCGGCATGTAACAAGTTATGACTTAAATAATGATATTAGATATTTGGGCAATCAGGTTGTCTTCGGTTCTTCAATTATTTTGCAGATAGTGATCCAATTTGGTATTATTGATATCACAAAAGGCAAGTCTCATGTCTCTTTTAGCGTATCCATTGAGTTCAACAGTTTATTGTCTATATTTGTTTTAAAAAATGTTAAATCTTGATTTAATGAATACAGGTCGGCAGGTAGTAAATGTGCAAAAAGAGCAAAATATTAAATATGGGATGATCATGGCTATGTCAAGCCAAAATAAAATTCTAAAGTAACAAATGATAAATTCAAAAGGTAATCACTTGTAATGTAGAATACATATTATACTTACCAAATAAATAATCAAAAACTAACCTCATCCCCAAATAAATTACATTTTAACTAACATAAATAAATTATGATTACACTGTCTTGATTTTTAATTATATATTATAAAGAGTCGGTTAATATATAGTCAATATTTTTATATTCGTATCGGTTTTGACTATAAAAACTATATTCAAATAATAAAAATGAAATGAAACATATGCGATGGTAATAATGCGAAAATAACCCTCAAATTTGGTCTGATACAAAAAAATAGTCTAAAACATATTTCTAAAAGCAACAAGAAATAACAACGAACTTTCAAAAAGAAATGAGAAATTACAACGAACTTTTCAAAACTATCAAGAATGTATAATATAGGATGATAATAATGCTAAAAAACACCGAGTTTGGTCTGATGCAAAATTTTTTTTTATATGAAAGTAGGATTGCAATAATACTAAAAGAACCTATATGTTTTTTATCTGATGCAAAAATGGTCGAAACGTACTTCTAAACCCATAAGAAATAGCAATGAACTTTAAAAAACAACCGATATATAGCAATGTACTTTCAAAACTCTCAAGAATGTAAATTACAAAATGAAAATAATTATAAAAACATTAGTCTGGTCTGATGCAAAAAAGAAAATTTTTATTTGAAAGCTAGGATGCTAATAATGCTAAAATTGGTCAGATAATGCACATTTTGCTATAATTGGTCTATGCTTGATAGTCGGAGGTACATGCTATACTCATTTGACAAATTTCATTCATTCAAAAAACATTCAATTCCATTCCTTACAATTGACACTTCTTTCCATTAACCTTTTATGATCGTTTGGTGATGTATTCAACTATCTTCTCAGTAGGTGATTTACATCTTAAATCGTTTAATAGATCCCCTATTCATCTAATTGTAGGTTATCGACACCTCCATCTTTTTAACATTCTCATCAATTCAGCCCCATTTTATTAATCTCTATTTGAAAATTTTAATTTCCGTGACCTGTTTAAGGTTGTCCGTTGAACCCATTGAGATGGTGATGAAGGAATTAGAGCTTTTAAGTGCATGTCCTGGTATGTCTCTACCTTGTCACATGTTTAAGAAATAGAACCTCAATTTACCTATATCCTTAATGGTTTTGTCCATGCTTTAATTACGATCGACTACTTTTGTACTAAATGGGTATATAATAAAAATCAAGTTTTTTTTTATCTGTTTAGCATCGAAGCAACAAGAAAACATTGTTTTTTTAATTCATCTTGAATAACCATTTAATAGCTATATGTAAAAGATACGAATACTCGACACTTAAGACCACATACCTTACTCAAACGTCCGCAAATGTATTGAAGTAAGCATTCATTTTTCTATCATTTTATCATCATCATAAAATGAAAAAAGACATCCTTATGTGTTTAAATTGTTTAATCGGTCTCATAATAACAAGTAAGTTGTGTGCCAATTCTGTCTTTTGACATTTTTAATGAGTCACGGGCAATATCTAAATCGAGCAAACATAACTATTTTAATATTTATTGGTTAGAGTTTCTTTATATTTAATATTGTGTGTGTGTGTGTGTGGGGGGGGGGGGGGGGTTATGTGGTTCATTTTGAAGAAACATAAATAAGTTGCTATTTTTTTGAAATAAACAGATCTATTTTGCAATATAACCATAAAATAACAATGTATTTTGAAAGTATATTGTAAAATGTTGGATTATACTTGCGTATACCCGTTTTCACGCATGACCGGCTATATATAGTTGTTTCCCGTGTCACAAGTAAAAATGTTTGAAGGTACTCATATGTGACGAGGAAAGACGTTTAACTAATAAAACAAAAAATGTTGTCTACAAAGAGATTCTTCAACAACTATATATATTTACCGTATTCAGCTTAATTTCTACACATTTCAATAATACCAATGACCCTGATTTTTTTTTTTAAATTATTCTGCAATATCTATATACATTTGTATTTTATTTATGCGTTCCCCACGTTTAACGCGGGTCATAATCTAATTTTCATGTATTATACAAAAAGATTATCGTATCGTTCAAAGTTTGTTGTAAATATGTAATGGCTATTGGCCAATAATAAGTAAAATAATTTTCAGTGGTAACGTTTGCAAAAGTTTGTTGCGTAGGTTTGGTTGTGTTTTGACATTCAAAGCTTTTATGAAATGTTGCTTTTCTCTCAATTATTCCATATATAAAACCCAAAAGAAAAACTTATTCTATGGTGGATGCTTCTACACATGTTTTTGAATATTTTTGGTCCTCATAAGGATGCAGAAAGTAGACTTTTGGAGACGATCTTGAAATAATGTAGTTTTTTTAATAGAAAAATTAATTTAATATCACACAAATGTTAATTAGATATATAAGATATATAACCAATAACCCCCCCCCCCCCCTCCCCCCTCCCCCACACACACACACATATATATATATATATATATATATATATATATATATATATATATATATATATATATATATATATATATATATAGGCTTAGGTTATTCCATTCAAAGTAATTATTGTGTTATTGTATGCATAAATGTGGGCCAATCAATTTCACTTATTTTAAGAAAGTGAATAATACATATTATTAAATTAAAGATAATTAGAAAATACCATCTAATTTCATTTTAAAGGTATTTTAGTCAATTAACATAAATTTAAAAAAGGAAAATTGCATATTTTAAGGGATAATAAATTCTATTACTTTTAAAAATCTGATTGTAGTGATGATAATTCTCGGATATTCTGACAGAATATATTTATCAAAAATAAAAATATTCTTGAACCATAAAATAATAGAAATATTTTTGAACCTATTTCTTGATCATAACTTTAAAAACTTCTTGGAGAATAACAAATTCTTGAACCATCAATTGAATAATAAAAACAAACATTACATTAATTCTTATAGAATACGGGTAACAATTGCTAAGAATTACATTTATTGTTAAAGAATAAAACTAAAAAAACTTTCAAATCGGGAAAAAAAACATCAAAATCTAACAAAGACACTAATACATTCTAAAAGACTAATGTTGCTAAAATTAACATCAATTTCATGGTCCATTCTTCAAGTATCAGCTGCTTGTGTGAGAAAATATCAATATTCCCTTCCAACAGAATTGGAATTCGTGTTTCCATTTTGATAGAATTGGAATTCAAGATTCAGTTACGGTATGCATTCTGTTGGAAACAAGCAGCCCACCTACGTCCAATGGCTCCATTGAGGCAATTGACCCCACATCTCGTCCATGCATCCACTAGGTCTGATGAAAACCTTCAGCCACATCGAGACCTCCTTTGCCCTGACCTTCTTCCTCTTTTGTATCTTCATCACACTATTACCACAAGTGAAGCCAGTCAATTCCATATCAGAATGTAAAACTGCAATTTGAGCATCTCACAAAACCTTCCATCTTAAACTGAATCTGACTATTTTACCCTTCCATCTTAAACTAATGTTAGAATGAAGAAATAAAACTGCAATATGAGCATCTCACAAAACCTTCAGCGAAGCATTGTTTCATTCTTTCCCATACAACATAATCAGAATGTAAACGAGTTGTTATACCCGAAAAAATTAAATTAACCCCCAATTTTAAGCAATTTGAGCATCTCATATTCCCCCTAGATTATCAAACAACTTATGTTTGAACCACGTCTAAGAGAAACATAAACCCACCGTTCAACAGCAAGCATCAAAGAAACATCACTTAACAGCAAATAGAGAACGGATATCGACATAGCAGAAAATAGAGATGATCGTGAAGAGAGAACAGAGTACGTACAGATGCAATGTGCAACGTTGGGGCGGCGATTGAGAAGACGCGGCAGTACGACGACAAAAATCATGGATGTAAGGGTTGCCGGAGGAACTCGGTGGATGTGGTTCAAGGGTTGGCGACGGCGGTGACCTGGAGGGACATGGTCGGAGATGCGAACAATGTGGAGATCTGGAGACGGCCTCCAGATTTGATGACATCTCGAACCCCAACTCGTAATACGTATTTCGCACCCTCCTTAGGATTCTTCGATTCCAGATATTTCTTCTCTGCCAAAATGCGATTGACATGCGTCTTAATTTTCTCCTTCAAACGTGGAGGTTTATCCCCATATATTTCTTCTCTGCCAAAATAGTGGTGACGGTCTTCTGTGGGCGATGGATTTAACCTGGTAATTTTGGGCGACGTATATTTTATCTGTTTTGGAGCTAGGGTTAGGGAGGATCGAATGGGATAAAATACACTGATTGTCGATCGTTTTAAAAAGGGAGAAAGGTAGGTCAAAGTAACTACCATAATTATAGGAGTGTATTTGTAGAAATTATTAATCAAATTACTAAATTACCCTTATTTATTTGTTTGATTATTTATTTATTTTTTAAATTTTGATTGGCCTACATTTATGCATACAATAACACAATAAATAGTTTAAACACCTGAACCTCTCTCTCTCTCTCTCTCTCTATATATATATATATATATATATATATATATATATATATATATATATATATATATATATATATATATATAGAGAGAGAGAGAGAGAGAGAGAGAGAGAGAACCATTATTAATAAAGGAACCAATGAACCAATCTAAAACGTCGTAATTTAAAATGATCAACGACAAAAGGAAGTGTTGTAGACTTTTACAATGGATATTGATGTTAATTAATAAAAGACAAAAAATTGAAATTTTTGGTATAATTAGTTTCTTTTAGATAAAAATAAACTGAAAAAACAACAAAATGAAATGTGTTTTTTTCGAAAAAAAAAATTGTTTTTTTATATATCAACATAGATCTCTATGGAAAGATGATGAAAAATCGTGAGCAACGGTATATTTGGTTTTTTTTTCCGATAAAAAAGTGGCTTAAAAAAATATTTAAACGAAAAAAAGAGGTGAGTTTTTTTGGTAAAAAGGTGAATTTTATGGTATAATTAGTGTATGTGCGTCCAATGTACAAGTGTACACCCATTTTTTTGGCCGTTGGATCGCTTTAAATTTTTACGCTCATGATTGGTTTGTTGGTTTTTTTATTAATAATGGTTATCTATCTAACCTCACCCTATATATATATATATATATATATATATATATATATATATATATATATATATATATATATATATATATATATATATATATATATATATATATATATATATATATATATATATAGAGAGAGAGAGAGAGAGAGAGAGAGAGAGAGAGAGAGAGAGAGAGAGAGAGGTTGGATCCATTAGGATCAGTAACTTTTTTAGGATCAATAAGATCATTTTTTCAACCCCCATTTTAGAGTTTATCTTATATCGAAAAAAATAAATAAAAATATGTAAATTCATCATTTTTCAATCTCTTTCCATATTGGTATTCGAAAAAAAAAAATCTATAACATGTGCATCATATGCACATTATTTGGAAAAACGTTTTATAGAGCTTATTTTCTATCGAAAAAAATAACTAAAAATATGTAAATTTCTCATTTTTCAACCTCTACCCATACTTATATTCGATTTTTGTTTTCGTATAACGAAAAATGTGCACCATATGCACATAAGTAGAAAAACGTTTGTTTTGAATTTCTTTTTTTTTTCTTTTCAAAAAAGCATCTTCTATAGCAGCGTTCTAACTTATTAAAATATGTTTTTCATCTGTATATTAATGTGTATATATGCATATTTTCATTTTGTGTATATGAGCATATGGTGCACATTTTACGTATTTTTTCCCGAATACCAATATGGAAAGAAGTTAATAAATGATATATTTATATATTTTTAATTATTTTTTTTATATAAGATAAGCTCTAAAACCAAGTTTGAAAAATCATGCATATTTGAGTTTGTGCATATATGCATATTTTTTTTTTTACTTTTTCAAGATATGTTTTTTTTTTTAATTTTCTAAAAACATTTTAATTGACTATGATGTTGATACAGAAGTTGAATTGTTAAAAAAACTTCAAAGTTTTTTATTTTTTATTTTTATTTTTTTTACAGAAAATGTGCTTATGGTGCACATTTTTCATAGAAAAAATTTATTATTATTTTTTTAGAATATCAGTTGAAAAATGATGAATTTACATATATTTATTTATTTTTTCGATATAAGATAAACTCTAAAATGAAGGTTGAAAAAATGATCTTATTGATCATAAAAAAGATAGTAATCTCAATTGAACTTTACTGTCTCCCTCTCTCTCTCTCTCACACACACACACACTCTCTCTCTCTCTCTCTCTCTATATATATATATATATATATATATATATATATATATATATATATATATATATATATATATATATAGGTTCCGTTGAGATTCCAAAAAAATAAAGATATAGAGATTTAACCTCAACCACATATTTATTATTTGCCGCTTTAGTGTTCCGGCGTACCGGCGGTGCGGGAGAATTATAATAATAAATCATTATTCAACGCCGTCCGTTCTTTTTCCCACGTCACCTTCCCCACCACCACAACTGCTACCGCTACCGCCACCACCACTACCACCACCTCTACCACCAACCGAACCCACCACTGCCACCTCCGTCACCTATACCACCGCCACCTCTGCCACCACCACCACCTTTGCCATCAACCACCATAATCATATATGATTACTTAATCTGTGAACAAACATATATGTGTAATCATTTATGATTAGGAATATATGTATAAACATGGATAATCATATATGATTATGCCTCTCTGTTATATAATCATTTATAATTGGGCATACCTCGTTGCTGCCGGTACGTTGGAGCGTTAGAGCGGAAAATGAGAAATATATGTCTGATGTTGAATCTCAAGATCTCTATTTTTTAATATCCCACATATGTTAATTAGATATGTAAGATATATAGTCAAGAATTGTTTTATTTCCATATAAATAATATATGATTTTTACTCTCGTTTAACTACATGTGATTAATATCTTTTATATACACAAAAGAGATTCAATCAAATATGATTAAAATATGTTATGAACACATTATGCTTTTGGTTTAATCATATATTATTTTCTAATTTTATTTGTATTTTTCAGAACAAAATAAAGAAGATCCTACAGAGAAACATCCTACTGAGAATAAAATGACAAAAAAATCATCAAAAAATGTAGTTGAAAAAAGTATAATTCAATCACAAATGATTATAAAACATAAAAAACCAACACTTTGTTTTTTAATTACATGTGATCAGTATGAGTGACATCCCCATTTTCACGGCCAAAAAAGACCGATTTTGTTTATGATTTGTTTGAAAATCAGAGTAACATTTTAAAAAAAAGTGTTGCGGAATTTGTTCCCAGTAAAACATGATAAATACGTTATCAAGGCATTTCCGAAGAAAAGTATTTTTATTCGTTTTAAAACATTTGGGATGTTATCGTCAATACATAAACATAAGCATAAACAGAACTTACATTCATTATCACTAGTGATTTATATCTCCTTAATCTCTCAGTGTAATGTGACTTCATATCAACACCTGTGATATAAATAAACGGAGTGGGTCAGGTTGGGAAACCTGGTGAGTACGTAGGTTTTCAATCTGCAATAATATAATTATTATGTTTAATCATCAAATAGTTAACCCAATTACCCATCCCCATTATCTTCTTTACTTTTAAGATCTACTCTAAGAATCAGCTATTTCTCATTCATTCATTCCTAAGGATTATCCTAAGGAATGGGTACGAAGTTCATCGTTGTCAATGACATAGCTGCTAGTTCTATCACTTAGGCGCAGCTGCCAGAATTGTGACATTCTCTATGAGGCGCATCTGCCGGTATTGTCCTTTAGGCGCATCTGCCGAGGTTATGATGTTCTCTATTAGGCGCTTCCGCCGGTAGAGTCCTTTAGGCGCATCTGCCAGGTTTATCTCGTTTATTGACAGTATCGTTTCCGAGAATCCACTTGCAATACATGTCAATGGGTTTTTAGAGTGCAGCTGGTGAATACATAGTTCAAATAACACCTACAGGTTGCGAGCCTGCTAGTGTTCCACTGGACTGTCTAGAATAGTCCGTGGTTGTCATCGATACTCTGCTAGATGACGGGGCCAACACTTGGGTAAAAGGCTTCTTTCATGCTTCACCTCTCACCCTTATCTTATGGTCTATATCACCTCTCATCATTTTGTTTTTGTCACACAACAACTATCTCATCTACCCATGTTTTACCTAACATATTTTGTAGATATAAAATACATATACAGTTTAAATCATTTAAAACATGTATAAAAGTCTTTCACCCAGCATAAACGGCAAGTATACAGACAATATGCACACATAGCATGTAATGTATATTAAATACTTCATATCTATGTGTAAGATGAAAGTAACTATGCACTCATCACTTGAAAAGGTGGTGACTCGACACTCGGACAACACTTCGTTACTCTTAACACAATTTTCCTTTGACAAAACCTAGTATCATTACCACTAGAGTTTAGTCTAATATTCACCGAGACTAATTAATAGTCTTGCTATTATTACTATTATATAAGCATGAAACAATATTTCTCAACCACTATATACAGACAGGGGCCAGACATAAAACACCGGAGGGTAGGACCATTTTGGCATATAGCACTTCTGAAATCCAACAACCCTATGCGGCCCTTTAAACTAGATTCCCCGTACCGCGAGTGGTTAAAATATATTATAACGACACTTATATAACTCATAATAATAGCCCAAATACTTATTATAAGGTCCTAATAACATTACTATATTAAAACATAAGATATACTAACGATAGGGTAGGCGTAACTCACTTACAACGGGTTTTTCGCAAAACCGGGCTTCGCTGGAGCAGCGTTCCCGAGCCGAAAGGCTCTTTTCTCGGGGCTTCGGGAGCCTCAGGGCTTCCTTCGGGTGCTAGGGGGTTTACCTAGGCTTAGGGGGGGGGGGGTTTGGGGGCTTAGAGAGAGAAAGTGAAGTTGGGAAGGTATGAAGAATGAGGGAACCCGACACCTCTATTTATAGGCTGGAATACTGCTCTACTCGTCGAGTCCATGGCCAGGTGTCACCATCTGGTGGCTTGCCTTGGGGAGAAAGCCTTGGCCCATATTCAGCCACGTCACCCGATTTCGCACAGCACCCTGCCGACTTCTAGACCCCGTAACTTTTGCATACGAGATCCGTTTTTGACGTTCATTATTTCCACGCGTAGGTAAAAACAAGATCTACAACTTTCATTTAGACTCTGTCGGCTAATTCTCGACTGATCTTAAATTTAACAGTAGGAGGAGATTAGACTGTTAAATGACCGCGAAGAATTCGTAACTCCTTCATACGGACTTCGTTTTCGTCTGTCTTTTTATCGTTGAGTTCCTATTAATGAGATCTTCAACTCTCATTTAGGTTGTGTAGGCCAAAAACTGCTCGAACTAAAAGTCGAGTTTCGGGCCGTGCATTGCTATGCCAAATCTTAGAAAATTCATAACTTCGTCATACGAAGTCAGATTTGGGCGTTCTTTTTTTGTATGTTCTCGGTTTAACGTGTACTACAACTTTGTTTAGATCACTAAGGCTAAAAAGTCCTCTATCGTAAATTCACTATTTACGTCTCCCGGTGCCGTGCCGGTTTTGCCGAAAAACTTCGACATGCCATAACTTCTTCGTTATAACTCGGATTTCAGCATTCTTTATATGTACGGAACCCTTGAGACATATTATACAACTTGGTTAATATTATTTATTCTAAATAATCTTTTGTCAAAAAGTTGTTTTCGACCCCTATTATCTCTAAATTGACTAGCCCGGATTTACGGGCGTTACAATTATCTCCCCCTTAGGATGATTACGTCCCAGAATCATCAACGAAACAGAGCTCACATTATGACTCCATACATTATCTCTTCATCCTAAGTAATAACCGTAACTTTGATGTTTCTTCGAACGAGTATCTAACTCTAAGACTTCCTGACTGCAGGTGGTGCTCGATCTTGGACCCGCTCTCTATCTCATGTTAGACTTCCAATCATGATCTTCATGTCACGATCTCGATATTTATTGGAGACTCCTTCTTTAACAAACTTGAGATAAGTTTCGGCTTAAGTCAGATGTTACATCAAACTTGGTTCTCCGAACCACGTAACATACTCCTCGTAGTCGGACTCAATTCGATATGACCATTAGGGTTGGAATAACAAAAATCTTCTTAGTCATTACCGAAACAATGGTAACGACATACTTGAATAAAATGGTATCAATTACTATCTTCTTGGTAACCTTGTGACTTTCCCCGATCCAAGTGTGAGTCCTGTGCTTCCGGTAGTATAGGCCTCTACTACCTTTCACACCTACTCATACTCGTCCCAAGTATTGTCTCGTAGTTCTCCAAGTCATTATCACAAACACATTTTTAACACATACAAATGTGTCTAAACAATCATATAATTTTCCCTAGACTCTACTAGGACTTCTTCCATGCGTATCTTCAATCATCAATCCTGCTTCAACTCGGTTGGTGATGGAAATGTCAGACGATGGGATAACTTCCCGGATTATACCAAAAATATTTCTTCTTCTAATCGAAAGTGTACTTCTCCCATACTAGACGTATTATTTATTAGACGTATTCTAAAGGCAAGATATCACTCTTACGATATCTTCCGATAGGTACCATTCAGTATCGTAAGCCTTTCTCATTTCCTCCATTTACTCAATTCACTACGAGTCTTCACCATGATGTTCTACACACCAAAGTAGGCGTTCGGTGTATCGAGATGAGAATATAGATAAAGGAGGGTTTAGACGTGTAATCCTCCTTATTACTCCGAAAAGTTACATGCCAGTTCTAATACCGTAATTAAATGTTTAGAAATCTGAACACATAAAGTTTCCAGTTCCGGTCGGAAACAGACCATAGATCCGATCATACATTTAGCATCATAAAGCATCATAAATCATTTAGCACATATAAGCATTTTAGGCATCTTCCCTAATTAAGCTAGTGCTTGTGTCTATTCAGGTGTAATTCCTAAAATATATTAGACACACTCCTCACGATCATCGCTTAGCATTCTAAGTTTAAGTCTAGAAATAAATCCTTATTCCTAGTTCGCTTAAACTAATGCTCTGATACCAACTGTGACATCCCCATTTTCACGGCCAGAAAAGGCCGATTTTGTTTATGCTTTGTTTTAAAATCAGAGTAACATTTTAAATAAAAGTGTTGTTCCCAGTAAAACATGATAAATACGTTATCAAGGCATTTCCGAAGAAAAGTATTTTTATTCGTTTTAAAACATTTGGGATGTCATCGTCAATACAGAAACATAAGCATAAACAGAACTTACATTCATTATCACTAGTGATTTATATCTCCTTAATCTCTCAGTGTAATGTGACTTCATATCAACACCTGTGATATAAATAAACTGAGTGGGTCAGGTTGGGAAACCTGGTGAGTACATAGGGTTTTCAACCCACAATAATATAATTATTATGTTTAATCATCAAACAGTTAACCCAATTTGTAACGCACCGATTCTCAGGTATCGATATTGTATAAGAATTTCCTTGATTCAAGGTCTACTCGACGAGTTGGTTGCCCTACTCGTCGAGTAGCAGCGGGTTGGTCCACGTATTTTAGTGACCTACTCGCCGCGTCCAAGAAGTGAGTCGACGAGTAGGAGCTGGCAGATGAAACCCTAAATCCCGGGGCATTGCACCCTATTTAAAGGATCATTGGCCTTCCCCAGCCTCCCCTTTACTGCTTCTTGTCCCTCTTTAACCCTAAGTCGTGTGTGTGTTCTTTTGGTGTGTTCAAGCTTGGAGGAGGAATTTTGGAGGAGGAAACACTTGGGGAAGCAAGGAAATCAAGGCTAGGAACTCGTGGGGAGCTAAGAGATTCATCAGTTGTCACTTTCTGGAAGGTACTAAGCTGCTTCCTTGGCTCATCTCTCTTTTAACCTCTTTTGGATGGGTTTTATGAAAGGCTTCTTATGTTTGAGCCAAGATCTGAAGTTGTAACTTCAGATCTGGACTCCCTTTGGCCTCTAGATCCATAAAGTTATCAGCCTTGCCTAGTATGAGCCTTCCCTCAAGTGTGAGACTTCATTGCAAGCTTATTTTTGTCATTTAAGGGCCTTAAAAGCCTTGCATGCACGTAAAGTTTGCAACTTTACGTGATAAGCATGCCTAAGGAAGTTGGATTTGCAATTTGGAGCCTTGGCATGGCTTAAAAAGTGTCTGTATGGTTAAAGGACTGAAGGGACTCGGCGAGTCGCATGGTCGACTCGGCGAGTCATATGAAGATGGGCATGGACCCGACGAGTTGGATGAACAACTCGGCGATCCCGATGAAGATTGCCGTAGACTCGACGAGTTGGATGAACAACTCGGCGAGTCAGTTAAGGTTTCCCAATTAATGGATGCGTGTGGACTTGTCGAGTTGCAAGAAGGAAAACCCGACGAGTAGCCGTGGAGCTTCGACCACGAGCCTTAGGAACTCGACGAGTCATTCTGGTGACTCGGCGAGCGGACAAGTATCGCAAGAAACTCGACGAGTACCTGAGGGTACTCGACGAGTTGAGGTCAACATGGACTATTGACCTTGACAGTTGACTTTGACTTTGACCAAGGGTTGACCCGTTGACTTTTGGGGTAGTCAGGAATTTATAAACCTTATGATATGTTGGGTATAGGTGGTGGGGTTCGTGGTGGTGATTCGGGAGTTGAGCTTTCTAGTTTCAGACGACAGTTGTGAGGTGAGTTATCCTCACTATACTAAGGGGTCTAAGGCACCAAGGCCGATCCAATGAATATGTTATCATAGCAGTGTTAGTATGTTGAGTATGAAGTTAATGTTGCATGCTAGTGGTTATGCCAGTTAGGTAGATATGTAGGACTACCTGTGTGTTATATGATTATCTGCATGCTTAGTGGTTATGCTAGTTAGGTAGATCTGTAGGACTACCTGTGTGTTATATGATTATCTGCATGCTCAGTGATTATGCCAGTTAGGTAGATCCGTAGGACTACCTGTGTTGTTATATGATTATCTGCATGCTCAGTGGTTATGTTATATGTTGATATGTTATGTGGGATGGGCTGAGGTGATACTGCTCCGTGCGGTAACCAAAAAACCCGGGAGCATTCCAGTTACGGGCTAAGGGAGACTCGTACTATGGGCTCGATGGCAATCCAGATGTGAGCTGTGGGCCAGTAAGGCAATCCAGACTCACACTGTGGGCTCAGGGGTGATCCAGTCTGCAAAGCGGTGGACCCAATACATGTTGTTGTTTATATACGTGTTATGTGCAGTGTATCACTATTTTGGGGGAACTCACTAAGCTCTCGGGCTTACAGTTTCAGTTTATTGTTTCAGGTACATCAGGGGATCGCGGCAAGGCGAAGGCATGATCGTACAACTCCTCCTGCTTTGTTTATGGTTCTGGGGAAAACTCTGATATAAACTATTTTGGAAAACGAATTTGTAATCATTAAATGGATCTTTAATGTTTAGAAAAGTTTAAATTTGGTCTGATTTTTATGGATGTTACAAGTTGGTATCAGAGCCTTGGTTTGAGTGAATTGGAGGAACGTGAGTGTGAATCCAGTCTCAAATCAAGGAAAGGTTTTCAAAATGATTTCTAAAATGGTTTTCAAATAAGTAAAGGAGGATGCAGGGTGTACGATCAGCCGGAGCCAGTAAGTAGACCCCAAAATACCATACAGTTATTTGATTATGTGATATGTTAGAACAACATGCTAGAGATAAGCTAGGGATCTTCAGGAATTGCATGATAGAATTTCCTGATTATATGATGCCTGCTAGCCTAGGGTTTTCCTTATATGAGATTGACATCATTACTGTAGTTGCTTAATGTATGCATCACGGTTATACATAAGTAAGATCTTATAGCCTGAGAATGTTGGGCTCGACCTTATGTTGTGATCTCTTTGATTAGAGCTTGGGGTAGGATCGAATATTCGAAAGTCTATAGGGTCCAGTGTTATGTATGGCTAGCATACACTAGTGCTGCAGGGTTGGTGGAAGTTTCATGGATGAATGGGTTATGAGATATCTAGCATTCCTCTAGGAGTGAGGATTGAGCGCTCGCTATGTTTATGTATTAGTAGGGTGTTGTGGTGATACTTGAGACAAATATGGGTAGGTGTGGAAGGTAGTATGGGCTCGTACTACTGAAAGCACAGGACCCATACACGTATCAAGGAAGTCACAACCCTAGGGTTTAGTCGGGAGTTGGCTCCCAGTTGTTTATGTGGATTATCTAATGTCTTGTGGTATGTTCAGAATGGTGATGACGAGACGCTTTGTGACTGGATCCAGTTCAGGATCAGGATCAGGAGATGGGGGCCAGGAGGGGCCAACAGCACCTGAGCCCGTGGTGCAGATGGGTACAGAGGAGTTGGACGCCAGGGTTCGGGAGATCCTGCATGATGAGGTTGCTGCTGCTTTCCGGGCACAGCTGCCGGAGATGTTTGGGTCTATTAAGACCGCCATGGTCGAGTACTTCGACGAGCGGTACGCAGCCCTTGCGGAAACAGCTGTCGCTGCACCTGCATCGGCTGTAACAGCGACAGGGGGAGGAGGAGGAGCCACTCGGGGCTTACAGTACAGGGACTTCGATAACACGAAGCCCCCTACTTTTGATGGGACGCAGGACCCCATCAAGGCTATGAGGTGGATCTCAGATGTGGAGGGGTGTTTCTTTACCTGCTTGTGCCCTACTGACCAGAAGGTCAGGTGTGCTCTGAACCTGCTAAGGTCTGGGGCCAAGGACTGGTGGAGATTGGCGACTGGGTCGTACACTGATGATCAGAGAGCTGCTGTTACTTGGGAGCAGTTCAGGGATATGTTCCGTGCCCCATTCATTCCACGGGTCGAGCGGGAACGGTTGTCACAGGAGTTTTTAAGTTTGAGACAGGTTGGGGAGTCGGTGACGGAGATCACCCGCATGTTTACAGAGAGGGCGATGTTCTGACCAGAGTTCGCTTCCGAGCAGGCTCATATGACTCGTTATCTGAACATGCTCAAGGCTGACATCCGTCAGTTTGTGTCTACCCAGCGATTTGATACTCTTTTGGAGTTGCAGTAGGCCGCTAGGCGGCGTGAGTTGGAGATTGAGCTGCAGTTGAGGGAGCAGCGGCAGGCCCCGACACAGTCGCAGCCGGTGCCGAAGCGGCCTAAGACCGCTGATTCTAGGACCAGGGGTCAGCAGAGCCGCACTAGTGGAAAGTGTGGCAAGGGTCATTCTGGTATGTGTCGAGCTAGTAGTGGGTGCCACAGGTGTGGCAAGGAGGGGCATTACGCGAAGGACTGTCACCAGGCAGTCCCAGTTCAGGGTATGAGGTTATGTTATCACTGTGATCAGGTTGGCCACGTGAAGGCCAACTGTCCGTTGCTTGCCGCTAAGCCGGCACAGGTTTCCGCGCCAGCTACCTTGAGGATTTCTGATGGGAGGCCAGTTAAGGCAGAGCCTCCGAAGGCTCAGGGGCGTGCCTTCCAGCTTACGACCGAGGAGGCCAAGGCAGCACCGAATGTGGTTGCTGATATGTTTCTGTCTTTTATCTCATTTACTATATCCGTAGTATGCTTATCTGTTGTACCTGTGATTAGGTACGTTTCTTGTGAACTCCTTACCTGCATTGGTTTTATTTGACTCGGGGCGCGAGTCGGTCTTTCGTATCTCAGACATTTAGTAGGGAATTCAGAGTGCCAGTAGGTGAACTAGAGTGTCCGTTGTAAGTCTCTGTCGCTAACGAACACGTGGTTTCTGCTTCTTCGGTCTACCGAGGATGTGAGATGGAGATCTTCGGGATACCTTTTTCGATAGAATTGATCTCGATTCCCATGAGGGATGTATGCGTGATTGCGGGGATTGACTGGATCAGTCGATTCCGTGCCATGATAGATTGCAAGGGTCAGCGAGTGGTGGTTCGAACACCAAGTGGGGGAGAACTGATCGTATATGGTGAGGACACCAGAGTGGGGTCAAGGTTCTTTTCAGCCGCCAGGGCTCGGCAGGACATTCAGCACGGGTGTGCGGGTTATCTAGCGTATGTGGTGGATACGCGGGTCAGGGATCAGATTTCAGTTTCAGTTCCGGTAGTCAGAGAGTTTGCTGATGTATTTCCGGAGGAATTACCCGGAGTGCCTCCGGAGAGGAAGTTCGAGTTCAGGAGCAACCTAGTGCTAGGTGCGGCCCCTATCGCCAAGGCGCCGTATCGGTTGGCACCACCTGAGATGCAGGAGTTGTCATCTCAGCTTCAGGAGCTGCTGGGAAAGCAGTTCATCTGACCTAGCAGTTCTCCATGGGGAGCACCGATCCTCTTCGTCAGGAAGAAGGACGGCTCGCACCGGATGTGCATTGATTATATGGAGCTGAACAAGTTGACGGTAAAGAATCGTTATCCTCTCCCTAGGATAGATGATCTCTTTGATCAGTTTCAGGGGGATCTTGGTTCTCCAAGATAGATTTGAGGTCGGGTTATCATCAGGTCCGGGTCAGAGAGGAGGACGTGGAGAAGACCGCGTTTCGGACTCGTTATGGACATTACGAGTTCGTGGTGATGCCGTTTGGGCTCACCAACGCACCAGCAGTATTTATGGACTTGATGAATCGGGTCTGCAGACCGATGCTCGATCGTTCAGTCATTGTATTCATAGATGATATCTTGGTGTATTCCAAGACCCGAGAGCGGCATGAGGAGCATCTGCGGGAGTTATTGGGAGTCTTGAGGCGAGAACGGCTCTATGCCAAGTTCTCGAAGTGCGAGTTTTGATTACGAGAGGTCCAGTTCCTGGGGCATCTCGTTAACCCGGAGGGGATTTTGGTCGATCCGGCCAAAATCGAGGCGGTCATGCAGTGGGAGGTTCCGAAATCTCCCTCAGACATCAGGAGCTTTTTGGGATTAGCAGGGTACTACCGGAGATTCATTCAGGATTTCTCCAAGATTGCAGTACCCCTCACTCGTCTGACGAGGAAGGGGGTGGAATTCCGGTGGGGCCCTGAGCAGCAGAGGGCGTTTGAGACCCTTCGACAGCGGTTATGCGAGGCCCCAGTCTTGACACTACCGGAGGGAGTTGAGGATTTTGTGGTGTTTTGTGATGCATCCATCACAGGTTTGGGGGCGGTCCTCATGCATAGAGGACGAGTGATAGCCTATGCATTGCGGCAACTAAAGCCGCATGAGACGAGATACCCTACGCACGATTTGGAGCTGGGAGCAGTAGTGTTCCCTCTCAAGATATGGAGACATTACTTATACGGGGTCCGTTGCACCATATACACGGATCACAAGAGCTTGAGGCATATCATGGATCAACCGAACCTGAACATGAGGCAGCGCAGGTGGCTGGATGTAGTCAAGGACTACGATTGTGAGATCCTTTACCACCCCGGTAAAGCGAATGTGGTGGCGGACGCTTTGAGCCGCAAGTCAGCTGGGTCTTCCACCCCAGCGAGATGTATGAGGATAGCTGTGGATTCTCCGCTTGTGAGTTTGATCATAGATGCCCAGGTTGAGGGCATGCGACCGGAGAATTGGAAGCTGGAGAGGATCAAGGGTGAGAATACCCGGTTTGTGCAAGATAGTCGGGGATTATTGACCCGATGCGGTCAGGTTTGGGTTCCGATGTCTGGTGGGGTCAGGCAGACGGTCATGGAGGAAGCTCATAAGTCTTATTTTTCTATTCACCCGGGGGCCACCAAGATGTATAGAGACTTGAGTTTGAGTTACTGGTGGCCATGTATGAAGTGAGAAATCGCGTGGTATGTCGAGAGGTGCTTGACCTGCAGGATGGTCAAGGCTGAACATCAGAGGCCACATGGTAAGCTGCAGCCTCTAGAGATTCCCATGTGGAAATGGGAACAGATCACGATGGATTTCATTACCAAGTTTCCGAGGACGGCGAAGGGATTTGATGCTATATGGGTCATCATGGATCGATTGACCAAGAGTGCCCATTTCTTGGCTATTCGGGAGAGTTCATCGGCCGAGAAGTTGTCCGACATGTACGTTCGCGAGATCGTGTCTCACTGATGTGTGTGAAACGAACTAGTTTTAATCCTACTAACTTAGACACAAAATAAACACACGAAAGACAGTGTACCTATCGATTAGTAATATAGTTCAAGCAAGTAGGGCCATGTCGTGGTAATGGTCAAACCACAACTTGGTTCCTGCAATTCAGCTTGTTCTTGTTCTTCGTCCGACCTCTCTGCTAACAACTTTTCCAGCTCCTCCAAATCTTTTTCTGGATTAAATTCTTCATCTTGTAACTTTAGCTCTTTTAACTCAGATTGCTCTTGTGTGTTGGGCAAGATGTTATCTAACCATCTTCCAAATTCTTTCAAATCATCATCTGAGTCATACTCCTCATCTTCTTGCTCAATTTCCTGTACTACTTCCTCAAGAAAGGCATCAAGAGCATCGAAATTTGGAAAATACATAATAAATAAAAAAAAAATTAAACTAAATATAAAAAATCAATAAATTAAAAATGATAACAATTAGCAAATAAAATTAACTATTTGAACCATTCCCCGGCAACGGCGCCAAAAACTTGATGTGTGTGAAACGAACTAGTTTTAATCCTACTAACTTAGACACAAAATAAACACACGAAAGGCAGTGTACCTATCGATTAGTAATATAGTTCAAGCAAGTAGGGTATCGAACATAGGGAACGGTAAACAATTAAAATAAATGCTAATATTATCTAAATAAAACAAGTAATAGAAAGGGGGGTTTCTCTAGTTTTGCAAGACTAGAAACTTAACAATGAAATAAAACTCAAACTAAGCAACTAACAGCTAAAGCAAATAAACAATCACTAAATTCAATAATGGAGAAGACTTCTGTTTAGGTTCGACTCATTTAATCCTATGGTTGATTTTATGGTAAGTGCAATGGATTATTCATTATTGGCTACCGATTAGTGTGATTAGGTTCACGTTCGCTTTTACTAATCCTTAGAAAACAAATTAATTCAAACATTGGCCAATTGGTTAAACTACTGAGTTTCCTAGACTATTGATTCGGGTTAAGTAAGACTTGTAATTAGCTAATCAAATTACTAATTCAATTAACCTCTTGTTGATGGTTCGTCACACAAGGCTCACACATTAATTTACCTATTTTCTTATTAATCCTAGTTTCACGTTCGTTATTCCTAGACATATAATTTTGTGTTCACATAAATCATATGAGATAAGCAATTAAGAGATGTTCATGCAGCTTAATTACTTGCCTATTAACAGAAAATAGTTATCATTCACACATAAGGTTCTTTAACAAGCTTAACAAAACAAAATCACCAAATTAAATTAACCCTAACCATAAAATCAAACCATGTTCACAAATTCATCTTCCCTAAACAGAAGATAAGAGTATTAGCTCATAATTACAGCAAAAACAAACTCAAAAACGAAATCAATTGGTAAAAACATAGTTCAAACAAAAGATTAAGTAAAGATTAAACCTAAATTGCCTTTTATCTTCTCAAAATTGAAATCTAGGGTTGTTCCACGAGTTCCAGGGCTTCTAGCTGCACCTCCAGTCGCAAATTAACCCCCAAGGGTTCCCCCATTCGTTTGGGTTCGAAAGAGAAGCGTTTCTATATATATATATATATATATATATATATATATATATATATATATATATATATATATATATATATATATATATATATATATATATATATATATATATATATATATATATATATATATATATATTCTGAAAAAAGGGGCTACTCGGCGAGTCCAGTGACCTACTCGACGAGTTCATCACTTAAAATCCCGTGTACGACAAGGCAAAGTCAAGAATCGCGAAACTTCTGACCAACTCGTCGAGTTGATGGCCTACTCGTCGAGTCCATTTGGAATCAACATTTTCTCAAAACATGAAAGTCGTCCGAAATTGTGTCTAGTTTTCAGAACATTTTGAATCTTATCAATCGGAGTTACGGTTCATGAGATATGGCCAAAAACCTGATGAGGGGTCAAGCTGTCCAGCAACATCCTTCTTTCTTCAAAATCCAATATCCAAGCTTCCAATCGCCAATTCCGCTTCATTTTCCTTTCGAGCATGTCTTTGTTGCTGAAAATGAAATATTTAAGCTAATTAAGCACCTTTGCTTCATTATTTGAGATAAAATTAACATAAAGTATTAAGATCATGCATGATTCTTATGACTAAATATTCCCATATCAAAATACCCCACACTTGACTTTTGCTTACCCCCAAGCAAAACTGAATTTTAGCACACTAATATCACATAAAACAATCCCAATTGAACCCAACCATTATGCCAAGACCGCAACGCATGCATTTGTGTCTAAATTTTTTCCTAAGGACCCCTTAATTCTAAATACTTACAATCCTCATAAACACTCGCCCACTTCTTTTGAACAACACTCATTTTATGCATCCCTCCGAATCCATCCGCAGAAAACTTTCTAACCTCAAGGTATTTTTGGTCAAGCAACCCAAGCATACATATCTAGAAAATTACAACTTTTCGATACCACAATGGAGCTCTTTGGAATTCTTCACTTCTTTGTTATTTGATCTTTGATTTCTTTGAATTCACCACCTTGTTGTTTGATTTTTGGTATCTTCAACTTTTTGAATTTCTTCAGAACTTTGATCTTTTGATCTTCACTTTGATTACTCCAAAATTCTTACAACTTTTCTTGTAATTCTCTCTTTTTTTCACATGTAACTCACTATTTTTTTTCACTCAATACCTACATGCTTAAGCAGGGGCGCTCAACTTCAACCTTTATTGATTAAAGATAAAAATTTTCCTGGATACATTTCTGGTACACGATGCTAAACATATTGCGATCCTCAAACTAAGCGAGGTTGTGTTTTTGTCCCATGATTTCACTATAATAAAGGAGGCCACAAATGCACTAGAACGTATATTGGCTCAACTAAACATTTGGGTCTTCATAGAATCATCAAATATAATACTAGCATGATCCCTAATTGCTTTACCAAAATTTTTTAAATTAATCCTAGCAAATTTTATGCAAAATTTTAAAATTTAACTAGTGTAACCAACCAACCCCCTACCCCACACTTAATTTATGCAATGTCCCCATTGCATATCATGCATGATAAAGAACAATAAAAATAAGGAGAGAATTGGAACAAACTCCCCTGGGATAGTAGTGGCTGTCACACCCCAAAACCGGAACGGCGGAACGTTCGGGGGTGGAGGACGTCATGTTCAGTATCACAACAATGCAAAGTAGTAAACAAGCAACAACATCATCCATTGCATTAATAATATAATTTCATACAAGTGTGTTCTGTCAAGTTATATAGACACCAAAAATATACATAAAAACAAAAGATGAGTCTTGAACGAGCTCCATCTTCTCAAAACCTGGCACCGGTACCTGTCTACTGGTGACCTGAGAATACAAGTTATTTTGAAAGAGTTTATCAGATTTAAAGCTGGTGAGATCATAAGTATATTAATGTCTGTGTTTGTAAGTCTGTAATTGTACAAGTTTGTAAAAGTTTGTAATTGTTTGAACTCTCCTAGAAAACCCTATGTTTCCTACTAAAAGTAGCCTTCTACCAAGGCATCTAGTATCTGTGTGTGTGTCTCTTGTAAGAGTGTGTATTTTCCCAAATCCTACTATCATTAACCAAAAATATAGTTTTTACATTATTGTTTATTGTGTAAAGATCACAAAGTAAATGTAATGGGAAAATGAAATAGTACTGTAGTGTTGTATTAAGTAACTACTGCTGTACTAACTACCTTAAACCAATTGTTATTTAAAGTACCATGTGATCGTCCTGTATCCTGCTACCGACTCTATAGAAAAACGTCGATGTAAGACGTCGTAAGAAATGACGTTTGGCACCTATAGACTTGCAAGTCCCACTGTAGCGAGCAACAAGGTGTAGGATAGTCAATCCAGTATAGATCTATACACAAACTCATACGCTCCCCACTTAAGGAGATTCTGGATACAAAACGGTCATGACAGGTAGTGTCATGCCCCGTTACGTGGCTCACATAAATGTAATAATGTTCTAGTATATGTATGTGCTAGCTGTATTGTGTGTTCTCTCCCTGTCTAGCATGTATTGTTTGTTTCTCATCATAGTATTCTATTGTTTGTTTCTCATCATAGTATCTATTGTTTGTTTCTCATTATCGTATCTATTGTTTGTTTGTTATTGACTCATGTATGAACTGACTCATTGTATGTTTCACTGTTCTAGTAATAGTATTAGTATCTCCCTAAACTATACCTATTATAGTTTACTAGTAATGTTGTTTGAATGTATGAACATGTTTGTGTATACCTTTGCTACCCAAAGGTATTGAACTGAATGAAAGAAGGAACTTTTATGTCTATATACATATACATAATATATAACTAGGATTCAAACGACCTTCGGACAAATAACCTGAATACCCTAAGTCCAAAACCAAACAAGGAACAGGAAGTAAGGTGAGCTATCAGTCCTAAGTCCTTTCAATCCTACTTATATAACTATATCTATATAGATACACAGAGTATAGGTTAAAAAAGTTTAATAAAAGTATTTGATATGAAAAAGAGTTTGTAAAACAGTTTGAAGTAAAACAATTTGATAACACAGTTTGAGAAGTAAGAAATCCACTTGTTTGGTAGTTATTAATCACATGTGATTGATATAATAACTATAATAGTTCAACTTATATTCCCCCCCCCCATAAAAGCATTTAAAAACATTTAAAAGGTTAATTAAGGGGTATCAACTCACCTGTAGTGAGTGGTTTGGAAGAACTGATGATATAGGATTGCTAGGTGTCAAGTGAAGACTCATACACACACAATGATCCTAGTTAACATATAATAACACATATGTGTATCCAATTAGTCTTTAAACAACTAATTAACAAATTTAAGACATCCTAGGACATGCAAAACACCTTATTTAAGTGTTATAAGTGCTAAAGATTGCATCTAAGTGTTGTAAGACATTGCTATTGGGTTTAGGGTTCAAGGGTAAACTCCCTTGGAGTTTACGGTTTTGTGACCATCACTCAATGAGTTTACGGTCGTAAACCCATGAGTTTACGGCCGTAAACTCATGGTACTTTGACCATTTTGAGTTTTGAAGCTTTAAAGATCATAAGAAGCATTCCTACTTCATGTTTAAGCCTTAGGAAGTGTTTAGGGCACCATTTCACTCCTTTGTGGAGTTTACGGTCCTTGGACCATTTGTCTTTGGGTTTACGGCCGTAAACCCAAATGGTTTATGGTCTTTTGATGTTTTCAAGTACTAAGCACATCACGGAAAGGTCTAGGCTAGTTTCCAAGGCTTGGTAAGGGACTAGGGCACACTTTGGCACCCTTTTTAGGGTTTACGGTCCAAGAACATCTTGGACCGTAAACACCTTTGATATTGTGTTTCTTGGGTGTTTTCTTGATGATTAGAAGTGTAACAAGTCTTATAATACTCTAGGGTAAGAGTACTTACTAGGTAGAAGCTTGAAAAGGTGCTAAAAGTCCAAGAACACTAGTGTGTGTTCTTGGTGAAACTTGAAGATCTACCCTTTTGGAATGATTTCACGGATGAAATCATGTATGATCACTAGATTAAGTAAGATATCGACTTTTTAGGGATAGAAACACTTACAAAGTTGAAGATCTTGAAGAAAAGTCGGATGATACTTGAGAGAGAAATGGGTTTTGGATCTTGAAAATGTGAAAAGTGGTAAATAATGACTAAGTGTCATATTTATACCCCCTTTTAGGGTTTACAGCCGTAAACACCTTTGTTTAGGCCGTAAACTCCAAAATCTTGGAGTTTTGGGACATTATTGTTGCACAATAAACCCTAGGGCATCCTCTCTCCTGTTATCTCCTGAAGTACTAACTTTAAAACACTCAAACTTATTCCAAAAAGCTTGAAAGTTAGTAGAAACTGTTCTGACTTCTATTGAATTGAATGGTTGTACAGAATAGAAATTTCGGGTTGTCACATCATCCCCCCGTTAGAAGGAATTTCGTCCCGAAATTAGAATTTAAGCAAATAAGTAGTTACAAATAACTAAGTAAAAAGAAGAGGATATTTCAGTTTCATCTGATCCTCTCGCTCCCAAGTGAATTCAGGTCCTCGCTTGGCGTTCCAGCGAACCTTCACTATCGGGATACGGCTTTGTTTCGTTTGCTTGACCTCCCGGTCCATGATCTCTACTGGTTCTTCCACGAAGTTGAGGCTCTCGTTGATCTCGATCTCGTCGAGTGGGATTACAAGAGTCTCATCGGACAGACACTTTTTCAAGTTCGAGACGTGGAAAGTAGAATGTACGTTACTGAGTTCGCGTGGTAAGTTAAGTTTGTAAGCTACAGGGCCGATTCTTGCGAGAATCTCGAAAGGCCCTATGTACCTTGGATTTAGCTTTCCACGCTTTCCGAAGCGGATCAAGCCCTTCCATGGTGAGACCTTCAATAGAACACGGTCGCCTACCTGGAATTCCAACGATTTCCTTCGTTTATCAGCGTAGCTTTTCTGTCGGTCTCTAGAGGCTTTCAATCGTTCACGAATTTGAACGATCTTCTCTGTCGTTTCCCGAATGATCTCCGGACCCGTGAGAATGCTTTCAGGAACTCGTCCTTTAGCTAACTGGGTATCACCCACCTCAGCCCAGCACAGAGGGGATCTGCACTTTCGGCCATAGAGGGCCTCGAATGGAGCAGCCTTTATGATCGTGTGATAACTGTTGTTGTAGGAAAATTCGACAAGGGGTAAATGAGTATCCCATGCTTTCCCAAAGTCGATCACACAGGCTCGCAACATATCTTACAAGTTTTGGATAGTCCTCTCACTTTGCCCGTCTGTCTGTGGATGGTAGGCTGTACTCATGTCCAGCCTAGTTCCTAGGGAACTTTGTAGCGACTGCCAGAACCTCGAAGTGAATCTACTATCTCTGTCCGAGATAATGGATATGGGAACACCGTGCAGTCGTACAATCTCTCTAATGTAAGTTCTTGTAAGCTTCTCCATCTTGTCTATTTCCTTGATAGGCAGGAAGTGTGCGGACTTGGTCAATCTATCGACGATGACCCATATGGTATCAAGTCCACCCGTTGTCTTGGGCAACTTGGTTATGAAGTCCATAGTGATCCGCTCCCACTTCCATTCCGGTATCTCCGGTTGTTGTAGAAGACCGGAGGGTTTCTGGTGTTCGACCTTGACCTTGGCGCAAGTAAGGCATTTACTCACGAAGGTAGCAATCTCTGCTTTCATGTTAGGCCACCAGTATAGCTTTTTAAGATCCAAATACATCTTATCTGAACCCGGGTGGACGGAATAACGAGTGTTGTGCGCCTCGTTCATGACCAAGTCTCTGAAACCACCGAGTTTCGGGGTCCAGATCCGATCCATGAAATAATAAGCTCCGCCACCCTTGACCTCCAAGTTCTTATCCATCCCTCTCAGGGATTCACCCGCCACATTTTCAGGTTTCAAAGCGCCGAGCTGAGCTTCCTTAATTTGTGTGGACAAGTGTGAATGGATTATCATAGTCAAAGATTTGACTCTACGACCAGAATATTCTTTCCGACTTAGGGCGTCAGCTACTACGTTGGCTTTAACCGGATGATAACGAATTTCGCATTTGTAATCACTGAGTAGCTCGTACCACCGTCGTTGTCTCATGTTGAGCTCCTTCTGGTCGAATATATGTTGTAGGCTTTTGTGGTCTGTAAAGATAGTGCTTTTTGTACCATACAGGTAGTGTCTCCAGATCTTCAGAGCAAATACAACTGCTCCTAGTTCAAGATCGTGAGTAGTGTAGTTGACCTCGTGTGTCTTCACCTGTCTCGAGGCGTAGGCTATGACCTTACCTCGCTGCATCAGAACACAGCCGAGCCCTTGATTGGAAGCATCGCAATAGACAACGAAGTCTTCTATCCCCTCGGGGAGGGATAGTATTGGTGCGGTGCATAAGGCTCGCTTGAGCGTTTGGAACGCTCTCTCCTGCTTCTCTTCCCAGTCAAAGGCCACGCCTTTCTGGGTCAGTGTTGTAAGAGGTTTCGCAATGCGGGAGAAGTTCTGAATGAACCTGCGATAATAGCCAGCGAGACCTAGAAATTGACGAATTTCTGTAGGCGTCTTCGGTGCTGACCAGTTCTCAATGGCTTTAATTTTGGAAGGGTCCACGTGTATTCCCTCTTCGCTAACCACGTGCCCTAAGAATTCGACTCTTCGGATCCAAATTCGCATTTCGAGAACTTCGCATAGAGCTTCTCTGAACGTAGTGTTTCTAAGACATGTCGCAGATGTTGACTATGTTCCTCCTTACTACGAGAGTAGATAAGTATGTCATCGATGAAGACGATGACGAACTGATCCAAGTAAGGACAACACACCCTATTCATTAAGTCCATGAATACTGCGGGCGCATTTGTTAATGCGAACGGCATCACTACGAATTCGTAGTGCCCATAACGAGTTCGAAAGGCTATCTTCAGAACATCCTCCCCTAACACTCGTAGTTGGTGATATCCGGATCTTAAGTCGATTTTTGAAAAGAAATTCGCCCCTTGAAGTTGGTCAAATAAATCGTCAATACGAGGCAAAGGATAATGATTTTTGACGGTCAGTTTGTTGAGCTCCCTGTAGTCGATGCACATACGAAACGATCTGTCTTTCTTCTTGACGAACAAGACTGGAGCTCCCCAGGGTGACAAGCTTGGTCTTATAAAGCCCTTGCTGATCAGTTCGTTAAGTTGACAGGATAGTTCTTGCATCTCTGCAGGTGCTAGATGATAGGGCGATTTGGCTACGGGGGTAGCCCCTGGAACTAAGTCGATTCTGAACTCGACTTGACGTTGCGGAGGTAATCCTGGGAGTTCTTCCGGAAAGATGTCGGGAAAGTCGCGTACTACTGGAATGTTCTGAATGTCTTTCGTTTCTTGGCTCACATAGACCACATGAGCAAGGAATGCGCGACATTCCTTTCGCAAGAATTTCTGAGCTTGAATGCTCGAGATGATACGAAGGTTCGTGCCGGGTTTGTCGCCATAAACTACTAGGGTTTCGCCAGACGGCAGATTAAGGCGTACAGCCTTCTCGTAACACATGATGTCGGCACGATGAAAACTCAAACAATCCATGCCGATAATGACGTCGAAACTTTTAATTGAGACCGGCATGAGGTCGATCGAAAATGAATGGCTATCTAGTGTTAGGGTACACGCTATGTATATACTGCTAGTGCTCTCTGTCTTTCCATTAGCCATTTCTACAGTGAACGGTTCTTTAAGTGCTCGTGATTTTTGCTTAAGTAAATGAGCAAATTTTTGGTTCACGAAACTCCTCTCCGCTCCACTATCAAATAGTATGCATGCATAAGAGTTATCGAGGAGAAACGTACCCGTGACCACTGTGGGGTAGGCAATCGCTTCCTTGTGGCCTATGGCCAGAACTCTTCCCACTCCACCGGCATTCCTTGCCTTCGGGCAGTTACTTTTGTAGTGGCCTACCTCGCCACAACCGTAGCAAGCTTGGCCCACTCCTGTGTCGGGGACTTGGTTGATTGGCCTAGCCGGAGCTTTGCAGAAACGGGCAGTGTGCCCCTTCCTGTTGCAGTTCAAACACTGCATTTCCCGGCAGGCACCGACGTGGTGGAAGTTGTATTTGTTGCACTTAGGCAAACTTCCAGCGTACTGCTTTACCGGAGCAGCAGCGGCAGGTGCTATCGCAGCATGAACTGCCACGACTAGCTGCTTTTTGGCAGCCTTCGTCTTTCTCTTGTCATCCCAAAACTTCCGCTTGGAATAAGCGGTTCTGGCGGGTTCCGAGATGGCCAGGGTTGTTGTTGCGGCCGGGGTACGAACCCCATGGTCTATAAGCCGCTGTGCCAATCGCTTGGCACTATCGAATGTAGTGGGGTTTGAAGCCAAAACATTTCCCTGGAATGGAGGCACCAACCCCCATATGTATCTTTCAATCTTCTTCCCCTCTGTATGAACCATGTTGGGACAGAGGGCCACCAGTTCACAGAACCTGGCGGTGTAGGAGACTATGTTGGAGCCCTTCATGGTTAGGCTCCACAGTTCTTCCTCCAGTTTTTGGATTTCGCCCCTCGGGCAGTACTCTTCAACCATTAGCTCTCTCAGGGCTTCCCAGCCCATAGCATTTGCCACTATAAGGGATAGTGACTTGACATGGCTATTCCACCATGTTAGGGCTTTTGCCTCAAAGGTGCAAGCAGCAAACTTGACCTTGCTCCCTTCTGGACAGGAGCAGATCTCGAAGACTGACTCTGTCTTTTCGAACCATTGCGAGAGGGCAATGACTCCGCCAGTCCCTTTAAAGGACAATGGCTTGCAGTTAGTGAAGTCCTTATAGGAACACTCTCTCAAGCGCACAGGGATTTCACCATGAGTAGAGTGAACAGGGGTTCCTCCTTCAGTGGAACCAGATGAATGATATTGAGCCATGGCTGTAGCCACAGCCGCAGCTACAACATCATTCAGAGCTGCCGTGTCGAATTGAGGAGCAGGTGGTGTTGCAGTTATCGGGGGATCGCGTCTTGTTGATCGACGTGGAGGCATCTTTCAACTATAAGTTTACAAAGACGAAGATATTGATAAGAATTTAATAGGACAATTGAAGAAAATGACTCATGGACTAACTCTCCATAGCCCAACAGCACAATTGAATAGCACGATTGAATGTAGATCTAGAACTAACAGATGATAGCATTTGAATAATAATTTCCATGAGATTAGATATCTGTCAACAATACTGGAATTACAGATGTAATGAGTTCGGGAAAAATGACCTAGAAGTAGGCCTTACATCAACCAAGATGGGAAAATTTTGACAGACTACTACCTAATCAAGACCTAACGGGTCTAAGATTTTCAAAGATAGGAAATTAGACTAGAGTTTTTACACTAACTAGGTTACATCCAAAAGAGAAGTCGATGAGACTCTAACGGCGACGAGAACTACTAGAGTGAGTTCTTGACTCCGACAGAAGGCGTTCTATGTCCCTCACGCGCCTATCAGATCTTGCTTGCTGAGCTCGAAGTTCCATGACTTCAGCTTGGGTTTCAGCAAGTTCCCTTTGCAGAACTGCATTGCGGACCTGAGTCCTTTCATGAGCAGACTCTAGCTGGCGAATGCGGACTGTGTTAACGCCAGAGTTGGCGTCAATCTCCATGACTCGGTCGATAGTCACTCGACCTTGCTCGGTGTTCCGAGCAATCCTACGAACCATGATGGGTAGGACCCTGTCAGCTGAACCTCCCTCGGTGAGGTTGTAGAAGCTTCTGTCCCCATTATAGGGAATGAGTTGACCTTGTTCCTGACTCCATCTATTCAAGTTTGTGGCCCACAGAGGTGTGGGTCCTTGAAATGCTGGACGATGGTTTGGGTTTGGGTCTTGAGCAGCTGGGGGTTGGTTGTTGACTTCTGGCTCTAAGTCAGAACCATCAGAAAAGCCTTCAGCTTCGTGATCATCCAATGGGATTGGTTGATCATCTTCTGGCTCTTCTCCCAGCCATCCTTCATTGCCGTGGTTGGGGTAGTACGTGTCTCCGGGAAGATGGAATCCAGCCATTATATCTACGCGAGAAAAGAGATAAAGAAATAACTAAATAGACGCACTAATTAGATAATTATAAGATGATCTTTATCAGTTACTTCAACATTTGCGTAGTGCATACCAGTCATATGTAACCAAGACAGGATAGACCTTCAAATAAGTGACCCTAACTCTAAGCCCACAACCAAACAAGGAACAGGAAGTAAAGCAAAGGTCACAGATTCTAAGTCTATGATATCCTAGATACATATAACCTTAGCGTATCCATTCAGCAACTATTAATATACTAATAAAGACCTTTAGTTCTCAGATAAGTAATTAAAGTAACAAAAAATACTCCTATAGTATTTTAAGTTTATGTTCTGTTCTACTGTTCTCATTGTAGTAGTGTTGGTAAGTTTTTAGACTTGTTGCAACCTCACAACCACACTTAGGCACATGCTAATCACTCCTCGGATAATGTAGTTGATCAGGCTACATCTTCCTAGGGTTGACCATATGTCTCTAAGTCTACTTGTGCTGCCCAACAATCGTAATACTTTTGTTCTGTCCTAGTGACACTGATTTTAGTATGAGTCTTGAACGAGCTCCATCTTCTCAAAACCTGGCACCGGTACTTGTCTACTGGTGACCTGAGAATACAAGTTATTTTGAAAGAGTTTATCAGCTTTAAAGCTGGTGAGATCATAAGTATATTAATGTCTGTGTTTGTATGAAAGTGTTTGTAAGTCTGTAATTGTACAAGTTTGTAAAAGTTTGTAATTGTTTGAACTCTCCTAGAAAACCCTATGTTTCCTACTAAAAGTAGCCTTCTACCAAGGCATCTAGTATCTGTGTGTGTGTCTCTTGTAAGAGTGTGTATTTTCCTAAATCCTACTATCATTAACCAAAAATATAGTTTTTACATTATTGTTTATTGTGTGAAGATCACAAAGTAAATGTAATGGGAAAATGAAATAGTACTGTAGTGTTGTATTAAGTAACTACTGCTGTACTAACTACCTTAAACCAATTGTTATTTAAAGTACCATGTGATCGTCCTGTATCCTGCTACCGACTCTATAGAAAAACGACGATGTAAGACGTCGTAAGAAATGACGTTTGGCACCCGTAGACTTGCAAGTCCCACTGTAGCGAGCAGCAAGGTGTAGGATAGTCAATCCAGTATAGATCTATACACAAACTCATACGCTCCCCACTTAAGGAGATTCTGGATACAAAACGGTCATGACAGGTAGTGTCATGCCCCGTTACGTGGCTCACATAAATGTAATAATGTTCTAGTATATGTATGTGCTAGCTGTATTGTGTGTTCTCTCCCTGTCTAGCATGTATTGTTTGTTTCTCATCATAGTATTCTATTGTTTGTTTCTCATCATAGTATCTATTATTTGTTTCTCATTATCGTATCTATTGTTGTTTGTTATTGACTCATGTATGAACTGACTCATTGTATGTTTCACTGTTCTAGTAATAGTATTAGTATCTCCCTAAACTATACCTATTATAGTTTACTAGTAATGTTGTTTGAATGTATGAACATGTTTGTGTATACCTTTGCTACCCAAAGGTATTGAACTGAATGAAAGAAGGAACTTTTATGTCTATATACATATACATAATATATAACTAGGATTCAAACGACCTTCGGACAAATAACCTGAATACCCTAAGTCCACAACCAAACAAGGAACAGGAAGTAAGGTGAGCTATCAGTCCTAAGTCCTTTCAATCCTACTTATATAACTATATCTATATAGATACACAGAGTATAAGTTAAAAAAAGTTTAATAAAAATATTTGATATGAAAAAGAGTTTGTAAAACAGTTTGAAGTAAAACAATTTGATAACACAGTTTGAGAAGTAAGAAATCCACTTGTTTGGTAGTTATTAATCACATGTGATTGATATAATAACTATAATAGTTCAACTTGTATTCCCCCCCATAAAAGCATTTAAAAACATTTAAAAGGTTAATTAAGGGGTATGAACTCACCTGTAGTGAGTGGTTTGGAAGAACTGATGATATAGGATTGCTAGGTGTGAAGTGAAGACTCGTACACACACAATGATCCTAGTTAACATATAATAACACATATGTGTATCCAATTAGTCTTTAAACAACTAATTAACAAAGTTAAGACTTCCTAGGACATGCAAAACACCTTATTTAAGTGTTATAAGTGCTAAAGATTGCATCTAAGTGTTGTAGGACATTGCTATTGGGTTTAGGGTTCAAGGGTAAACTTCCTTGGAGTTTACGGTTTTGTGACCATCACTCAATGAGTTTACGGTCGTAAACCCATGAGTTTACGGCCTTAAACTCATGGTACTTTGACCATTTTGAGTTTTGAAGCTTTAAAGATCATAAGAAGCATTCCTACTTCATGTTTAAGCCTTAGGAAGTGTTTAGGGCACCATTTCACTCCTTTGTGGAGTTTACGGTCCTTGGACCATTTGTCTTTGGGTTTACGGCCGTAAACCTAAATGGTTTATGGTCTTTTGATGTTTTCAAGTACTAAGCACATCACGGAAAGGTCTAGGCTAGTTTCCAAGGCTTGGTAAGGGACTAGGGCACACTTTGGCACCCTTTTTAGGGTTTACGGTCCAAGAACATCTTGGACCGTAAACACCTTTGATCTTGTGTTTCTTGGGTGTTTTCTTGATGATTAGAAGTGTAACAAGTCTTATAATACTCTAGGGTAAGAGTACTTACTAGGTAGAAGCTTGAAAAGGTGCTAAAAGTCCAAGAATACTAGTGTGTGTTCTTGGTGTTCTTGGTGAAACTTGAAGATCTACACTTTTGGAATGATTTCACGGATGGAATCATGTAAGATCACTAGATTAAGTAAGATATCGACTTTTTAGGGATAGAAACACTTACAAAGTTGAAGATCTTGAAGAAAAGTCGGATGATACTTGAGAGAGAAATGGGTTTTGGATCTTGAAAATGTGAAAAGTGGTAAATAATGACTAAGTGTCATATTTATACCCCCTTTTAGGGTTTACGGCCGTAAACACCTTTGTTTAGGCCGTAAACTCCAAAATCTTGGAGTTTTGGGACATTATTGTTGCACAATAAACCCTAGGGCATCCTCTCTCCTGTTATCTCCTGAAGTACTAACTTTAAAACACTCAAACTTATTCCAAAAAGCTTGAAAGTTAGTAGAAACTGTTCTGACTTCTATTGAATTGAATGGTTGTACATAATAGAAATTTCGGGTTGTCACAGTGGCGAGGTTGATTTCTCTTCTCTTCAGCTCCATCTTCAATTGACTTTAGACATGGGAACAACCCATCCATGTCTTGGGTGTCAAAATCTCGTGTGGTACAGTCTTTATAAAAGCTCCAAATATAAGGGAAAAACTCTTGGAAATGCTCGGAAAATGATCTTCAAAGAATAGAACCAATGCCCATATCAAATGTCATCAAATCTTCAGCTCAAAAGTAAGAAGAATGAGCGACTCGTCGAGTAAGTATGTAGACTCGCCGAGTTGAAGCGTAAATGGCAGAAGAATCGTGAATTTTCACATGGACTCGGCGAGTAGACCGCTGTGTGACAAAAATTTTATTCTGCCCAAGTCCGTTTCTGATGTATGGGGGTTATATAAACTAATAATTTCCCTCATTTTTCTTCAGGGAATAAATACTCTATAACCCTTCTATCAATTGGACTCATAGCTTGACTCAAAACTTCGTTTCCTCTCTCGCCTAGACTCGATTTCTCGCTTCGTTAGCCTTAACTCTAGACCCTCACATGCAATTCTAAGCTTCAAAATGAAAAGATCAAAACAACACACAAGTAATAGAAAAAGGACAACAAACATCAAAATTAAATTCCTAAATTACCCTAATAAACTAAAAGTTTAAAAAGAAAAAGAAAAGCAAACTCTAATGACGGGTTGCCTCCCGCAAGCGCTTCTTTTTGTGCGACTCTTGAGCTGGACTCCCAACTTAATAAACTTCCAATAAACTCAATGCCAATCCATCCATTGCATTAAATATTTTCTTTGGACCAATTTGTAAAATTTGGCTCTTTGCTTCTAAAATTGGCCAAACGAGCTTGAATACATAAAACCCAAGAATTCTGACAAGGGTTGGGACCGGTCGGGTACTAATCAGAAATGGATCGCGCTTCAGAACTTTCTCCAAAGTTGGAATCGTCACCCCATGGTTCGAAACACAAACCGGAAGAACATGGGGCCATGTCGTGGTAATGGTCAAACCACAACTTGGTTCCTGCAATTCAGCTTGTTCTTGTTCTTCGTCCGACCTCTCTGCTAACAACTTTTCCAACTCCTCCAAATCTTTTTCTGGATTAAATTCTTCATCTTGTAACTCAGATTGCTCTTGTGTGTTGGGCAAGATGTTATCTAACCATCTTCCAAATTCCTTCAAATCATCATCTGAGTCATACTCCTCATCTTCTTGCTCAATTTCCTGTACTACTTCCTCAAGAAAGGCATCAAGAGCATCGAAATTTGGAAAATACATAATAAATAAAAAAAATAAAAATAAACTAAATATAAAAAAAATCAATAAATTAAAAATGATAACAATTAGCAAATAAAATTAACTATTTGAACCGTTCCCCGGCAACGGCGCCAAAAACTTGATGTGTGTGAAACGAACTAGTTTTAATCCTACTAACTTAGACACAAAATAAACACACGAAAGGCAGTGTACCTATCGATTAGTAATATAGTTCAAGCAAGTAGGGTATCGAACACAGGGAACGGTAAACAATTAAAATAAATGCTAATATTATCTAAATAAAACAAGTAATAGAAAGGGGGGTTTCTCTAGTTTTGCAAGACTAGAAACTTAACAATGAAATAAAACTCAAACTAAGCAACTAACAGCTAAAGCAAATAAACAATCACTAAATTCAATAATGGAGATGACTTCTGTTTAGGTTCGGCTCATTTAATCCTATGGTTGATTTTATGGTAAGTGCAATGGATTATTCGTTATTGGCTACCGATTAGTGTGATTAGGTTCACGTTCGCTTTTACTAATCCTTAGAAAATAAATTAATTCAAACATTGGCCAATTGGTTAAACTAATGAGTTTCCTAGACTATTGATTCGGGTTAAGTAAGACTTGTAATTAGCTAATCAAATTACTAATTCAATTAACCTCTTGTTGATGGTTCGTCACACAAGGCTCACACATTAATTTACCTATTTTCTTATTAATCCTAGTTTCACGTTCGTTATTCCTAGACATACAACTTTGTGTTCACATAAATCATATGAGATAAGCAATTAAGAGATGTTCATGCAGCTTAATTACTTGCCTATTAACAGAAAATAGTTATCATTCACACATAAGGTTCTTTAACAAGCTTAACAAAACAAAATCACCAAATTAAATTAACCCTAACCATAAAATCAAACCATGTTCACAAATTCATCTTCCCTAAACAGAAGATAAGAGTATTAGCTCATAATTACAACAAAAACAAACTCAAAAACGAAATCAATTGGTAAAAACATAGTTCAAACAAAAGATTAAGTAAAGAGTAAACCTAAATTGCCTTTTATCTTCTCAAAATTGAAAGGTAGGGTTCTTCCACGAGTTCCAGGGCTTCTAGCTGCACCTCCAGTCGCAAATTAACCCCCAAGGGTTCCCCCATTCGTTTGGGTTCGAATGAGAAGCGTTTCTATATATATATATATTCTGAAAAAAGGGGCTACTCGGCGAGTCCAGTGACCTAATCGACGAGTCCATCACTTAAAATCCCGTGTACGGCAAGGCAAAGTCAAGAATCGCGAAACTTCTAACCAGCTCGTCGAGTTTATGGCCTACTCGTCGAGTCCATTTGGAATCAACATTTTCTCAAAACATGAAAGTCGTCCGAAATTGTGTCTAGTTTTCAGAACATTTTGAATCTCGTCAATCAGAGTTACGGTTCATGAGATATGGCCAAAACACTAACGAGGGGTCAAGCTGTCCAACAACATCCTTCTTTCTTCAAAATCCAATATCCAAGCTTCCAATCGCCAATTCCGCTTCATTTTCCTTTCGAGCATGTCTTTGTTGCTGAAAATGAAATATTTAAGCTAATTAAGCAGATTTGGTTCATTATTTGAGATAAAATTAACATAAAGTATTAAGATCATGCATGATTCTTATGACTAAATATGCCCATATCACTCACCATGGGGTTCCCGTCTCCATTGTCTCCGACCGAGATGTTAGGTTTACCTCCCATTTCTGGCAGAAGTTCCACAAGAAACTGGGTACGCGGTTGCACTTTAGCACAACATTCCATCCGCAGACTGACGGTCAGAGCGAGCGGACCATTCAGACCCTCGAGGATATGTTGAGGGCATGTGTCATTGGCTTTAGTGGGAGTTGGGATTCCCACCTACCACTTGCAGAGTTCGCCTACAACAACAGCTATCATTCCAGCATTGGCGCCCCGCCTTTCGAGCTGTTGTATGGACAGAGATGTCGCACCCCGGTTTGTTGGGGTGAGGTTGGACACCGAGTGATGGGACGGACGGAGGTAGTTCTGCAGACTACCGAAAATATTCATCAGATTAGGCAGCGATTGCAGGCAGCTTAGAGTCGGAAGAAGAGCTATGCCGACAGGCGCCGATCTGAGTTAGAGTTCCAGGTGGGTGATATGGTACTTCTGAAGGTCTCACCCTGGAAGGGCGTTATCCGCTTCAGAAAGAGGGGGAAATTGGGTCCCCGTTACATTGGGCCGTTCAGGATCATTGCCAGGGTTGGCAATGTGGCTTACAGGCTAGAGCTATCGAAGGAGCTTAGTCGAATTCACAACACTTTCCACGTTTCGCAGTTGCGAAAGTGTATTATGGACCAGGAGGCAGTGGTGTCGTTGGATGATATTCAGGTCGATGAGCGCCTGAATTACGTGGAGAGGCCTGTGGCCATACTGGAAAGGAAGATGAAAGTTCTGCGGAACAAGGAGATACCTTTGGTGAAGATACAGTGGGAACATTGGAGGGGGTCCGAGTGGACGTGGGAACCAGAGGCAGAGATGCGGGAGCACTACCCGGAGCTGTTCGCCGCGGCAGACTTCGAGGACGAAGTCTAGTTCAAGTGGGGGAGAATTGTAACGCTCCGATTCTCAGGTATCGATCTTGTATAAGAATTTCCTTGATTCAAGGTCTACTCGACGAGTTGGTTGCCCTACTCGTCGAGTAGCAGCGAGTTGGTCCACGTATTTTAGTGACCTACTCGCCGAGTCCAAGAAGTGACTCGACGAGTAGGAGCTGGCAGATGAAACCCTAAATCCCGGGGCATTGCACCCTATTTAAAGGATCATTGGCCTTCCCCAGCCTCCCCTTTACTGCTTCTTGTCCCTCTTTAACCCTAAGTCGTGCGTGTGTGTTCTTTTGGTGTGTTCAAGCTTGGAGGAGGATTTTTGGAGGAGGAAACACTTGGGGAACCAAGGAAATCAAGGCTAGGAACTCGTGGGGAGCTAAAAGATTCATCAGTTGTCACTCTCTGGAAGGTACTAAGCTGCTTCCTTGGCTCATCTCTCTTTTAACCTCTTTTGGATGGGTTTTATGAAAGGCTTCTTATGTTTGAGCCAAGATCTGAAGTTGTAACTTCAGATATGGACTCCTTTTGGCCTCTAGATCCATAAAGTTATCAGCCTTGCCTAGTATGAGCCTTCCCTCAAGTGTGAGACTTCATTGCAAGCTTAGTTTTGTCATTTAAGGGCCTTAAAAGCCTTGCATGCACGTAAAGTTTGCAACTTTACGTGATAAGCATGCCTAAGGAAGTTGGATCTGCAATTTGGAGCCTTGGCATGGCGTAAAAAGTGTCTGTATGGTTAAAGGACTGAAGGGACTCGGCGAGTCGCATGGTCGACTCGGCGATTCATATGAAGATGGGCATGGACCCGACGAGTTGGAAGAACAACTCGGAAAGCCCGATGAAGATTGTCGTAGACTCGACGAGTTGGATGAACAACTCGGCGAGTCAGTTAAGGTTTCCCAATTAATGGATGCGTGTGGACTTGTCGAGTTGCAAGAAGGAAAACCCGACGAGTAGCCGTGGAGCTTCGACCACGAGCCTTAGGAACTCGACGAGTCATTCTGGTGACTTGGCGAGCGGACAAGTATCGCAAGAAACTCGGCGAGTAGCTGAGGGTACTCGACGAGTTGAGGTCAACATGGACTGTTGACCTTGACAGTTAACTTTGACTTTGAGCAAGGGTTGACCAGTTGACTTTTGGGGTAGTCAGGAATTTATAAACCTTATGATATGTTGGGTATAGGTGGTGGGGTTCGTGGCGGTGATTCGGGAGTTGAGCTTTCTAGTTTCAAACGACAGTTGCGACATGAATTATCCTCACTATACTAAGGGGTCTAAGGCACCAAGGCCGACCCAATGAATATGTTATCCTAGCAGTGTTAGTATGTTGAGTATGAAGTTAATGTTGCATGCTAGTGGTTATGCCAGTTAGGTAGATCTGTAGGACTACCTGTGTGTTATATGATTATCTGCATGCTCAGTGGTTATGCTAGTTAGGTCGATCTGTAGGACTACCTGTGTGTTATATGATTATCTGCATGCTCAGTGGTTATGCCAGTTAGGTAGATCCGTAGGACTACCTGTGTTGTTATATGATTATCTGCATGCTCAGTGGTTATGTTATATGTTGATATGTTATGTGGGATGGGTTGAGGTGATACTGCTCCGTGCGGTAACCAACAAACCCGGGAGCATTCCAGTTACGGGATAAGGGAGACTCGTACTGTGGGCTCGATGGCAATCCAGATGTGAGCTGTGGGCCAGTAAGGCAATCCAGACTCACACTGTGGGCTTAGGGGTGATCCAGTCTGCAAAGCAGTGGACGCACTACATGCTGTTGTTTATATACGTGTTATGTGTAGTGTATCGGTATTTTGGGGGAACTCACTAAGCTATCGGGCTTACAATTTCAGTTTATTGTTTCAGGTACATCAGGGGATCGCGGCAAGGTGAAGGCATGATCGTACAACTCCTCCTGATTTGTTTATGGTTCTGGGGAAAACTTTGATATAAACTATTTTGGAAAACGAATTTGTAATCATTAATGGATCTTTAATGTTTTGAAAAGTTTAAATTTGGTCTGATTTTTATGGATGTTACACAATTACCCATCCCCATTATCTTCTTTACTCTTAAGGATCTACCCTAAGAATCAGCTATTTCTCATTCGTTCATTCCTATGGATTATCCTAAGGAATGGGTACGAAGTTTATCGTTGTCAATGACACAACTGTCAAGCACAGTTGCTAGTTCTATCACTTAGGTGCAGCTGCGAGAATTGTGACATTCTCTTTGAGGCGCATCTGCCGGTATTGTCCTTTAGGCGCATCTGCCGAGGTTATGATGTTCTCAATTAGGCGCTTCTGCCGGTAGAGTCCTTTTGGCGCATCTGCCAGGGTTATATCGTTTATTGATAGTATCGTTTCCGAGAATCCACTTGCAATACATGTCAATGGGTTTTTAGGGTACAGCTAGTGAATACACAGTTCAAATAACACTTACAGGCTGCGAGCCTGCTAGTGTTCCACTGGACTGTCTAGAATAGTCCGTGGTTGTCATCCATACCCTGCTAGATGACGGGGCCAAAACTTGGGTAAAAGGCTTCTCTCATGGTTCACCTCTTACCCTTATCTCATGGTCTATATCACCTCTCATCATTTTGTTTTTGTCACACATCAACTGTCTCATCTACCCATGTTTTACCCAACACATTTTGTAGATATAAAATACATATACAATTTAAATCATTTAAAACATGTATAAGAATCTTTCACCCAACATAGACGGAAAGTATACAGACAATATGCACACATAGCATGTAATTTATATTAAATACTTCATATCTATGTGTAAGATGAAAGTAACTATGCACTCATCACTTGAAAAGGTGGTGACTCGACACTCGGACAGCACTTCGTTACTCTTAACACAATTTTCCTTTGACAAAACCTAGTATCATTACCACTAGAGTTTAGTCTAATATTCACCGAGACTAATTAATAGTCTTGCTATTATTACTATTATATAAGCATGAAACAATATTTCTCAACCACTATATACAGACAGGGGCCAGACATAAAACACCGGAGGGCAGGAACATTTTGGCATATAACACTTCTGAAATCCAACAACCCTATGCGGCCCTTTAACCAGATTCCCCGTACCGCGAGTGGTTAAAAGATATTATAACAACACTTATATTACTCATAATAATAGCCCAAATACTTATTATAAGAACCTAATAACATTACTATATTAAAACATAAGATATACTAATGATAGGGTAGGCGTAGCTCACTTACAGCGGGTTTTTCGCAAAACCGGGCTTCGCTGGAGCAGCTTTCCCAAGCCGAAAGGCTCTTTTCTCGGGGCTTCGGGAGTTTACTCATGAACTCGGCGAGTCCCCCCATGGACTCGGCGAGTTCATCAGTCAGACAGCAAAAAACGACCTTTTATCACTATTTTGCATCAAGTATCAAACAAAACAAGCCTAGGCTCTGATACCACTGTTGGGTTTTGAGCATTCTAACACTTCCTAAGTGTACATGCAACCCTATTAAACCTTGGATCTATGTTTGTCTAAAATACATGCAAAATATTATTTTCCAAGGTTTATAACCTATCTAGCATGGCATGGGGTACTTTTAACCATAAAAGAACTAGATGAATTACATACCTTTTGTTGATTGTTGATTCCTTGGAGTTTGAGAGCCAAGCACCAATAATGTGAATGCCTCAAATGGAAATCACAAATCACCACAAACTTGGAAAATGTATGAGAGAGTATACTAACTCTTGATTTTGGCCACCACACTTACACACATATTAGTGTCTTTTTCATGCAACATAAGTTTGTTTATATAGTGTACATGGTTAGGGTGAAACCCTAATAACCCATGTCTTTTCCTCTTCCAAGGATCCATGGGTAAAAGCTCCATGGATCATCCATGGACTTCCATATAAGCTTAGCCCATTCACAAATGAGTGTTAGCCCACACTATATAAATATAATAGCCCATGATTTAATTAGTCTTCCTTTTAATCACTAAATTAATTCATAATTAATTCAAGATTAAAACTAATTAAGTAACATGACTTTATATTAATATATTATAACTTATAATATATTAATAAATCGTAAGTATACAACTCTCATAAAATTATCCATAACTAGTTCGGGTGAAGTGCAACCCAAATGGACCATGCCGGGTCGGGTCAAGTATATACCAAATAAGTTATGGACTTAGACACCTTATCCAACAGACTCCCACTTGGATAAGTCTAATAACTGTATTTGCCTATATTACTTAAGGAACCAACCGGCAATCGTAGCTCTCGAAAACTCTTGTGAACTATGAAGCGCCATTTTAGATAAGTGATCATATAATCCTCTGCTCTCATGATATCAGCCGGACAAATACATGGAACAATGTCTTACTTATTGTCTAGCAGTTGTTTCTCGATTTCCGATTTGTTTGACAAAGAACTTAACTGAACACATCAATTTAGTTCTGACCGGGCCCGATACATGGGTCAACACCAAATCATCGAGGGGCCCAGATATCGCTTCTATTTCTAGAAGGAACAGATAAACTTCGACTCATATGCTTGTTCTACTACTTATTGAATTGCACACAAAGGCACGTTTTATAACATCAAGTTACTGATGCATTTACGTGCAATCAATGCACAACCAACTCATAGGTAACAACTCATATCTCTAGGTTTGAAGACTTATATGATATTATCGTCTCATGATCACTCGAGATAAATTCCATGAAGTGATACAAGTGAGCGTGGTTTTATTCCAATACTCATAACTTATGAGTACTCATGAATGTTGTAGCAGCCATTGCTATGGCTAAACACCTTTAGTCATCTACAATCCCAATTCATGACAGTCTTGATTCATACCTACTTCCGACATATGACCGACTGTGGAGAGTTTGAATAAATTAATTATTCTGGAAGTCAAAACATGCAAAACTGAAACAATAGTAAATAATTGACAATGATAGCAACACTTTGCTCATAAATAAATCACAAATTTTATTCATCATCAAACGTCGATTACATTTTACAAGTTTCAGAAAAATTATCTAATCTGTAAAACTAATATCGTCCCTCAGCCCGATGCGCCTCGCATGCTGCAAATGCTTAACCCTCGTCAGTCCCTTCGTAAGGGGATCCGCAGGGTTCTCATCTGACGACACCCTCTTTGCCACGAGGAGTCCCTCTTCTATCTTGTGTCTTATGAAGTGATATTTTCTGTCAATGTGTCGGGATCTGCCATGATCTCTTGGTTCCTTGGCTAAGGCAAACGCACTATTGCTGTCACAGAAAATCTCCATAGGCTCCTTAATAGCTGGTACAACTCCAAGGTCTCCGATGAAGTTCCTCAGCCATATCGCCTCCTTTGCCGCTTCACTCGCTGCTATGTACTCTGATTCACAAGTCGAATCAGCTACAATCTCCTGTTTGGAACTCTTCCAAGTGATTGCCCCTCCATTTAAGGTAAAGACCCAGCCCGACTGAGAGCGGAAGTTATCCCTATCAGTCTGAAAGCTAGCATCACTATACCCTACTACTCTCAAGTCATCACTCCCACCAAGGGTAAGGATCCAATCCTTAGTCCTCCGCAGGTACTTGAGAATATTCTTTACCGCAGTCCAATGAGCCTTGCCAGGGTTCCCCTGATATCTGCTGACCATGCTCAAAGCGAAGGCCACATCAGGACGGGTACAAGTCATAGCATACATGATCGAACCAACAGCGGAAGCATAAGGTAATCGACTCATCTCAGCTATCTCATCTTCTGTACTCGGGCTCTGAGCCTTACTCAGTTTGGCATTGCTTTGGATCGGTAATTCTCCTTTCTTGGAATTCTGCATGTTGAACCTTTTCAACACCTTATCCAGGTAGATACTCTGACTAAGTCCAATTAGTCTTTTACTCTTTTCTCTTAATATCCTTATCCCTAGGATATAGGTAGCTTCTCCAAGGTCCTTCATAGCAAAGCACTTCCCAAGCCAGGACTTAACCTCCTGCAAGGTTGGGATGTCATTTCCTATGAGTAGTATGTCATCCACATACAGTACCAAAAAACTAACTATACTCCCACTAGCTCTGACATACACGCAGGACTCATCTTCACTTCTTGAGAAACCAAACTCTTTGACCTTCTCATCGAAACAAAGATTCCAACTTCGAGATGCTTGTTTCAATCCATAAATGGATTTCTCAAGCTTACACACTCTATTGGGGTACTCTGCACTGACAAAACCTTCTGGCTGATTCATGTAAACATCCTCAGCCAACTTTCCGTTAAGGAAAGTGGTTTTGACATCCATTTGCCATACTTCATAATCATGAAATGCAGCAATGGCTAACATAACCCTAATAGACTTAATCTTTGCTACTGGCGAAAAGGTTTCATCATAATCAATTCCCTGAGTCTGAGTAAACCCCTTCGCAACCAGTCGAGCCTTATAAGTATGCACCTTCCCATCCATGTCGGTCTTCTTCTTGAAGATCCATTTGCACCCGACTGTCTTACGGCCTGGTACATTGTCAACCAAGTTCCAAACTTGATTGTCATACATGGACTGTATCTCGCTGTCCATAGCCTCCTTCCATTTAGCAGACTCTGGGCCTGCCATGGTTTCCTTAACACTGTTAGGTTCATCCAGATTTACCAGTGTACTGTCACTGATAAATGTATCACCTTCCGTAGTAATATGAAATCCATAATAAAACTCAGGTGTGTTCCTAACCCTTGTGGAACGCCTCGGAAGTATAGACTCGTCAGCTGGATCAACAGGAATTTCCTCCTCAAGTTGATTGCTAGTGTCTGAGGTTCCTTCACCAATCGAGTCTTGAATTTCTTCAAGGTCAATTTGCCTCCCACTGTCTCCTTGGCTTATAAATTCTCTCTCTCGAAAGACTCCTCTCCTAGCCACAAAGACCACATTCTCACTGGGTCTGTAGAAGAGGTAACCAAAGGATTTTTGTGGGTAGCCGATGAAAATACACCTTTCACTTCGAGGTTCGAGCTTGTCATGAGTTTCGCGCCTCACGAAAGCCTCGCAACCCCAAATCTTGATATGGTCCAAATTGGGAACTTTCCCAGTCCACATTTCATGAGGTGTTTTGGCAACCTTCTTTGTAGGGACTAGATTAAGGATGTGGGCGGCAGTCTCTAAGGCATACCCCCAAAAAGATATTGGTAGCGAAGCTCGACTCATCATAGAGCGAACCATGTCCAACAAAGTTCGATTACGCCTCTCAACCACACCATTCAGCTGTGGTGTCCTGGGAGGTGTCAATTGTGAGACAATCCCACACTCCTTAAGATAGTCGAGGAACTCAGTACTAAGATACTCACCACCTCGATCGGATCGAAGCATCTTAATGTTCCTGCCCAATTGATTTTCTACTTCCTGTTTAAACTCTTTAAACCTTTCAAAAGTTTATGACTTATGTTTGATTAAGTAGACATAACCATATGTACTAAAATCATCAATAAAAGTCACATAATAGCGATTAGCATTCCTTGTGGCGGTTTTGAATGGTCCACATACATCAGTATGTATAAGGTCCAACAAACCCTCACCCCTTGCACAAGTACCAGTGAAGGGTGATTTTGTCATTTTTCCAAGTAGACAAGACTCACAACTATCATCCGACTTGAGGTCGAACGACTCCAAGACTCCATCCTTTTGGAGCTGGCCTATGCGTTTCTTGCTTACATGTCCAAGACGACAATGCCACAAAGATGCTTTATCCAAGCTAGTAGAAGAATCAATATATAATACATTATTTCCTAAATTATCTACAACCGATACAGCTTCATACACACCATCACAAGGTAATGCTTTAAAATAAAGAACATTATTAAGGAAAGCATTAATACTACCAACTTCATTATCAAAAGAAAAGGTAAAACCTTGTTTGTACAAAGCATGAAAAAAAATAATATTCCTCGCCATTTCAGACGAGTACACACATTTATTCAAATCTAACTTTAACCCACTATCTAGCAACAAAGTATAAACTCCAATCTTGGTAACAGGTGCAACCTTCTTGTTCCCCATGATTAAGTTTATCTTTCCGTGCTCCACATCCTCACTTCTTCTTAGGCCCTGCAAGTCACAACAGATGTGAATACCACAACCTGTATCAAGAACCCAAGAATTAGAATATGGTGAGTTATTAGACAATATAGTGTAAATACCTGCATGGGATGGTTTCACTTTCCCATCCTTGACATCCTGCAAGTACTTTGGGCAGTTTCGCTTCCAGTGCCCCTTATTTTGACAGTAGAAGCATTCAGCATCTTTCATGTGCCTGATACTCAGCGACCTCCTCAGGAGTAGCAGTGGACTCATCAAGCTCCTTTAGCTCCTTATCGAGGACATATTCCTTGTCCTCGTAACGAGTAACCATCCTGATGTTCCGGATCCAATCCATGAAGTTGGAACCATCAAAGATGACCCTCCCACAAAGGTTCATGAGGGAAAAGGAGCCAGTAGGGTTAGAGCCCGAAGCTTTGTTGTTGGAAGACATCTGAAAAGAAGAAAACAAGTTTAGATTAGATATATCGAATCCTTAATAATACACCCAAATGTAATATTAAGGCTAGGATCCAACACAATATATTATAACTTAGAAGAGGGATGCCGTAATCTAAGCTATAATATATTTGAAGGTAGGTGAATGACGATTCACCAATTTCCACCATGAAAACGAAATGAATTATTAGGTTTAATTGGTTTTTGAAATTCCTAGATTCTTTTGAGATTCATTGAACTTTTCAATGGCATGTTTCAATCTCGATTGTGCCCTTCAAGTTTTGTGACTGGGATGCCGAGGATCACAAAACAAGGTGTGAATAACCATGCAAATTCACTTGGTAACCTTAATATTATCACCTAATCAATGTGCCGGTTAACCACACACGCTCCACCGATCTATGATAAACATTAAGTCACCCTTCGTGATCCTTACTAGTCCAAGTTAGTGTGCCGGTTAACCACACACGCTCCACCAACGACTTGGTAAGGTACAAAGTGTGAATTTCATGGGTTAGCACCATATTCACATTTTCCTAAAGTAACTAAAGTTACTTTATAATATTCATCATACTTTTAATGAGAATTTATAAGTCCTTGTCCTACCCGTTCGGCTAACGACCCTCCACCAGTCAAGCAAGCGGTGGGTGAGAGTGGACACCCATTAAGTTGCCATTTTATAGGCAACAACCTTATACCCACCTTATAGACTGGCTTCGTGAATGAGGCGTACTAGCGGTAAGACGACTTTAATCTTATACATATATATAATAATTAACCATTAATGTTATAAATAATATAAGGGTTGAATTTTAACTTTTAAAACTCTAAGGGTTTGGAATTAAAGTATATTAAAGTGTGTGTAACTTTACAAATTCCAAAACTTGAGGACAAGTTTTGAAACTATTCAAAACTTTTCATTTCATAACTTATGAATTAAAGGTTCATAAAAATGAAGACTCTTTATTTCCATGTAACTTATGTGTTTTAAGTGTGTGTTTAAAAGAAGTGACCTTTGGATATCCATAACTTGAGGACAAATTATGGACTCCATTAAAACACATAAATGATCAAGAATTAATCCTAAACAATTCAGCAAATAATTCCTATCATCTTCTAAATTCATAAGAACATGAACATGATCATCAAAGTTTCAAGAATTATATGAACACATACAAAGCATGAAATTTTGATATAAGCTATTGTAAATGGATTAGAACAACCATTACACCAACTAAAACAAGTTTTAAAACACCAAAACAGTTTAGGGTAATGTTTCTAGTCCATTTCCAGCAGCAAAAGTCGAAAATCTGCATTCTGAGGCTCCTACTCGCCGAGTAGGATGAGTTTACTCATGAACTCGGCGAGTCCCCCCATGGACTCGGCGAGTTCATCAGTCAGACAGCAAAAAACGACCTTTTATCACTATTTTGCATCAAGTATCAAACAAAACAAGCCTAGGCTCTGATACCACTGTTGGGTTTTGAGCATTCTAACACTTCCTAAGTGTACATGCAACCCTATTAAACCTTGGATCTATGTTTGTCTAAAATACATGCAAAATATTATTTTCCAAGGTTTATAACCTATCTAGCATGGCATGGGGTACTTTTAACCATAAAAGAACTAGATGAATTACATACCTTTTGTTGATTGTTGATTCCTTGGAGTTTGAGAGCCAAGCACCAATAATGTGAATGCCTCAAATGGAAATCACAAATCACCACAAACTTGGAAAATGTATGAGAGAGTATACTAACTCTTGATTTTGGCCACCACACTTACACACACATTAGTGTCTTTTTCATGCAACATAAGCTTGTTTATATAGTGTACATGGTTAGGGTGAAACCCTAATAACCCATGTCTTTTCCTCTTCCAAGGATCCATGGATAAAAGCTCCATGGATCATCCATGGACTTCCATATAAGCTTAGCCCATTCACAAATGAGTGTTAGCCCACACTATATAAATATAATAGCCCATGATTTAATTAGTCTTCCTTTTAATCACTAAATTAATTCATAATTAATTCATGATTAAAACTAATTAAGTAACATGACTTTATATTAATATATTATAACTTATAATATATTAATAAATCGTAAGTATACAACTCTCATAAAATTATCCATAACTAGTTCGGGTGAAGTGCAACCTAAATGGACCATGCCGGGTCGGGTCAAGTATATACCAAATAAGTTATGGACTTAGACACCTTATCAAACATTTTTATCGTTGAGTTCCTATTAATGAGATCTTCAAATCTCATTTAGGTTGCATAGGCCAAAAACCGCTCAAACTAAAACTCGAGTTTCGGGCCGTGCACTGCTATGCCAAATCTTAGAAAATTCATAACTTCCTCATACGAAGTCAGATTTGGGCGTTCTTTTTTTGTATGTTCTCGGTTTAACGTATACTACAACTTTTGTTTAGATCACTAAGGCTAAACAGTCCTCTATCGTAAATTCACTATTTACGTCTCCAGGTGCCGTGCCGGTTTTGCCGAAAAACTTCGACATGCCATAACTTCTTCGTTATAACTCGGATTTCGATGTTCTTTATATGTACGGAACCCTTGAGACATATTCTACAACTTGGTTAAGATTATTTATTCTAAATAATGTTTTGTCAAAAAGTCGTTTTCGACCCCTATTATCTCTAAATTGACTAGCTCGGATCTACGGGCGTTACAATATGTTTTATGTACCAAAAGAGATTAAATCACATGTGAATATTATCAGTTATGAATATTATATGCTTATTTATCACGACTTAAGTATATGTGATTTTCTAATTATATATGTATTTATTCAATATATGATTAAAATATATTACGAACAATGTGTGTTTATTTATCATAACTTTGTTTAATCACATGTGATTAGCAAATGTTACCATCTTGACATAAATAAAACATCCATGACTATGTTTCAATCACATGTGAATAACATATGTTATGAAAAATGTATGTTTATTTATCATGTCTTGATTTAAGTTAAAACTTACATTTGATAATATTGTGTTTTAAATAATATATGATTTATACTCTGGTTTAACCCCATGTGATTAATATCGTTTATATACACAAAAGAGATTCAATCGCATGTGATTAAAATATGTTATGAACACCTTATGCTTTTGGTTTAATCATATATTATTTTCTAATTATATCTATATTTATATATTACAGAATAAAATAAAGAATAACCTACAGAGAAACAACCTACTGAGAAAAAAATGACAAAAAATTATCCAAAAAGATAGTTCAAAAAGTCATATTTCAATCACAAACGATTATAAAACATAAAAAAAACAACATTATGTATTTAATCACATGTGATTACTATGTTTTATGTACCAAAAGAGATTCAATCACATGTGAATATTATCTGTTATGAATACTATATGCTTATTTATCATGACTTGGTTTAATCATATGTGATTTTCTAATATTATATATATATATATATATATATATATATATATATATATATATATATATATATAATCTATTATGAACAATGTGTGTTTAATTATCATAACTTTGTTTAATCACATGTGATTAGCATATCTTGCGATCTTTGACATACAAAAAAACATCCAAGACTATGGTTTAATCACTTGTTATTAACATATGTTATGAACAATTTATGTTTATTTATCACGACTTGATTTAATTCATATGTGACTTTTTGATTATATGTATATTTATACATCTCAAGTATCCCTAAACAAGAAGAAAAAGAAATTACTGAAGAGGAAACAAGAGAGAAGACACCGAAAAAGAAAAAAAAGGTATGATTCAATTACTTGTGATTAGATATTTGAATATGCCTCACTTATTTAATCACGTGTGATTAACATCTATTTTAAAAAATTAGTACTTCTATTACATTAGAACTGAAAAAGGTATACCTCAATCACATGTGATTGGACAAATAAACATCCAACATTGTGCTTTAATCACATGTTATTACCATCTTAGACATGCACAAAAACATCCAATAGTATGGTTCTATCACATGTGGTTAATATATGTTCTTAACAATTTATGGTTAGTTATTATAAAAACACATTATTAATTTAAAAATCTTCAAGATAAATGATTTTTTTTACAAGAAAATTGATTTATTCACACATTTTATACATCAATCACATGTAATTAGACGTTTTATGCTTTACTTTTTATGCATTGTTTTAATCATTTGTTATTTTCAATAATGTCTTTATTTAATCACATGTGATTATTTATGTGTATAATAATTGCTTATTTGTCATGATTGGTTTAAATCATATGCGATTTTCTGAATATATATATACATCTCATAGATCCCTAAACCAAAGGAAAAAGAAATTATTGAAGAGGAAACAACAGAGAAGACATTGAAAAAGGTATAATTCAATCGCATTTGATTAGATACATAAACATGCCATAATTATTTAATCACATGCGATTAACCTCTATTTTAAAATTTTGGTACTTCTATCACATGATAATTGAAAAAGGTATACTTCAATCACATCTGATTAGACAAAAAAACATCCATATGCTCCCAAGTCACTAAGATACTCTACATTATCTGCCTTAGCACACACATCTATATGCTCCAAAGAGCCACATCAATCTCCTAGGTACTCATCCTAGGTTCTCCTCGACCACCTACCGCACTGATAGAAGTATCTACAAATCTCGTTAACTGTTCTGCGTATACCAATCATACATAATACATGATCCGATAGACGGTCGAATAAATGATTCTATCCCAAGTCTACAACCAAACAAGGAACATGAAATAACGCTAAACTAGGCATTCTAGGGCTATAAAATCCTAATTATGTACAACTATATAATATACACATGGCAATTAACGATATTAATTTCAACTCCTATCAAAGCATCACAAGCATTCCGTAGGCTATAAGGTATCACAAAAGAAGATAACTCTATCATGCAATTCCTAAAGGGATCCTCAACTTATCAACTAGAATGGATCTCTAACAGCTCATATAATAACAACTTAAGTACAACATATAAAACAAGTATCACTATTTTGGGTAACCACTTTTGTCGAGCTCTGGCTGACTATACACATCTCATCTTCTCTTTCCTTCTTTAAGAACCGATCTTTTTCAAAAAGGTTTATGAAAACTCTCAGATCCTTAGTTTGAGTCTGGAGTCACACGAGTGTTCATCCAAATCCCTTAAACCAGGGCTCTGATACCAACTTGTAACGAACCAATTTTTCATAACCAATTTTTCATTTTTAAAATTTAGTAAAAACATTGTTTTCTTAAAACCAAGTTAAGAAACCATAAGTATCAAAATACAGTCATCCCATAATCAGAGTATCATAAAATGCGGAATCACGAAAACTGCCGATGAGTGTGTACAGTCAAGCCATCGCTTTCCCACGATCATCTGAAGTACCTGAAACACATTTAAATCCACAACTGTAAGCACGAAGCTTTGTGAGTTCCCCAAAATATCACATACAACACAACATAATAAACAACTATGGGTTATCAGCAACCTTGGGACTATCAGTAGTCCTGAGGACTATCAACAATCATATGGGCTCACAACAACCCTATCGGTTATCATCAACCTTGTGGACTATCAATAATCCTGGAGTTATCAATAACTTAATAATACATATCGTGACATCCCGAAATTTCAAGGTCATAAAAGACCTTTTTATTATGCTTATTTTAAAACAAAGTTTATTTATAAATGCAGAATTTGGTCCCGTAAAAGTATTTCCGAAGAAATGTTTTTCATTGATTTAAAAAAAGCTTGGGATGTCATAACTGATACAAGAAATATAAGCATAAATGTAATCATTACTGTCCTTACATCATCTAATGGCCTACATTTCCTTTAATCTCTCCTCGAATCCAAGCATCAATTACCTCCGTATCGATACCTGTGATACAAAGATATTGAGTGGGTTAGGTTGGGAAACCTGGTGAGTACATAGGGTTTCCAACCCATAATAATATAGTTAATATGTTTAGTTATCAAACATTTAACCCGATTACCCATCCTCGTTTTCTTCTTTATTCATCCCAAAGGATCTATCCTAAGGGTCATCATAGTCATTGTTGCTGACAATATTGTTTCAGGGATTTCTCCGCAATACATGTCAGTAGGTTTCTTTCTATATTCATTCCTAAGGATCTATCCTATGGATCATCTTAATCATCGTTGCTGACAATACTATTTTAGGGATTTCTCCGCACTACGTGTCAGTAGGAAGTAGAGTACATCAAATGGGTACAAAGTCCATCACCTACAGGTTATAAACCTGCATATGTTCCACGGGACTGTCTTGAATAGTCTGGTGGTTGTCACTTATACTCGGTTAGATGACTACATCGTTTGTACACTTGTACCATTCCTACATCGTTAGTACGCTAGTACTATTTCTACATCGTTAGTACGCTAGTAACATTTTTACATCGTTAGTACACTAGTACTATTAAAGTCGTGACCTTCTATTGTCATTTTCATCATTAATCGTACTATGGCATCCTATCAGTTTCATCTCTCATCATACTAGGGTATCTTAACTCCCATCATACTATGACATCCTATCATTCTAATCTCCAATTAACCTTCATTATCAAATGTATTATATTCATAAAAATACATATGCGTCATAAATCATATAAAATTTATCTTTATAATATTTCATCTAACACATAACATCTGTGCACATAAGCACACATAACATTCAGTTATTTAAATACTTCATATATATGTGTAAGATTAAAGTTACAATGCACTCACTTCTAAAAGTGGATGAAACAGAATTTGGGCAGAACTTCACCTTGGTAATTGATATTTCCATATTTATATACTTATTTAAGCATTGTTATAATACATCTAAGTTACATTTTGGTAAAATGCAAAAAATATTTGGTACTTATAATGTTAAATTCTATTTTGCAGCCAAAAAGGAAATTCTCAAGGAAAAATGATCTGAAATTGACAAGAGCTGGATACTTGGAGTACTGGAGCTGAAACTAGGAGAAAAAGGATGAAGAAAACGTGCAAAAGGAGGATAATAGAGCTAAAAAAGACACAAAAAGGATGTTGCTAGACAGATTGACCCCTCGTCAGTATTTTGGTCATATCTCATGACTTGTAACTCTATTTAACGAAAATCAAAATGTTCCGAAAACTAGATAAAATTTCGGACGACTTTCGTTTTTGCGCCAAATGCAAATTTTCAGTTCTCACATCCTGAAAAAGACATTGTCACGACGTGACGAATTAAAAAACGCCGAAAACTCTCTGTGTCGGTCTACGAGTTCTTGTGCGACAAGGAAACCCACTGTAAAATTGGTAAAAACTGATCAGCGTTCGACAGTCAAACCACCGTGAACCGCTATCTATTAAGGACCAATTGTGTGTAATTTTATGTTTATAATATAAATTAAAGATATTATATTCATAATTACTTTAAGAACATCTCAAAGTCTCAAATTGCTCAAACCATCTATTGTTGAGGATCGAATCGAACTTCACCATAAATTAATTCTACTTGTGATGTTAATTTTTTTTGCGTCAAGTATAACTAGATATAATTTATGATCAATTCGAATAGATTATGTTCTGCTGATTTTGCAGATATAAAGAACGTCCAAAACGGAGATCGTATGAGAAAGTCACGCCTCTATAAAGTTATAAAAATAAGTATTTATCTAATTTTCCTGAAACGAATTGTGCACTGCTTCGTTTGGAATAGCTACGAACCTTGTAAATCACTTTTGAACACGTTTTTGAATTCAGATTATGGTCTATTATATTATTACATTTTTATCATCAGATTCGTAAAACTTGTCGAATACGATCCAAATAATTGCGAAACTTTGAACGCTATTTCATAAAAATCCGTATATCAGAATTTAAACCCGTCTGCATTTCTAGAATCAATACGACCGAGACAATAAGTAGGAAATTTCAAAAAAATTCGATGAGGCGGTATGATGGCACAAGAATCAAGAATCGAGAGTTGCGATTGGTTCACTAAAGTTGACATAATATATACATGTTTATTATATATATATATATATATATATATATATATATATATATATATATATATATATATATATATATATATATATATATATATATCATGGTTGCAGAAATCGAAATTAATTGGCGATTAATCGCTTGACGTTCTCCAACCGTCGAGAATTAGGGTATTAATCGGAAATTAAGGATTAATCGGGTTTGGCGGGATTAATCGGTCTTGGCGAGATTAATCGGTCAAAAAAAATCAACAAAAGTCAAAAAAATTGAAAAAAGTCAAAAAAATGTCAAAAAAATTTAAAAAATATTAACAAAAAAAATCAAAAAATCAATTTTTTTTTTCCTCCAAAATTTTCAAATTTTCAAAATTTCAAATATAATACCAAAATGTTCATATTTTCGTATTTTCAAATTTTCAAAATACAATTTTTCTTATTTTCTAATTTTGAAGTACTTGTTGTTCTTAAGATATATTAATATTTGATTAATTTTAATATTTTATTAATATTCTATGGTCCCCGATTAATCCCCGCCAAAACCGATTAATCCCTTAACACCAGTCTACCGTCGAGCGATTAATCCCGCCAAGACGGAGACATGTTCCCTTTTGTATGGTTTTGCCCAAAAACAACCTCTCATATGTTCAGGATGTTACCAAATCAGTCCGTCTATTGCATTGTTTGACCAAGACAACCCTTATTTGCATTATTTAATCAAATCACACCCCAATAGACTGACTCATTACAAAAATAGTCCCTCCTTTTGTATATTTTAACCGAATCAGCCTTACACCTATTTTACATGATTTAAAATCATCCTTTTGATTTAAATCCTTACAAAAATAGTCCATTTAGTTTAAAATATTACAAAACAAATCCATAAACGTTTCAAAGTTCAAAAATGGTTTGTTTTAGCTCAACAAGATGTCAAAATGCGGTTTCTCATGTGAAGCTTCACCAAAACCGAGCCCAGATCGAGATCACACATCGAATGTGATTTTCTACGACCCCTTTTTTTACAGTTTTCATATTTGGGGGAGGATACATGCATGTCAATTAAAGTCTTGACGATTTTCAAGTTTTTATGCACAAAATAGAATCATACTTTATTATTGGTAAAAGTTTTATGAAATAGCAATTTAAAATGTATAAATCATCAATAAATCATATAAGTTATAGTAGAATGCTATAAATGACATAATTACACCTTGTTGTGAGATATTAATTAATACTAATAAAAATCACAAGATTTTTAAGTAGATTTCTATAAAGATATAAGTACATTTGACGATTCATAAATTGTAATCCTTGTCGTGTTTATGCACGAATATGTTGAGAAAGCATGAAAAAACATTATACATATAACCAAATATGCTATCAAACATAATTATGTACAAAAAGAATGTACATTACCTTAAACGTTTGATAAATGAAGTTTGAATAATTATTTGATAACTAGTTGAATAATAACAAAAATCAACTATTAACTAAATTGTAATGCTCGCAGATTCGGGCTAGTCAATCTAAAGATAATAAGCGTTACAATGACTTTTTGATAGAAGATTATCTAGAATAAATAATCTTAACCAAGTTATAGTATATGTCACAAGGGTTTCATATATATAAAGAACGCTGAAATCCGAGTTATAACGAAGAAGTTATGACCCGTCGAAGTTTTACGGCTAAACCGACACGGAACCACGTAACGTAAAAAGTGAATTTTTGATAAATTAATTTTTAGCCTTAGAGATATAAACGAGAGTCGTAGTATATGTTAAACCGAGAACGTACATAAAAAGAACGTCCAAATCTGACTTCGTATGAGGAAGTTATAATTTTTCTAAGATTTCGCATAACAGTACACAACCCGGAAATCGAATTTTAGATCGATCGATTTTTAGCCAACACAACCTAAACGAGAATTGAAGATCCCATTAATAGGAGTTCAACGATAAAAAGACAGTCGAAAACGGAGTCCGTATGTGAAATTTACGAATTTTACACGGCCGTTAACAGTATAATCTTCGCATACTATTAAATTAAAATCGGTCGATAATTAGCTGATGGAGTCAAAAGGATAGTTGTAGATCTTGTCAATACCTACGCGTGGATATAAAGAACGTCAAAACGGAGCTCGTATGCAAAAGTTACGGATTTTAGAAGATAATTAGTTTTTAGAATAACCAGGAGGTGACACGTGGCGCGATATGAGCCACTGCTTCCTCACCACGACTTGGCACCGGATGATGACACCTGGCCATGAACGCCCAACATTCAGCAAGAGAACGCCCCGCGTTCGCACTGGACTCAGCCTATAAATAGAGACACAAATCACCCCAAAAACTCACACCTTTTCCATTATTTCTCTCTCAAACACCCCTCTTAGCCCCTCCCAACCCCTAGTACTTCCCAAGTACTAAGAGGCGAGTCGCGGAGCGCCAGAAGGATCCGAGAAGAAGAGATTTTGGCTCGGAAGTTCTGTCCCCGCAGAGCCCGGTTCCTAGCCAAGCCTCCCGGTAAGTGAGTTATGCTTACCCTACTTTAAGTATAGTTTATGTTTAAGTTCAACATCGTTATTATGAACTTATAAACAAAAAATATATTATAAAACATAATATACAAAGTGTTATTATAATATCTTTAAACTACTCGTGATAAGGGGAATCTGGTTTGAAGGGCCGCATAGGGTTGTTGGATTTCAGAAGTGCTATAATGCCAAAATAGTCGCTATAAATATTAGACTAAAATCTGGTTTGAAGGGCCGCATAGGGTTAGTGGTTAAAAAGTATTGTTTAACACTTATAAAACAATAATGCTCGTAAATAGTCGTTATAAATATTAGACTAAAATCTAGCGGTAATGATACTAGGTTTCGCCGAAGGAAAATAGAATTGTTATAAGTGAAGCGCTGCCCGAGTTTGGAATCATCACTTTAACAAGTGAGTGCATAGTTACATTCATCTTACACATAGATATAAATTATTTAATATAAATTACGTGCTATGTGTGCATATTATCTGTGTTCTTGATATCTATGCTGGATGAACAAAATATACATGTTTTATTTGATTTAAACTTCATATGTATTTTATACCTATAAAAATATTGGGTAAAGATGGGTAGATGAATGATGAGAAATGAAAGATGAAATAGATGAACATTGGAAGCTATGGACTTAGTGCATGATAGATAAACCCTGACAACTATAGACTTAGTGCCTGATAGATAAACCCTGACAGCTATGGACTTAGTGCCTTACAAATGAACGTTGCAACTATGGATTTATTGCCCTATAGATGGATATTGGCAGCTATGGACTTAGTGCCTAACAGGTAACATCGACAGCTATGGACTTAGTGCCTGTTAAATGAACCCTGACAGCGATGGATTTCGTACCTATTCCTTAGGACAATCCTTAGGAATGAATGAGTGAATGATAGATGATTATTAGGGTAGACCCTTAAGAAATAGAGAAGATAATGGGGATGAGTAATTGGGTTAATTGTTTGATGATGAAACATAATAACTTTATTATTGTGGGTTGAAAACCCTATGTATTCACCAGGTTTCCCAACCTGATACACTCAGTTTATTTGTATCACAGGTGTCGATACGAAGCTACATTATACTGAGAGATTAAAGAAGATGTAGATCACTAGTGTAAATGAATGTAAGGTCTGTTTATGCTTATGTTTCTGTATTGACGATGACATCCCAAAGTTTTAATATAAACAAAATACATTTATTCAGAAATGCTTTGATAATATCATTATCATGTTTTTTTGGGAACAAATTCCGCAATATTATTCTTCAAAAAAAGAATAATCTGATTTTCAAATAGGCATAAATAAATTTTTTAAAATGATCGTGAATTTGGGGATGTCACATATATATTCTATGAAGTCGTGCAAAAATGAACATAAAAACAATTCTTATTATATTTTTATAATTCTTATAAAAATATAAATCATTTTTAATGTAATACAAAATTCTTCATATACAATATCATAACTGATTCTCGGATTTTAAGAATGGTTACCCAATAAATTATATATCGTATCAACTATGCAACTTATCGAATATTATGGGAATTGTTGGTTTCACATTGGTTGAAACCTGGAAAATGTTATAAAAGAAGCCGTCATACTACCCAAATTTCGTCATAACAGAGAATAGAAATTTGGAAATCCATTAAGTTTTACGAATCTCAAATACTAAATGACGTAAATGAATAATTGTTCTTAAACATAAAAGATTTATAGGTGTTCAAGGAACTTATAACGAAAAGTTTAGGAATAGGATGCCTAAACACATTGTTAGGATCCAACTCACTCAGGTTTCCCTATATGAGGGATGTTTTGTTCTCTGAACTAAGACAACAAATCTTACTGAAATTCCTCTGCTGTATAACTGTTAATCCGTAAGGAGCGCGAAACGTCAGGTATAGATCGAAAACCACTGATCTATACGGGTAGACATCCCGTCCACCTGTTGTTAGCTACAACCATCTTCTGACGAGTCAAATTTAGCGTTGACATTTCTAATTTTATGTATATCACCACATGGTCAAGCGTTGGTGATGATATTTAGCACGCCCCCTTTTGTGTTGGTGTAGAGGTCTCGTGTCGTAGTGTAGGTTATGAGCTAATTATAGACCCCGAGGTTTGTTCATTTACCGTAATGAAATGATATTTGAATTATATGGGGTTTTTGTTCACTTACACTAGTTGAAAGAGATTGCATGTAGTGGAATAGTTGGTGAATCAAAACGATAAGTGTTAATACCATAAATTAAGTCATATAACACTTAATTAACATCATGACACGATTGGTTAAAGTTTATTAACTTACATTTAATAAGTTATTTATATAAATCCTTTGTTTTTGTACAAAAAATTAATAATATTTTTATGGGAGGAGTTTGTCCCACTGGTTAAGTGTCGGTTCCCAAATTAAGTAAGATAACACTTAATTTGTACAGTTCAATGTATGTTCAATAACTATGATCTCTGATTTATGTCGCACACCTCGACATTTCCGCCGACGGCCGGGGGTGTGAAACCCACCACCATGACGTGGCACCTATTTCCCACGTCGTGGCGACCATATTTGGAAAGTATATATATATATATATATATATCCCGATCAGTAGGTCGAAAGAGAGACTTCTGGGGTAGAAAGTTGCGACTGAGGAGTGAAAAATAACCTTCCACGAGCCCTTGGAAGGCATAAGAAGATTGGAGATCAAGAGATTAAGAGATTGTAGCAAGGAATTCACATCATGCATTTGGTTTGCTTAGATTTTATCATGTCTAACTTAGTTTTCCATGTGTTTATGTGTTTCTTTTATGCAATTATGAGCTAAAACCTTATACTTTCGTTTGGTAATGATGAACACTAATACTATGTGATAGTTTCTCTTTTCATGGATTTTATGAAATTGGTTTAGCTTGTGTTTGATATTTCAAAGTCTAGTACGTTAAAAGTTTCAATATTTGTTGGTTAGATTCCAAGTTTTGTGTAGTTGAATGACCACTTTAATTGCATGAACTTGTTACCTAGTTGTTTATGAATCTTAAATTGCTAGAGCTAGTGATTGACTAAATCCTAGAATAGGTAATAAAGATAGTTGCTATAACTGTGCTAGAGAACATAATTAGATCATAATTTGTGTTTTGGTTATTTGCCTAGATCATAGATAATTAATCTTAGATTTATCATTCATATCCCAATAGTCTTAAATAATCAATTTAGTGTCCACTTGTGTAAGACCATTGCATAGTAGTTCATAAATTGGTCAAAACATTAGGAGATCGAACCAAGACTTCTAATAAGATTTATATTGGTAACCAACTGAAATTAATCCATATCTTCAAACTAACCATAGGAAAAAGGGTGATTCAAAGCTAAATGGAAGTGTCTTTATTCTCTTGGTTTACAATCATCTTAGTTATTTGCTTGCTTTAGTTTTTTAGTTGTTTGAGTAATTAAGTTAATCTGAACTTGCAAAATCAGACAAAACCCCCACTTTTAGTTGTTCTTTTTAGTTTAACTTTTAGTAGTTATTTTATAAGCTAAATACCGTTCCTTGTGTTCGACACCTGACTTACCTAAACTATTCTATAATTCGACTAGGTACACTGCCTAATTGCGTTTTAGCTAGTTAAGTTCGTTAGGTTTATAAATTAAAAACTAGTAGGTATAAAATTTGTACGTTAGTACTTTAGCTTTTCCTCTGACGTGACCTAGGTTCGTATCACTAAGTCTTAGTCTTATATTTCTGGCGACTAATGATAGTCTAGATTCCTCACTAATCATAATATCTACATCAAGATCTATCAAGTAAGTAACAACTAGGTAAGATCATATCAGAGGTAGGGTACGTTTGGTATACAAAGTATAATGTTTGAGATCCCACTTAAATATAAGTTACACTGAAAGAAATATGAGTGTAGCTTAACTTACAAAGATTTTCCCGACAAAAGTCCATAAATTGCACTGGTAGAACTCCGGCCTGAGAGCTACTAGTTTTCGGGCTCTCAGGGACCTTAATACTAGCCAAAATACCCTAAATACTAAAAAATTTCGAACTAGGGAGAAGAGTTTCGAGAAGGATTGTTTGGAAACGATGTGGAGATCAAATGGGGGATGTAGGCTATTTATAGGGCTGAAAAAGGATATGCGCGCTACGCCCAAACCAGGTGCACGCCGCACCCTGTCTCTAGTCAGTTGCTGTGGTGCTGACACGTGTCCTATTCTGCGTGGTATGACATGGCGGATTCTAGAAGGTGCACGCCACGCCTTTTTGCGTGTGGCGCACTCGGGAAACTTAAAAAATTCTTAACTTTTTCATAGGAACTCCGTTTTTGTCGTTCTTTATATCCACGCGTAGCTATCGACGAGATCTACAACTTTTGTTTAGACTCTGCCGGCTAATTCTCACTTTATTTTTAATTTATTATTTTTAGAAGGCTTAGGCTGCTATTCTCCGTTTAAAATTCATATCTTTTTCATACGACGTCCGTTCTCAGACTATATTTATATCAACGAACTCCTGTTAACGAGATCTTCGACTATCGTTCAGATTGTTTCGTCTAACAATCAACCGATCAAAAACTCGATTTCTATTTCTAACACAGCTACGCTAATACTTCAAAAAATTATAACTTCCTCATACGAAGTCAGATTTGGACGTTCTCTTTATGCACACTCTCGGTTTTATGATTACTACGACTTTCATTTAAGTACTTAAGCTAATAAGCAACCTATCTAAAATTCATTTTTTACGACGCGCATAGCCGTGCCGATTTAATCGCGAAACTTCGAATAAACATAACTTCTTCATACGAAGTCGGATTTCAAAGTTCTTTATATGTACGCAATATTTTTATAGCTTATTATATTTTATTTGTCTAGCCCAAATATGCAGACGTTACACACACAATAGTAATCAATAAATAAGACTCAACTAGTCTAGCATGCACTCTACTATGACATAGGTAATAGAGTGAGAAGACCCACCTCACGAATAATAGACTAACACAACAACTCTCTGACAGAGAAGACCAGTACTAAGAATCACCTATTCATCAATATAAAAGTACCCTCTTAGTCTATACTCTAAAAAGTAAACGGTCAAAGTCAGCCCCACCTGACCTTCCACGTCGTGGCGACCCATAGGCCACGTTGTGGCAGCTATACGACAAAACAGTCGTGGTGACACCAATTGCCACACCGTGGCAAGCAGATTGTCATGCTGTGGGAACTGGGCTCTCACAACTTAAGGGATTAAGCTCTTAACCCTTAACCCCATGAACCACAAATATCATATCTGAACCTTCTCAAGGTCTAGATGGATAAAGTTTCCAACTTTATCCATTAAGACATCTCAATAAGCTAAGATCTCAAATCCTAAGCTCTTAATGGTTGCACCCATTGCATGGACACCAAACTATGTCATGAAAGTCCCATTTCTAACCATCACCATGGTCCAGAAGTCAAATAAGGCACATAAAGGTTCTGGAGTTAACTCAAACTCCAAGAACAAGAAAATACGGACCAAAAAGCTCATAAAATGACCTAGAACTAGAACTAGAGATCTAATGAGCAAGGTGAAGACTTTATACCTCCATAAGTTTAGAGATGTGAAGAAGATGCAAGATTTAAGTTGGAACCAAGCACACAAGCACCAAAATGGACTCCTTCCTTCAATATTCACAAAAGTGGCTTCACACACACCAAATACACATATGGAGGTAGCATTTGGATGTGAAAGGATCTAGGAGGTGGAGACTGCCAAATGAGGAAAACCCTTAGATTTTGTGCCTTTAAATAGGGTACAAACCCGGAGATCTAGGGTTTGCACCAAGATAGCCGCCACGTCTCTTTTCAACTTTGTCACGTTGTGGCACCCAGTGCGCCACGCCGTGGCTAACCCAAAATCCTCAAAATAAGATTCTTAATTAAATTAAACTCGGAAGAAGCATACCTGAAATACGGATATTACATGATCGACGTTGATATCTCGTTTAAGAAAGGTAAAATGACTTCAATACCCCTGGCGTAATTAGAAAAGGGGACGAACGTGCTTTTGGAACTGATAGGCTAAAATTTATTCTCAATTGACCCTTTTTGACCGGTTGGAACCGGTAACAAATTAATTTGAGACTATTTCGTAAACTGACCCAAAATATTGGGAGTTTTCTGAAAACAAAAATATTAGAACTTTTCTACAAACAAAAACCTTATTATTATTATTATTATTATTATTATTATTTATAACTATAAATAAGTATACTATTTTTTAAATTCGTTACTATTAATATTTTTAATAATACATATAAACACGCTTAAATAAAAAAAATATTAAAGAAATTTTTTACAGGTGAAGGTGGAGGTGATGGTGATGCTTTAAGCATTGAAATCATAAATATCTGCTTATATATTCTCTCTTTATATATGGTCATTTCATATTTGTTACTATTGTTTTCAATTCAAAATATTAACATTTAACAATTTAAAAGAAGTTGTCTATTTGTAAAATGGTTTATAAGTAGTTTAAGATAGAAAGATTTCTCACACTATACATAATATTGTTTATGGTAGAAGGATTTCTTTTAAAATCCAACAGATCCACTATAAACATTTACATATGTAGCCCATATCAAAACTCAAAAATATTAATTACAATATTTTGTTTAATAAAAAGTAATATGACTTGTTTTGCTTTATCACATACTATGTTTCCAAAAAAACACATGAATAAAGTAATAAAAAGGAGCAATACACATGTTGGTAATTCAAATACTTACACACAAGACATACACACATAACACATGCTCACTATTTATAAACAATTTGAAAAATCGACAACTTCTTTTAAATTGTTAAGTGTTAATATTCTAAATTAAAAACAATAATAACAAATGTGAAATGACCATATACAAAGTGAAAATATACAAGCAGACATTCATGATTTCAATGCTTAAAGTATTACCATCCGCTCCACATTCACCCTTAAAAAATGTCTTTAATATTTGTTTTTTCATTTAAATGTATTTATATGTATTATTAACATATTAATAATAACGAATTTAAAAAATAGTATACTTATTTATATTTGTAATAAAATAATAATAATAATAATAATAATAATAATAAGGTTTTTGTTTGCAGAAAAAGTCCTAATATATATATATATATATATATATATATATATATATATATATATATATATATATATATATATATATATATATATATATATTCAGAAAAGTCCCAATATTTTGGGTCAACTTACGAAATAGTCTCAAATTAATTTGTTACCGGTTCCAACCGGTTAAAAAGGGTCAAAATGCAAACTTTTGCTAGTTTGTAGGATTTTTTCGTATACAAAATTTAATTTAGGACTAAAACGTAAACCGAACCAAAATTTTAGGACTTTATGGTAGATTTCCCTATATATATATATATATATATATATATATATATATATATATATATATATATATAGTGTTAGGTTCATGTGAGACGACTTAATTTTGTGAGACCGTGAGACCATTTTTATCTAGTGAAATATTCTAATATTCTAGTGTTTATAAAAATTGAATATGTGTAATATTCTAATATTGTAAAACAATAATTTTAATATATTTTACATTGAAATATTATAAAACATATAATGTTAGAATATATTGCATATTATATTTTTACGAACAAAAGAATACTAAAATATTTCATTAAAAAAATTTGGTTTCACAATCTCACAAAATTATGTTCGTCTCAAATGAACTTTTACCTCTCTCTCTCTCTCTCTCTCTATATATATATATATATATATATATATATATATATATATATATATATATATATATATATATATATATATATATATATAAAAGAAAGCCCTAATTTTCTGATGCCTCCAAATCCAAATTCATACGTCTCTAATACTTCCACGACACCCACCCTCCGAACGATGCGATTTACCATTACGTCGATTTGAACCTTCACATCGTTCCAACCCATTGAAACGCCCTTCCTTCAGCATTTTGAAATACCATCTACTTCCAACCTTTTCCAATCACACGTACTGGTTCCTATTCAACAAGAATCAGAACATATTTTCCACAAAACCAAAAGCCTAAGTTTCCACGTACAACAAATTGTCAAATTGTCAATTTGATGAGTGCAAGGATTTGCTCTTCCTTTTTCCCTATATATATATATATATATATATATATATATATATATATATATATATATATATATATATATATATAGGTAGTTTCACATGTGGATAAAGAATTAAATTTACGTTAGAATTAAAATTGAATTAATTTGAAAAAAATCAGAATTCAAAATTAAAAAGTCAAATAGCCCTTAAAAACCGAATATTTCATTAATTACACTTGAATTTCCTAATTGGAATGTAATGTGAATGTACAATATTACCTTTCTTGTAATTAAATGGCAAATATTCTATTTTCTTTAATTTAAGAATATAAATAAATCACTTTCTTAAAATAAGTAAAACTAGTGGTCTACATTCATCCCTACATTCACACAATATATATATATATATATATATATATATATATATATATATATATATATATATATATATATATATATATATATAGGGTTGAGATCGGTTGAGAACTCATAGTTTCCCGCGAACCCGAGAACTAAAAATGGAGCGTTAGATCCAAACTAATTTATTAAGGGCATGATCATAATGTTATCGATTTCATTTAATGTTTAATTTTCTGTGTTATTCTACATCTTAATAGAAATGTCTAAAAAATTACATAATAAATCAAATTTTCGGATTTTTTTTTAAAAAAAGTATTTTTTTCAGTTTTTTTTAAAGTGCAGATTTTTTAATTTTTTAAAAAAACATGAATTTTTGAAAAAAAAAAAAATCAGTTTTTTGCAGATTTTTAAAAAAATAGTATTTTTCAGTTTTTTTTTAAAAAATAGTATTTTTCAGTTTTTTTAAAAAAAAGTGCAGATTTTTTAGTTTTTTATAGAAAACATGAATTTTTGAAAAACAATTGAAAAAAATATTTTTTTAAAAAAAACTACATTTTTTTAAAAACATTTAAAAATAAATAAAAAAAACTGGAATATTTAAAAAATACTATATTTTTTAACCAAAAAATCAACATTTTTGGTACATTTATGCATATTTTTACAAATGCACATTTCATATACTATAATATTTGTAAGAAAATCATAAGAAAACTCATTTTATTTACTAATCTATAAACACAATACAATAAGTATTTTATTCGATACAATATAAAATACAAAAAAACAAAAAAATGCTACAAAATTTCAAAACATTTTCATGTCTTCGTGTCAATATTTCCATATTTTATTCAGTTTATCATTTTCCATCACTTCAATATTCACCACAATTTCTTCCAAATCTACATGAAAATTAAAAAGAATCTGATTGATGCAAAAACACTCACAAAAATACATATGTGAATCACATGTAATTCATATGTGAATCACATGTAATTTATATGTGAATTACATGTGATTTACATGTGAATCACATGTAATTCATATGTGAATCACATGTAATTCACATGTGATTTACAAGTGAATCACATGTAATTCATATGTGAATTTCATGTGAATCACATGTAATTCATATGTGATTTACATGTGAATCACATGTAATTCATATGTGAATTACATGTGAATCACATGTAATTCATATGTGAATCACATGTAATTTATATGTGATTTACATGTGAATCACATATAATTCATATGTGAATTTCATGTAAATCACATGTAATTCATATGTGATTTACATGTGAATCACATGTAATTCATATGTGATTTATATGTGATTTACATGTGTGTCACATGTGATTCATATGTGAATTACATGTGAATCACATGTAATTCATATGTGAATTACATGTGAATCAAATGTAATTCATATGTGAATCACCAAGTTAGTATGTGAAAAAATATGTACATGTATAGATACCAAGTTAGTAAACAACTATGTGAAAAAAATATGTACATGTATAGATACCAAGTTAGTACCTATATACCTGCACATTCCAGGTTGTTTATTGGTTCTGGAGATAGTATTGCATTTGGAGCTGGGGTGATTTCTATTTCTGGAGCCTACCATAAAACAATGTTATTTTGAAAAAATATTTTTCAAACAAATAATCAAAAACAAATTAAATAATACTATATACCTGCATGTTACCTCTGTTGATAAAAGTTCAGATGCTGAAATGTCATTTGTAACAGATTTCTAGGATTAGTATCAAATCAAATAATATTAAATGGTTCTAAAAGAAACTTTAACAAATACAGGACACAATCAAGGTAAAAGATCCAAATCAAACCTAGATATATACAATAAACCACCTTCAAAATAAAATAAGAACCGATATCACTAGCATATAGACAAAAAAGAATATATCAAACAGTAAAATTGTATTTCAAAACATCAAAATCAGGAATCAAATTGTTAGAGAAACATGAAGGAAGAAACCTGTTGGTAAGAGCGAGTATCCCAAGCCCTGGCAGTGTCATCAGACGAGCTTATAAGGTCCATCAAAGCTGAGTGAATGCCCACATTTTGTGCACTGTATTCACCTCGATTAGATCGATGAAGGAACAATATATTAGTTCAAATCTAGACAAAATCGTGGATGTGCAGAGGTTGTATATTATGATATGGAAATTGTACCATTCAAGTCTTTTTGGATCAATAAAGGATGAAATGCAATGAGGGGTGACCTGAAGCAAGAGTAAAGAAAATTACATCACAATTATGGATACAATGATAATCAGAAAGTCCAAAGAAACTCACTGATGTGGAGTTGATAAAGTGAGAACAATTTTAGCTGATGACTTTATCAAATTAGGGTGCACAACTGTAGCTCTAGCAACAAAACCACCCATAGAGTGGCCAACTAATATGACATTATTAGGCAAACTACTAGATTCAAAAGCACCTTCTTTTTCCAACTTTCTTTTCAAGTCCATTTGATGGACATTGTGTTGTAATTTGTAAATTCACGTGAAGAGTTTATTGACCAGGGGCAAAATTGTCTGAAGATAGCAAGAAATATGGTGTTGAGAACACATGCACTAGTGGTAGCATACTATCCAGAGCTGCAAAAAACATTTCAAGAGCTCGTGCTTTAATGGAGAAGGAAAGAGGAAACCTACTTAAATCATTTGGGACTCAGGTTCTAATACAAATCATTATTATACAAATGTAACTATGTAGATATTTCAAATTAGTGTTATAAAAATAGAAAGAGTTAAAGTACAAAGCTAAAAATAGAAAGTTTTTTCAAATCTTGAACAGGTGGCAGAGCCAGTAAGAGCAATGGTAATGGGAGATCCACTAGAAGATGCTCGTCGTCTTGCTCAAAGATATGATAGAATGAGACAAGAGGCTGAAGTACAGGTGTTCCATTTTTCTTTTTAATAAATGATTTTTTTCCTTAATGGATAAAAAAAGTAAATTATTTATATCTTAATTTGTAGGCTGTTGAAGTTTCTAAAAGACAAGCAAGAGTAAAAGAAGGAACAGGGAATCCAGACATCCTTATGAAACTTGATCTGAAATCCAACATGGCAATTTCGGGAAGAGAAGTTGCATCAGCAATGGCTGCTGTTGAAGGTCAACAACAAAAAATTACACTTCAGAGATTAATTTCCATGGTATTATTATTACTATTAACTATTAACTAGTAATAACACTATAATTCTCAAATTCGCAACTAATATGACACTGAATAAAAACAAGCTTAACCACAAAATTGAGATGGAATAATATTAGTTACCTTTGACCGATGAATGTTTCAAGAATAACTGAATCCTTGAATGCTAAATCGCACCTTCATATTGTTGATAATTGCCACAATGAAGCCTGGATTGTTCAATGATTTTAGATTTTACATCAATCAAAGCATGTTTTTGCATCATAACTCTAAGACAAAACAAAAATTTCAATTCAAACAAGAACATAGTCAGAATAGGTAATTCTGAAGTGTAAAATCGTATATATACTAATGGCGGAATTAAAATAAAATGAAAAATTAGAACCTGTGTTGTGCGAATATCCGTACATTGGAACGAATTCCATTGTCAACCACTAGAGTTCATTTTGTTAATCTCCTCTTCCAGATCTGATCGGAAACAAGCTCGATCGATGAAGACGGAACGGAGGCGATGAGGAAGGCGATCAACTGATGGGGTGATGATTGTCGTTTCAGTGATCCGCGGATGCCTAGCTCGGAGATGCACAATGCACATTTTGTTGATCCAATTTGGATATGGAAAGGTACCTTTACTACCTTCTTGATTTCATTAATGGCGGATCATGTAACGTGATGATTTTAGGGTTACGATTTTGTGTATGAACAAAACTAAGATCAATGTGGTGGAGATGATGGTGATTTTAAGGGAAGATCGGCAGACTCGATGATTGAAACCGATGGTGATTGAGGTCGATCTAGGGCAGATGGGTGAATCGGTGAAGAAGAGGACGAGAGAGAGAGAGAGAGAGAGAGAGAGAGAGAGAGAGAGAGAGAGAGAGAGAGAGAGAGAGAGAGAGAGACACGCAAATGAGATATTTAATCTAGGGAATTAAAAGAGATATTTGATTCCTAAAATGCCCCTGATTCATTTTAAAAACATACCCCCCGTCTTATTTTGTCTATGTATTTACAAAAATGCCACAATGCATCTTGGCCATCCTTTTTTTTATCCAACGCTCCACTTTTAGTTCTCAAGTTCTAGGGAAATTATGAGTTCTCAAATGATCATTCCTATATATATATATATATATATATATATATATATATATATATATATATATATATATATATATATATATATATATATATATATATATATATATATATATATATTTCCGCAATCAACTTCGAATCAAGATTTCAAGGGAGACCCCATTTTGATTTCATTTTCCAAAAAGTTGATTTTTCCTTCTCGCAAGTCTATATTATATATTGAAAAGGAATTTCTGACACACATGTTTGAAAATGTAGAAATTACTTATTGGCTAAAGGATATTTAAATGATGAGTTGAACTATTTTACTTTGGTTGATATTTGCATATTTTTATGATTTAATTTACATAAGTAAATCCTTTAATCATATTAATTATACTACCCCGGTTAAATTAAGCTGTGAAATCAGGAACCTAACTATATTATAGTTATATCTTTTAGCTTTTAGTTTAACGGTATTATTGTATGTATGAAATGTAATCTTTCCAGATGGTTGAAAGTCCAACTTCATCGTTGAAAAATATGTAAAATTAGATGTAAATTTATAAAGAGTGTGCGTGTTTACCGTTCACATTTATTTTATTTTTGTTGTTAATAATCTTTGCTTAATTTTGCATTGGATCAAAAACTATTTGACAACCATAAAATCCAATTATTCTTTCATATTTATGTATTCTTTCTTTGGGGAACCCCAAATGTCATTATAATTTTGTTCCATGCCATATGACACTACCAATTAAGTATATGCTAAAGCATCTTAAACCATAATGAAGGCATGTTTCATGTCGAACATTGAAGGGCATTTAGATGAAAAGGCTTCCAGAATCCATGATGAGTCGGTCAAAAAGTAAAGTCCATGAAACATACGTAGTGCCCTTGAGATATCCAAGAATACGAAGGACAATAACAACATAGTGATCGTAATAACCATAAACTGACTAACTTCGTGGATTGTATATATATGTAAGATCTGCTTGCGTAATTGTGAGATAAATTAGTCCTGCGGATTGAATATGTAAGCATTTGGTGGCAACACTTATTTAATTATTTCTTTCACGACTAGGTCCTTCTTGTTTGCCATCACTTGTTTGTACACAGTAATACCCATATCTATCATGGATGATTACTCAAGGATGACATGGGGTTTTAGGTTTGAAGTCGCATGTCCTTGCTACAGAACATAATCCCTTCAGATATCAATAATTTTGAAGGCCGGATGCCAGATGCCCTACATCATAGTCACGTGTCCTTCATCAATTGAATTGCACAGTCCATGCTTTGTCCCAAAAAGCGACACAAGATGGACCTTTTATGCATCATGTGTTTTATTGAAGGTACTTAATGGACAAATGGTCCAAGATACCAAATGGTGAAAGATACCTCACCACTTCTTGGTCCCCCATGTCTCATTTGGCCGTTTATTTACAATATGTATCAAAGACAAACCACATGAAAGCTATCATAAACTCTCCAGACTCCACCTTTTACATATATAAGAAAAGCACCACTAATACAACTTACAAAGTTACAATATGTTCTATATAGACTTAGCACCCAACCACAATACAATTTACAAGTAGCTAGCTAATGTCTTGCAACAGTTACAAAGTGAGCTTAACTCGGGTAGATGTTTGATAATGTTACCATTAGAAGTCGAAAGCAAAACTATCCTGTTAAGTCATGAAGTTAAGACCAAAAAACAAAAAAGAAAATGACTTCGTGTTTTAGAAACTAATTAGTAAGAAAGAGAAAGAAACCACCAAATGCACGTTTTGATGATTTGATAAAGATAGGCATTAATAAACGAGCAACTCTGGGTAGGGTTGGGTATGTGAGAGTGCCAAGTATGAACCAATTCAAACTCAAAAGAGCAACTGCATCAGATGCTGGTTTGTTCTTGATGGTGGAGAAGAACTGGACAACACTTTTTAACGACATAACAACCACCATAAAAAGAGCTGTCACTAACGGCATGCATGGGTCTTTAGCTTCCCATATGATCATTCCAACCAACACTGATAACATTGCACTGAAAAGGCTCTGTGAAACTGCAACTTCTCTCCTTTGACCAACAACATCATCCGTATACACACTTCTACTCAGGGGTACTTGACTATCATCTTTGTTTTCATCCTCAAAATTAGCTGCTTTCCTCATCACATCTTTATAATATTGATCCGATAATTTCCATGGTGAAATTCCATCTTTAGTGTACGATACTTTAGCATCCTTGTGCTTTTGGCCATTCCCTGAACCAGTGTCCCACTGTGATTTTCCATCAACTTCCTTCAGACGGAGGTTTTCATCCTTGAGATTTTGCAACTGTCAAGATTAATTAAAGCAGAAATATTTTATATATATCAAATATATCTATCGCAAGTATATATGTTAATAACTTAATATAACTTCCAACTGTACCTCAGTCTCCAAGATTTGGATTCTATGGATTGCTACATCGTGTTCCTCTTCAAGTTCACCTAACATAAGTTCCATCATTTCATGCTCTTTAATGGCCACTCGTATATGTTCTTGAAGCTCCCTCCTATCCCATGCAAGAGAATCCAATCTTTCTTGTAGTTCACTGAGTTGTGCCTGTAACTGAACATAAAGTGCTTCTCAATCAAGGGACTACTTTTATATCTTGATTATGATAATTAGCGAATCAAGATGATGATATACATATATAGTATATACTAACCTGTTTCTCTCTGTGTAGTGCACCCAGAGCACGTGTGGGTAGAGTTATTATAGATACAGTCCAAAGCATAAATCTCCAAAATATGTTTACATGGAAGTAGATAGATGCACTCAGAATGTCAACCCAAGTGTTTATAACTATACAAGTTCCTCTCACACCAGCCATACAAGATAGTTTAAAAAGTGAAAAAGGCTTTATTACTATGATCAAGATTGTACCCACCAATTCAGGGATTATGTTTATCGACTATATGTATTATTGATCCACCCTCAGCAGCTACATGTTTGTCATTTGCTTTGGAGTCGAAGCTTATTGGCCCTTATTGTTCTAGAATCTGAAACCACACATGCCAAAACATGTCATATGCATAAGAAAATCAGCTCTAAACTCATGGCTGCAATAAACTGAACATCCTACTTCACAATAGAACAACTATTGTCCTTCTTCCACAGTTCTCGCAAAAAATGGCTTTAGGTAAGTGCAAGTTACATTCAAGAAATATAGCCCTATATAACCTCATTAGCCTATTGAGTTTGAGCCGAGTATCAAAAGTTGCAACACAATTACATCTTCAACGTCAATAGGAATAGAATCCTTTCAAATTAATCCTCTGCAGTATGGCTATTACTGACTCCAGGCATCAAAAGATGATCTTACATAGCAATGGCAGTTATACCACTTCCTTAGCAGGTTCAAGGGCCAATAACAATCAAGAACGGATGCATCAGATATGACACTTGTAACTACCGATAACACTCTGATAAGTATTGAAAAACGAGATTATTGTTTCTTTTTTCTCTAAAACACACCTCTAGGCCTGAATTCATAGTTCCTATTCAGAACCCAAGCCAAAAATTTGATCTTTAATCTTAAGAAAAGAAATTAAGCATTTAATCATCCCTCATGTCCTGGCTAATTATAATCAGGTAGTTTTCAGCAAAGAAAGAACAAGAAAAGAGACAAAGCAATCCTTATTTATACTTTATACTTCTAACCGAGTAATATAGCATAATTCACATTATTTGTGTGTATATATAGTAACAACTCAACCTAATTTTCTTACTAATTTATTGGCTTGACACACGATTCAGACCCTACACAGCCGCAGCCGCAATCGACACTGTTAACTTGTTATCCAAATTTAACTTGTGGCAGCAAAAAAATCATACGCACGTCCATATAGGAAAAAAAGAAGGAGCCAAAATCTTTGTTTTTTAGCAAATCAGACAGCTCAGATACTACTATTCAGCTAGACAAATCATCAAACAGGTTTCATACATAGAGGCAAACGGATGCTTTGCACCAATGGAAAAACATAAAACAAAACAAGGAAGTCTCAGTAAGTGAGATAAAGAGGAGCGTACCTTCTAACGTGGTGGCTCGGGGATAACTGAGGAGTCGAAGTCGAAGTCGGATGGGGTTTTTCTTGTAGAACGTGAAGAAAGAGAGAGGAGTGAGGAGGGTGTGTCATGTGTGTCCAGAGGTGGCCAGAAAGATTCATGGAATGTGTGACACGTTAACCACGACAGGGAGAAGAGTCAGAAGATGAACCTGCACACGTGTGTAACGATAATGTTGTAACATAAATAAATGTACGAGAGAAAAGACGACTTATTTTATTCGGACAACTACGCGAATAAAATGATATATTTGAAATTTTTATAAATATATATATTTTTAAATATATTGAAAAAAAAACGAAAGAGCAACAAAAGGATAGGAGGGGAGAAGGATCAAGGATGATGAGACAGTGACAAATGACGATTTGTGTTGTATAGGTCAATTAATACAAACATAAACTTTAGAGCAAAGTACAAACTATGAGTTTATGAATTGTCTATTACAAATTGACATTTATACAAGATTACAACAAAGGAATGTGCACTAATGTAGGAATTATACATGGAATGTATTTAATCTAGGAACTATACATGGAATGCAATGAATCGGAGAATCATTGACTCCAATAATCAAGGAGCAGCAGTTTAGGTAAGAGTTGTATCAATGTATATCCTTAATATGCCCCCGCAAGATGGAGAATCCATCGGATACACTAATCTTGGACCGGAACTTCAAGAAGGATGCACGACCCAACAGTTTTGTGAGGATATCTGCTGGTTGGTCCAGTGTATGAACATACCGAACTTCAAGAAGGATGCCACATGCTTCATACGAGATAGGTAGATTGGGTTTGCACAAAAGGTAGGTAGCACCAATATTATCACAGTGAATAATTGGTGCTTGAGAGGAGGAGACGCCAAGTTCAAACAGTAAGTTTTTAACCTAAGATAGTTCTGCAACCGCATTGTCGAGAGCTTTGTACTCGGCTTCTGTGGATGACCGAGAAATCGTCTTTTGCTGAGTAGAGCGCCAATATATGATGTTTGAACCAATATAAACAAGCCAGGATGTTGTTGAGAGGCCTTTGGTGGATATCCCTCCCTAGTCCGAGTCCGAGAAGGCCGAGAGGTCCATAGTAGAATGTCGGTTGAGGAAGAGTCCATGGTAAATAGTGCCCTTTAAGTAGTGGAGTAGCCGTTTAAGTGCTTGCCAATGAGTTTTGGACGGTGAATGCATGAATTGTGATAGTTTGTTGACCGCAAAGGAGATGTACGGGCGAGTGAAGGCTAGATATTGGAGGGTGCCAACAAGTTTCTGATATGGTGTCGGGTCAACTTTGGGTGCGTTATCGTCTTCCATTAGAGTAACGAAAGTACTTAAAGGGGTTGTAACTTCCTTGGAACCATCCATCTTGAACTGGGTGAGAATGTATTGGACATGGCTGTGGTGCGAATGAAATAAGCCAGTCTTGGTGGGAATGATTTCAGTACCGAGAAAATGATTTAGTTGTCCCAGATCCTTGATGGAAAACCTGTTGGCAAGCAAATCTACAAACTTGGAAAGAAAAGGTGAGTTGTTTCTTGTAAGCACAATTTCATCAACATAAACCATAAAATAGCAAATAATTCCATTACGGTTGTAGATAAACAAAGAGGCATCAAAATGAGATTTTCGAAAACCTGATTTAATTAGAAACTCCGTTAGGGCCATATACCATGCACGTGGTGCTTGTTTCAGACCGTAAAGGGATTTTCGAAGCTTGCAAACATGGTTGGGGTATTGCGTATCAACGAATCCCGATGGTTGAACCATGTACACTTCTTCTTGTAAGGTTCCATGCAAGAATGCATTATTAACATCAAGTTGCCTCAAGAGCCAGTTATTAGAGTGTAACGCCCTATTCCTGGTACGCGTTTAATTATAATTTATTCATTTTTGAAGAGCTACTCGACGAGTTGGGAGCCCCATACTCGTCGAGTAGAAACGAGATTGGACGCGGGATCTTAAGCCACCTACTCGACGAGTTGAGAGCCTCGACTCGGCGAGTAGGTCTGCCAGAATAAAACCCTAATTTCGGAGTTTTGCACCCTATTTAAGCATCTTAATCCCCACTTTATGGCCTCATTTCCAGCCTCCAAGTCCCAAACCCTAATCCACGAAACCCTAGAGCCTTTTGTGAGTTTATGAGCCATTTTTGACTGAACTTTGTGTATTTGAAGTTTGTGAAGAAGAGAAGAAGCTTGGAGTCTCAGAAGGAAGCTAGTAGATACAGAAACAACTTCTCATCCTCTTCATTTCCTGCCGGGGAGTCGTTAGAGCAGCTGTCAGAGATTCCTCACTCGAGATTTCAGCAGTCAGCTTTGTGAGGTGAGTTTCCTTCAGTAGGAACGGGTCTACGACACCAAGGTCGGCCCGTATATGTGATATGTTTAGTAGCTAAGTGTGGGCGGGGCCCGTATCTCATAGATAGCACGATATGGTACAGATTTATATGCTTCGTTATACTTGTTGTCTGTGTGATACTTGTATGTTATTTTCATGACTAGCCGAGTGTGGGCGGGGCTCGTATCTCCTAGTAGCTGAGTGTGGGCGGGGCCCGTATCTCATAGTAGCTGAGTGTGGGCGGGGCCTGTATCTCATAGTAGCTGAGTGTGGGCGGGGCCCGTATCTCATGGTAGCTGAGTGTGGGCGGGGCCCGTAACTCATTGAGTGTGAGCGGGGCCCATATCTCCTAGTTGCATGTTATGTATATGGTATGTGGTAGTTTGGGGAGACTCACTAATCTTTGTGCTTACAATTTACGGTTTTGGTTTCAGGTACTTCCGATAGCAAGGGGAAGAGCTCGGGATGATTGCGATGCACACATCATTTGTTTAGCTTGGGATGTTTTCACTCTGATATGTTAGATATTTATGATATTTTGAGATACATGATCTATGGTTTTATATGATGTTTGGATAATTATGGTTTAATCAATGATTTAAAATGAAAATTTTGGACCGTATTTTTGGGATGTTTCATGTTGGTATCAGAGCCTTGGTTTGAGGGATTCGGGCACACTCCCCGGTGTGTCTGAACTCAAACTAAGGACTTGGTATGAAATTTTTCAAAGAAAAATCATTTTTATAAAAAGAATTTTGAAAAGAGAAAAAGAACTTTTGGAAAGAAAAAAGGGTGTGGTGCATGCAATCAGCCGAGCTCAAGTAAGTACTCCCAAATTACCCATACAAGTTTACGTTATGATATGTTTATGAGAACTGCATGCTAGATTAGGGCTAAGGATCTAGGAAGGATGCATTATATGCCTGTTGTATGTGTATCAGCTTTATGAACTGCATTCTAGTACAAATTAGTTAGTGATATGATGGCCTGATTAGGATATGCTTGATTATGTTTACTCGATGCTCGAATGCTGCTTGCTTTGTGCTTTTAGGAGTTCTAGTTATCTTTAATCAACTAGTAAACGAATATGTTAAGTTACATATTGCAAGGATTAAATAATTTCAGAAGGTTAGGTTTAGCTCTATTTCGCAGCTCTCGTTTGAGTCTAACCGTTGTAGGGTAGGACCTCTCATTCAAAGAATTATCTAGTCATAGTGATATGTAATGGTATTCACAAGCTAGTTAGGGGGAGATAGCAGAGACTTCTTATGCAGCTGATGGTGGAGAGTGGGTTGGTGATTACCCTAGGGCAAGCCTAAGATGAGATTAGCAGCAGTAGCAGTAGAAGGGATTTGGTGGAGTCAAGGCAGTTCTTGAGGAAAGTACGGATAGATGTGGAAGGTAGTATGGGCCCGTACTACTGAAAGCAGAGGATCCGTACTCGAATCAAGGGAGGCTGAGACGAACCCAGGGAATTTGTAGCGTGTGAGATCCCTCGAGTTATGATGAGCATTCTGATGTTTGTTATGGTGTATTTTCAGTATGGTGACGCTACGCACTAGGCCAGTCGGCAGTTCAGGTGCCGGTGAGGGATCAGACTCGGGCTCTGGAGCCGGGCAGCTAGATGAGCAGACGAGAGAGTTCATTTCGTCTGAGGTCACGTGCAGTATTCTGGATCAGACTCCTGTGATCTTCGGCACGATCAAGGAGGGTATTTTAGAGCTTTTGGATGAGAGACTGAGTGCATTCCGCACCGAGGTGGCGGCCATGATGGGGTCGCGCACACTGACATTCAGGGAGTTCAGGGCTTGTGGATCTCCCGATTACCATGGGGCTCGGGACCCCATTGCTAGCACTAGATGGTTGGCTGATGTCGCCAACGCGTTCCGTACGAGCCGATGTCCCGAGGGGGACAAGGTCCGACTTGCGTCCTGTCTTCTGAAGGACAGGGCACATGACTAGTGGGAGGAGGTCGGGCATGCCATTGGTGATGATGCAGCTCTTGATGCTATGACTTGGAGTGACATCTCGGCCAGGTTCAGGGCTGAGTTTGCACCTGTTATTGAGGTGCAACAGCTTGCTAGGGAGTTTCAGGATCTCCAGCAGACGACTGAGACGGTGACCGAGATCACCGCTATGTTCAGGGAGAGGGCCCTTCTCGTTCCGCAGTACGTGACGGACGAGGAGATGAAAAAGGTCCGATATCATGAGATGTTGCAGAGTGATATCCGCCAATTTGTGAGCCGATCCAGCTGCAAAATTTTGGAGGATATGATTGCTAGGGCTCGTGAGAGAGAGATCGATTTAGAGATGGAGAGGAAGAGGAAGCCAGAGGCGGTGTCTGGCGTTGAGGGCTCGGGCAAAAGCCCAAGGTAGATTCTCGAGGGAAGGGCCAGCAGGGCCGAGGCCGTTGCGGAAAGTGCGGTAGGATGAACGGGGGCACGTGCAGGGCGGGTAGTTCGAGTTGCTTCAAGTGCGGCCGAACTGGACATGTCAGCAGGGATGGTACTGCTACCACTACCACCACAATATCTGATCTGATTTGCTTTTAGTGCAATCAAAGGGGCGACAAGAGGTCCTAGTGTCCAAGTTTAGCAGCATCAGGGAAGGTGGCGGCACCCGCTCCTGCTACATTGAGGATTACAGTCGGTCGTCAGAGCCGGACAGATGTGCCAGTGGCGAAGAGCAGAGCCTTACAGTTGACAGCAGAGGAGGCACATGCAGCCTCTAATGTCGTTACAGGTATGTACCTTCTCCTTATCTCTTTATGTATTTTGATTATTGCTTATGTTTATGTGTTTCATTATAGGAAAGTTCCTTGTGAACGATATATCTGCTCTAGTATTGTTTGATCCGGGGGCTACCCGATCTTTTGTGTCGCTCTCGCTGAGCAAGCAATTTGTTGGAGCTTCGGGAGAGCTAGACTGTCTACTGGACATAGAGATAGCAGATGATAGTACCGTTCGGGTTGACAGAGTTCATGAAGGGTGTACACTGTAGTTGTTCGATGAGCAGTTTTCAGTGGATTTGGTCCTCATTCCCCTGAGAGGAAATAAGGTTATAGTTGGTGTGGACTGGTTGAGTCCCAACGAAGCAGTGATCGATTACGAGCAACAGCTAGTGAGAGTTAGGACTCCTAGTGGGGGAGGATTAGTGATTCAGGGCGAGAGGCCGCAGGGTGGACCTATCCTATGTTCAGCCAAGAGAGCGAGACGCTACCTTCAGCATGGTTGCGCAGGTTATGTCGCGTATGTTGTGGATACCCGAGATAAGGGTAAGGCGACAACGAATGATGTACCGATAGTGCGAGAGTATCCCGACGTGTTCCCAGAGGATTTGCCTGGGATACCTCCGGAGAGGCAGGTTGAGTTCAGGATTGACCTAGTTCCTGGTGCGGCTCCGATAGCCAAGGCACCATATCGGTTGGCTCCTCTCGAGATGAAGGAGTTGTCTACGCAACTGCAAGAGCTGCTAGACAAGGAATTTATCAGGCCGAGTCGTTCGCCATGGGGAGCCCCGATCCTGTTTGTGAAGAAGAAGGTGTTGGGTTTTGAGCATTCTAACACTTCCTAAGTGTACATGCAACCCTAATAAACCTTGGATCTATGTTTGTCTTTTGTTGATTGCTGATTCCTTGGAGTTTGAGAGCCAAGCACCAATAATGTAAATGCCTCAAATGGAAATCACAAATCACCACAAACTTGGAAAATATATGAGAGAGTATACTAACACTTAGAAATCGGCCACCACTATTACACACACACTCTAGGGTCTTATTTCATGCAACATGAGCTTGTTTATATAGTGTGCATGGTTAGGGTGAAACCCTAATAACCCATGTCTTTTCCTTTCCAAGGATCCATGGGTTAAAAGCTCCATGGATCATCCATGGACTTCCATATAAGCTTAGCCCATTAACAAATGAGTATTAGAAGCACCATTTTAGAGAGTATACAACCTTATCCAACAGTCTCCCACTTGGATAAGTCTAATAACTGTATTTGCCTATATGACTTCAGGAACCAACCGGCAATCGTAGCTCTCGAAAACTCTGTTGAACTATGAAGCGCCATTTTAGATAAGTGATCATATAATCCTCTGTTCTCATGACATCAGCCGGAAAAATACATGGAACAACGTTGTACTTTTTGTCCAGCAGTTTGTTTCCCGATTTTCGATTTGTTTGACAAAGAACTAAATTGAACACATCAATTAGGTTCTGACCGGGCCCGGTACATTGGTCAAAACAAAATCATCGAGGGGCCCAAATATCGCTTCTAATCCTCCAAGGACTAAAAGGAACAGATAAACTTCGACTCATATACTTGTTTCTACTACTTGTTGAATTATACACAAAGGCACGTTTTATAACATCAAGTTACTGATGCGTTTACGTGCAATCAATGCACAACCAACTCATAGGTAACAACTCATATCTCTAGGTTTGAAGACTTATATGATATTACCGTCTCACGATCACTCGATATAAATTCCATGAAGTGATACAAGTGAGCGTGGGTTAATTCCAATACTCATAACTTATGAGTACTCATGAATGTTGTAGCAACCATTGCTATGTCTAAACACGTTTAGCCATCTACAAACTCGATTCATGACAATCTTAATTCATACCTACTTCCAACATATGAACGACTGTGGAGTGTTTAAATAACTTAGTCATTCGGAAAGAATAACCTAGCTATTCTGGAAGTCAAAACATGCAAAGTGAAACACAATAATAATCGAATCCAATATGGTCTCAGAACCCTTTTGAATATAAATAAAACCACCTTTTATTTATCACCATATTGATTACATATTATTCATTGTATAATGTTTCAAATAATCAACTTAATACTTGAACAAAAACAACAGTCGTCCCATGCTCCTAGCATGTACACTTTGTTTTTCTAAACAATAGTTATGCCATACTCCAAGTATGCACACTATGTTTGTCTATGATCTTTACTTTGTGAAATAAATCAATTGAACATGATTCCAATGATGCTCATTTCACAATCCCAAATCCTTATTGTAAATGTAAGAATTCCTAATTCCTACCATTTACCAAAAAAAACTGTTAGATTTTAAACTTATATGCACTGATCCTCTCGTAATGGTTATGCACAAGGTCACCAAAACCTTGTCATCAATCATTACAGAGGATTCCAAAGGAGATCAACTCTATGGAAACGAACTCTCATATTCAAAGTACATTGCTTTGAACATCCTTCTTGCATAAAAGTTTCTAACTTTCTCATAGATTCTTAATATCCAACTCCCAATATGGAAAATTTCCATATTCCTATTTTGATTATCATATCTGAACAAGAGCTACCTCTTTTCAGAATATATCCATATGGTCCTTCCAAAATTTAACACTATACTTCCAACTGTCCCTGAGCAACCAATCTTTGGTGAGCCTTAGATAGTCCTCGACAATTGCTTAATCATTTTAGTCTTATCCAATTCTAGACTTTTCCCTTCTTAATGCTCTGAGCATTTGGAAAATTTAGAAAGGATGAATATTATAGCACATGTGACCGATCCTATACCCGAAGCATATGGGACACGATTCACGATGTCTCACATAAAGACCTGATACCGGATCAGTCTTTTGCTACAATATTTTTTTTATTTTCCATGTTTTCAAAAATCGACTATGAAGAGGGATGTCGTGATCATAATCGAATTTGAGAACGCAATATATATAGAATTTCCTTATGTTGAACCATTCCAACATAAAATTCATATATATATATATATATCCTTGACTAAAGATGATTAAAACTCAATCTAAGCTTTTAGAATTGAAATGAAGTATAATTTCCTCTCCCTTAATTATAGCAAAACAACTTTTTCAACCCCTACAACTTTGCGAAACTTTTGTTTTTCTATAATTAACATTGCTAACTTGCAACACTAAACATAATAATCATGCTCCCACTAACATGATGATTATCAGCATAACACTTATGCTCCCACTAGCTCTGACATATTTCCAGAAATCAGCTGGACTTCTGAAATTTAGATTCGTACACCCTTTCTTAGATAGCTCACATGTGTGTCTAAACAATTTCCAGAACTATGAAAAGGGATGCCGTAATCATAGTCTTAATTGTTTAGACCTTTGCCATTTCTCACAAGTCCATGTTAGTGTGCCGGTTAACCACACACGCTCCACTAACGACTTTGAGAATGCAAACATCACAATTGCTATCTACTTAAAATCTTCTTAGTGAAAGCATTTCCTCACCATCATTTTCATGAATCGGAGAGAAACCTTATGACACTTAGATTTTATGGTGTATGAGTTCCTATCCATGTGAATTTGTCAAAACCATAATCACAAGACAAGGTTAGTAACAAATTCAGCCTTACATGGATTGAACTTGTTCAATCTTAATTTCTTGTCATCTGGTAGCACAAGGCCCACCAATGCTTCCAAGCTGTTATGCACACAGTTTAGAACTAACATAACTCATATGCATAGTTAACTTAATAGGAATAGACACAGAAACAAGAATTATGTCAACTTAATAGGTTTCAAACCTTAAGTCGTGTGCTAGTGATAAAACTCAGGTTTTACTCTTGATATCTTGAAATCCTTTCAGGATCTTAAAGACTCCCACTGTCCTCTTGACATATAAGTTTCCCTTGTCAAGAACCATTCCTTGACAAAACAAATATTCAAGGGATAGTGCAGATTCTTATCAAGATAAACACTTCACACAATTGGTCTTAGTTGGTCTTTGTCTTATCCAAGACATCACAACTTACCAATTTCAAATGTACAGGAGTAGAAAACATTTTACACTACATTTGATAAGTGTTTTAAACCTTACTTTATGTCACTCAATGTTACAATCTTGGATTATGACTCTAAGAGTTGTTTTGGAACGAAGTATGATCCATCTTCTTGATTTTAACCATTCCAACAATTCATGACCCCTCATCTTAGTCATAACAATCCACTAAGATGTCCTTAGAGTATGAATTTGTGATATGGTTTCATAATCATTAAGATGATCATAAAAACATGTATGATCCATCTTTTTGATTTTAACCATTCCAACAATTCATGACCCCTCATCTTAGTCATAACAATGCACTAAGATGTCCTTAGAGTATGAATTTGTGATATGGTTTCATAATCATTAAGATGATCATAAAAACATGATACTAAAGTACTCTCCCATCTTTTCAGATTTGAGAAACTTTTATCTTTCTGCCAAATTTGATTCTTCTCATCCGTTCTGCCATGCATTGAAACTTTTCCAATGTTACAGAATTATACTTAACCTTATAAGTATAACCATATTTACTAATCTTTAGTAAATCATGACGAATTGATCTTTGTGGTGGACCTTGACCAGCACACACCCAGTGTGCCTAATTCCTTAGTCCTTCAATTGACTCACATATGCATGTGATCAATGAATTAGTCTCAATTTTACAAAGATGAAAATTCTCATTCATCATACAATACAACTTGTATGATTCCAAGTTTCTGTCTAACTGAAGCTTGGGTGATGAGAACCTTTCCTCATTTGGTAAATTCAGACACTACTACATATGAGAGAATCAAACTCATATTTCCAATATTACTAGAAACATACAAACATCAATTTTCCATAAATGCCATTGTAAGGGGATATAATATAAAATAAACTAAACAAAACTTTTATTTCTTTATTAAAATGCGGAAAAATATTCCTTACAATGCAACTTTAAATGAAAACTATGCTATTACATATTTCTTAGCAATCTATCATAACTTTTAAGTAGTGGCTCAAAAATCTGATCCTCGAACCATGCGATAGAAATCCATCTTCGTGATCAGATTCAACACACTCTTCTTTTGACCTTCCTTTTGCTCGATCCTGCTAAACATCAAGATGCAACCTAGTCACATCATGTAATAAGAATCAACAATTAGGAACTTTAACAAAGTTAGATAGTGGACTTACCTGAAGCCGAGTCAAACATTTTGTCTCTACTTGCTTTCAAATATTTCAGGTATTCAGGGCAGCTTCGCTTCCAATGTCCCTTCTCATGACAATAAAAACATATAGACTCTTTGGGAATGGTACACGAGACAATCACAGACTTAGCCTTTCCCTTTACCTTTTAGTCAACCGGGTTGACCAAGGCTGATCCCCTTCCATTGGGACGAGAAAGCTTTTCTGGACTTCCAATGTTACCATTGTTCATGTCCATGGAAGTTTGAGAAATAGATTTTCCATCAATATTTGCTTGACCATTGCGCCAAATCATTGCTGATTCAGCAGCAACAAGCAAATAAGAAAGATCTATTAGGGTTATGTCGGGATCTGTCATATGGTAGTCTTTAATAAACTCACTATATGACTCAGGAAGTGACTGAAGAACCCAGTCAACAGCGAACTTCCTTGAAATAACAGCACCCAACATTCTCAACCTGTCTATGTGTGACTTCATTCCTAAGACATGAGTGCACACATGTCTTCCATCTTTATGTTTCATTTCTAGTAGAGCTTGAGTGATCTTGAACCTTTCAAGTCTTCGGGCTTGTGGGTCAGGGAGAATAAATGGAGGAGGTGGGGGGAGTGAAGCATGATGTTGAGGGACATCATCTTCAGGAGGAAAGCTTGTTTCAAGCGATTTGGGAAGATCATAGTTGTCTGAACCAGACATCTACAATGGGAGAAAATCAAGTTAGTTGATTCAAGTCCTTAATATAACACCCAATATGAAATATTAAGGCTAGGACCCAACACAATATTTTATAACTTGGAAGAGGGATGCCGTAATCCAAGCTATAAAATATTTGAAGGTAGGTGAATGACGATTCACCAATTTCCACCATGAAAAACGAAATAATTTATTAGGTTTTAATTGGATTTGAAACTCCTAGATCTTTTGAGATTCATTGAACTTTTCAATGGCATGTTTCAATCTCGATTGTGCCCTTCAAGTTTTGTGACTGGGATGCCGAGGATCACAAAACAAGGTGTGAATAACCATGCAAACTCACTTGGTACCCTTAATATTATCACCTAATCTATGTGCCGGTTAACCACACACGCTCCACCGATCTATGATAAACATTAAGTCACCCTTCGTGATCCTTACTAGTCCAAGTTAGTGTGCCGGTTAACCACACACGCTCCACCAACGACTTGGTAAGGTACAAAGTGTGAATTTCATGGGTTAGCACCATATTCACATTTTCCTAAAGTAACTAAGATTGGGAATTAAAATATTTAGTTACTTTATAATAATCATTATACTTTTAATGAGGATTTAAAGTCATTGTCCTACCCGTTCGGCTAACGACCCTCCACCGATCAAGGAAGCGGTGGGTGAGAGTGGACACCCATTAAGCTGCCATTTTATAGGCAACAACCTTATACCCCCCTTATAGACCGGCTTCGTGAATGAGGCCTACTAACGGTAGAACGACTTATTATTATACATATATATAATAATTAACCATTAATGTTATAAATAGTATAAGTGTTGAATTTTAACTATTAAAACTCTAAGGGTTGGAATTAAAGTTTATTAAAGTGTGTGAAACTTTACAAATTCCAAAACTTGAGGGCAAGTTTTGTAACTATCCAAAACTTTTCATTTCATAACTTATGAATTAAAGGTTCATAAAAATGAAGACTCTTCATTTTTATGTAACTTATGTGTTTAAATGTGTATTTAAAAGAAGTGACCTTTGGATATCCATAACTTGAGGACAAATTATGGACTCCATTAAAACACATAAATGATCAAGAATTAATCCAAAACAATTCAGCAAATAATTCCTATCATCTTCTAAATTCATAAGAACATGAACATGATCATCAAAGTTTCAAGAATTATATGAACACATACAAAGCATGAAATTTTGATATAAGCTATTGTAAATGGATTAGAACTACCATTACACCAACTAAAACAAGTTTTAAAACACCAAAACAGTTTAGGGTAATGTTTCTAGTCCATTTCCAGCAGCAAAAGTCAAAAATCTGCATTCTGAGGCTCCTACTCGCCGAGTGCACGAACCTACTCGGCGAGTAGGATGAGTTTACACATGAACTCGGCGAGTCCCCCCATAGACTCGGCGAGTTCATCAGTCAGACAGCAAAAAATCGACTTTTTATCACCATTTTGCATCAAGTATCAAACAAACAAGCCTAGGCTCTGATACCACTGTTGGGTTTTGAGCATTCTAACACTTCCTAAGTGTACATGCAACCCTAATAAACCTTGGATCTATGTTTGTCTTTTGTTGATTGCTGATTCCTTGGAGTTTGAGAGCCAAGCACCAATAATGTGAATGCCTCAAATGGAAATCACAAATCACCACAAACTTGGAAAATGTATGAGAGAGTATACTAACACTTAGAAATCGGCCACCACTATTACACACACACTCTAGGGTCTTATTTCATGCAACATGAGCTTGTTTATATAGTGTGCATGGTTAGGGTGAAACCCTAATAACCCATGTCTTTTCCTTTCCAAGGATCCATGGGTTGAAAGCTCCATGGATCATCCATGGACTTCCATATAAGCTTAGCCCATTAACAAATGAGTATTAGCCCACACCATATAAATATAATAGCCCATGATTTAATTAGTCTTCCTTTTAATCACTAAATTAATTCATAATTAATTCAAGATTAAAACTAATTAAATAACATGACTTTATATTAATATTATAACTTATAATATATTAATAAATCGTAAGTATACAATTCTCATAAAATTATCCATAAACAGTTTGGGTGAAGTGCAACCCAAATGGACCATGCCGGGTCGGGTCAAGTATATACCAAATAAGTTATGGACTTAGACACCTTATCCAACAGAAGGACGGGTCACATCGGATGTGCATAGACTACCGGGAGCTGAATAAGGTAACGGTGAAGAACTGTTATCCCCTCCTGAGGATTGATGATTTGTTTGACCAGCTAGAGGGTGCATCTTGGTTCTCCAAGATTGATCTGCGATCGGGTTATCATCAGATGCGAGTCAGAGACGAGGATGTACTAAAGACAATTTTCATGACTAGCTATGGTCACTATGAGTTCGTGGTGATGCCGTTTGGGCTCACCAACGCTCCAGCCGCGTTCATGGACCTCATGAACCGCGTGTGCAGTCCGATGTTGGACCGATCTGTGATAGTCTTCATAGATGACATCTTGGTTTACTCCAAGACTTAGGAGCAACATGAGGAGAACCTGAGGGAGGTGCTGGAGACATTGAGAAGGGAGAGACTTTTCACAAAGTTCTCCAAGTGTGAGTTCTGGTTGCGCGAGGTGCAGTTTCTGGGGAACCTTGTCAACCAAAAGGGTATTCTGGTCGAACCGGCCAAGATAGATTCCGTGATGCAGTGGGAAGTTCCGAGGTCTCCATCTGAGATTCAGAGTTTTCTTGGTCTAGCGGGTTATTACCGGAGATTCATCCAGGATTTCTCCAAGATCGATGTTCCTTTGACCTGACTGACCAAGAAGTCGGTGACATTCCGCTGGGGGCCTGAGCATCAAGCAGCCTTCGAGACTCGCAGACAGCGGTTATGTGAGGCACCGATTTTGACTTTGCCGGAGGGCGTCAATGACTTCGTGGTTTACTGTGATGCTTCCATCACGGGCATGGGTGCAATGTTGATGCAGCGGGGTCACGTGATAGCCTACGCTTCGAGGCAGCTGAAGCCTCACGAGGCTAACTATCCGACGCATGATTTAGAGCTGGGGGTTGTGGTTTTCGTCCTCAAGATTTGGCAACATTAACTCTATGGGGTCCGTTTTACCATTTACACGGACCACAAGAGTTTGAGGTACCTCATGGATCAGCCGAATCTGAACATGAGGCATCGTCGGTGGTTAGATGTGGTGAAGGATTACAACTGTGAGATCCTTTACCACCCGGGCAAGGCCAATGCGGTGGCTGATTCTCTCAGCCGCAAGGCAGCGACAGATCCGATTCAAGATATATGTTTGAGGATGACAGTGATTACTCCATTACTGGAGCAAATTAGAGAGGCGCAGGTTGAGGGCCTGAAGGAAGAGCGCCAGAAGTGCGAGCGGATCGTAGGCTGGGTGGCCACATTTGATTACGACAGCCGATGGTTGTTGACCCTGCATGGGAGGGTCTGGGTTCCATACTGGGGAAGAGTACGATGGGTTCCGATGGATGAGGCCCACAAGTCGAGGTTCTCCATCCATCCAGGGGCGACGAAGATGTATCAGGATCTTCGCCTTGATTACTGGTGGCCCTGCATGAAGCGGGACGTAGCATGGTATATAGAGCGGTTCTTGACCTGAAGGAAGGTCAAGGCCGAGCACCAGAGACCATACGGAAACAGCCGCTAGACATTCCCGTGTGGAAATGGGAGGATATCACCATGGATTTCATCACCAAGCTTCCCAGGACCACACGTGGAGTAGATTTGATATGGGTCATCGTGAATCGGTTGACCAAGAGTGCTTATTTTATCCTGATCCAGTAGAGTATATCAGCCGAGAAGCTGGCCGAGATCTATGTGCGTGAGATAGTGGCACGACATGGAGTGCCTGTCTTGGTGGTGTCAGACCGAGATGTCCGTTTCACTTCTAGATTCTGGAAGCGGTTTCACGACGAGATGGGTACTCGTCTCCACTTCAGCACCACTTTCCACCCTCTGATGGATGGACAGAGCAAGAGGACGATTCAGACTCTCGAGGACATGCTACGCGCATGTGTACTGGATTTCGGTGGTAGTTGGGATACGTATCTTCTGTTAGCGGAATTTTCGTATAACAACGGCTACCACGCTAGCATAGATCGTCCTCCCTTCAAGATGCTCTACGGGAGGAAGTGTAGGACCCCAATCTGTTGGGGCGAGGTCGGTCAGAGAGTCATGGGGAGTACTGAAGTAGTACTCAAGACTACTGAGAGGATCCAACAGGTTCAGATCACGCTCCAGACCGCTCAGAGTCGGATCACGACGTTCAGACTTGGAGTTTCTGGTGGGCAACATGGTCCTCCTGAAGGTGTCACCTTGGAAAGGTGTCATCTGGTTCAGGAAGCGGGGCAAGCTGGGCCCCATATACATCGGTCCTTTCAGGGTTATAGCCCGGGTGGGCAAGGTGGCGTATCGATTGGATGTTCCACCAGAGCTCAGCTAGATCCACATAACTTTTCATGTTTCCCAGTTGTGGAAGTGCTTAGTGGATGACTCAATGATTGTGCCCCTAGAGGATAATCATGCTGATGAAAGCATGAATTACATCGAGAGACCGGTAGTTATTCTCGACAAGAAGACAAAGGAGCTAAGGAACAAGAGGGTTGTGCTAGTAAAGGTTCAGTGGCAGCACCGCAAGGGCTCAGAGTGGACTTGGGAGCCCGAGGAGGAAATGAGGGAGCACTACCCAGAGTTGTTTCGCGACGCAACAGACTTCGAGGACGAAGTCTAAGACAAGTGGGGGAGAATTGTAACACCCTATTCTTGGTACGCGTTTAATTATAATTTATTCATTTTTGAAGAGCTACTCGACGAGTTGGGAGCCCCAGACTCGTCGAGTAGAAACGAGATTAGACGCGGGATCTTAATCCACCTACTCGACGAGTTGAGAGCCTCGACTCGGCGAGTAGGTTTTCCAGAATGAAACCCTAATTTCAGGGTTTTGCACCCTATTTAAGCATCTTAATCCCCACTTTATGGCCTCATTTCCAGCCTCCGAGTCCCAAACCCTAATCCACGAAACCTTAGAGCCTTTTGTGAGTTTATGAGCCATTTTTTAGTGAACTTTGTGTATTTGAAGCTTGTGAAGAAGAGAATAAGCTTGGAGTCTCAGAAGGAAGCTAGTAGATCCAGAAACAACTTCTCATAGTAGCTAAGTGTGGGAGGGGCTCGTATCTCATAGTAGTTGAGTGTGGGCGGGGCCCGTATCTCATGGTAGCTGAGTGTAGGTGGGGCCCATATCTCATTGATTGTGGGTGGGGCCCGTATCTCCTAGTTGCATGTTATGTATATGGTATGTGGTAGTTTTGGGAGACTCACTAAGTTTCGTGCTTACAATTTACAGTTTTGGTTTCAGGTACTTCTGATAGCAAGGGGAAGAGCTCGGGATGATTGCGATGCACACATCTATGTTTAGCCTGGGATGTTTTCACTCTGATATGTTAGACAAATATTTATGATATTTTGAGATAAATGATCTATGGTTTTTTATGATGTTTGGATAATTATGGTTTTATCAATGATTTAAAATGAAAATTTTTGACCGTATTTTTGGGATGTTTCATAGAGATAGCAATAGATAACACAATGCGAATTGTGATTGGTTTTGTTACCGGGCTGAAAGTATCAAAGTAATTCTTCCCTAACACTAACTTGTACCTCATGTGCAATGACAGAAATTGAGATTGCAAGCACATCCATAGTTATGTTCTCTGTAAACAACTTCTTCCAAAAAGATATGAAGCTGAATTTTATGCTCTCTCCAAATCTACATTATGATAAACTCCCCAAATAGCTTCCATCTTTAATATCTGAATATTAACATCAACTCTTAACATGATTATCATGAAGATTAACATCCATCAATTGGATGTCAGATGACTATAAACTCTAAAAACTCAATAGAAGAAACAATGAAACATGTTAAATGTGATTCGAGCATTTAGATCATGTTCATGGAGCATATGGAGCACATGGAACTCAATGGAGCACTTGGGGTTCATGAAGCATGTGACAAAGGAACGAATCATCTGAGAAAGGAATGGATCGTCTGACAAAGGAATGGATCAATTGCAAAAGGAACGGATTGTATAGAAGGGGGTTTGGAGCACCTGGAAGAGGTTTGGAGCACCTGGGAGTGATATGGATCAACAAGGGAACCTTGTTGCACCATATGTTGAAGTGATAGGCCAATAAGGACGCTGTTGTGCCAAGGGTATTCCTTCTTGCGCCATGAGAATCCCTCTTGTACCATGGGGTACTCCTGTTGAGCCACAGAGTATGCTCTTGCGCCATGCATAGCCTTGTTGTGCCATGTATGTTCCTGCTGTGCTAAGGTGGTGTTGTTGCTCCAATCTTGATGTTCTTGTGCCACACTTAAAGCATGTTGCGTCATCCATTCACTTGTTGCGCCATCATGGTGCAAGTTGTACCATCTTGGTCCTTTATGAGCAAAGTATGCTATGAAGTCCTCTATGATGCTCAAGATCATTCAAGGATGCTCAAAAGTTGGTATTGCTCAAGGATTACACCATGTTGTGCCACCATGATGGATGTTGGGCCATTAGTGTTCATGATGCGCCACTTATACATCATGATGCTCCAATATGGCACAAGATGCTCCATCATGTGTGTTGCTGATACTCATGGATTGTATGACATGGAAGAATGTTCCAGAAAATGTTGCATGAAGGAATATGATTGGTGGTCACCATTCATAGGCCCACGGGCCAATGGGCATGGCCCATTAGGTTTTTAGGTCTGATCCCTCAAGTATAAATAGGGATGCATGCAGAGTCATTTGAGGTGTCTTGTGTCTTGTATCTTATATCCTTAGTGAGTAGGACGATTATCTGGTGAATTGTACTTATAACCTCTGTTTGAGAAATTTTAAATAAAGAATACTCCCCTCCTACCCATGGACGTAGGTCACATTGACTGAACCACGTAAATACTATGTCTTTGTGTGCTTATAGTTTTGCTTGTTATCCGCGTTACTTCCAAACAAGGGTCATCAGAACTTAGCAAGTGGCATCAGATTTGTTTTGAGTCTTGACAAGTATCGCCTGTTTTCCCTAACAAGTGGTATCAGAGCTGCAGTTGGTGTTCTGTTGATTGAAGATGCACCTAGGTCCCCGAATTTTCTTTCTTGTCCGGAATAGAACCAACTTGAGTTCCGGGGACAGCTAGCTTATTGGTCCACTGCCTCCTCAGCTAAACAAGAACGCAAGAAAGACTTTGGCATCTCACAAGTTCGATTTGGAGAAGTTCAATGGTTCGAATGATTTCACTTTGTGGAAGGTGAAGATGAAGGCTATCTAGTTCAACAAGGATATGCAACGACACTGGAAGGAGAAGCGAACCTGCCAAAGGACATGGTGGATGAAAGGAAGGTGGATATTCTTGAAAGAGGGCATAGCGCTATTCTGTTGAGTTGGACAGACAAAGTACTGAGAGAGGTCATGGATCAAACGAGTGTTGATGGGATTTGGGAGAAATTGTGTGACAAGTATCAAACCAATTCTCTAACGAATAGGCTATACCATAAGCAACGTTTGTATACTCTTACGATGTTAGAAAGAACCCAAGTGAAGGATCATTTGGACAACTTCAATAGGATTATCTTGGATTTACAAGGTGTGAATGTAAAGATTGAAGATGAAGATCAAACACTTATCCTTTTATGTTCACTGCTAAATTCTTATGAGAATTTCGTTGATATCATGTTGTATGGTAGGACAACGATCATTGTGAATGATGTGAAGGATTCTTTGATGTCCAAGGAACTGAAAAGAAAAGTTTTAGTTGGAGAAGAAGTTTCCAGTTTCGGTTTGTTCACAGGCAGAGGAAGAACATCGGATAGAGGTGGAGGTAACATAGGGAAGTCAAGTTCCGAATCAAAAGGCAACATTAAATGTTATAACTGCAAGGAAAAGCGGCACTTCATTAGGGATTGTCCATTGCTGAAGAAAGGGAATAATGGTGTTGGACCAAGCAACAACAATGATGCTGTGGTCCAAGGAAATTCTGATGAAGGGGATAATGGTGAAGTTTTGACAGTTTGTACATCTAGTTTTGCTGATGCCTATCATATGACATGCAATCATGACTGGTTCGACTCCTTCAAATAATGGAATGGCATAGTCAAGATGGGTGATGATTGGATGAGCAGTATTAAGGGTAGTGGCACAATGTAGATCAAGATGCATAATGGTATGCTCAGAAAACTGGATTGTTGGTTCGTCCCAGAGCTTCAGAAGAATTTGATTTCTCTTGGCACTTTGGTGAAGGATGGATTGAAGTATTCTGGAGAGGGTGACTGGTTAAGAGTCTCCAAGGGTTCTCTTGTAGTTATGAAGGGAAGGATGAATCCTCATGGGATTTATATTATGGTTGGTTGTACGATTGGGGGAACGGTGACTGTATCCCAATCCTTGGATCAATATGATGATGAAAGAATGATGTGGTATTATAAGTTGGGACATGTGAGCAAGAAGAGGTTGTTTGGTGGAGATGCAACTGGAAAAGATAAACCTGGTGAAGCTTGTGTTCAAGAGATACAAAGCAGAGTGAAGTTCAGTTCGGTTCAACACTCAAGCAAGGAGATTCTCGAGTGTGTTCACTCAGATCTAGGCGGTCCCTCTCCTGTGAAGTCTCATGGTGGATGTTAATACTTTGTGACTTTTATCGACGATTACTCAAGGAAGACCTGGGTGTATTTTATGAAGACAAATGATGAAGATGGAGTGTTTGTGCGGTTCAAGGAGTGGAATACGATAGTTGAGAAACAGACCGGGAACCATGTCAGGTCACTTAGAACAGAAAATAGGTTGGAGTTATGCAAGGCTTCGTTTGACAACTTCTGCAAATCAGAAGGTACAGTGAGGCATCACACTGTACAGCTAACACCACAACTGAGCAGAGTGTCAGAACAAATGAACCAAACACTGGTGGAGCATGCGATTATCTGCTGATTTATCAGAGCAATTATGGGTGGAAGTAGTCAACACTGCTTGCTATCTGGCGAATAGATCTCCATCAACTGCAATTGATTGTAAGACTCCTCAAGAGGTGTGGTCTGGGAAACCTTCTGATAACACTGGTTTACGAATTTTTGGATGCTCTGCTTATGCTCGTGTGAATGATGGTAAAATAGAGCGCAGGGAAATGAAGTGCATATTTCTAGGATATGCATCTGGAGGGAAAGGTCATCATTTGTGGTGTACAGAAGATCAAAATCCAAAAATCGTTATTAGAAGAGATGTGACCTTTGAATCTGCTATGTGTAACTAGAGAGGAGATGGTACAAGTATTGCGGGAAACGATCAGGATGATAGCCAGAATGTGGAGTTTGGAACAGAAACCCCACACAGTTTTGTGATAAATGAGGAACAATACGGTGACATGGAACAACATAGACATGAGGAATCCCTTGTTCAACCCAGGGAAGAAGTGTCTGGTGATGCGGATGTCGCGAAAATCAATTTGAAGAAGCTTCTAGAGAATGAGTTTGTGATGAACGATTTAGGAGCTGAAAAGAAGATAACAAGGATGGAGATTCGGAGTTATATAAGAGATGTAACAACCCATTATTTCGACTCTATGTAATAGTATATATCAATAATAAAGAGAAATTTTTGTATACTATGTGCATTTACATAATTGACCCTAAAAAATGAAATGTTAACCAAACTTGTTTGGGATGAATATAGTGGTAGAAATCATGTCAAGGATTCCAAAAATATAAAGAACGCCCAAATCCGAGTCATAACAAAGAAATAATGACCTATCGAAAATCCGCGATAAAACCGACAAAACACTGTTTAACGTAAAAAGTGAGTTTTCAATAAAATGCTTTTTAGCCTTAACTATCTAAATGAAAGTTATAGTATACGTTAAACCGAGAACATCCATAAAAGAACATCTGAATCTGACTTCGAATAAAAAAGTTATGATTTTTCTAAGTTTCGACACAGCAGTACACAGCCCGAAACTCGAAGTTTAGATCGAACAATTTCTGGCCAAAACAACCTAAACGAGAATCGGAGATTTTATCAAAAGAAATCCAACGGTAAAAAGACAGACGAAAACGGACGTCGGATGAAGAAGTTTTGAATTTTTAACGGACTTTTTCTTTCCCGACCTGTTAAAAATATAACTTTAAAAATAAACTCAAAATTAGCCAACGGAGTCTAAACGAAAGTTGTAGAGCATGGTCTCACCTACGCGTGGATATAAAGAACGTCAAAAACAGAGTTCGTATGCAAAAGATATGAATTTTTGAAGTTTGGAAAAAGGAAGTACGCCCAGCGTACTCGGAAGCAAGGCCTCAGATTGTCCACGTCGCCTCTTTCTTCACATGCGACACGCATCTCGTTGAATCGACACGTCCGAAGACAGGTGGCCACTACGCCCAGCGTACGTAAAGATTACGCCCAACATAATGGGACTAGCCTCGACGCGTGCCTCGTAGCTTCACCACGTCCGAAGGTCGGATAAGGCTCGAACTAGTACACCCCGCGTACAAGATGTACGCCCAGCATACTAAGGTTTTTGGTAGTACGCCCAGCGTACACGAACATTACGCCCAACGTAATGAGGGCCAGAACCCTCCTATAAATAGGATGCGAGACCTACGGGTTTTGTTTAGAATTTCCAAAACCTCACTCCACTTAAACACTCTTTTAAGCTCTTCTTAACCCTCCGAAGCCCCGCGAACCTCCTTACCACTTGAAGCAAGCCCCGAAGTCCCGAAGCCCTCAATTTTAAGCTGAAACTTTGCCCGAGTGAAGACGAATTTTCATCAAAAACTCTCAGTTACATCAAGAAACCTCTCTTCTAAGAAGCGAAACTTTACCCGAATCACCACCTCTCAAGTGAGTTCATACCCCCATATTTTCATAGTTTTTAAAGTTTTAAGGGGGGGGGGGGGAAACAAGTGAAACACAATAAAGTTGTGTTAATATCTTAAAAGTTTTTAAATATTTTTAGTACTTTTAAATTGTTATAATTAATAAAATTACATATTTATATGTGTAAATTATATAATTTGGATTCAGAAGATTCAGAATATATAATTTGACCCCATTTCCTGTTCCTTGTTTGGTTGTGGGCTTGGGGTAAAGTTATTTAATCGAAGGTCTAATTAATCACAATTATATAAATATTACATTTATATAAATATAAAATGGTTTTCAAACTGTTTGATACTACCTGAGTACAAACAGAGAATTTCATGGAATAACAGTATTACAGATTCTTACAGTAAAACAAACAGCTAAACTATAATAGGTATAGTTTAGAGAACTCATTCACTTGTTTCAAGTTTCAAAGTACATAACATGAAAACAAATAGATAACATTATCAGAAAACAAACAAAACACTTTACTAAGAAACAAACATATAAGACTATATTTTATATATTTTATGAAATTTACTTTCAGTATAGTTATTACAAAATAACTTTTTATTATTCTACATGTAATCATCGATATAGCACTTGTGAGACATGCTTCAAGTACTTATTTAAGTATAAAACAAAAGTCCTAAAAATTATAACCAGAGTCTCCTAGTGTGAGAGCGTGACACTTGTGTATAGATCTATAAGGGACTGACAATCCCGCACCTAAGCTGCTTGCAACAGCTAGGCCGGCAGGCCTGGGGTGACAACTATCGTACCATATTTCGACGCCTGAAGAACGTCGTGTTTTAGGCGATCCTAGGTCATCAAGCATGGTTATGATAACTCACAATTTGGTATTGAACAAAATGATTATTGTATGAATAAGTAATACTTCACATAGTTTTATTTAATTATAAAATTATAATACAATATCTTACAAGTATAAATACTACTTCAACTCAAGAGATAACATACTTTTCAAGGTTTTACGAGAACTAAACTACATTCTACAAGTTGTTATGATAGAATTCATTATACATTTTGCTTACAGTATAACATAGCAGAAAATATAGGATTTTATGGAAAAACATGATTCACTTTATCAATATACAAGAAAACAGATTTCAGTTGCAAACATACTTATGAACTCACCAACTTAATTGTTGACACCTTTTCAAAAACTACTTGTATTCTCAGGGAAACAGTGATACAGGTACAACCACAACTTTTTGAGAAGACGGAGAGCTATAAACTCATGTCTTTTAAACTTGTACTTTTGAGTTCATATACTTTATGTTTTGAACACAGTTGTAAAACTTATAACTTTGTAAATATAATGGTTGTTGTTGTACTTTGATTACTATTGTGCATTGTTGTGATACTACATGAAGTCCTCCACCCCCGAATGTTTCCGCCATTCTGGTTTGGGGGTGTGACAGATTGGTATCAGAGCATTGTTTATAGTGAACTCAGTATATCAATTCATAAAAAGATATACAACTATAAATACAATGGGGCCGAAGTGCTCTGACTACACGTATACGTTTAAAATATAAGTATTTTATAAAAAGTATACTAACACTCACACATACAGAAATAGTATCACAGTAATAACTATATAGAAGTATTTGGATGTTGGACACTGCAGTTAAACCTAGACAATTATGTGATCATATCTGGGATAAATATAGCCTGATCAACTATATTTATTTGAGATATGACCAACATGTGTTTGGGAGTGATGGTAGTGTTGCGACGAGTCTAAAACTTACCAAACTCTACTCATATAGAAGAACTCTAGAACAAAATACAAATTTAAAATACTATAGGAGTATTTTGTAAAATTACATCATTTCTATGCATCTTATCTTTAATTCTTCGTATAGACCTTATGGCAGGATAACCTCCGCCTGGAGATCCCTATTTTCCTAACCAAGGGAATAATGGTTGGATAGAAGATGATCCCGATGAGGATAGTGAAGAAGAAAATTCAGATGACACGGACTCGGAACCAGAGGTATATAATCCACCACAAGGAGTACAACGCCCAACAGCCAGACAACGTTTTCATGGTCCAAACCCAGCATGGGGTAAAGAACTACACAAGTGGAGTCACCAACAAGGACAACATCCTCCATTTGGAATGAACAGAGACTTTTATGACATCGGTAATGGAGGATCAGCTGACAGGGCCCTCCCTGTTATAGTGCGTCGTATTTCTCGACAGGTTGATCAATCTTGAATATCGATCAATCGAATCCTAGAAGTCACAGCTGCCTCCCAACAAAACGCTGCAAATATTCATCGTCTAGACGGAGATCACGATGAAACCAGACACCACACAGACATGCTCCATGTAGAAATGATTGCTGCTCAAATTGAAATGAGAGCTATGACAACCCGAAATTTCTATCTTGTACAGTCTTTCAAAGTCAATCATAGCCAGACTCGTTTCTGCTATCTTTTAGCATTGTTCAGGGTCTGTTTGAGTGTTCTAAGCCTAGTACATTCAAAGTTTGGGTTTAAGGATGAGTTATCTTAAGTTCATCGTATAGCATTCGGGCCAAACACTCCAACTAGAGGAGTGTACGACCGTACATAGGTGCACGACCGTACAACCGTACACATGGGTGTACGGCCGTACACCCAAGATGGCCGTGAACCCAAACGTATATATATGTTTTCCCTTCATTATTTCTCATTTCTCACACTTTCACCTCAAGAAATCAGATTTCTCTCTCAACTATCATCAACTTTCTTCATCTAGATCTTCAATAATATCTTCAAGTATACAACACTTTCACCAAGAACACCAAGAACACCTACTTGTTCTTGGGCCGTGAACTCCATAAGAACCTCCAAAAATGTGAGTTTCTCTTCTATCTTCTAGTTAGGCTTGTGAATCACTTGAGTTCTAGCCTTAAATCATCGTCCAAAGCAAGAACTTCAAGGGTGTACGACCGTACACACCTCATGTGGCCGTACACCCCTTTTTAGTGCATATTTAGACCTTCAACTCATGTTATGTCCCAACATAAGATCATGGACACTTAGAAGGATGCTAGACAGAGCTGTAAAACACCTTCTTGGCATGTTCTTCAAGGAGTGTACGACCGTACACTCCATGTCCGTACACACATGTGGCCGTATACTACTTGGCCGTACACACTCTAGTGTGGCCATAAACCCCTTATATGCAATCCTATGTACTTATAACACTTCAATCTAAGTGTTTCCTAGTTCCTAAGGTGTTTTCCTTACATAATTAGTTGTATAAACACTAATTATATACATATATGTGTCATTATATGCTTAATAGGATCCGTTTGTGCTCTAGGCTTCACTTGACACTTAGCATCCTTTATCGATCTTTCACTCGAATCACTCACTACAGGTGAGTTCATACCCCCGTATTTTCATAGTTTTTACTATTTTAAGGGGGGGGGGGGAATACAAGTCTAACACAAAGATTTTGTGTTATAAACAAATGGTTTCAAATATCTTATCAAAATGGATTTCAGTTATCGTCAAATTAAATGTTTTTCAATGATTTTATCAAAATGACATCAAGTCACCAAAATGAATTTCAAAATATCAAACTTCTTTTAAATATTTTTATAAACTTATATTTCTCCCAAAAATCATACTAGTATATATATATTTATATAAATAAGATTTAAAAGGCTTAGGACTGATAACCCACTTTGGTTCCTTTTCCTTGTTTGTATGTGGGATTATAAGCATCAATTATTTGTCCGAGTGTCATTTAAATTTTACTTATATATATTGTATATGTATACAAGTATAAAAGTTAGTTCATTAAGTTCAATTACCCTTTGTAACATGTTGAGCAAGGGGTTGCATTCATGAATACTCGTTATCAAATCAGAAAGTACATATATATTATAATAGGTATAATTTATGATTCACAGAACATTAATTCATGATTCAAGTATACTAAAGTACATTGTTTTACAAGAACAAAGGTTTGATTCAAAACTATTCAAGGTTATACATCTTTCAGATACATGTTAAGAATACTAATTCAAGAACATACTGTCAGTCATTTATTTCGGAATGATTGGGTTTTTCATAACTATTATACATGTAACGTTTATATGCTTTTTATGAGTCAAGTGATACAGGTTGTTTAATTCATTTAAAGAATATAGTTAAAGTCCTGACATTATAACTAGAATCTCCAGCGGGGGATCGAAACAATGTGTGTATAGATCTATATTGGGATTGACAACCCCGCACTCGGACTGCTAGCTACAGTCAGGCATACACGCCTGTGAGTGACAAATTGTTATCAACAGCTTTCAGCGCATTCATAGCGTTGGGTCAGGCCATCTAGTCAGCATGGTTATAATAACTCATAAAAGATATTAACAATACGTTAGTGTATAATTAACTAAACCTAAGTACATTTTCAAAGTACTAGTTTACAAGATACAGTTTACAATATTACATTACAGTTTACAATAATAGTTGATGAAATCAGGCACACTCTCAGATACAAGTTTACAAAAGGTTACAAATACAGAACATTGGTTTACAAATAGAAAAATTTTATGTAACTAAAACTACTTTTCATATACAGCAGAAAATATAGGATTTTCTGGAACAATTTACATATTCAAGAAATAGAAAACATTCTTTCAAACATAAATACTTATGCACTCACTCAACTTTATGTTGATACTCTCTTTTCAAATTACTTGTATTCTCAGGGAACCAGTAGACAGGTACTTCCCGAGCTTTTGAGAAGATGGAGCTATTTATGTCTTGTCTTCTTCTTTTGTATAACTATTTGGTTTCAGTATACAATGATGAAACACATGTAAATACTTATACTTTTTCAATAAAGTGGTTGTTTGTACTCTGATTACTATAATGCATGTGTTGTGATACTACAAATGAAGTCCTCCACCCCGAGACGTTTCCGCCGTCTGGTTTGGGGGTGTGACAGATTGGTATCAGAGCATTGTTTATAGTGAACTCAGTATATCAATCCATAAAAGATATACAAACTATAAATACATTTGGGGCTAAGAGCTCTGACTACAAGTATACTTTTTAAAAATTTAAGTATTTTTACAAGAAGTATACTAACACTCATACCCACAAGTTGTTGGATTAGAGTCTAAGCCCATAACTATATTTGGTAAGTACTTGACCCGGTTGTGCATGGTCCTTTTGGGCTGCCTTCACCATAGCAACTTGACAGGGTAATTTATGGAGAGAGAGAAGATATTATGATTTATTAATATATTATGAAAATACTATATTAAAGGAATAATCATATTAATATTAGTCATAAATTAATTGAGAATTAATTTGGTGACTAAAAGAGATTAATTGAATAAAGGGGCTTAAACTGTCAAATGTGTGATAGTTGCATTTTGGGCTGGGAAGCCTTTATGGTTAAGGGGTGGACGGAATTGTGGGTAGGAACCCATCTAGATTTTGTCCAAGGCCTTACTCCAGAAGGTTCCATGGGCTGCTTGGTGATTAAGTAGTCCATTGGGGTTTTGACTGAAACCCTAACTGCTCACAGTATAAGTCCTTACCCTCTCTCATATTGCCCTCTTGCCAATTGGTGTTTGTAAGCCATTAGAGGAGTGCCACTTGTGACTCTAAGCTCCAAGACAAGAAGAATCAATCAAGCTACAAGAGGTAATCATCTAGATCTGAGTTTCTTATGTCAAATTCGAATTGTATACACTAGATCTAGGGTTTTCAAGACTTGGATAAATTGCATGTACAATAGAGAAACCTAGATCCAAGCATTAGGGTTTGCATGTGCATATAGGAAAGTTCTTATGGCTCAAACCCATCAGTGGTATCAGAGCCTTGATTGGTTTCTATTGTATTGATGCCTTGTTTATTTGTTCAAGCTTTAAAAATCGATTTTCTGCCCCGTGACTGACAGACTCGGCGAGTCCCATTGTGGACTCGACGAGTAGGATGAACTCGACGAGTCCATAAGGGGACTCGGCGAGTCGGAGCGTCTGTCAGAGAGATTTTCGGGATTTCTTGTTGTTTTGCTTAAGGATACTTACCTAAATCGTTTTGATTTAATAAAATCCGAATTTTATCACCTGTTTGACAGTATCCTTAACAAAACAAAAGATAATTACCAATTATTTAAATAATAAATTCCTTATTTGATAATGTTGGGTTATTTGAATTTATTTGGTGAATTATCTTATGAATAATCTTGATTAGGTCAAATTTAGATAATCCTTACTTTAATTGTTTAATTTAAAATTATTTGCTATTTGATCTCTTATGTTTTGAAAAGTTCAAAACTTGTCCTCAAGTTTTGAAATTTAAATTTTGTGATTAAAAGTTTAATTTGAACTATTTAAATTTCAAACCTTGGAATTTTACAAGTTTTAAAATTCAACCTTATACTTTATAATATTATAAGATTAATATATATATATATATATATATATATATATATATATATATATATATATATATATATATATGTATAACTTAAATGCTAGTCTTACCGTTAGTAGGCCTCATTCACGAAGCCGATCTATAAGGGGGGTATAAGGTTATGGCCTATAAAACGGCCGTTTAATGGGTGTCCACTCTCACCCACCGCTTCCTTGATTGGTGGAGGGTCGTTAGCCGAATGGGTAGGATAGGGAAAACTTTCCTCATTTAAAAGTATAATGAATCTATATAAAGTAACTAAATGTTTTTACAAAATTCCCAATCTTAGTTACTTTAGGCAAAAGTGAATTTGATGCAATTCCATGAAATTACACTTTGTACCCTTGCTAAGACGTTAACGGAGCGTGTGTGGTTAACCGGCACATTAATTGGGTTCTAAGCAAAGGTGGCAAAGGGTGACTCATTGTTTGTCATAGTTCGATGGAGCGTGTGTGGTTAACCGGCACATCGAATAGGTTACTGTAACAATGAGGGCACCATGTACATTTGTATGGTTATTCACACCCGCTTTGTGATCCTCGGCATCCCAGTCACAAACTAGAGGGGCATATCGAGATTTAAACATGCCATTGAAAAGTTCAATGAGTCTCAAAGGATCTAGGAGTTTTTCAATACATTTCAAACTTAATCTCTTTTTCGTTTTTCATGGTGGAGAATTAGTGAATCGACATTCACTTACCTTTAAATTATTTGCTTGTTAGATTACGGCATCCCTTTTCTAATTTGTGAATAATATTGTTGGTTCCTAGCCCTAATTTCTCATTTGGGTGTTTGATTGGGGAATTCGTTTCTAATCAAACTTTGTTCTTTTTCCTTTTCAGATGTCGAACGTCAACAACAACGCTTCTGGTTCAAACTCCTCTGGCTCATTCTCACTCATGAACTTGTGTGGGAGAGTGATCTTTCATGGGTCCAATTTCAATGTGTTGAGAGAAAAACTTTGAGACACACTTGAACAAACGTTAGAACAAGTATATTGCGGAATAGTTAATCTCGAAGGATCTAAAAGCTCAACAATAATATAAGTTAAAGTTAGATAGTTAGAGAGTTAGTTGTGGAAAAGTAAAGAAGTGGAGATGACAACAATTGTTATATCAAGTATACACATAAGTTGATTCATAACGAGGAATGCACTCAAGCCAAGTTAATAAGTGAGATCAAACTTAGTGATTAAGTCACAAGAGACTTGCTCTGAAGAGAGATTGTAATCAGCTATATTCTAGTAAGATTTGAGAGTAAGAAGAGATGAGTAATTAGATAGAGAGATAGAAAAGATAGCTTCAGAGATGTGTATTCAGAATAGTAGATCTGTAATGAACAAAAGAGAATGAGCTCTATTTATAGAGACTCACGGTGTTACATTAGATTCCAACCAAGTGATTCTTCTTAAAATCTCGAACTTGACTTCGACAGTTGTATGCTTTGATCTTTCGACTGCGGTTCAACAAATTTCAAGTTGTTTCCTGGTGAGGCGATTCATTGCAATCATAGGAATAAAGTATTTGACATTATCGGTCTTCCTTTTGAAAATGACTCCGAGTTCAGGGAAGTTGGTTGCACCTAAGGATCTTTCTTGATAGCCTTCTGTAGGAATTGGTGCAGGATCGAGTGGTGGTAGATCAAACTTCTTGGCAATGGTGGGGTAGATGTCTGCGTCGATTTTAGCAAAATCACAGACAGTCTCTTTCAAAAACATACTAGCTCTTTCAAGAGCTATCTTCATCTTCGGGTGTTTCTCCGACTTGTTCTGGAACACCTTTGCTATGAGAAAGACTTATTTAGGATTCATGCAGGGGAAGTCAGCTTGGGTGCGGACATAGTCGTGTTCCCTTCTAGTGAGAGTGTATTGGATGAAGTCAGCCTTCATGAACTTCCGAGGCTTGTAGTTTTTGACCGCGGATGGTCTGTCGTTAAACCAGATTTTCTCAATAGGAGAGGAATGTTTAGCATAAAAATGGTTAAGTCTCTCAAATTCCATTGGCAGTCTTTTGTGGTCTGGAAGGCTGCGGTCAAATGGCTCAAACACTGTGAAGTATTTAGCATTTGGGGAGATTGGAACATCCCAGTAGCCATCCGAGGGGGGTTCAGCATATGTGAGGTATGGCTTGTAGTCATCATCCAGCAGTCTGCGGTGAGGATTGATCCAGGAGTTTATCAAGGATTTATCCATGATAGTGTCAAAACTGCATTCTCTCCATATAAGCTCAGCAAGTTCAGCTGCTTTCCAATCTTTTTTCCTTTGGGTAGTGGTAGGGGAGTCGTTTGAGTTTGGAGAGGACATGTGCTCCACCAGATTTTTAAAGTGAGGGGGAGTCTCTGATTTCTCAAGAGTGATCTCCTTTTGCGGTGGAGTGTTATGAGGTGGAGTATGATGAGATGGTGTTGGTGAGGGTTGCGGTGTAGGAATTTTTTCTGTGATGATGGGGGGACTTTGATGTTGTGAGATGGAGTGATTGGAGTGATGGACTTCTTCTTCACTTCCCCCTCTTGAGGAATGCAACCCAGAAGCTTCCTCAAGCCATTTTCGAAGGCCATCAACTTTGGCAAAGACTTATTAAAATTGAGCTTTGAGGGCATCTGCCAGTTGTTGATTGTTAGGGATGGTAGAGTTGAAGAGCAGCCTGTGAATGTCCTTGGTGAGTTGAAGGATTTCAGGACCATGGAAGTTAGTTGACAAGGAGCATTACAGGCAGTTGATTTAAGCTTGAAGGACTGAGATAGTGGACTCATAGGTAGTGTGAGTCTCAGCTATCAGCTTTTGAGATTGGGTGGCTTGATCCCTAATTGCTGCTTGCAGATCTGTCTTGATTGCGGTCACCTCAGAGATGAGGCGTTCCGTAGTGGCCATGAATTCCTTGTGATCTGCTTGGCGATTGTTGTCCAGGGACAGGATTCCCATTTCGACTTTGAGAGAAATTCTCTCAGCAGCCAATCGCTCACGCGTTTCCAATCTTTCGATCCTTTCGATCAGGGACTGCGGTCCGGGCATGTCTTCTGGTTGCGGTTGAGTTGGCTTGACCGCAACAAGAATTTGATCAACCTTGGCTTGCTGGCTCAAAAATTCCTTTCTTGTGACAGCATTCTTCTTCTTTTTCTTCTTCTCTTTGGGCTTAGAAGTGGAATGGTGAGAGCCACTGGATTCTTCTTCTTCATCGAACATCATAAGGTCATCATCAGAAGGAGAGGGTTTGTTTACTTCTTGTAGATCAACATCATCAAAACCGAAGGTGGGAGCAGAACTGACTTCTATTGCGGTTCCTTCTTCTTGTGATTCATGAACTGTTGGAGTTGGAATTGGATTTGGAGTTAGAATAGGAGTTACTTTGGAAGGGCCTGCACCTGCACCAGTTGCTTGAGCTTTAAGGATTGTTTCAGCCATCTCTGTCATCCAGTCTTGAACCTTCAGAATGGTGGCTACGATATTGGAATTATTGATTGTATCTGCGCAATACTTAGCCACTGATTGGATTTCTTGTTCCTTCTGTTGCTGTTGCTTGATCTGTTGTTCCTTGCGTGCTTGGAATGCCCTCCTGAAAGCGGCATTTTTCTTGATGTCTGACTCAGTCACCGGAGTGTAGCGTAACCAAGAGTCGTTTGATTCTTCCCCGTCAAATCCTTGGTATCGCACCGAAGTGTCCTTCGGGTCCACGGATCCTTGCACATTTGTGCTCATCGTGCCTAAACCACCTGTTACAGATGTAAGCAGAGTAGGATTTCCTGAGCTTCCTCGGTCTCCTTGACCCGTAGTCAAGTTTGGCCTCGGCTCAGTTCCGGCAAGGGCGGAAGAAGTGCCCTGCGGTTGGGAAGGTGTTTGAAGTGTATGGGTGACATTCAAGAGGATGGAGTTCAACTCCTCAGGGGAAAAGAAATGCAGTCGGGAAGCCCTGAAGACCTTAGGGCGAGAACCAGTGTTATCCTCTTGGGAATGAACTGGGGGGGAGTCTCCACGAGGTGATGAAACAGACTCACTTTCTGAGCTTGAGTGGTATTCGATGGTGGTGTTGAATGGGTCTGCGGCCACCCCAAGGACTACCGGAGCCTTTTGAGAGGCTGAGGTATCAGTCCGGTCACGCATATGGCCAGTGGGATTGGTTTTTCTTTTCTTAAGGATGACAATTGGTTGCGCATCCTCATCAGAGTCACTGTCATGTGTGGTTGCGGTTGGTTTGGTTTTGCGTTTCTTGGAGGGTGCGGTTGGTTTGGGAGCATCTTCCTTTGGGGTTCTTTGTTTCTTGGAGACATTGCGGGGGCCTTGACGAGTTGAGGCCAATTTCTTTCTTCTTTGAGAAATATTTGAGAGAGTAGTGGAGGAAGGGACTGCGGTACTTCCAGGTGTAATGATTGCGGATGGGGTTTGAAGAGGCGGGGTAGGAAGGTATGGGGCAATACCTTCCGTAGCCTCAATATGATCTGAGACATCAGCAGTCTCAAGACCAAGAGTGGTGAGAATCTGGGTTGGAAGTCTTCTAATAGGTCCAAAAACAGATTGATCAGATGAGGGATTGTACCTTTTAAGATCCTTGGTGACAAAGAAGTCGATGTCATTTCCCATGCTTATTCTTGCGTCCGCATGGAGGTCTGAAATGCAGAGAGACCAAAATCTTGCAAAAGTGAGTTCGGTTGGGTTCTCCCTTGGGCTCTCCTTGGGAATGTATTGCAAAAAGTCGTCCCATAGAATCTGACCGTAGTTCACGTCATGGCCTGTGAAGATACTCCACACCAGCTCTAGAAGTTTGAGTCCCATATTATCCGTGCCTCTGGTTCTGCCAGATAGACTGCGGATGACAAAATGCCAGAAATTACCAGACTGCAGGCAGTTGGTTCTTCTTGAATTCTCCAATGCCTTTGATTTTCTTCTGATAACCCATTTGGTAAAGTGCAGAAGTGATGTCCGCCATGGATGGTGAAAAGATCTTGATGGAGGGATGAACCAGAAGGTTAATGGCGGAGAGAAACTTTTCTTTAGACAGGATGACTAAAGAATCGTTAAATAGGTTTATATGTACTTCTTGTGGGTTCTCAACTGGTCGATAGGCGGAAAAGGCACATTTGAAAAGGGTTGAAAGGGGAACAACGTCTGTAAACGAATCGAATGGGCCAAACATGGGTGATTTTTCAGAAACTTGATCATTAGCTTGATCGGAGCATTATAGGATGAATGATCTTCGAATATAGCCCTGAAATTGCTTGATGCTATCGTAGGAGTGGGATGTCTTGAAGCAGAGTCTGAACCAGTAGGGTTCACTGATCCAGAAGCTTTGGATTGTTTCTTGGATACACCGGATTTCACCATTGTAGCAGTTTGAGAGAAAGTGTAGAAAACAAAGTACGATAATGGAGAAAGGATTCAATGTTCAGAAAGCGTAAACTGTTCTTGGGGAAGAAGAAAGGTTTTTATAGGGGCTTATGGGAGCGGGAAATGTTTTTTTTATTTACCCTAGGTAAAAGAAAAGATAAGGTAAAAAAAATGGGGGTTCTTTTGATTTTGGGAGATGAAATCTCAGCCACACATTATGAAACAGTTTAAAATTTTTGGATTTTACCAAAAAGGGATTTGCATTTAATGAAAAGTCAGACGTACATCATCACGTCAGGTGATCGTGTGGTGAGGGGAAAAGAAGTTGTAACGGATGGGACGTGCTGGGTAAGAGGAAAAGACAGATTAAGGATGTGTTTATGGAAAAACGTTCTTTTTGTCATCATACCTAAAATAGGTCTGACACAAGGTTTATTCAAAAAGAGAATGAGACAGTTTCTCAAGGAATGTTTTTATTTAATGTTTTATTTAATGAAGGATCATTAAATAGCACACCATGATTCAAGGATTAAAGAAACAGTTGAGAAATTATCAATGCGATTGCGGATGGAAACTTCATTGCGGATGGATCCTTTGCTATTGCGGATGGGTAGATGTGTGGTACATAGACTGCGGTAGGAGAACTGAGGAGAGCACTTGTACAATAAGTTAGTAATAACAAACAAGAAGGACTAGTGAAGGATAAATATGATATATGGTTGCGGTACATAGACTGCGGTACACAGTATATACCAAAACTATCTATCATAAGTAACTTCAGTTAGGACCGCAACAGAGACCAAGGATGGTCTGCGGTACCTATCAATTCAAGAAGAATTGTGGGTCCGGATTCATCATTCCTAACATTTGTAAGAAAGTGTTGAGCTTTGTAGAGTCAAGTGCCTTTGTGAACACATCAGCAATCTCTTCATGAGTATGGACAAAGATGAGTTCAATGTTACCTTTCAGGATGTGGTCTTTGATGAAGTGATACCGTAGTTCAATATGCTTGGTCTTTGAGTGCTGAATAGGATTATGAGAAATCGGTATAGCACTTTCAGAGTCACAGTAAATTGGTATCCGCAACATTCTGTATCCGTAGTCCATAAGTTGTGTCTTCATCCATAGGACTTGTGAACAACAGCTGGCTGCGGCCACATATTCAGCTTCTGCGGTAGACAGAGATACACAACTTTCTTTCCTTGATGACCAGCTGACGAGTCTTCCACCCAGAAATTGACATCCACCTGAGGTGCTTTTTCGATCTAGTCTGCATCCGGCGTGATCCGCATCTGTGAATGCTTGTAGGATGAAATCATTGCCTGTGGGTTACCATAATCCAAGAGACTTGCTTCCTTTCAGGTACCGTAGTATCTGTTTGGATGCGGTCATATGTGACACTTTTGGGTCAGCCTGATACCTTGCGCATACACCTGTTGCAAAGACAATGTCTGGCCTGCTTGCGGTGAGGTACATCAAAGAACCTATGATACTTCTATAAGTCTTATGATCCACAGATTCACCTGAGGGATCAGCAGAGATCTTATATCCGAAGGCCATGGGGACCTTAGCCGAAGAACAGTTGTCCATAGAATATTTCGTTAACAGTTCAGTGGTGTATTTCTCCTGATGAATGAATATCCCTTGCGGAACTTGTTTCACTTGAAGTCCTAGAAAGACGTTAATCTCTCTATTCATGCTCATTTTGAACTTGTTGGTCATGAGCTTAGCAAATTCATCCACCATTCCTTGATCAGTCGATCCGAAGATGATATCATCCATATATATTTGTACAAGCATAAGGTGGTCACCATTTGCCTTTCTAAATAAAGTGGGATCAATCACTCCTCTTTTGTATCCGGATGAGACAAGAAATTCAGAGAGAGTCTCGTACCACGCTCTTGGGGCTTGCTTCCGACCGTAGACTGCTTTTCAAGTTTGTAGCAGTGGTCTGGGTATTCAATACTTTCAAAGCCTGGAGGTTGCTGAAGATAAACCTCTTCTTTTAATTCCCCATTGAGAAATGCACTCTTAACGTCCATTTGGTGTACCTTGACGTTCTTGTGGGCTGCGTATGCTAAGAAGATTCGGATGGCTTCCATTCGTGCCACCGGAGCATACGTTTCATCATAGTCAACACCTTCAAGTTGACTGTAGCCCTTTGCAACTAACCTTGCCTTGTTTCTGACTACCGCACCAGATTCATCCAGCTTGTTTTTGAATACCCAGCTAGTACCAACAATGGTGTGACCGTGTGGCTTTGGGATGAGCTTCCACACTTTGTTTCTTTTGAATTCTTCTAGCTCTTCTTGCATTGCGGATATCCAATCAGGTTCTAGTAATGCTTCTTTGATCGTTCGAGGCTCGACTGAGGACATAAATGCTGCGTAGTGACAATGATCAGATAAGTCCTTGGAAGATCGAGTCTGGATACTTGCGGATGGGTTGCCAATGATTTGACCTGGTGGGTGGTCCTTCGTCCATACGTGTAGACGGGGTTGTAGATGATCAGCAGTTGCAGTAGAGTGAATATCTTCAATATCAGAAGATTCTGCGGTTGGAGATGGCAGTTCCCCCTGGACTTGAGAACATCCTGCGGAATCATCTTGGATTGTTGGGGCGAGAATGGAATTTTCTTAAGCAGTTGGAAGAGGTTCCCCCTGGATTGCTGATGGGAGTTCCTCTGGAACCTGAGAAGGTTCCCCCTGGACTGCGGATGGAAGAGTGATAATCCTAGAGTCTGTTCTTGTGTCGATGTTTTCTATGATTTCATCATCCGAGTCGGAAGAAACGTTGGAGGGTAACGATTCTCTGCGGATGGGAACTTGAGCTATATCAAGTACTGGAACCTCGATGGTTGTTGCTTGATCCGGAGTAGAGCTTTCCCGCTCAACCGGCGAGGTGGAAGTATTGTGAGATGCTACTTCGGATAGTGAAGGACCAAATACATCAGCGTGCTGCTGTTAAGCTTCTTGAGATACAAGAACTTCGGATAACTTGGCTGTTTCTACAGGGTCGAAGAGATCGTCATAATTGACTTCAACAAGATTTAATGGACCCGAAGAGGTAGAAATATCACTTTCCAGGATTGCGGTGGTTTCAGTGGATGGAGGAGTGTTGCGGATGTGATAGTCATCAAATTTCACATCGAAGCTTTCAATGATCAACCTTGTGCGTCTAATGAGAACTCGATAAGCAACCTTGTTAATGGAGTAACCAAGGAAGATGCCTTCATCAGACTTTGGTGCAAACTTGTGTTGGATTAATGTCTAAGTACATAACTATAATTGGTAAGACTTGACCCGACCCGGCATGGTCCATTTGGGTTGCATGGCATCATGTATTTGGATAGACTATAATGAGAGAAATAACACTTAAGGTTGGTTAATATATTATAAGTTCTAATATATTAATAAGGTTATTTAATTAGTATTGATCAAGAATTAATTTGGAATTAATTAAGTGATCAAAAGGAGACTAATTAAATATATGGGTTGATTGTGTAAATCATTCATTCTTATATATGTGGGCTTGTAATCCAAGATTCCTTATGGTGGACTAAGTCCATGGGGTGACCCATGGATACTCCATGGAGGTTAAAATCCATGGAGCATAAGGAATGGGTAAAGTTATGAGTTACATGGTGTAACCCTAATAGCCACCATATAAAAGAATCCCATGGCTCAAGAAATCGTGCACTAATGTGTGAGTGTGAGGGCTAGACGATTTCAAGGAGTGTTTAAGTTTCTCTCAAGTTATTCCAAGTGTATTTGGTGTTGTGTGAACCATTTGAGGTGTCACACTTGGGGCACTAGGCACTCAAGCTTCATGAAGACATTCTACATCAAAGAGGTATGTATTCTATCTTGTTATATTTATTATTTTGTATGCTAGATTAGGATAATACCTTGGATGTTCATAATTGTATGTATAATAGAGAAAACATAGATCCAAGGTATTTAGGGTTGCATGTACACTTAGGAGTGTTAGAATGCTCATAACCCAACAGTGGTATCAAAGCCTAGGCTTGTTTTCTTGTTATACTTGCAAAAGTAGCTGAAAAATCGAGTTGGATGCATATATTCGATTGTTTTGGCTGGAATTGGACTAGGAACATTACCCTTAGATGGCAGTTTAATGGGTGTCCACTCTCACCCACCGCTTCCTTGACTGGTGGAGGGTCGTTAGCCGAACGGGTAGGACAAGGACTATAATTCTCCTTTCATTAAAAGTATTAATGATAAATACTAAGTAACTAAACTCTTATTAATACCCAATCTTAGTTACTTAGGAAAATGTGAATTTGGTGCTAACCCATGAAATTACACTTTGCACTTTGCTTAAGTCGTTAGTGGAGCGTGTGTGGTTAACCGGCACACTAACCTGGACTTAACAAGGTAGGAAAAGGGTAACTTAATATTTATCATAGTATCGGTGGAGCGTGTGTGGTTAACCGACACACTGATTAAGGGGTAAATATTAAGGGTACCAAGTATATTTGCATGGTTATTCACACCTTGTTTTGTGATCCTCGGCATCCCAGTCACAAAACCTGAAGGGCACACTCGAGATTGAAACATGCCTTTGAACAGTTCAATGAATCTCAAAGATTTAGGACTTTCAAATCCAATTAAAACCTAATAAATTATTTCGTTTTTCATGGTGGAAATTGGTGAATCGTCATTCACCTACCTTCAAATATTTTATAGCTTGGATTACGGCATCCCTCTTCTAAGTTATAAAATAGTTTGTTGGGTCCTAGCCTTAATATTTCATATTGGGTGTCATATTAAGGACTTTAAATCAACTATCTTGAATATCTCCAAAAAAGATGTCTGGTCTAGACATTTATGATCTTCCCAAATCTCTTGAAACAAGCTTTCCTAAATGAAGATGATGTCCCATGGATATCATACTTCTTTCACCTCCTCCAATTATTCTCCCTAACCCACAAGTTCCTAAAAAGTTTAAGGTCACTCAAGCCCTATTGGCAAGGCAAGGTCTAGGTGTGATCACATCTTGGAGATGTAGTCACATATTGACAAGTCGGGAGAGTTGGGTGTCAAAGTCTTAAGAAAGTTGGTGGCTCAACTACTTTCTAAGTCACATAGTGAGTTCTTTTGGGAATCCTATGAAACAGACTAAGCAAGACCCTTAATGATCTTATCTATTTGCTAAGATCAACTTCCTAAAACGCTATGGACATTGACAATGATGACATTGGATATCCAGTAAAGCTCTCTCTTCCCAATGGAAAGGGATCGGCCATAGTCAACTCGGTTGACCCAATGGTAAAGAGAGGCGAAGTCTGAGATAGTCCCATTATCAAGGGTCCATAGGTAACTATTGCCAAAGGAAGGGGCATTGGTTACGAAGCTGCCAAATTTACCTAAGGATGTTAAAGTCAATAAGTTTGGCTCTACTTCAGGTAAAGTCCATTGTCTAACTCTATTAAGTACATGCTGATTCTGATCGCGAAGATGGATTTCAATCGCATGGTTCGGTGATCAGAATTTTGGGCTATTACTTAAGAGTTATGATATTTATATTGCTTAGGAATAGATAACAACAAGGTTTTCATATGGATTGTAAGGATAAAATTTTCCGCAAAGTTTTAAAATAAAAGAAAAAGGTTTTGATTTTATTTATTTTAAGTATCCTTACAATGGCATTTGTGAAAAGTTGTTGCTTATAAGATTCCATTGATAGCAATATTGGAAAAATGGATTTGATTCTTTCGGTTGTGGTAGTGTCTAATATTACCAAATAAGGAAAGATTCTCATCACCCAAGGTTCAATTGGACCGAAACTTGAAGTCATGCAAGTTGTATAGTATGATGAATGAGAACTTTCAGCTTGGAAAATTAAGACTAATTCCTTATGTGAATAAGGAAAGGACTAAGGGATCGAGTACACATTCTTGTGCACTGGTCAAGTCCACCACAAAAGATCAAGAAGACTATTCGTCATGATTTACTTAAGTTCAGTAAATATGGTTATACTTATAAGTTTAAGTATAAGTCTGTAGCATTGGAGAAGTTTCAATGTGAGACAGAACGAATAAGAAGAATCAAAGTATGGTAGAAAGATAAAAGTTTCTCAAATCTGAAAAGATGGGAGAGGACTTTAGTATCATGTTTATGATCATCTTAATGATTAAGATACCATATCACAATTGGTCCTTTAAAGTCATCTTAGTGCATTCTTATGACTAAGAAGAGGAGTCATGAATTGTTGAAATGGTTAAATCAAAAAGATGAGTCATACTTCGTTCCAAAACAATTCTTAGAGTCATACTCCAAGATTGTAACTAGAATGACATATCTTAGAGAGGGTTTGTTAACACTAGTCAAATGTAAGAGTAAAAGGTTATCTACTCTTGTACATTTGAAATTGGTAAGTTGTGATGTTTTGGATAAAACAGAGACCAACTTAGGCCAATTGTGTAAAGTGTTAGTCTTGATAAAGAATCCGCACTATCTCTTGAATATTTGACAAGGGAGTCTTATATGTCAAGAGGACAGTGGGAGTCTTAAATCTCTTGAAAGTTTCAAGACTTAATCAAGAATAAAACCTAAAGTCCTTCACTAGCACACGACTTGAAGTTTATAACCTATCGGGTTGAAATTTTTGTGCCTATTCAAGTTGGCTTTGCATAGGAGTTCTGAGAGATCTCAATTGGTTGCACAACTACTTGGAAGCAATGGCAGGCACCTGAGCTGCCAAATGGCAAGAATTTAAGATTGCACAAGTTTAATCAATATGAGTTTGGATTTGTCACTAACCTTGTCTTGTGATTATGGTTTTGACAAATTCACATGGATAAGAACACATACACTATTAAATCTAAGTGTCATAAGGTTTCTCTCCGATTCATGAAAATGATGGTGAGGAAACACTTTCACTAAGTAGATTTTAGCTAGATAGCAATTGTGATATTTGCATTCTCAAAGTCGTTAGTGGAGCGTGTGTGGTTTACCGGCACACTAACATGGACTTGTGAGAAGTGGCAAAGGTCTAAACAATTGAGACTATGATTACGACATCCCTTTTCATAGTTCTAAAATTGTTTAGACACACATGTGAGCTATCTAAGAGAGGTGTATGATTTTGATAAAGTTTTATCAAAACAATCTAGTATCAGAAATCTGAACTTTGGTAAGAAAGTCAGCTGATTTCTGAGTACATGTCAAAGCTAGTGGGAGCATAAGTGTTATGCTAATAATCATCATGTTAGTGGGAGCATGATAATTATGACAAAGGTTGCAAGTTAGCAATGTTAATTATAGAAAACAAAAGTTTCAATTCGTGAGGTTGCAGGGGTTGAAAAAGTTGTTTTGCTATAATTAAGGGAGAGGAAATTATACTTCATTTCAATTCTAAAAGCTTAGATTGAGATTTTAATCGTATTTAATCAAGGATATATATATGAATTTCATGTTGGAATGGCTCAACATAAGGAAATTCTATATATGGGTCCATTATTTGCGTTCTAAAATTCGATTATGATTACAGCATCCCTTTTCATAATCTGAATTTTGAGAACTTGGCAAATTAAAATGGAAATATTATAGCAAAAGACCGGTTTAGTCTTTATGTGAGACATCATGAATCGTGTCCCATATGCTTCGGATATAGGATCAATTACATGTGCTATATTCATCCTTTCTAAAATTTTCCAAATGCCTGGGGCATTATGAAGGGAAAAGGTCTAGAATTGGATATGACTAAAATGATTAAGCAATTGTCGAGGACAATCTAAGGTTTACCAAAGATTGGTTGCTCAAGGACAGTTGGAAGTATAATGTTAATTCTGGAAGGACCATATTGACATAATCTGTAAGGAGGCAACTCTTGTTCAGAAGTGATAGTCAAAATGGAATATGGAAATGTTTCAAAGTTAGAAATTATTCAATCTGTGTAAGATTAGGAAACTTAATGAAAGAAGGATGTTTCCAAGGAGCTGATCTCCTTTGGAATGCTCTGTAATGATTGTTGTCAAGTCTTTCTGACTTCGTGCATAATCATTAAGAGGATCAATGCATATAAGTTTAGAATCTAACAGATTTCAGTAAATGGCATGAATTTGGAATTCTTGCATTTGCAGTAAGGATTTGGGACTGTGAAAAGAGGATCATTGGAGTGATGTTCAATTGATCTATTTTACAAAGTAAAGATCATAGACAAACATAGTATGCATACTTGGTGTATGGCATGACTAGTGTTTAGAAAACATAGTGTACATGCTTGGAGCATGGGACAACTATTGTTTTAAATTCAAGTATAAAGTTGATAAAACCGAAACAATGAATAATGAGTAATCAGTATGGTGATAAATAAAACTGTTTATTTATATTCATAGGGTTTGATACCATATTTGATTCATTTATTCTTGTGTTTCACTTTGCATGTTTTGACTTCCAGAATAACTAAGTCGCTCTTCCTGAATGATTAAGTTATTCAAACCATCCACAGTCGGTCATATGTTGGAAGTAGATATGAATCAAGACTGTCATGGGTTGGTTTGTAGAGGTCCAAGTTGGTGGACAAAGTGGTGCTACAACACTCATGAGTGCTAATAAGTTCTGAGTATTGGATTCAACCCGCGCTCATTTGAATCACTTCATGGATTTTATCACGAGTGATCATGAGACGATAATATCTTATATTCTTCAAACCTAGAGATATGAGTTGTTACTATGAGTTGGTTATACATTGATTGCACGAAAACACATTGGTAACTCGATGTTATAAAACGTGCCTTTGTGTATGATTCAACAAGTAGTAGAACAAGCCATATGAGTCGAAGTTTATCCATTCCTTTTACCTTCGAGATAAAAGCGATATCTGTAGGCCCCTCGATGATTTAAAGATGATACATGTGAGTGCTTGGCCAAGCCAGGACTGATTTGATTTGTTCAATCAGTCAGTCATCATGAATCGGAAATCGGGAAACAACAAATGGACAGAGAGAATGATTGATAATCCATGTCTCAGTCCATATGATATCTAGAATGGAGGAATATATGATCCCTTATCTAATGGACAAGTCATTGACAAAGGTCAGAGTTCATCGACAAGGTCAGAGTTCGACAGAAGCTTTTGAGAGCTACGATTGCTGATCGGTTCCTGAAGTCATACGCAATAATAGTTTTAGACTTATCCAAGTGGGAGACTGTTGGATTAATGTCTAAGTTCATAACTATAATTGGTAAGACTTGACCCGACCCGACATGGTCCATTTGGGTTGCATGGCATCATGTATTTGGATAGACTATAATGAGAGAAATAACACTTAAGGTTGGTTAATATATTATAAGTTCTAATGTATTAATAAGGTTATTTAATTAGTATTGATCAAGAATTAATTTGGAATTAATTAAGTGATCAAAAGGAGACTAATTAAATATATGGGTTGATTGTGTAAATCATTCATTCTTATATATGTGGGCTTGTGATCCAAGATTCCTTATGGTGGACTAAGTCCATGGGGTGACCCATGGATACTCCATGGAGGTTAAAATCCATGGAGCATAAGGAATGGGTAAAGTTATGAGTTACATGGTGTAACCCTAATAGCCACCATATAAAAGAATCCCATGGCTCAAGAAATCGTGCACTAATGTGTGAGTGTGAGGGCTAGACGATTTCAAGGAGTGTTAAAGTTTCTCTCAAGTTATTCCAAGTGTATTTGGTGTTGTGTGAACCATTTGAGGTGTCACACTTGGGGTACTAGGCACTCAAGCTTCATGAAGACATTCTACATCAAAGAGGTATGTATTCTATCTTGTTATATTTATTATTTTGTATGCTAGATTAGGATAATACCTTGGATGTTCATAATTGTATGTATAATAGAGAAAACATAGATCCAAGGTATTTAGGGTTGCATGTACACTTAGGAGTGTTAGAATGCTCATAACCCAACAACTTGTTAAGCTGATCTCTGTTGTTGATCACGAAACATCTACACCCAAAGATATGAAAGAAGCGAACATTTGGCTTGCGGTTGTTAAGGCCCTCATACGGTGTTTTATTGAGGCGTTTGCACACAATGCTTCGGTTTTGCACAAAGCATGCGGTTGCTACAGCTTCAGCCCAGAAGTAGAGAGGAAGGTGTGCAAAGTTGAGCATGGATCTGGCTGCTTCTACTAGAGTGCGGTTCCTTCTCTCTACTACCCCATTTTGTTGCGGTGTGTAGGGAGCTGAGAAGTTGTGAGTGATGCCCTTGGACACCAAGAAACTATTGAGGAGATGATTAGTAAACTCGGTTCTATTATCACTGCGGATGCGTCGTACTGGCAGCTTTATCTGAAGTTCTATTTCCTTGATGAAATTGATGAGAATCTGCGGTGTTTCTGACTTGAGTCTGAGGAAGAAAACCCATGTGAAGCGTGTGAAGTCATCTACTATAACCAATATGTACTTCTTGTGATGGAGACTGGCTACAGTTGATGGACCGCAGAGATCAATGTGTAGGAGCTCTACTGGTTCAGAAATTGAAGAGTCAATCACCATGGGGTGACTTGCTTTGGATTGCTTTCGACATTCACATGCAGGACAGAGAGTATCATTGCTGAACTTGAGAATAGGGAGTCCTCTGACTAGTTTTCCAGTGACCAAATTGTTGATGTATCTGAAGTTGACTTCGGACACAACTTTAGATAGGAAACATAACTGCCGTTTGCCTATGATCAGAGAGACATCCAGAGGATACATAGTACCTTCGGATCGAGACTTGATATAACATGTGCTCCTATCACTTGTCATTACATAACAAAATTGATCATCAAATTCAACTCGATGGCCTGCCTTACATAGTTGGCCAACACTGATGAGATTGTGTTTAAGGCTTTCTACATAAGCAACCTTTTGAATAGAGAAGTTCCCGTAGTGAGAACACCGTAACCTCGGATGATCCCATTTGCATTGTTGCCGAATGTAACATTTCCACCGTTGCAAATTGGCCTGAAATCCCGAAGGTATTCTAACCTTTCGATCATGTGCAGGGAGAAGGCACTGTCGATTAACCATTCTTCTTCTTGTTCCTCCTTGCACAAAGCCTGAGAATTACACGGTTAGTTTAGGCATCCAAACTAGTTTGGAGCCTGGGACAACATATGAGTTTCTAAATGATGCATGGACCGAGGTTGCAGGGACAGGTTTCTTGTCAACTTTTAATCCTAGTCCTGAGTGTTTGTGTAGTTTTGGAGTGTTGTGTGTTTTTGAAAAGTTACGAGGTTTCTGACTCCAACTAGATTTGACATAGGATGAATCTTTTTGGCAACTACACTGACATTTGCAGGTTGAGATTTTGTCTTTTGTTCTGACACCACGTTTGGTCAGCGGTCTAAAGGATGAGTTTGGCTTGTGACCGGTCCGAGGTTGAAAAGATCTGACATGAATGTTGTTTGGTTTCTGAAAAGTTTGTTTTGAAAAAGGTTTAGCACGTGTAGATCATTTTGTTGGATTTGGTAAAATACCCTTCCACTTGTTAAAATTTTGATGTGACTTTAAAAGAGTTGGAGTGGGTAAAATAACTTTCCATTTCGGATCATCTGAGGAATAGATTTGAAAACCATTGTTTCGAAAAGACTTTACACCTTTTTGGGTTGTGTCAGATGAAATAGGAATGACTGTTGAAACTGTACATTCCTTTTTGTATGTTTTCTCGATGGGAGAGTTTTTCAAAAAGTAGTGTGAGAAAACAAATTTTTCTGGACTTTTGGACTTTTGAAGTCTGACATGCTTCTTGTTTTTCGAAAAGATTTATCAATTTGTGCGTCGGGAGCGAATTTCCTCTTTGAAAGCCTTTTTTGCTAAAGTTTTTGGAGAATCGCAGTCCTTGATGTTCAACTGCGGTTTCCTGGAATTCAGGGGTTTGAGAGCATTGACCTACTTCAAAGTTTTCTATGGGTAATTCATGATGAACTGGCTGAAGAGTCACAGTTCCTTTTACTGATGACTGCGGTAGTGACGATTTGACTACTGCAGAGTAAGTCTGAGTTGGGACTTCGGTGGGATTTTTGTGGGACTTTTGACTACAATGTGAGACACTGCGGTCTGAGGACAGAGATGGAAAGTCTTTCGAGACTTCGGGGCCCTCAATGACAATTTCTTAATCAACTACGGATGTGGTTTGAGAATTTGGGTAAATGGTGCCACAGATAGGAATTTGATCACATGTGTGACCCGAAACCTCAGGCACAATTTCCTCAATGACATAATTATTGCTTAGATTATGAAGTCTACCGAAGTGAGTTTTGATGTCTTCGGGAAAGGTCTTGTCATTGATTGGGAAATGAAATTCTCGGTCTGGAGGGACATACAGTCTGTCTTTGTTGAACCGGGGTGAGGAATCCATTGCGGTAGGATATCCATTTGACCAAACCCAATTGTATGTATTGTCCACGGTTCCATTATTTACCAAATTTTCAATAGCTTCACTTTCATTGAACAATTTTTCGATTAAGAGATTTAAGCGTACAATTTCACTCTGAGCTAACTCTGTCTGGTTCAAAGCTATCTCTAATTGTGTTTCACTCAACATTCTTGCATCTTTTTCTAACTCTAAGTCCTTTTCTAACATATCCATTTTGAGTCTTTTGTTATCCAGTCGTCCTCTCACATGGAACATCTCTTGGGACGCAATGTTCTTCTCATCTAAGGCTTTGTTATAGTCTGTAAGGACGGCAGCACAAGTGTCATTAAGATCATCTATGTAGGGTTGACAGTCATGCATGCTATAGTTTAGAGTTTGGATCATAAGTTTTACCTATTCGACGATGCTTAGAGTTCAACCCTTAGCCATGTAGCAGTAGTTTTTGTCCAGCTTTGTAGACGCATCATCATCCGTAGTTGCCAGCATGCAGATTTTCCCGTTTCCTTTGACACTGCTGATGGCTTCATCTTCGTCTCCGGATGACCAAACTTGATGGTCTCTTTTGACATGGGCGACGTATGCCCTTGCCTTTTCCTTATCTTCCAACTCTTGAGCCATTCTAAGGTAGAATGCTCTGTCTTTTACTACATTGGCCTTACAATTTATTGCAAAGTGATTCTCTTTGTTGCATTTGTGACAAATCACAACATCAGTCTTGTCTTCAGATGGGGTCCCGGAGTCAGTGGTTTGTGTAGACTGCGGTGCCTCCTTTGGTTGATTATTTTGAGATTGCGGTGGTGGATGAGAACTTTTGGGGTATCGAGGATGGTTATTCTGGGGACTGAAGTTACGGTTGAATGGAGGTTTGTTGAACTGTTGATTCTTGCGGAAGGAAGGAGGTGGTAGACGGTTGAACTGTTGGCTAACCAGAGCAATAGCCTTCTGAAATTCGTCTTCATCGTCATACTCTGAGTCAGCTTCGTATGACTGCGGTGGTGTGTCATACGAGCGAGAGTAAGATTGATTATGTGGAGCTTGTGCTATGAGAGCAAGTGGTCCTCCGAAGTCAACACAGTCTTTGAGTACGGTGGATTCTTGTGCTTGCAGTTCTCCATAGAGCTTGTAGAGTGACAAAGAATGAATCTTTCTATCGCCTTGGACTATCATCTTAGCCGTAGTCCAATGTCTTCCCAAACCATTAAGAAACTGAAGATTTGTTTCATGGTTACTGCGGATGGTGCCCGCATTGGATAACTTGGTGACTATCAGGTTGAATCTTTTGAAGGAGTCTTCCAAGCTTTCGCCAGTATGAGCTTTGAAGTTGTTGAACTCATTGAGTGCGGTAGTAAGCTTCGTGTCTTGTGCTTGTTCTGAGCCTGCGTACAAATTCATGAGAACTTCCTAGATCTCTTTTGCTGATTTGCAATTTATGATAATATCGAAGTTGTCAGGAGCAACTCCACAGGAGATTTGATAAAAAGCAACAACATCATTTTCCATTTCACCGAGATCATCCTTGGTTGGACGGTTCATGACTGGTTGACGTCCTCCTAGTCTAGTTGTAGCGCCGTCAGTTTGGACTGGTGTAAGGACTGGGACATGTGGTCCTTCTTCTACGGATCGCCATACATCTCTACCAAGTCTCCTTAAGTATCTTTCCATTCTTTGGGACCAGTGATGATATTCATTTGCTACCAGTATTGGGGCTCGATTAGAACCACCAACACTGTTGGAAACATTCAGAGATAACGATTGTGCCATATTTTTTGATGTTTTAAGAAATGAGCTTCAGTGGTATAGAAGGCCCTTTGAAAATCAGAGTTCCGTTTTCAAAAAGCAACCACTATGGCTCTGATACCAATTGTTGAGAGAAAAACTTTGAGACACACTTGAACAAACGTTAGAACAAGTATATTACGGAATAGTTAATCTCGAAGGATCTAAAAGCTCAACAATAATATAAGTTAAAGTTAGATAGTTAGAGAGTTAGTTGCGGAAAAGTAAAGAAGTGGAGATGACAACAATTGTTATATCAAGTATACACATAAGTTGATTCATAACGAGGAATGCACTCAAGCCAAGTTAATAAGTGAGATCAAACTTAGTGATTAAGTCACAAGAGACTTGCTCCGAAGAGAGATTGTAATCAGCTATATTCTAGTAAGATTTGAGAGTAAGAAGAGATGAGTAATTAGATAGAGAGATAGAAAAGATAACTTCAGAGATGTGTATTCAGAATAGTAGATCCGTAATGAACAAAAGAGAATGAGCTCTATTTATATAGACTCACGGTGTTACATTAGATTCACTCTCTAAGAGTAGCCATGCAAGGCATACTGGACAATAGAGAGGATTACAGTAAGACAAAATAAACTAAGTAACAAAGAGTGACTGCGGTTGGCTTTGATGACTTCGTATGCTGAAGAGGGAGCTTGACTGCGGTAGCTTGTTGGCTGCGGTAGCTGAAGTTCAAGAGGGTCACTTTTCATGATTCAACACAATGATTGGATCCGCAACATTCGCATGGTCACTCGCTACGAGGACAAAGAGTATGTTCTCGATGAGAAGCTAAAGGAGATTGATATCAACACTACCTCTGCTGAAGAGATCGCGGCCTTTGAGGCCCACGAGCATGATGCCACGAAAGTCCGTTGCATCATGCTAGCGACTGTGACTGCTGAACTACAGAAGTCCTATGAGGACATGTACCCCTACGAGATGCACCAAGATCTGCTGGATCGGTACCACCAGAGCGCTAGGCAAGAAAGGTACGAGATCATCACTTCGATGATCACTACCAAAATGGGTAATGGAGAGTCCCTTACCGCTCATCTGCAAAAGATGCAGAGATATGTCGATCGCCTGCTAAAGTTGAATGTGAACTTTGATGAAGAGCTGGCAATTGATATTATCCTTCACTCCTTGCCTCCATGCTATAGCCAGTTCCGCATGACCTATCACATGAATAAGGAGGAGGTCTCCTTGAGCAAGCTTCAGGGCTTGTTGAGGACTGCTGAGAGCAACCTCAAGGATAAATCTGTTGCATCAACTCCAACTCCCGCTGCTGCTCCTGTCTTGGCAATAGGACAAGGGAAGGTTAAGAAGAAGAAGTCTCCGCCAAAGAGCCATCACAAGGGAAAGTCCCAAGATGGTACCTCTTCTAGTGGAACCAAAGTTGGTTCTGCTAAACCCAACTCAAACCGTAAGGAGGCAGAGTGCCACCACTGCCACAAGATAGGGCATTGGAAGAGAAGCTGCCCAGAATATCTGCAGGCCATCAAGGATGGGAAGATCAAGCCATCTTTCGCAGGTACTTACACAATTAAATCTAATGGTTTATCACATGCTACTTCTTGGATTCTTGATACAGGATGTGGTTTTCACATATGTTCTGATTTGCAGGGACTAAGAAGAAATAGGGATGTGGAGCATGGAAGGATGAATCTGATCATGGGAAACAGAAGAACGTCGCCTGTCACCAAGATTGGAGTATATTCCTTAGTGCTTAGTAATGGATTAGATTTAGATTTAAACAATTGTTGCTATTCGCCAGATATGGCAAGAAACATCATTTCATTTCATGGTTTATATAGACAAGGTTTTAGATATTCATTTGATAATGAAAAGGGTTCTATTTATGCTTATCTTAATAATGTTTTATATTTTGAAGCACTGCCTTGTAATGGAGTATATGAAACTGTGATAGTTATAGATAACTTAGGAAATGATGTGTTGTGTGTGGATTCTTCCAATAGTATGGGTAAAGCATGCTTGTGGCATTGCCGTCTTGGACATGTGAAGAAGAAACGCATTGCCCAACTTCAAAAGGATGGAGTGTTGGAGTCATTCGACCTTAGGGACGATGATGTGTGCGAGTCTTGTTTACTTGGAAAGATGACCAAGTCACCCTTCACTGGCACTTGTGCGAGGGGTGAGGGTTTATTGGATCTCATACATACAAATGTATGTGGACCCTTTAGATCCACCACAAGGGATGCGAACCGCTTCTATGTGACTTTCACAGACGATTATAGCAGATATGGGTATATCTACTTAATCAAGCACAAGTCAGAAACCTTTGAAAAGTTCAAAGAGTTCAAGCAAGAAGTTGAGAATCAGTTGGGCAGGAAAATCAAGATGCTTTAATCAGATCGAGGTGAAGAGTACCTAAGTCTTGAATTCCACGACTACCTCAAGGAATGCAGAATAGTTTCGTAATTGACGCCACCTAGGACACCGCAGTTGAATGGTGTAGCTGAAAGGCGTAATCGAACCTTGCTAGACATGGTTCGTTCCATGATGAGTCGTGCTTCACTACCTATCTCATTTTGGGGGTATGCCTTAGAGACTGCTGCCCATATCCTTAATTAGTCCCTATGAAGAAGGTTGCCAAAACACCTCATGAAATGTGGATAGGGAAGGCTCCCTTGTTGGCACATGTCAAGGTTTGGGGATGCGAGGCTTTCGTAAGACGAGAGACTCACGACAAGCACGAACCTCGCAGTGAGCGATGTATTTTCATCGGTTACCCACAGAAGTCCTTTGGATATCTCTTCTACAGACCGAGTGACAATGTTGTCTTCATTGAGAGGAGAGCGGTTTTCCGAGAGCGAGAACTCATAAGCCAAGGAGACAGTGGGAGGCAAATCGATCTTGAAGAGCTTCAAGAGTCGAGAGACGAAGGAACCTCTAACACTGGCGCTCAACCTGAGGAGGAAACTCCGGTTGAACCGATTGACGAGTCCTTACCTCTTAGACGTTCCGAAAGGGTTAGTGTTCCGCCCCAGTTTTATGGTTTTCATATTACTACAGAAGGGGATACGTTCATTAATGATAATACACTAGTGAATCTGGACGAACCTAACAGCTATAAGGAAGCCATGGCAGGCCCGGAGTCTGCGAAATGGAAAGAGGCTATGGACAGCGAGATTCAGTCCATGTATGACAACCAAGTTTGGAATTTGGTTGACAATGTACCAGGTCGTAAGACGGTCGGGTGCAAGTGGATCTTCAAGAAGAAGATTGACGTGAATGGAAATGTGCACACTTATAAGGTGCGGTTGGTTGCGAAGGGTTTCACTCAAACTCCTGGAGTTGACTACGTTGAAACCTTCTCACCAGTTGCAAAGATAAAGTCTATCAGGGTGATGCTGGCCATTGCTGCATTTCATGACTATGAAATATGGCAAATGGATGTCAAAACCGCTTTCCTTAATGGGAAGTTGGCTGAGGATGTTTACATGGCTCAGCCAGAGGGTTTTGTCAATGCGAAGCATCCTAATAGAGTGTGTAAGCTTGAGAAGTCCATTTATGGACTTAAGCAAGCGTCTCGCAGATGGAATCTTTGTTTTGATGAGAAGGTCAAAGAGTTTGGTTTTCTGCGAAGCGAGGATGAATCATGTGTATATGTCAAAGCCAGTGGGAGTATAGTAAGCTTCCTCGTATTGTATGTCGACGACATACTACTCATAGGAAACGACATCCCGACACTGTAGGAAGTTAAGTCCTGGCTCGGGAAGTGCTTCGCTATGAAGGACCTCGGAGAGGCTTCCTATATTTTGGGAATAAGGATAGTGAGAGACAGAAGTAAGATACTAATAGGACTTAGTCAGAATACTTACTTGGACAAGGTACTAAAACGTTTTAGTATGGAGAATTCAAAGAAAGGGGAGTTACCAATCCAAAGTAATGCCAAGTTGAGTAAGACTCAAAGTTCGACGACTGAAGTCGAGATAGCAAAGATGAGCCGAGTACCTTACACTTCCGCAGTTGGCTCGATCATGTATGCTATGACTTGTACTCGTCCTGATGTGGCCTTTGCTTTGAGCATGGTCAACAGATATCAAGGGAACCCTGGCAAAGCACATTGGACCGCAGTCAAGAATATTCTTAAGTACCTTCGGAGAACCAAGGAATGGTTTCTAGTCCTCGGTGGGAGTGATGACTTAAAGGTGCGAGGGTATAGTGACGCCAGTTTTCAGACCGACAGGGACAACTACCGTTCACAGTCGGGATGGATCTTTACCCTTAATGGAGGAGCAGTGACTTGGACAAGTTCCAAACAGGAGACCGTAGCTGATTCAACGTGCGAATCAGAGTATATAGCGTCGAGCGAAGCGTCAAAGGAGGCAATATGGTTGAAGAACTTCATTGGAGACCTTGGAGTTGTGCCAGCCATAAAGGAGCCCATGGAAATTTTCTGTGATAATGAAGGAGCGGTTGCCTTGTCCAAGGAACCCAGGGATCATGGCAGATCTCGGCATATCGACAGAAAATATCACTTTATCACATCGGGTGGAAGAAGGACTCCTCGTAGTGAAGAGGGTATCGTCAAAGGATAACCCAGCAGATCCGCTTACGAAGGGACTGAGCAGGGTTAAGCACTTGCAGCACGCTAGGAGCATCGGGCCGAAGGACGATATTAGTTTAGATTAGATAGTTAAGAAACGTGTAATAGATAAATTGTAATTAACATTTGATGATTAAATAAAAGAGTATTATTTATTAGTAATGTTACTGTCTTATGTTAATCATTTACCTATTGTTTCATTTTACATGTTTTGACTTCCTGAATAATTGAATTATTTGATAATAATCGAATTATTCGAACGGTCCACAGTCGTTCATATGTTGGAAGTAGATATGAATGAAGACTGTCATGAATTGGTGTGTAGATTGTATGAAGTGTATTAGACATAGCAAAAGTTTGCTACAACGTTCATGAGTGCTTATGAACTTGATTTGAGCATTGGAATAAACCCACACTTGCTGGAACCACTTCATGGAATTTATCACGAGTGATCGCAAGTCGGTAATATCATATGGTCTTAAAACCTAGATATATGGTTTATTGTTTGCTAGTTGGTTGTGCATTGATAATGCGTAAATGCATCAATGGCTTGATGTTATAAAACGCATTGTTGTGTATGATTTGATTAGTGGATAGTAAATGCATATAAGTCGAAGTTTATCTTTTCCTTTTATCCTAAGAGGGTAAAAGTGATATCAGGGCCCCTCGATGATTTGATTTGACTTATGTGTCGGGCCCGGTCAGGATTGAATTGATGTGTTCAATTAAGTTCTATGTCAATGAATCTGAGATCGAGAAACTAACTGCTGGACAATAAGTATGACTATGTTCCATGTAATTGTCCGCATGATATCTAGAACAGAGGATTATACGATCCCTTATCTAAAGGACAGGTTACTGATAAGATCAGAGTTCAACAGCGTCTTTGAGAGCTACGATTGTTGATCGGATTGTATTTACAATTGTAGTTACTAGACTTATCCAAGTGGGAGACTGTTGTATTAGTGTCTAAGCCCGTAACTATATTTGGTAAGTACTTGACCCGATTGTGCATGGTCCTTTTGGGTTGCCTTCACCATAGCAACTTGATAGGGTAATTTATGGAGAGAGAGAAGATATTATGATTTATTAATATATTATGAGAATAATATATTAAAGGAATAATCATATTAATATTAGTCATAAATTAATTGAGAATTAATTTGGTGACTAAAAGAGATTAATTGAATAAAGGGGCTTAAACTGTCAAATGTGTGATAGTTGCATTTTGGGCTGGGAAGCCTTTATGGTTAAGGGGTGGACGAATTGTGGGTAGGAACCCATCTAGATTTTGTCTAAGGCCTTACTCCAGAAGGTTCCATGGGCTGCTTGTTGATTAAGTTGTCCATTGGGGTTTTGACTGAAACCCTAACTGCTCACAATATAAATAGGACCCTTGGGATATGATTTTTGGCCACTTGTTCTCCTGGAAACCCTAGAGCCGAAAATCATAAGTCCTTACCTTCTCTCATATTGCCCTCTTGCCAATTGGTGTTTGTAAGCCATTAGAGGAGTGACACTTGTGACTCTAAGCTCCAAGACAAGAAGAATCAATCAAGCTATAAGAGGTAATCATCTAGATCTGAGTTTCTTATGTCAAATTCGAATTGTATACACTAGATCTAGGGTTTGCAAGACTTGGATAAATTGCATGTACAATAGAGAAACCTAGATCCAAGCATTAGGGTTTGCATGTGCACATAGGAAAGTTCTTATGGCTCAAACCCATCACAAGTACAATATCACAGTCATAAGAACTTAAAAGTATTTGGATGTTGGAGATTATAGTCAAACCTGGGCAGTTATGTAATCATATCTAGGATTAATATAGCCTGATCAACTATATTGATTTGAGATATGACCAACATGTGTTTGGGAGTGATAGTGGTGTTGCGACATGTCTAAAACTTACCAACCATACATATTCAGAAGAACTCTAAAACAGAAAATAAAGATTAAAATACTATAAGGGTATTTTAGGCACTATATACTAATAACAAACATGTGTAAACAATAGAACAATCGAGGGTAGAACTATAAATATTAAGGGTATATTACAATTATATATAATTAAAGTTATATAGACTTAGAATATGTGATCTAGCTTCATTAACTGTTCCTTGTTTGGTTGTGGATTTAGAGCCGCGTCATTTAATCGAAGGTCGATTATACTCAAGTTATATATAATTAGTATACACTTTATAGTTATAGTAATACCTAGAACAAGTTATATATAATACATTACTTGTTAATTGTAGGTCTCTCTCGTAGAAACTTGTATCCTTAACCTATCGTTACTAACTATATTCTATATCTCTTATCCCTATTCTCGCTTAGATAACAATGGCTGGATTTCACTTACCCGGAGACCCGTATTTCCCCGGTCAAGGACAAGATGCAGAGCCAAAAGAAAATCATGAAATTCCCTTAGATGATGATTTTGCAGAAATTTTTCCTGAAGACAATGATTCCGAATCAGAAGCCTATAATCCATCACCAGTTGTCCAAAATCCTAACCCTCGTCCGACTTTTCAAGGCCCGACGCCTCTGTGGGCAGAAAGCTTGGAAACATGGATTCAAGAGCAAGGTCAACCTATGCCATACAACGGAGACAAAAGCTTCTACAACCTGAGCGAAGGAGGCTTAGCAGACAGAGTCCTGCCAATTCTAGTCCACAGGGTTGCTCGAAATGAAATACAGGGTAGGACAGCCATCAACCGAATCATGGAAGTTGATGCTAATACAGGAGTTAATACAGTCCACATTCATCGTCTTGAAGATGCTCGTGACAGAGCAATGAGAGACAATGAAGCTTTATTGCAAGAGTTAGCTGTAACTCGAGCTGAAGTCATAGAGCTTCAAGTACGTCTGACAGTGTATGAAAGACATCTGCTTGCTGTGGAGCGTCAGCTGGCTGAGCTGAGGTTTCGTCCAAATGATACCCGTCGCCAGTAGGAGATGCTCTACTCGTTTCCTATTTACTCTTTTGGTTATAAATTAAGTCTACGGACATGTTCTAGCGTTATTTTCCATGTATTTCAGTAAGACCACGAAAATTTCATTTTCGGTAGGTCAATATGATGTCGATGTTTTCCCAGAATTTGGTATATTGTAGACCTGTTTAGGGTCAAGTTTTCCAGACTTTATGTATTCAATATGCCAATTTAAATCGACATGCATTTTCGTACTCTTTGAAAAATAACCATTCAATTTCATATCATTCTGTTACAAGTCGTACTTGTCGTAGACTTCTATTTCCAATTCATTACAAGATTCATGTTGAACTATATGTTTTAGTTCAGAGATATGAAAATTCAGATTCACTCTTGCTATCTTACCATATTTGTATCTTTTAACTTTTTTAGAAAAAGATGCCTCCTCGTAGAAATCCAAGATGTAACACTGTTAATGAAGCACCTGCGCCACCTCCGCCATCACCTCCTCAGTTCGAAGCTGCTATGTTCCAAGCGGCGGTTACGGCGGCTGTAGCTGCTGCCATGTCTCATATCAATACTCCTGGTGCTAGTGGGTTAGGAGTTGGTGCACATCCTTCTAACCATGGCGAGAGTCATGGGCACTCGCGAAAGTGCACTTATAAAGATTTTTCGAATGCCAAACCCAGGACCTTTAATGGAACTGGGGGAGTTATGGCATTAAGGCAGTGGATTGAGAAGACAGAAGCAATTTTCAAAATATGCTCCTGTCCAGAGAGCAGCAAAGTCAAATTCGCTGCTTGTACCTTTTTAGATAGAGCTTTAACATGGTGGAATGGCCATGTTAAGTCACTTACTCTGGTAGTGGCTAAATCTGTAAGCTGGGAGAACTTCAAAGCCATGCTAATGCGGGAATACTGTCCGCGAGGGGAAGTTCAGAAACTCGAGCAGGTGCTCTGGGGTCTTACAATGGTTGGTTCTGATATATCAACCTATACCAGTAGATTCTGTGATCTGGCAATTCTTTGTCCGGATATGGTTGCTCTGGAGAGCAAAAAGATTGAGAGATATATTTGGGGTCTGTCGCCCCAAATTCAGTCAAGTGTTTTAGCTTCAAGGCCTGTTACGTTTGACTGTGCCAAAGAGCTGGCACAATCTCTTATCGACCACGGAGCCCGTCAAAACTCAGTAGTTGCTGTACCAGAACAATCTAAGGGAAACAACAACAACAATAACAAAAACAACATCAAGAAGAAGGGTCAGAACAAGAGGAAGGGAAAGTTTTCACAGGAATCCTCAAAGAAGCAACAACTAGTTGCAGTCAATGCTGCTACTGTACCTGCTGCTGTTCCCGTTAACCCTGTGCCAGCTAAGACTTATGCTGGTAACCTCCCCAAGTGCAACAAATTCAATTATCACCATAATGGAAATTGCCGGGAAATGCAGTGTCGTAACTGCAACAGAAAAGGGCATACTGCCCGATTCTGTAGAGCACCACCCTAACCACTTAACCAAGTACCTGCCGCTGGAGTAGGTGAAGCATGCTACCAATGCGGTGAAGTAGGGCATTTCAAGAAAGATTGTCCAAAAGCTGGAAATGCCGGTGGAGTTGGGAGAATTTTAGCCTTGGGCACGAAGAAGCGGTAGCAAACCCTGCAGTGGTCACGGGTACGTTCCTTCTCAACAACACTTATGCATGAATTCTATTTGATTGTGGTGCTGAGAAGAGCTTTGTGAGCCATAATTTCAAACAATTGCTAAATCAAAACTCCAATCACTAAAAGAAACATTCACAGTCGAAATGGCTAATGGGAAATCTGAATCCACCAACGATATATACATAGGATGTACTCTTACTTTGAATAACTTCTCGTTCCCAATAGACCTTATGCCGGTCTCTATCCAAAGTTTCGACATCATAATAGTGTTGAGAGAAAAACTTTGAGACACACTTGAACAAACGTTAGAACAAGTATATTGCGGAATAGTTAATCTCGAAGGATCTAAAAGCTCAACAATAATATTTAGAGTTAGATAGTTAGAGAGTTAGTTGCGGAAAAGTAAAGAAATGGAAATGACAACAATTGTTATATCAAGTATACACATAAGTTGATTCATAACAAGGAATGCATTCAAGCCAAGTTAATAAGTGAGATCAAACTTAGTGATTAAGTCACAAAAGACTTGCTCCGAAGAGAGATTGTAATAAGTTATATTCTAGTAAGATTTATGAGTAAGAAGAGATGAGTTATTAGATAGAGAGATAGAAAAGATAACTTCAGAGATGTGTATTCAGAATGATAGATCCGTAATGAATACAAGAGAATGAGCTCTATTTATAGAGACTCAAGGAGTTACATTAGATTCAATCTCTAAGAGTAGCCATGCAAGGCATACTGGACAATAGAGAGAATTATAGTAAGACAAAATAAACTAAGTAACAAAGAGTGACTGCGGTTGGCTTTGATGACTTCGGATGCTGAAGGGGGAGCTTGACTGCGGTAGCTTGTTGGCTGCGGTAGCTGAAGTTCAAGAGGGTCACTTTTCATGATTCAACAATTTCACCCTAAGTGACCTCTTTAACTTTTTTTCAGCTATCAAGTTTAAGAAACTTGATCAGGATCCACCAAAACTTCCTGATGTTTTCCAACCAAGTGATTCTCCATAAAATCTCGAACTTGACTGCGGCAGTTGTATGCTTTGATCTTTCGACTGCGGTTCGGCAGATTTCAAGTTGCTTCCTGGTGAGGCGATTCATGGCAGTCATAGGAATAAAGTATTTGACTTTATCGGTCTTCCTTTTGAAAATGACTCCGAGTTCAGGGAAGTTGGTTGCACCTAAGGATCTTTCTTGATAACCTTCGGTAGGCATCGGTGCAGGATCGAGTGGTGGTAGATCAAACTTCTTGGCAATGGTGGGGCATATGTCTGCGTCGATTTTAGCAAAATCACAGTCAGTCTCTTTCAAAAACATACTAGCTCTTTCAAGAGCTATCTTCATCTTCGGGTGTTTCTCCGACTTGTTCTGGAACACCTTTGCTATGAGAAAGATTTCTTCAGGATTGATGCAGGGGAAGTCAGCTTGGGTGCGGACATAGTCGTGTTCCCTTCTAGTGAGAGTGTATTGGATGAAGTCAGCCTTCATGAACTTCCGAGGCTTGTAGTTTTTGACTGCGGATGGTCTGTCGTTAGACCAGATTTTCTCAATGGGAGAGGAATGCTTAGCATAAAAATGGTTAAGTCTCTCGAATTCCATTGGCAGTCTTTTGTGGTCTGGAAGGCTGCGGTCAAATGGCTCAAACATTGTGAAGTATTTAGCATTTGGGGAGATTGGAACATCCCAGTAGCCATCCGAGGGGGGTTCAGCATATGTGAGGTATGGTTTGTAGTCATCATCCAGCAGTCTGCGGTGAGGATTGAGCCAGGAGTTTATCAAGGATTCATCGATGATAGTGTCAAAACCGCATTGTCTCCATATATGCTCAACAAGTTTAGCTGCTTTCCAATCTTTTTTCCTTTGGGTAGTGGCAGGGGAGTCGTTTGAGCTTGGAGAGGACATGTGATCCACCAGATTTTTGAAGTGAGGAGGGGTCTCTGGTTTCTCAGGAGTGATCTCCTTTTGTGGTGGAGTATGATGAGATGGTTGCGGTGAGGGTTATGGTGTGGGTTGCGGTGTAGGAATTTTTTCTGTAATGATGGATGGGATTTAATGTTGGGAGAGGCTTTTGGAGTGATGGTCTTCTTCTTCTTCACTTCCCCCTCTTGAGGAATGCAACCCAGGAGCTTCCTCAAGCCATTTTCAGAGACCATCAACCTTGGCAAACACTTCCTGAAACTGGGCTTTAAGGGCATCTGCCAACTGTTGATTATAAGGGATGGTGGAGTTGAAGAGCAGCCTGTGAATTTCCTTGGTGAGTTGAAGGATTTCTGGGCCATGGAAGTTGGTTGACAAAGATCTTTGCAGGCGGTTGATTGTAGCTTGAAGGACTGAGATAGTGGACTCATATGCAGTGTGAGTCTCAGCTATCAGCTTTTGAGATTGGGTGGCTTGATCCGCAATGGCTGCTTGTAGATCTTTCTTGATTGCGGTCACCTCAGAGATGAGGCGTTCCGCAGCAGCCATGAAGTCCTTGTGATCTGCTTGTCGATTGTTGTCAAGGGACCGGATTCCCATTTCAACTTTGAGGGAGATGCGCTTAGCAGCCAATCTCTCACGAGTTTCCAAGCGCTCTATCCGTTCGATCAATGACTGCGGTCCGGGTGTGTCTTCTGGTTGCGGTTGAGTTGGCTTGACCGCAGCAAGAATTTGATCGACCTTTGCTTGTAGGCTCAAAAATGCTTTCCTTGTTACAACATTCTTCTTCTTTTTCTTCTTCTCTTTGGGCTTAGAAGTGGAATGGTGAGAGCCACTGGATTCTTCTTCTTCATCAAACATCATAAGATCATCATCAGAGGGAGAGGGTTTGTTTACCTCTTGTAGATCAACATCATCAAGACCGAAGGTGGGAGCGGAACTGACTTCGATTACGGTTCCTTCGTCTTGTGATTCTTGAACAGTGGGAGTTGGAATTGGATTTGGAGTTGGAGTTGGAGTTGGAGTTGGAGTGACTTTGGAGGGGCCTGCACCTTCAGCAGTGGATTGAGCTTTAAGGATCGTCTCAGCCATCTCTGTCATCCAGTCTTGAACTTTCAGTATGGTGGCTACGGTATTGGCATTGTTAATTGCATATGCCCAATACTTAGCCACAACTTCGATTTCTTGTTCCTTTTGCTGCTGTTGCTTGATTTGTTGATCTTTTCGTGCTTGGAATGCCCTACGGAAAGCGACATACTTCTGGATGTCGGCTTCAGATACCGGAGTGTAGTTCAACCATGAGTCATTAGAGTCTTCACCGTCAAATCCTTTGAATCGCACCGAAGTGTCCTTCGGGTCCACGGATCCTTGCATATTCGTGCTCACCGTGCCTAAACCACCTGTTACAGATGTAAGCAGAGTAGGATTTCCTGAGCTTCCTCGGTCTCCTTGACCCGTAGTTAAGTTTGGCCTCGGCTCAGTTTCGGCAAGGGCGGAAGAAGTGCCTTGCGGTTGGGAAGGTGTTTGAAGTGTATGGGTGACATTCAAGAGGATGGAGTTCAACTCCTCAGGGGAAAAGAAATGCAGTCGGGAAGCCCTGGAGACCTTAGGGCGAGAACTAGTGTAATCCTCTTGGGATTGAACTGGGGGGGGGGTGTCTCCACGATGAGATGAAACAGACTCACTATTCTGAGCCGGAGTGGTATTCGATTGTGGAGTTGAATGGGTCTGCGGCCACCCCAAGGACTACCGGAGCCTTTTGAGAGGCTGAGGTATCAGTCCGGTCACGCATATGGCTAGTGGGATTGGTTTTTCTTTTCTTAAGGATGGCAATTGGTTGCGCATCCTCATCAGAGTCACTGTCATGTTTGGTTGCGGTAGGTTTGGTTTTGCGTTTTTTGGAGGGTGCGGTTGGTTTGGGAGCATCTTTCTCAGGGGTTCTTTGTTTCTTGGAGATGTTGCGGGGGCCTTGACGGGTTGAGGCCAGTTTCTTTCTTCTTTGAGAAAGATTTGAGAGAGTAGTGGAGGAAGAGACTGCGGTACTTCCAGGGGTAATGATTGCGGATGGGGTTTGAAGAGGCGGGGTAGGAAGGTATGGGGCAATAACTTCCGTAGCCTCAATATGATCTGAGACATCAGCAGTCTCCAGACCAAGAGTGGTGAGAATGTGGGTTGGAAGTCTTCTAATTGGTCCAAAAACAGATTGATCAGATGAGGGATTGTACTTTTTAAGATCCTTGGTGACAAAGAAGTCGATGTCGTTGCCCATGCTTATTCCTGCGTCCGCATGGAGGTCTGAAATGCAGAGGGACCAAAATCTTGCAAATGTAAGCTCGGTAGGGTTCTCCCTTGGGCTCTCCTTGGGAATGTATTGTAGAAAATGATCCCATAGAATCTGACCGTAGTTCACGTCGTGACCAGTGAAAATACTCCATACTAACTCCAGGAGTTTGAGTCCCATGTTATCCGTGCCTCCGGTTCTGCCGGATAGACTGCGGATGACAAAATGGCAAACGAATTGCCAGACCGCAGGCAGTTGGTTCTTCTTGAATTCTCCAATGCCTTTGATTTTCTTCTGATAACCCATTTGGTAAAGTGCAGAAGTGATGTCCGCTATGGATGGAGTAAAAATTTTGATGGAAGGATGAACAAGAAGGTTAATGGCAGAGAGAAACTTTTCTTTGGACAGAATGACCAAATAATCGTTAACTAGGTTAAGATGCACTTCTTGTGGGTTGTCGAGTGGGCGATAGGCTGAAAAGGCACATTTGAAGAGGGTTGAAAGGGGAACAACGTCTGTAAACGAATTGAATGGGCCAAACAGGGGGTGATTGTTCAAGAACTTGATCATCAGCTTGATCAGAGCATTGTAAATGAATGGTCTTCGAATATAGCCCTGAAATTGCTTGATGTTATCGTAGGAGTGGGATGTCTTGAAGCAGAGTCTGAACCAGTAGGGTTCACTGATCCAGAAGCTTTGGATTGTTTCTTGGATACACCGGATTTCACCATTGTAGCAGTTTGAGAGAAAGTGTAGAAAACAGAGTACGATAATGGAGAAAGGATTCAATGTTCAGAGAGCGTAAACTGTTCTTGGGGAAGAAGAAGGATTTTTATAGGGGCTGAAGGGAGCAGGAAACGTTTTTTTACCCTAGGTGAAAAGGATAAGGTAAAAAAAATATTTGGGGGTTCTTGTGATTTGGGAGGTGAAATCTCAGCCACATATTTTGAAACGGTTTAAATTTTTGAGATTTTACCAAAAAGGGTTTGCATTTAATGAAAATTCAGACGTACATCATCACGTCTGGTGATCGTGTGGTGATGGGAAAAGAAGTTGTAATGGATGGGACGTGCTGGGTAAGAGGAAAAGACAAATTAAGGATTTGTTGATGGAAAAACATTCTTTTTGTCATCATTCCTAAAATAGGTCTGACACAAGGTTTATTCAAAAAGAGAATGAGACAGTTTCTCAAGGAATGTTTTTATTTAATGTTTTATTTAATGAAGGATCATTAATCAAGGATTAATGAAACAGTTGAGAAATTATCAATGTGATTGCGGATGGAAACTTCATTGCAGATGGATCCTTTGCTATTGCGGATGGATCATTCATTGCGGATGGGTAGATGTATGACTGCAGTAGAAGAACTGAGGAGAGCACTTGTACAACAAGTTAGTAATAACAAACAATAAGGACCAGTGAAGGATAAATATGATATATGGTTGCGGTACATAGACTGCGGTACACAGGATATACCAAAACCATCTATCATAAGTAACTTTCAGTTAGGACCGCAACAGAGACCAAGGATGGTCTGCGGTACCTATCAATTCAAGAAGAATTGAGGGTCCGGATTCATCATTCCTAACATTTGTAAGAAAGTGTTGAGCTTTGTAGAGTCAAGTGCCTTTGTGAACACATCAGCAATCTCTTCATGAGTATGGACAAAGATGAGTTCAATGTTACCTTTCAGGATGTGGTCTTTGATGAACTGATACCGTAGTTCAATATGCTTGGTCTTGGAGTGCTGAATAGGATTATGAGAAATCGCTATAGCACTTTCAAAGTCACAGTAAATTGGTATCCGCAACATTCTGTATCCGTAGTCCATAAGTTGTGTCTTCATCCATAGGACTTGTGAACAACAGCTGGCTGCGGCCACATATTCAGCTTCTGCGGTAGACAGAGATACACAACTTTCTTTCCTTGATGACCAGCTGACGAGTCTTCCACCCAGAAATTGACATCCACCTGAGGTGCGTTTTTGATCTAGTCTGCATCCGGCGTGATCCGCATCTGTGAATGCTTGAAGACTGAAGTCATTGCCTGCGGGATACCATAATCCAAGAGACTTGCTTCCTTTCAGGTACCGTAGAATTTGTTTGGCTGCGGTCATATGTGACACTTTTGGGTCAGCCTGATACCTTGCGCATACACCTGTGGCAAAGACAATGTCTGGCCTGCTTGCGGTGAGGTACATCAAAGAGCCCATGATACCTCTACAAGTCTTGTGATCCACAGATTGACATGAGGGATCAGCAAAGATCTTATATCCGAAGGCCATGGGGACCTTAGCCGAAGAACAGTTGTCCATAGAATATTTCTTTAACAGTTCAGTGGTTTATTTCTCCTGATGAATGAATATCCCTTGTGGAACTTGTTTCACTTGAAGTCCTAGAAAGAAGTTAATATCTCTATTCAGGCTCATTTTGAACTTGTTGGTCATGAGCTTAGCAAATTCATCCACCATTCCTTGATCAGTCGATCCAAAGATGATATCATCCACATATATTTGTACAAGCATAAGGTGATCACCATTTGCCTTTCTAAATAAAGTGGGATCAATCACTCCTCTTTTGTATCCGGATGAGACAAGAAATTCAGAGAGAGTCTCGTACCACGCTCTTGGGGCTTGCTTCCGACCGTAGACTGCTTTTCAAGTTTGTAGCAGTGGTCTGGGTATTCAATACTTTCAAAGCCTGGAGGTTGCTGAAGATAAACCTCTTCTTTTAATTCCCCATTGAGAAATGCACTCTTAACGTCCATTTGGTGTACCTTGACGTTCTTGTGGGCTGCGTATGCTAAGAAGATTCGGATGGCTTCCATTCGTGCCACCGGAGCATACGTTTCATCATAGTCAACACCTTCAAGTTGACTGTAGCCCTTTGCAACTAACCTTGCCTTGTTTCTGACTACCGCACCAGATTCATCCAGCTTGTTTTTGAATACCCGTCTAGTACCAACAATGGTGTGACCATGTGGCTTTGGGATGAGCTGCCACACTTTGTTTCTTTTAAATTCTTCAAGCTCTTCTAGCATTGCAGATATCCAATCAGGTTCTAGTAATGCTTCTTTGATCGTTCGAGGCTCGACCGAAGACATAAAGGCTGCGTAGTGACAATGATCAAACAAGTCCTTGGAAGATCGAGTCTGGATACCTGCGGATGGGTTGCCAATGATTTGACCTGGTGGGTGGTCCTTCGTCCAAACGTGTAGACGGGGTTGCAAATGATCAGCAGCTGTGGTAGAGGGAATGTCTTCGATATCAGAAGACTCTGTGGTTGGAGATGGCAGTTCCCCCTGGACTTGAGAACATCCTGCGGAATCATCTTGGATTGTTGGGGCGAGAATGGAATTTCCTTGAGCAATTGGAAGAGGTTCTCCCTGGATTGCTGATGGGAGTTCCTCTGGAACCTGAGAAGGTTCCCCCTGGACTGCGGATGGAAGAGTGATAATCCTAGAGTCTGTTCTTGTGTCAATGTTCTCTATGTTTTCATCATCCGAGTCCGAAGAGACGTTTGATGGTAATGATTCTCTGCGGATGGGAACTTGAGCTATATCAAGTACTGGAACCTCGATGGTTGTTGCTTGATCCGGAGTAGAGATTTCCCCCTCAACCGGCAAGGTGGAAGTATTGAGTGATGCTACTTCGGATACTGAAGGACCAGATACATCAGCGTGTTGTTGTTGAGCTTCTTGAGACACAAAGACTTCGGATAACTTGGCTGTTTCTACAGGGTCGAAGAGATCGTCATAATTGACTTCAACAAGATTTAATGGACCCGAAGAGGCAGGAATATCACTTTCCAGGATTGCGGTGGTTTCAGTGGATGGAGGGGTGTTGCGGATGTGATAGTCATCAAATTTCACATCGAAGCTTTCAATGATCAACCTTGTGCGTTTAATGAGAACTCGATAAGCAACCTTGTTAGTGGAGTAGCCAAGGAAGATGCCGTCATCAGACTTTGGTGCAAACTTGTTAAGCTGATCTCTGTTGTTGATCACAAAACATCTACACCCAAAGATATGAAAGAAGCGAACATTTGTCTTGCGGTTGTTAAGGCCCTCATACGGTGTTTTATTGAGGCGTTTGCACACAATACTTCGGTTTTGTACAAAGCATGCGGTTGCTACAGCTTCAGCCCAGAACTAGAGAGGAAGGTGTGTGAAGTTGAGCATGGATCTGGCTGCTTCTACTAGAGTGCGGTTCCTTCTCTCTACTACCCCATTATGTTGCGGTGTGTAGGGAGCTAAGAAGTTGTGAGTGATGCCCTTGGACACCAAGAAACTGTTGAGGAGATGATTAGTAAACTCGGTTCCATTATCACTGCGGATACGTCTTACTGGTAGCTTTATCTGAAGTTCTATTTCCTTGATGAAGTTGATGAGAATCTGCGGTGTTTCTGACTTGAGTCTGAGGAAGAAAACCCATGTGAAGCGTGTGAAGTCATCTACTATAACCAATACGTATTTCTTGTGATGGAGACTGGCTACGGTGGATGGACCGCAGAGATCAATGTGCAGGAGCTCAAGTGGTTCATAAATTGAAGAGTCAATCACCATGGGGTGACTTGCTTTGGATTGCTTCCCACATTCACATGCAGGACAGAGAGTATCATTGCTGAACTTGAGAATAGGGAGTCCTCTGACTAGTTCTCCAATGACCAAATTGTTGATGTATCTGAAGTTGAGATAAGCTAGCTTGCGGTGCCATAGCCAGCTGACTTCGGACACAGCTTTGGATAGGAAACATAACTGCGGTTTGCCTATGATCAGAGAGACATCCAAAGGATACATAGTACCTTCGGATCGAGACTTGATCAAACATGTGCTCCTATCACTTGTCATTACATAACAAAATTGATCATCAAATTCAACTCGATGGCCTGCCTTACATAGTTGGCCAACACTGATGAGATTGTGTTTATGGCTTTCTACATAAGCAACCTTTTGAATAGAAAAGTTCCCCGTAGTGAGAACACCATAACCTCGGATGATCCCATTTGCATTGTTGCCGAATGTAACATTTCCAACGTTGCAAATTGGCCTGAAATCCCAAAGGTATTCTAACCTTCCGGTCATGTGCAAGGAGCATGCACTGTCGATTAACCATTCTTCTTCTTGTTCCTCCTTGCACAAAGCCTGAGAATTACATGGTTAGTTTAGGCATCCAAACTAGTTTGGAGCCTGGGACAACAGATGAGTTTCTGAATGATGCATGGTCCGAGGTTGCAGGGACTGGTTTCTTGAGAAATTACGAGGTTCCTGACCCCAACTAGATTTGACATAGGATAAATCTTTTTGACAGCTACATTGACATTGACAGTTTGATATTTTTTCTTTTGTTCTGACACCACGTTTGGTCAGTGGTCTAAAAGATGAGTTAGCCTTGAGACCGGTCCGAGGTTGGTAATTTCTGACATGAGTGTTGTTGGGTTTTGAAAAAGTTTGTTTTGTAAAAGGTTTAGCACGTGTAGATCTTTGTGTCCTTTTTGTTGGATTTGGTAGAATACCCTTCCACTTGTTAAAATTTTGATGTGACTTTAAAAGTGTTGGAGTGGGTAAGATACCTTTCCATTTTGGATCATCTGAGGAATAAACTTGAAAACCATTGTTTCGAAAAGACTTTACACTCTTTTGGGTTATGTCAGATGAATTAGGAATGACTGTTGAAACTGTACATTCCTTTTTGTATGTTTTCTTGATGGGAGAGTTTTTCGAAAAATAGTGTGAGAAAACAAATTTTTCTGGACTTTTGGACTTTGGAAATCTGACATGCTTCTTGTTTTTCGAAAAAGTTTGTCTATTTGTGCCTCGGGAGTGAATTTCCTCTTTGAAGCCTTTTTTGCTAAAGTTTTTGGGGAACCGCAGTCCTTGATGTTCAATTGCGGTTTCCTGGAATTGTTAGAAAAATTTTGAAAACGTGGGCTTGAGTCATCCGAACTTGAAGACTCAGGGGTCTGAGAGCATTGACCCACTTCAAAGTTCTCTATGGGTAATTCATGATGAATTGGCTGAAGAGTCACAGTTCCTTTTACTGAGGACTGCGGTAGAGATGATTTGACTACCGCAGAGTAAGTTTGAGTTGGGACTTTAGTGGGACTTTTGTGGGACTTTTGACTACAGTGTGAGACACTGCGGTCTGAGGACAGAGATAGAAAGTCTCTAGAGACTTCGGGGCCCTCAATGACAATTTCTTCATCAACTACGGATGAGGTTTGAGAGTTTGGGTAAATGGTGCCACAGATAGGACTTTGATCACATGTGTGACCCGAAACCTCAGGCACAATTTCCTCAATGACACAATTATTGCATAGATTATGCAGTCTACCGAAGTGAGTTTTGATGTATTCGGGAAAGGTCTTGTCATTGACTGGGAAATGAAATTCTCGGTCTGGAGGGACATACAGTCTGTCTTTGTTGAACCGGGGTGAGGAATCCATTGCGGTAGGATATCCATTTGACCAACCCCAATTGTATGTATTGTCCACGGTTCCATTGTTTACCAAATTTTCAATAGCTTCACTTTCATTGAACAATTTTTCGATTAAGAGATTTAAGCGTACAATTTCACTCTGGGCTAAATCTCTATGGTTCACAGCTATCTCTAATTGTGTTTCACTCAACATTCTTGCATCTTTCTCTAACTCTAAGTCCTTTTCTAACATAGCCATTTTGAGTCTTTTGTTATCCAGTCGTCCTCTCACATGGAACATCTCTTGGGACGCAATTTTATTCTCATCTAAGGCTTTGTTATAGTCTGTAAGGACGGCAGCACACGTGTCATTAAAATCATCTATGTAGGGTTGACAGTCATGCATGCTATAATTTAGAGTTTGGATCATAAGTTTTACCTGTTCGACGATGCTTAGAGTTCCATCCTTTGCCATGTAGCAGTAGTTTTTGTCCAGCTTTGTAGACCCATCATCATCCGTAGTTGCCAGCATGCAGATTTTCCCTTTTCCTTTGACACTGCTGATGGCTTCATCTTCGTCTCCGGATGACCAAACTTGATGGTCTCTTTTGATATGGGCTACGTATGCCCTTTCCTTTTCCTTATCTTCCAACTCTTGAGCCATTCTAAGGTAGAATGCTCTGTCTTTTACTACATTGGCCTTACAATCTCTTGCAAAGTGATTCTCTTTGTTGCATTTGTGACAAATCACAACATCGGTCTTGTCTTTAGAGGTAGGACCGGAGTCAGTGGTTTGAGTAGACTGCGGTGCTTCCTTCGGTTGAGTATTTTGAGATTGCGGTGGTGGATGAGAACTTTTGGGATATCGAGGATGGTTATTCTACGGGTTGAAGCTATGATTGAATGGAGGTTTGTTGAACTGTTGATTCTTGCGGAAGGAGGGAGGTGGTAGACGGTTGAACTGTTGGCTAACCAGAGCAATAGCTTTCTGAAATTCTTCTTCATCATCATACTCTGAATCAGCTTCGTATGATTGCGGTGGAGTGTCATACGAGGGAGAGTAAGATTGATTATGTGGAGCTTGTGCTATGAGAGCAAGTGGTCCTCCGAAGTCAGCACAGTGTTTGAGTACGGTGGATTCTTGTGCTTGCAGTTCTCCATAGAGCTTGTAGAGTGACAACGAATGAATCTTTCTATCGCCTTGGACTATCATCTTAGCCGTAGTCCAATGTCTTCCCAAACCATTAAGAAACCATTAGCCGTAGTCCAATGTCTTTCTATCGCCTTGTTTCATGGTTACTGCAGATGGTGCCCGTATTGGATAACTTGGTGACTATCAGGTTGAATCTTTTGAAGGAGTCTTCCAAGCTTTCGCCAGTATGAGCTTTGAAGTTGTTGAACTCATTGAGTGCGGTAGTAAGCTTCTTGTCTTCTGCTTGTTCTGAGCCTTCGTACAAATTCTTGAGAACTTCCCAGATCTCTTTTGCTGATTTGCAATTTATGATAATATCGAAGTTGTCAGGAGCAACTCCACAGGAGATTTCATAAAAAGCAACAACATCATTTTGCATTTTATCGAGATCATCCTTGGTGGGACGGTTCATGACTGGTTGACCTCCTCCTAGTCTGGTTGTAGCGCCTTCAGTTTGGATTGGTGTAAGGACTGGGACATGTGGTCCTTCTTCTACGGATCGCCATACATCTCTACCAAGTCTCCTTAAGTATCTTTCCATTCTTTGGGACCAGTGATGATATTCATTTGCTACCAGTATTGGGGCTCGATTAGAACCATCAGCACTGTTGGAAACATTCAGAGATAACGATTGTGCCATATTTTTTTGAAGTTTTTTTGTTTTAAGAAATGAGCTTCAGTGGTATAGAAGGCCCTTTGAAAATCAGAGTTCCGTTTTCAAAAAGCAACCACTATGGCTCTGATACCAATTGTTGAGAGAAAAACTTTGAGTCACACTTGAACAAATGTTAGAACAAGTATATTGCGGAATAGTTAATCTCAAAGGATCTAAAAGCTCAACAATAATATTTAGAGTTAGATAGTTAGAGAGTTAGTTGCGGAAAAGTAAAGAAATGGAAATGACAACAATTGTTATATCAAGTATACACATAAGTTGATTCATAACAAGGAATGCATTCAAGCCAAGTTAATAAGTGAGATCAAACTTAGTGATTAAGTCACAAAAGACTTGCTCCGAAGAGAGATTGTAATAAGTTATATTCTAGTAAGATTTGTGAGTAAGAAGAGATGAGTAATTAGATAGAGAGATAGAAAAGATAACTTCAGAGATGTGTATTCAGAATGATAGATTCGTAATGAATACAAGAGAATGAGCTTTATTTATAGAGACTCAAGGAGTTACATTAGATTCAATCTCTAAGAGTAGCCATGCAAGGCATACTGGACAATAGAGAGAATTATAGTAAGACAAAATAAACTAAGTAACAAAGAGTGATTGCGGTTGGCTTTGATGACTTCGGATGCTGAAGAGGGAGCTTGACTGCGGTAGCTGAAGTTCAAGAGGGTCACTTTTCATGATTCAACAATTTCTCCCTAAGTGACCTCTTTAACTTTGTTTCAGCTATCAAGTTTAATAAACTTGATCAGGATCCACCAAAACTTCCTGATGTTTTCCAACCAAGTGATTCTCCTTAAAATCTCGAACTTGACTTCGGCAGTTGTATGCTTTGATCTTTCGACTGCGGTTCGGCAGATTTCAAGTTGCTTCCTGGTGAGGCGATTCATGGCAGTCATAGGAATAAAGTATTTGACTTTATCGGTCTTCCTTTTGAAAATGACTCCGAGTTCAGGGAAGTTGGTTGCACCTAAGGATCTTTCTTGATAACCTTCGGTAGGCATCGGTGCAGGATCGAGTGGTGGTAGATCAAACTTCTTGGCAATGGTGGGGTATATGTCTGCGTCGATTTTAGCAAAATCACAGACAGTCTCTTTCAAAAACATACTAGCTCTTTCAAGAGCTATCTTCATCTTCAGGTGTTTCTCCGACTTGTTCTGGAACACCTTTGCTATGAGAAAGATTTCTTCAGGATTGATGCAGGGGAAGTCAGCTTGGGTGCGGACATAGTCGTGTTCCCTTCTAGTGAGAGTGTATTGGATGAAGTCAGCCTTCATGAACTTCCGAGGCTTGTAGTTTTTGACTGCGGATGGTCTGTCGTTAGACCAGTTTTTCTCAATGGGAGAGGAATGCTTAGCATAAAAATGGTTAAGTCTCTCGAATTCTATTGGCAGTCTTTTGTGGTCTGGAAGGCTGCGGTCAAATGGCTCAAACACTGTGAAGTATTTAGCATTTGGGGAGATTGGAACATCCCAGTAGCCATCCGAGGGGGGTTCAGCATATGTGAGGTATGGTTTGTAGTCAACATCCAGCAGTCTGCGGTGAGGATTGACCCAGGAGTTTATCAAGGATTCATCCATGATAGTGTCAAAACCGCATTCTCTCCATATATGCTCAACAAGTTTAGCTGCTTTCCAAAGAGTACTGTTCTTTCTTAGCTCACGTGGTAGATAAAAAACAAGAAGTGAAAGGCATCGCGAGCATTCCCGAGGTCTGCAACTTTCCCGACATTTTTCCCGATGATCTTCCAGGAGTGCCTCCCGAACGACAAGTCGAGTTCAGAATCGACTTAATCCCTGGGGCTACCCCTGTAGCCAAATCCCCCTATCGTCTTGCACCTTCTGAAATACAGGAATTATCCAGCCAGCTTAACGAACTCCTTAGCAAAGGTTTCATAAGACCAAGCTTCTCACCCTGGGGAGCACCGGTCTTGTTCGTGAAGAAGAAGGATGAATCATTCTGTATGTGCATAGACTACCACGAGCTGAATAAACTTACCATTAAGAATCGATACCCTCCGCCTCGCATTGACGATCTGTTCGACCAACTTCAAGGTGCGAGCTACTTCTCAAAAATAGACTTAAGATCCGGGTATCACCAGTTACAGATTTTGGAGGATGACATTCCCAAAACCGCGTTTAGAATTCGTTATGGTCATTATGAGTTCGTAGTGATGCCATTTGGATTGACAAATGCACCTGATGTGTTCATGGATCTAATGAACAGAGTGTGTCGTCCATTCCTGGAAAAATTCGTCATAGTGTTCATCGACGACATCCTTATCTACTCAAGAAGTGAAGAGGAACATGGCCAACATCTTTGTCAAGTATTGCAAACTCTTAGATCAGAGAAACTCTATGCGAAGTTTTCAAAGTGTGAATTTTGGGTAAGGAAGGTTGATTTCCTAGGTCACGTTGTCAGTTCATAAGGAATACACGTTGACCCTTCCAAAATAAAGGCAATTGAAAACTGGTCAACACCCAAAACACCTACAGAAATCCGTTAATTCTTAGGTTTTGTTGGCTACTATCGCAGATTCATCCAGAATTTCTCTCGAATAGCTAAGCCTCTTACCACCCTGACGCAAAAGGGTGTAACTTTTAGCTGGGGGGAAAAGCAAGAAACAACGTTCCAAACGCTGATGCGAGCTTTGTGTAGTGCACCGATCCTGTCTCTTCCTGAAGGGATAGAGGATTTCGTAGTGTACTGTGATGCTTCTAATCAAGGGCTTGGATGTGTTCTTATGCAAAGAGGAAAGGTTATATCCTATGCCTCAAGGCAGCTAAAGACACATGAAGTCAACTGTACAACACATGACCTTGAGCTAGGAGCAGTGGTATTTGCTCTTAAGATTTGGAGACATTACTTATATGGCACGAAATGCATAGTATTCACGGACCATAAAAGTCTCCAGCATATCTTCGATCAGAAAGAGCTGAACATGATGATGGGTTTGAGCCATAAGAACTTTCCTATGTGCACATGCAAACCCTAATGCTTGGATCTAGGTTTGTCTAATTGAACATGCAATGTATCCAAGAATTTCAATGCTAGATCTAGTGAATACAATTGAAATATAACATATGAAATCAGATCTAGATGAATACCTTTTGATTGTTTGCTTGAATCTTCTTGTTCTTAGAGCTTAGAGTCACAATTGTCACTCCTCTAATGGCTTACAAACACCAACTAGCAAGAGGTTGATTTGGAGAGAGAGGAAGGTGTAGAAATCGGCTCTAGGGTTCCCAAGGAAGCAAGGTGGCCGATTTCTCCAACCCATAGGGTCTATTAATAACTTAGGCCTTAAGCAATCCAAGGATCCTTCTAGAGTAAAGCTTGGACGAATTCAAGGAGCCCATACTCCTTAATTTCGGCCACCCTATATCCCATAAGGATCCATAGCCCAAAAACTCAACTATCACACATTTGACCGTTTAAGCCCCTTTATTCAATTAACCTCTTTTAGTCACCAAATTAATTCCTAATTAATTTATGACTAATATTAATCAAATAATATTATTATTCCTTTAATATATTATTCTCATAATATATTAATATAATAATATCTCTTCTCTCTTCATAAATCACCCTGTCAAGTTGCTATGGTGAAGGCAACCCAAAAGGACCATGCACAACCGGGTCAAGTACTTACCAAATATAGTTACGGGCTTAGACACTAATCCAACAGTCTCCCACTTGGATAAGTCTAGTAACTATAAATGCAAACCTAATCTGATTAGCAATCGTAGCTCTCAAAGACGCCGTCAAACTCTGATCTTATCAGTAACCTGTCCTTCAGATAAGGGATCGTATAATCCTCTGTTCTAGATATCATGCAGACAATTATATGGAACATTGTCATACTTATTGTCCAGCAATTGGTTTCTCGATCTCAGATTCATTTGACATAGAACTTAATTGAACACATCAATTCAGTCCTGACCGGGCCCGACACATAAGTCAAATCAAATCATCGAGGGGCCCTGATATTGCTTTTACCCTCTTAGGATAAAAGGAACAGATAAACTTCGACTTATATGCATTTATTATCCATTAATCAAATCATACACAACAATTCGTTTTATAATATCAAGTTACTGATGCGTTTACGCATTATCAATGCACAACTAATTAACAAATAATAAACCATATATCTAGGTTTTAAGACCATATGATATTACCATCTTGCGATCACTCGTGATAAATTCCATGAAGTGATTCCAGCAAGTGTGGGTTTATTCCAATGCTCAAATCAAGTTCATAAGCACTCATGAACGTTGTATCAAACTTTTGCTATGTCTAATACACTTTAGACAATCTACACACCAATTCATGACAGTCTTCATTCATATCTACTTCCAACATATGAACGACTGTGGACCGTTTGAATAATTCGATTATTATCAAATAACTCAATTATTCAGGAAGTCAAAACATGCAAAATTGAAACAATAGGTAAAAGATTAACATAAGATAGTAACATTACTAATAAATATTACTCCTTTATTTAATCATCAAATGTTAATAACAACTTATCTATTACACGTTTCCAAACTAACTAATCTAAACTAATATCATCCTTCAACCCAATGCTCCTAGCATGCTGCAAGTGCTTAACCTTGCTCAGTCCCTTCGTAAGCAGATCTGCTGGGTTATCCTCCGACGATACCCTCTTTACTACAAGGAATCCTTCTTCCACCCGATGTCGAATAAAGTGATATTTTCTGTCGATATGTCGAGATCTACCGTGATCTCTTGGTTCCTAGGTCAAGGCAACTGCTCCTTCATTATCACAGAAAATCTCCATGGGCTCCTTTATGGCTGGCACAACTCCAAGGTCTCCAATGAAGTTTTTCAACCATATTGCCTCCTTTGACGCTTCTCTTGCTGCAATGTACTCTGATTCGCACGTTGAATCAGCTACGGTTTCCTGCTTGGAACTTTTCCAAGTCACTGCTCCTCCATTGAGGGTAAAGACCCAGCCCGACTGTGAACGGTAGTTGTCCCTATCGGTCTAAAAACTGGCGTCACTATACCCTCGCACCTTTAAGTCATCACTCCCACCGAGGACTAGAAACCATTCCTTGGTTCTCCGAAGGTACTTAAGAATATTCTTGACTGCGATCCAATGCGCTCTGCCAGGGTTCCCTTGATATCTGCTAACCATGCTCAAAGCGAAGGCCACATCAGGGCGAGTACAAGTCATAGCATACATGATTGAGCCAACTGCAGAAGCGTAAGGTACTCGGCTCATCTCTGCTATCTCGACTTCAGTACTCGGACACTGAGTCTTACTCAACTTGGCATTACTCTGGATTGGTAACTCCCCTTTCTTCGAATTCTCCATACTAAAACGTTTTAGTACCTTGTCCAAGTAACTATTCTGACTAAGTCCTATTAGTCTCTTACTTCTGTCTCTCACTATCCTTATTCCCAGAATATAGGAAGCCTCTCCGAGGTCCTTCATAGCGAAGCACTTCCCGAGCCAGGACTTAACTTCCTGCAGTGTCGGGATGTCGTTTCCTATGAGTAGTATGTCGTCGACATACAATACGAGAAAGCTTACTACACTCCCACTGGCTTTGACATATACACACGATTCATCTTCGCTTTGCAGAAAACCAAACTCTTTGACCTTCTCGTCAAAACAAAGATTCCATCTGCGAGACGCTTGCTTAAGTCCATAAATGGACTTCTCAAGCTTACACACTCTGTTGGGATGCTTCGCATTGACAAAACCCTCTGGCTGAGCTATGTAAACATCCTCAGCCAACTTCCCATTAAGGAAGGCGGTTTTGACATCCATCTGCCATATTTCATAGTGATGAAATGCAACAATGGCCAACATTACCCTGATAGACTTTATCTTCGCAACTGGTGAGAAGGTTTCGTCGTAGTCAACTCCAGGAGTTTGAGTGTAACCCTTCGCAACCAATCACACCTTGTAAGTGTGCACATTACCATCCACGTCAGTCTTCTTCTTGAAGATCCACTTGTACCCGACCGTTTTACGACCTGGTACATTGTTAACCAAATTCCAAACTTGGTTGTCATACATGGACTGAATCTCGCTGTCCAGAGCCTCTTTCCATTTTGCAGACTCCAGGCCTGCCATGGCTTCCTTATAGCTATTAGGTTCGTCCATATTCACTAGTGTACTATCACTAATGAACATATCCCCTTCCATAGTAATATGAAAACCATAAAACAGGGGTGGAACACTAACCCTTTCGGAACGTCTAAGAGGTAAGGACTCATCAATCGGTTCAACCGGAGTTTCCTCCTCGGTTTGAGCGCCAGTGTTAGAGGTTCCTTCATAGCTCGATTCTTGAAGCTCTTCAAGATCGATTTGCCTCCCACTGTCTCCTTGGCTTATGAGTTCTCGCTCTCAGAAAACTCCTCTCCTCGCAACGAAGACAACATTGTCACTCGGTCTGTAGAAGAGATATCCAAAGGATTTCTGTGGGTAGCCGATGAAAATACATCGCTTACTACGAGGTTCGAGCTTGTCATAAGTTTCTCGTCTTACGAAAATCTCGCAACCCCAAACCTTGATATGTGCCAATGAGGGAGCCTTCCCTGTCCACATCTCGTGAGGTGTTTTGGCAACCTTCTTCGTAGGTACTAAGTTAAGGATATGAGTGGCAGTCTCTAAGGCATACCCCCAAAATGAGATAGGTAGTGAAGCACGACTCATCATGGAACGAACCATGTCTAGCAAGGTTCGATTACGCCTCTCAGCTACACCATTCAATTGTGGTGTCCTAGGTGGTGTCAATTGTGAAACTATTCCACATTCCTTGAGGTAGTCGTGGAACTCAAGACTTAGGTACTCTCCACCTCGATCAGATCGAAGCATCTTGATTTTCCTGCCCAACTGATTCTCCACTTCTTGTTTAAACTCTTTGAACTTTTCAAAGGTTTCAGACTTGTGCTTGATTAAGTAGATATACCCATATGTGCTATAATCATCTGTGAAAGTCACATAGAAGCGATTCACATCCCTCGTGGTGGATCTAAAGGGTCCACATACATCTGTATGTATGAGATCCAATAAACCCTCACCCCTTGCACAAGTGCCAGTGAAGGGTGACTTGGTCATCTTTCCAAGTAAACAAGACTCGCACACGTCATCGTCCCTAAGGTCGAATGACTCCAACATTCCATCCTTTTGGAGTTGGGATATGCGTTTCTTGTTGACATGTCCTAGACGACAATGCCACAAGCATGCTTTATCCATACTATTGGAAGAATCCACACACAACACATCATTTCCTAAATTGTCTACAACCATCACAGTTTAATATATTCCATTACAAGGCAATGCTTCAAAATATAAAACATTATTAAAATAAGCATAAATAGAACCCTTTTCATTATCAAATGAATATCTAAAACCTTGTTTATATAAACCATGAAATGAAATGATGTTTCTAGCCATATCTGGCGAATAGCAACAATTATTCAAATTTAAATCTAAACCATTACTAAGCACTAAGGAATAAACTCCAATCTTGGTCACAGGCGACGATCTTTTGTTTCCCATGATCAGATTCATCCTTCCACGCTCCACATCCCTATTTCCTTTTAGTCCCTTCAAATTAGAACATATGTGAAAACCACATCCTGTATCAAGAACCCAAGAAGTAGCATTTGATAAACTATTAGATTTAATTGTGTAAATACCTGCGAAAGATGGCTTGATCTTTCCAACCTTGATGGCCTACATATATTCTGGGCATCTTCTCTTCCAATGCCCTATCTTGTGGCAGTGGTGGCATTCTGCCTCTCTAGAGTTTAAGTTGGGTTTAGCAGAACCAACTTTGGTTCCACTAGAGGAGGTGCCATCTTGGGACTTTCCCTTGTGGTGGCCCCTTGAAGAAGCCTTCCTCTTCTTACTCTTCCCTTGCCCTATTGCCAAGACAGGGGCAGCAGCTGGAGTAGGAGGTGATGCAACAGATTTATCCTTGAGGTTGCTCTCAGCAGTCCTCAACAAGCCATGAAGCTTGATCAAGGAGACCTCTTCCTTATTCTTGTGGTAGGTCATGCGGAACTGGCTATAGCAGGAAGGCAATGAGTGAAGGATGATGTCAATTTCCAGCTCTTCATTGAATTTCACATTCAACTTCAGCATGCGATCAACATATCTCTGCATCTTTTACAGATGGGCAGTATGGGACTCTCCATTGCCCATTTTGGTAGTGATCATCGAAGTGATGATCTCATACCTCTCTTGCCTAGCGCTCTGTAGCGTTCCAGCAGATCCTGATGCATCTCATAGGGGTACTTGTCCTCATAGGACTTTTAGGGTTCAGCAGACATAGTCGTGAGCATGATGCAATGGACTTTCGTGGCATCACGCTCGTGGGCCTCGTAGGCCACGATCTCATCGGCAGTAGCAGTTTCGATATCAATCTCCTTTAGCTTCTCATCAAGGACATATTCTTTGTCCTCGTAGCGAGTGACCATGCGAATGTTGCGGATCCAATTACTGAAATTGGTCCCATCGAAGATCACTTTCCCACACAAGTTCATGAGTGAGAATGAACCATAGGAGTTTGACCTAGAAGCGTTGTTGTTTGCGTTCGACATCTGAAAAGGAAAAAAAAGAACAAAGTTGATTAGAAATGAATTTCCCCAATTAATCAACCAAATGAGAAATTAGGGCTAGGAACCAACAACATTATTTACAAATTAGAAAAGGGATGCCGTAATCTAACAAGTAAATAATTTGAAGGCAAGTGAATGTAGATTCCCTAATTCTCCACCATGAAAAACGAAAAAGAATTTAGGTTTTAAATGTATTGAAAACTCCTAGATCTTTTGAGATACATTGAACTTTTCAATGGCATGTTTAAATCTCGATATACCCCTCTAGTTTGTGACTGGGATGCCGAGGATCACAAAGTGGGTGTGAATAACCATGCAAATGTACATGGTGCCCTTATTGTTACAGTTACCTATTCGATGTGCTGGTTAACCACACACGCTCCATCAAACTATGACAAACAATGAGTCACCCTTTGCTACCTTTGCTTAGAACCCAATTAATGTGTCGGTTAACCACACGCGCTCCTTTAACGTCTTAGCAAGGGTACAAAGTGTAATTTCATGGAATTGCATCAATTCACTTTTGCCTAAAGTAACTAAGATTGGGAATTTTATGAAAAACGTTTTAGTTACTTTATATAGATTCATTATACTTTTAATGAGGAAAGGTTTACCCGATCCTACCCGTTCGGCTAACGACCCTCCACCAATCAAGGAAGCGGTGGGTGAGAATGGACACCCATTAAACGGCCATTTTATAGGCCATAACCTTATACCCCCCTTATAGATTGGCTTCGTGAATGAGGCCTACTAACGGTAAGACTAGCATTTAAGTTATACATATATATATTAATCTTATAATACTATAAGTATAAGGTTGAATTTTAAAACTTGTAAAATTCTAAGGTTTGAAATTTAAATAGTCCAAATTAAAACTTTTAATCACAAAACTTCAAATTTCAAAACTTGAGGACAAGTTTTGAACTTTCCAAAACATAAAGGATCAAATAGCAAAAAATATAAATTAACTAATTAATTTAGTGGTTATCTAAATTTGACATAGTCAATATTACTTCCAAGACAATCTACCAATTAATTCAAATAATCAATTATTATCACATAAGGAAATTATTACTTAACTAAATGGTAATTATCTTTTGTTTTGTCAAGGATATAGTCAAATATATGATAAAATTCGGATTTTATTGACCCAAAACGATTAAGGCAAGTATCCTCAAGAAAAACACCAAGAAATCCCGAAAATCACTTTGACAGACGCTTGGACTCACCGAGTACCATAATGGACTTGCCGAGTTGCATGAACTCGCCGAGTCCACAATGGGACTCACCGAGTCTGTCATTCACATCTGTCCACAAAGATCAGAGAGGCTTAACTCGAGGCCTTAAAACCTGAAAACGTGGCAGGTGAAACTTTGAGAGGAATGGATAAAAACTTCAACGTCAGGGATGATGGTGTCTATTATTTCATGAACCGGATCTGGACACCAAAGTTTGGTGGTTACAGAGACGTGGTTATAAATGAAGCACACAAAACCCGATACTCCATTCATCATGGTTCAGACAAGATGTACCTGGACCTCAAGAAACTATACTGGTGGCCAAACATGAAGGCCGAAATTGCTACCTTTGTGGGAAAATGCCTGACTTGTGCCAAAGTTAAGGTAGTATACCAGAAACCTTCAGGTTTATTGAAACAACCTGAAATCCCTGAATGGAAGTGGGAGCAGATTACAATGGATTTCATAACCAAGGTACCCAAGACATCGGGTGGTTATGATACTATTTGGGTAATCGTCGATAGAGTAACCAAATCTGCACACTTCTTACCAATCAAAGAGACCGACAAGATGGAGAAGCTAACAAGAACTTATCTCAAGGAAATCGTTAGACTGCATGGTGTGCCAATATCTATTATTTCTGACCGAGATAATAGATTCACTTCTCGTTTCTGGCAGTCTTTACAAAAATCTTTGGGAACTAAGCTGGACATGAGTACAGCCTACCATCCACAAACTGACGGAAAAAGTGAGAGGACGATTCAAACTTTAGAACATATGTTGCGAGCTTGCGTGATAGACTTTAGTAAGGCATGGGATACTCATTTACCCCTTGTCGAATTCTCTTACAACAATAGTTATCACACTAGCATAAAGGCTGCTCCTTTCGAACCTCTCTATGGCCGCAAGTGCAGATCACCTCTGTGCTGGACTGAAGTGGATGACACGCAACTATCCAGAAGTCAAGTTTTTGACGGTGCTCTCACTGGTCTGGAAATCATTCGTGAAACCAAGGAGAAAATCGTACAAATTCGGGAGCGAATTAAAGCTTCCAGAGATAGACAGAAAAGCTATGCATACAAAAGAAGAAAACCTTTGGAGTTCCAGGTTGGTAATCACGTCATGTTGAAGGTCTCACCCTCGAAGGCAAGTGAATCGCTTTGGAAAGCGTGACAAGCTGAATCCAAGGTACATAGGACCATTCAAGATTCTTGCTAGAATCGGTCCAGTAGCTTACAAAATCCGACTACCTCAAGAACTAAGTAACATACATCCTGTTTTCCACGTCTCGAACTTGAAAAAGTGTATGTCCGACGAGACTCTTGTTATCCCACTCGACGAAATCGAGATCGACGAGAGTATCAACTTCGTGGAAGAACCAGTAGAGATCATGGACCGAGAGGTCAAGCAAACGAAGCAAAGCCGTATTCCTATAGTGAAGGTTCGCTGGAATGCCAAGCGAGGACCTGAATTCACTTGGGAGCGCGAGGATCAAATGAAACTGAAATATCCTCATATTTTTGCTTAGTTATTTGTAATTGCTTAAGTGCTTAAACTCTAATTTCGGGACGAAATTCTTTCTAACAGGGGGATAATGTGACAACCCGAAATTTCTATCTTGTACAGTCTTTCAAAGTCAATCACAGTCAGACTCATTTTTGCTATCTTTTAGCATTGTTCAGGGCCTGTTTGAGTGTTCTAAGCCTAGTACATTCAAAGTTTGGGTTTAAGGATGAGTTATCTTAAGTTCATCGTATAGCATTCGGGCCAAACGCTCCAACTAGAGGAGTGTACGGTCGTACACAGGTGCACGACCGTACACATGAGTGTACAACCGTACACATGGGTGTACGGCCGTACACCCAAGATGGTCATGAACCCAAACGTAGATATATGTTTTCCCTTCATTCTTTCTCATTTCTCACACTTTCACCTCAAGAAATCAGATTTCTCTCTCAACTATCATCAACTTTCTTCATCTAGATCTTCAATAATACCTTCAAGTATTCAACACTTTCACCAAGAACACCAAGAACACCTACTTGTTCTTGGGCCGTGAACTCCATAAGAACCTCCAAAAGTGTGAGTTTTTCTTCTATCTTCTAGTTAGGCTTGTGAATCACTTGAGTTCTAGCCTTAAATCATCGTCCAAAGCAAGAACTTCAAGGGTGTACGGCCGTATACACCTCATGTGGCCGTACACCCCTTGTTTAGTGCATATTTAGACCTTCAACTCATGTTATGTCCCAACATAAGATCATGGACACTTAGAAGGATGCTAGATAGAGCTATAAAACACCTTCTTGGCATGTTCTTCAAGGAGTGTACGACCGTACACTCCATGGCCGTACACACATGTGGCCGTATACCACTTGGCCGTACACACTCTAGTGTGGCCATAAACTGTAACGCCGTCGCCCGTGTTTCTAGGATAGGCATTAATATTGATGTAATAGTCTAGGTTAACCTTTGTAACTCATTTTGAAGTAATAAAGAGGAATTATGTTAATATTATGTGCTTATCTGCTTAATTATTATGATTAATGAATTAAGAATAAAAATAAGCGTCGAAAATAAATATTAAATAAGCCGATATCTAAGGATAAAGTTGTAAAGAATCTCGTTAGAAACATTTAGGCGAAAACCTCATCGAAATCCGTGTTATAACGAAGAAGTTATGACCTGTCGAAGTTCCGCGACAAAACCGGCACGGCGCCGAATGACGTAAAAAGTGAGTTTTTGAGAAACTAATTTTTAGCCTTGGTGATCTAAATAAAAGTCGTAGTGTTCGTTAAACCGAGAGTATGCGTAAAAAGAACGCCCAAATCTGACTTCGTATGAGGAAGTTATGATTTTTCTAAGTTTCAGCTTAGCAGTAGACAGCTAAAAACTCGAATTTTAGATCGAGTGATTTTTAGCCGACACAACCTAAACGAGAATCAAAGGTCTCGTGAATAGTAGTACAATGGTAAAAAGACAGACGAAAACGGACGTCAGATGAATAAGTTATGCATTTTTAACGGATTTTCCTGTCCCGGTCTGTTAAAAATAATAATATTAAAAATAAAGACAAAATTAGCTGACGAAGTCTAAATGAAAGTTCTAGAGCATAATTTTCCCTATGTGTGCATATAAAGAACGTCAAAAACGGAGCTTGTATGCGAAAGTTATGGATTTTATAAGATTTTGGCACAAATTCTGAGGAATCTCGCATGGATAAGCCTTATCCGGATTGGCCACGTCACCCTCGCCGGATTTCGCCGCGTGTCCGATGTCGATGAGTCATCTGCGCAGCAGCCGATGCGTGTCGCTGATCCTCGCGTCCGAAGCGCTGGTCTAACCTCAGTCCGACGTGTGCCCTTCGCGTGTCCGAGTCTCGCACGAGCCACCTGGCCCCCCCTCGCATCCGACGTCTGGCGTCCGATCCGGCTTCGCTGCTGCTGCCATCTGTCCTCTCCGATCCGAGCTTCAGCCCTATAAAAGGGAGGCCTGCGAGACTTTCCGGGTGAGTTTGGATTTTTGCCACTTTTTACCCATGAACTCATATTTTCACTATTTCGACTTCCCCCCGAAGCCCCGAGATCATTTCCAACACCCGAAACACGCCCCGAAGTGCCCGAAGACCCGAAAAATTTTATCTTTTCGGTTTTGAAGACCAACCCTCGCAGAGCCCGTTTTCTCAATAAAACTCCTGGTTTTATTAGAAACAATTGTTTTAGGAAACGAAGAGCTGCCCGATTATCGTTAAAACAAGTGAGTGTATAGTCACTTTCATCTTACACATAGATATGAAGTGTTTTATATAAAATACGTGCTATGTGATTATATATTGTTTATTTATTTGAGATGGATGATGAATGAATGATTTATACAGATTTTTAAATAAATTAAACTGTATATTTATTTTTATCTACAAATATGTTGCGTAAAACATGGGTAGATAGTTGATGTGTGATGAAATAAAATGATGAGAGGCCGCGATGTTATTGTGATCCGGTCCGAGCTTGGGTGTTCATTTGCTATACTCCATCCCCCACATGGTTGCCTTATTTGACATAAATTGTTGGGAGACCCCCAAAGCAGTGCTGTCGCCCCGATGAAAATCCTTAGACTAGGTCCCTTGTGATAGTTGTTTTAGGGACGTAAAGTGAGGATAACGGGAATGGGTAATCAGGTTATTGTTGTTTGATGAAATTAATAAATTAATTTATTGTGGGTTGAAAACCCTATATGCTCACCAGGCTCCCAAGCCTGACCCACTCGGTTTTCTTTGTATTACAGGTAGTGGCACGAGAGCATCAGTTGATCGACTTATCAAGATATTTTGATTTTAGGCCTTTAGTGTATATAACTGTTGTAAGGCTTATAATGTGCCGTTTATGCTTTTGGTCTGTATCGGAACATGACATCCCGAGTTTTGTTATATAATAAAAATACATTTCTTTAAGAAATGCCTTGGTAAATCTTATTTTATCATATTTCGTTTTGGGAACAAATTCCGCAACTCTTTTAATCAAAGGATTACTCTGAAATTATTTTAAAAGCATAAATTAAACAGGTCTTTTCTGGCCGTGAATTTGGGGATGTCACATAAACCCCTTATATGCAATCCTATGTACTTATAACACTTCAATCTAAGTGTTTCCTAGTTCCTAATGTGTTTTCCTTACATAATTAGTTGTATAAACACTAATTATATACATATATGTGTCATTATATGCTTAATAGGATCCGTTTGTGCTCGAGGCTTCACTTGACACTTAGCATCCTTTATCGATCTTTCACTCGAATCACTCACTACAGGTGAGTTCATACCCCGATATTTTCATAGTTTTTACTGTTTTAAGGGGGGGGGGGGAATACAAGTCTAACACAAAGAATTTGTGTTATAATCAAATGGTTTCAAATATCTTATCAAAATGGATTTCAGTTATCGTCAAATTAAATGTTTTTCAATGATTTTATCAAAATGACATCAAGTCACCAAAATGAATTTCAAAATATCAAACTTCTTTTAAATAATTTTATAAACTTATATTTCTCCCAAAAATCATACTAGTATATATATATATATATATATATATATATATATATATATATATATATATATATAAGATTTAAAAGGCTTAGGACTGATAACCCACTTTGGTTCCTTTTCCTTGTTTGGATGTGGGATTATAAGCATCAATTATTTGTCCGAGTGTCATTTAAATTTTACTTATATATTTTGTATATGTATACAAGTATAAAAGTTAGTTCATTAAGTTCAATTACCCTTTGTAGCATGTTGTGCAAGGGGTTGCATTCATGAATACTCGTTATCAAATCAGAAAGTACATATATATTATAATATGTATAATTTATGATTCACAGAACATTAATTCATGATTCAAGTATACTAAAATACATTGTTTTACAAGAACAAAGGTTTGATTCAAAATTATTCAAGGTTATACAACTTTCAGATACATGTTAAGAATACTAATTCAAGAACATACTGTCAGTCATTTATTTCGGAATGATTGGGTTTTTCATAACTATTATACATGTAACATTTATATGCTTTTGATGAGTCAAGTGATACAGGTTGTTTAATTCATTTAAACAATATAGTTAAAGTCCTGACATTATAACCAAAATCTCCAGCGGGGGATCGAAACAATGTGTGTATAGAACCATATTGGGATTGACAACCCCGCACTCGGAATGCTAGCTACAGTCAGGCATACACGCCTGTGAGTGACAAATTGTTATCAATAGCTTTCAGCGCATTCATAGCGTTGGGTCCGGCCATCTAGTCAATATGGTTATAATAACTCATAAAAGATATTAACAATACGTTAGTGTATAATTAACTAAACCTAAGTACATTTTCAAAGTACTAGTTTACAAGATACAGTTTACAGTATTACATTATAGTTTACAATAATAGTTGATGAAATCAGGCACACTCTCAGATACAAGTTTACAAAAGGTTACAAATACAGAACATTGGTTTACAAATAGAACAGTTTTATGTAACTAAAACTACTTTTCATATACAGCAGAAAATATAGGATTTTCTGGAACAGTTTACATATTCAAGAAACAGAAAACATTCTTTCAAACATAAATACTTATGCACTCACTCAACTTTATGTTGATACTCTCTTTTCAAATTACTTGTATTCTCAAGGAACCAGTAGACAGGTACTTCCTGAGCTTTTAAGAAGATGGAGCTATTTATGTCTTGTCTTCTTCTTTTGTATAACTATTTGGTTTCAGTATACAATGATGAAAAACATGTAAATACTTATACTTTTTAAATACAATGGTTGTTTGTACTCTGATTACTATAATGCATGTGTTGTGATACTACAAATGAAGTCCTCCATCCCCGCACGTTTCCGCCGTCTGGTTTGGGGGTGTGACAAGAGCACTCCAAGAGTGTCAGACTACATTGGAGAGGTGTTTAAGGGAATCAGAACCCCATGTGGCAGAGCCCAGTACTAGGAGCCGTACTCTTCGCAAGTAGTGTTTACACTACTTCTATTTTCTATTTTAATGTAAATTAGGATGTCGAAAGTATATATTACTTTTTACTATATGTAAACCCTACGATTAAGTGAATACACTACTCGTAGGCAGTAATGTTGTCTAATCTCTTTTTTGTTGACATAATGTAGACCTATATCTAGGTCAAACTTTCCCAAATTCATGTATAAAACAATATATCAATAAAATATTAAGCATTTTATTTCATTGGGAGTTATTACAATTTTCATTAACATCTTGCTTCATAAGTTAATATATGTCTTATCAAATTTCACCTGATTCATGATATTGTACTTATCATCATTTTTCTCTTAATTTATTCTAGAGAAAGATGCCTCCCAGGAAGTATAACAAAAAGAACAACAACAATCAACCAAATCCACCAAATCCACCACCACCACCCCCTCCACAATTTGATGCATCTATCTTTCAAGCAGCAGTGGCTGCTGCTATGGCTGCTGCCGTGGCACAAATCAACTCTAGGGGTAATTGTGGAGCAGGCAGTGGTACTCAAACTTCCGGTCATGGCGAAGGTCTTGGACACCCTCGTGAGTGTTCCTATAAAGACTTTACTAATGCAAAGCCCAGAACTTTTGATGGCACCGGAGGTGTTATTACTCTGACGTGCTGGTTTGAGAAAATAGAAACAGTGTTTGAAATTTGTGCATGCCCTGAAGCAAGCAAGGTTAAGTTTGCAGCATGTACATTCCTGGACAGAGCCCTTTCCTGGTGGAATGGCTATGTCAAATCCTTAACCCTTACAGTCGCCAATGCCATGGGCAGGGATGATCTAAAAAATCCTGATGTTAGCAGAATATTGTCCCCGCGGCGAAATTCAAAAGCTAGAGGAAGAACTTTGGAGTTTGAAGATGAAAGACTCTGATATAACTGCATATACTTCCAGGTTCAGTTATCTGACTATTCTGTGTCCAGGGATGGTTCCCACTGAAAGCAAGAAAGTTGAGAGATACATTTGGGTACTCTCTCCTCAGATACAAGGAAATGTAATAGCTACTAATCCCCTTACTTTTGACAGTGCCAAGCGTTTGGCACAGATACTAGTAGACCACGAAGTTCGTCAGGGCTCTATGGTACCTATCCCAGAGAAACCCAAGGAAGGAAACAATAAGAAGAAATTCTGGAACAAGCGAAAAGGGCAATCGTCTCAAGAGCCCTCGAAAAAGCAACAAACAGTGGCAGCACACACTGCTATTGTTCCTACTACCGTTCCAACACCTGTTCCTACCACTGTGTCTGTCACTCCAACAACTCCAAATAAATATGTTGGATCATTGCCAAAGTGCAATAAATGCAACTTCCATCATACAGGAGCTTGCAAAGAAATACGCTGCAAGAATTGTAATAGAAAGGGGCATACCGCCCGTTTCTGTAGGGCACCGATGCAACCTATTTCTCAAGTCCCTGCCACGGGAGTGAGTCAAACATGCTACGAATGTGGGGAAGTAGGAAATTTCAAAAGAAATTGTCCTAAGTTAAAGAATGCTAGTGGTACTGGGCGAGTCTTGGCAATTGGCTATGAAGAAGAAGTAGCAGATCCTAATGTGGTGACCGGTACGTTCCTTCTCAACGATTCTTATGCATGCATCCTTTTTGATACCAGTGCAGAGAAAAGTTTCATAAGCCATAAGTTCAAACACTTTATAAAACAAAATCCCAAAGAACTAAAAGATACATTTACCGTTGAGATGGCCAACAGGAAAACTGAGAAAACCAATGACATATACATAGGATGCACACTTACCCTAAATAACCATTCATTCCAAATTGACCTTATGCCAGTCTCAATTAAAAGTTTTGACATCATAATCGGCATGGATTGGTTATGTCTTCACCGTGCTGATATCTTGTGTTTCGAGAAAGCCGTCCGTCTTAATCTACCAAGTAACGAGTCTTTCGTTATTTCTGACGACAAATCTAGTGCGAATCTTCAAATCATTTCTTGCGTCAAAGCTCAGAAGTATCTTCGTAAAGATTACTGTGCCTTCTTAGCTCACGTTGTTGATAAGACACAAGAAGTGAAAAGCATCAAGGATATCCCTGAAGTCTGTGATTTCCCTGATGTGTTCCCTGAAGATATCTCTGGAGTTCCTCCTGAACGCCTAGTCGAATTCCGAATCGACTTGATTCCCGGAGCTACCCCTGTAGCTAAAGCCCCATATCGTCTTGCACCTTCAGAAATGCAAGAACTGTCTAGCCAGTTGAACGAACTACTCAGAAAAGGCTTCACTAGACCAAGCTTCTCACCCTGGGGAGCGTCGGTCTTGTTCGTGAAAAAGAAGGACGGATCATTTCGTATGTGCATAGATTACCGGGAATTAAACAAACTTACCATTAAAAATCGATACCGTTTGCCACGAATAGATGACCTCTTTGATCAACTCCAAGGAGCTAGTTTCTTCTCCAAGATTGACGTGAGATCAGGACACCATCAGTTACAAGTCCAGGAAGCCGACATTCCAAAGACTGCTTTCAGAACTCGCTACGGTCACTACGAATTCGTAGTGATGCCCTTTGGTCTAACGAATGCACCCGCAGTATTCATGGACCTGATGAATCGAGTGTGTTGACCTTACTTAGACAAGTTCGTTATAGTCTTCATTGACGATATACTAGTCTATTCTCAGAGTAAGGAAGAACACAGCCAACACTTGCGACAAGTTTTGGAAACCTTAAGGGCAGAGAAATTGTATGCAAAGTTCTTAAAATGTGAATTCTGGATTCGAAAGGTGGAATTCCTAGGTCATGTAGTCAGCAAGGATGGGATACATGTTGACCCCTCCAAGATCAAGGCTATCGAAAGTTGGGCGACCCCACGAACCCCAACAAAGATTTGTTAGTTTCTAGGTCTCGCTAGCTACTACAGGAGATTCATCCAAAACTTTTCAAGGATTGAGAAGCCACTCACCACCTTGACTCAAAAAGGTATTTCATTCGAATGGGAGGAGAAACAAGATACTGCTTTTTAGACATTAAAGCAATCCCTCTGCAGTGCACCGATCTTATCCCTCCCAGAAGGGACTGAAGATTTTGTAGTCTACTGCGACACATCTAATCAAGGTCTAGGTTGTGTTCTTATGCAAAGAGGAAAGGTTGTATCCTATTCCTCAAGACAACTTAAGAACCACGAAGTCAATTATACTACACACGACCTCGAACTGGGAGCAATGGTTTTTGCTCTAAAGATCTGGAGGCATTACCTATACGGTACTAAATGCACAGTTTTTACTGATCATAAAAGCCTTCAATACATCTTTGATCAGAAAGAACTCAACATGAGACAAAGGCGATGGGTAGAGAAACTTAATGATTACGAATGTGAAATTCGTTATCACCCTGGCAAGGCCAATGTGGTAGCTGATGCCCTAATTCGGAAAGAGTACTCGGGGCGCCGAGTAAATTCTCTGACTATGACTATCCATTCCCACTTATCCGCACAAATCAAGGAGGCTCAGTTGGAAGCCTTGAAACCTGAGAACATGACAAGTGAGGCCTTGAGGGGAATGGAAAAGAATTTAGGAATCAAGGGTAATGGAGTTTGTTATTTCATGAATCGAATCTGGACACCGAAGTTCAGTGGCTACAGAGATGTTGTCATGAATGAAGCCCATAAAACTCGATACTCTGTTCACCCGGGTTCAGACAAGATGTATTTGGACCTAAAGAAGCTCTATTGGTGGCCAAACATGAAAGCCGAAATAGCTACTTTTGTGGGCAAGTGTCTAACTTGCACCAAGGTCATATTAGAAAATCAAAAGCCCTCAGGTTTACTTCAACAACCAGAAATACCTGAGTGGAAGTGGGAGCGGATTACAATGGATTTCATAACCAAGCTACCTAGAACAACGGGTGGTCATGATACCATTTTGGTTATTGTCGATAGATTAAACAAATCCGCCCACTTCCTGCCAATAAAAGAAACAAATAAAATGGAGAAGTTAACAAGGACGTACATAAAAGAGACAGTAAGGTTGCATGGTGTGCCAATATCTATTATCTCTGACCGAGATAGTAGATTTACCTCACGGTTTTGGAAATCATTGCAAAAATCCTTGGGAACAAATCTTGACATGAGTACAGTGTACCATCCTCAGACAGATGGGCAAAGCGAGAGAACAATTCAAACGCTGGAAGACATGTTAAGTGACTGTGTGATAGATTTCGGTATAGTTTGGGATACCCATTTACCGCTTGTTGAATTCTCCTACAACAACAATTATCACACTAGTATTAAGTTGCACCCTTTGAAGCTCTCTATGGCCATAAGTGCAGATCCCCTCTGTGCTGGGCTGAAGTGGGCGATACACAACTAGCAAAGAACCAAATACCTGATAGTGCTCTAACCGGTCCTGAGATTATTCGTGAAACCACAGAAAAGATTATCCAAATCTGGGAACGGTTGAAAGCTTCTCGAGATAGACAGAAGAGTTATGCGGATAAATGACGAAAACCCTTGGAATTCAAAGTTGGTGACCGCGTTCTATTGAAGGTCTCACCCTTGAAAGGAATGATACGTTTGGTAAACGTGGCAAACTAAATCCAAGGTACATTGGACCATTCCAGATCATTGCTAGAATTGGTCCTGTTGCTTACAAACTCAATCTACCGCATGAACTCAGTAACATTCATCCCATTTTTCATGTCTCGAATCTCAAGAAGTGTTTGTCCGACGAGACTCTTGTTATCCCACTCGACGAAATCGAATTAAATGAGAGTCTCAACTTCGTAGAACAACCTGTAGAAATCTTAGACAAGGAAGTGAAGAGAACTAAACAAATTCGTATCCCGATAGTGAAGGTTCGTTGGATTGCAAAACGAGGACCTAAATTCACTTGGGAACGAGAAGATCAGATGAAATAGAAATATCCACATCTCTTTCCCTAGACTTTCCGTAACGCTATAGTCCTAATTTCGGGACAAAATTCTCTCTAACGGGGGGATAATGTAACAACCCGTTATTTCGACTCTATGTAATAGTATATATCAATAAAAAAGAGAAATTTTTGTATACTATATGCATTTACATAATTGACCCTCAAAAATGAAATGTTAAACAAACTTGTTTGGGATGAATATAGTGGTAGAAATCGTGTCAAGGATTCCAAAAATATAAAGAACGCCCAAATCCGAGTCATAACAAAGAAGTAATGACCTATCGAAAATCCGCGATAAAACCAGCAAAACACTGTTTAACGTAAAAAGTGAGTTTTCAATAAAATGATTTTTAGCCTTAACTATCTAAATGAAAGTTATAGTATACGTTAAACCGAGAAAATTCATAAAAAGAACATCTGAATCTGACTTCGAATAAAGAAGTTATGATTTTTCTAAGTTTCGACACAACAACACACAACCCGAAACTAGAAGTTTAGTTCAAACAATTTCTGGCCAAAACAACCTAAACGAGAATCGAAGATCTTATCAAAAGAAGTCCAACGGTAAAAAGACAGACGAAAACGGACGTCGGATGAAGAAGTTATGAATTTTTAACGAACTTTTCCTGTCCCGGCATGTTAAAAATATAACTTTAAAAATAAAATCAAAATTAGCCGACGGAGTCTAAACGAAAGTTGTAGATCATGGTCTCACCTACGCGTGGATATAAATAACGTTAAAAGCAGAGTTTGTATGCAAAAGATATGAATTTTCGAAGTTTTAAAAAAGGAAGTACGCCCAGCGTACATGAGTACGCCCAGTGTACTCGGAAGCAAGGCCTCAGATTGTGCACGTCGCCTCTTTCTTCACATGCGACACGTATCTCGCTCAATCGACGCGTCCGAAGCCAGGTGGCCACTACGCCCAACGTACGTAAAGATTACGCCCAACGTAATGAGACTAGCCTCGACGCGTGCCTCGTAGCTTCACCACGTCCGAAGGTCAGATAAGGCTTGAACTAGTACGCCCCACGTACAAGATGTACACCCAGCGTACTAAGGTTTTTGGTAGTACGCCCAACGTACACGAACATTACGCCCAGCGTAATGAGGGCCAGAACCCTCATATAAATAGGATGCGAGACCTCCGGGTTTTGTTTAGAATTTCCAAAACCTCTCTCTACTTAAACACTCTTTTAAGCTCTTCTAAACCCTCCGAAGCCTCGGGAACCTCCTTACCACTTGAAGCAAGTCCCGAAGTCCTCAATTTTAATCTGAAACTCTGCCCGAGTGAAGCCGGCTTTTCATCAAAAACTCTCAGTTACATCAAGAAAACTCTCTTCTAAGAAGCGAAACTCTGCCCGAATAACCACCTATCAAGTGAGTTCATACCCCCGTATTTTCATAGTTTTTACAGTTTTAAGGAGGGGGGGGGGGATTCAAGTGAAACAAAATAAAGTTGTGTTAATATCTTAAAAGTTTTTAAATATTTTTAGTACTTTTAAATTGTTATAATTAATAAAATTACATATTTATATATGTGTAAATTTTATAATTTGGATTCAGAAGATTCAGAATATATAATTTGACCCCATTTCCTGTTCCTTGTTTGGTTGTGGGCTTGGGGTAAAGTTATTTAAACGAATGTCTAACTAATCACAATTATATAAATATAAAATGGTTTTCAAACTGTTTGATACTACCTGAGTACAAATAGAGAATTTCATGGAATAATAGTATTACAGATTCTTACTGTAAAACAAACTGCTAAACTATAATAGGTATAGTTTAGAGAACTCATTCACTTGTTTCAAGTTTCAAAGTACATAACATGAAAACAAATAGATAACATTATCAGAAAACAAACAAAATACTTTACTAAGAAACAAACATATAAGACTATATTTTATATAGTTTATGAAATTTACTTTCAGTATAGTTATTACAAAATAACTTTTTATTGTTCTACATGTAATCATCGATATATCACTTGTCAGACACGCTTAAAGTACTTATTTAAGTATAAAACAAAAGTTCTAAAAATTATAACCAGAGTCTCCTAGTGTGAGAGCGTGACACTTGTGTATAGATCTATACGAGACTGACAATCCCGCACCTAAGCTGCTTGCAACTGCTAGGCCGGCAGGCCTGGGGTGACAACTGTCGTACCATATTTCAACACCTGAAGAACGTCGTGTTTTAGGCGATCCTAGGTCATCAAGCATGGTTATGATAACTCACAATTTGGTATTGAACAAAATGATTATTGTATGAATAAGTAATACTTCACATAGTTTTATTTAATTATAAAATTATAATATAGTATCTTACAAGTATAAATACTACTTCAACTCAAGAGAAAACATACTTTTCAAGGTTTTACGAGAACTAAACTACATTTTACAAGTTGTTATTACAAAATTCATTATACATTTTGCTTACAGTATAACATAGCAGAAAATATAGGATATTCTAGAAAAACATGATTCACTTTATCAATATACAATAAAACAGATTTCAGTTGCAAACATACTTATGAACTCACCAACTTAATTGTTGACACATTTTCAAAAACTAATTGTATTCACAGGGAAACAGTGATACAGGTACAACCACAACTTTTTGAGAAGACGGAGAGCTATAAACTCATGTCTTTTAAACTTTTACTTTTGAGTTCATATACTTTATGTTTTGAACACAATTGTAAAACTTATACCTTTGTAAATACAATGGTGGTTGTTGTACTTTGAGTACTATTGTGCATTGTTGTGATACTACATGAAGTCCTCCACCCCCGAATGTTTCCGCCGTTCTGGTTTGGGGGTGTGACAAGAGAAAGATGGTTATACATTTTCATTACTTTGAGAAAATCTTGCGGTCATTCTATTGTGATCAATCCAAACTTGTTGGCACTTCTTTGGCGGTTCGAGGTAATCGGGGGAAAACTCATTGGGAAGTGGTCAAGCGGATCTTGCGACACTTAAAGGGAATGCTTGATGTTGGTCTGGTGTATGGTGAAAATGCATAACATATGGACTTGGTTGGATTGATAGACTTGGACCATGAAAGTGATCTTGATATAAGAAGATGATTGGCGGTTGGTCTTGTTCAGAGTCTTCTTTTGAAGGTTGAGAAACCTATCATGTTCTATGACAGATTATGTATTCAAAAGTCTAGTACCAAGGTGAATCCGGAGGACATGGTGACAAGGTCGTTGCTTAAAGAGTAGTTCAAGCTTTGGTTGGACTTGGTGGATGTTCGCAGGAGGTAAGCCCCTTTAGGGATTGATGGCAGGATGAAATAGGAAGTTCTTGTTTGTGGTGGATTTCAGAGGATGCTCAAGTCAAGGTGGAGATTGTTAAATGTGACTCGAGCATTTGAATCATGTTCATGGAGCATTTGGATCATGTTCATGGAGCATTTGGAGCACGTGGAACTTAATGGAGCACTTGGGGTTCATGGACCATGTGACAAAGGAACAAATCATCTGAGAAAGGAATGGATCACCTGAAAAAGGAACGAATCAAGTGCCAAAGGAGCGGATTGTACAGAAGGGGGTTTGGAGCACCTGGAAGAGGTTTGGATCAAGTGGGAGTGATATGGAGCAACAAGGGAACATTGTTGTGCCATAGGTTGAAGGGATAGGCCAAGAAGGATACTGTTGCGCTAAGGGCATTCCGACTTGGATAAGTCTAATAACTATTTGCATGTACGCCTTCAGAACCTGATCAGCAAGCGTACCTTTCAAAATCCGCTGTCAACTCTGATCTTATCAGAAGTGTTTCATATAGATAAGGGATCATATATTCCTCCATTCTAGATATCGTATGAACTGAGACATGGATTTTAATCATACTCTCTGTTCATATGTTGTTTCCCGATTTCCGAATTATGACGACTGACAACAGAATACAATTGAACACATCAACTTAGTCCAGTCTTGGCCAAGCACTTAGGGTGTCATCACTAAATCATCGAGGGGCCCACAGATATCTCTTTTATCCCACATTCGGTAAAAGGAACGGATAAACTTTGACTCAAATGCTCGCTTGTACTTACTCATCAAATCACACACAACAATATGTTTTATAACACCAAGTTACTGGTGCGTTTACAGATTATCAATGTGCAACCGACTTGTAAATTACAACTCGCATATCTCGGTTTCAAGAATATAAGATATTATCGTCTCACTAATCACTCGTGATAAAATCCATGAAGTGATTCAAGTGAGCGTGGGTTTAATCCAATGCTCAAATCTTAATTCATAAGCACTCATGAACGTTGTAGCAAACTTTTGCTATGTCTATGTAGGGTTTCAAAGTACTCCATGGATGATGGCAATGGGCCCCCTTGATGAAGTGTAGGTTAAAAGCCCAAGACTTGTCTTTTCCCTATAAATAGTCATGTATAATTCATTATTAGGGTTAAGAGTGAGGCAAAATGTAGCCGCCACGTTGTGAGGTTTGTTATATAGTGTTAGATTCTTTAGTCTATGCTGAAAGTGTAATTTATTTCTCATTTTTGAATAAATCGAGTGATAATTCGACATATCTTCTTTATTTGTGTTTGTTCTTATTTTCCGCATCTTGTTCATCAAATCACAATTAGGGTTTTATTCCCAACAAGTGGTATCAGAGCGGGTCTTTGAAGATCTATCGATTTTTGAAGTATCGGTTCTTGATTTGATGATTTTCTGCACTAGTTATTGAAGTTTATTGGTGTTGGCGTCTTGGAATCGAGCTTTCTGTACAAGATACTGTTCATGATGATTTATGGTGTTCTTCTGCAGTTCATCTGGTATATCTTTTAATCCAATTCGTTTTTCTGTTCATTGAGTTGATCTCATCATTCTTTTGATGTCAATGGATCTATTTCACTTAATTTAGTCCATTTATTCGATTCTATATTGTTCTTGAGCCCAACAAGTCTGTTTACTGTTCATTCTTTAGCCTACAATATTCGTTCACTGATTATTGTTCCTATATCGTCTATTGAAATCTCAAATCTCGCATATCAATTTTTTTTATTTCATGACGATTGAATAATCGGTTGTTCTGCTGTACCTTACAATTCTAGATTTGTATTTGACTTTGGTCTTGCTCCTGAGTTTTGGTCTTCAAATCGGTTTTGTTTAACCTAATCAACTTTGAACCGATGAAGAACAAATATAGACAAATCGATGAGCATAAGTTTTTGGAACAATGGGGTAATGAACATTTGGCAGTCGGAAGAATGTTATTCGATTGGGACTTAATTCTATACTGGAATTGCAAAATCCATCTGAATCACGTTGCTAAGAATGAATGAATCAGAGTGGTTGTATGTTTGTTCGCCATTTGCTGGTCAACACTGGAAGTCAAAATCGATATGAATAAACTTACATGCGAACGATCTAGGATTCGGGATTGGGATTCTAGGTTCGCACTCATATCCTCTTTGAAAGTCAAAATTAAAATCGGTTTCGGACTCGACTGTTCACTGTTGGAATGTTCAGAGCTTTTAATGCTCGCAATCAGAGGTCACACTGATTCGCATTTACACTTCAAATAGTTGATTTAGGTCGAACGGATTCCCCTGCGAACATTATCGGATTCGTGATATGGAACTCGCAATCAGCTATAATACTGAACATCAGAATGCGAACATGTTCAAATGGTTCACAATCGGAATTCGGAGTTAACAATGGTTCGCAATCGGAACTGAAGTTTCTTGACTCGGAACGAACCTGGATTCAGAGTTCCAGTCAGCTCGCAATCGAAAATAAGACTGGACTCGGGTTCGTAATTGTGTGCTTGGAATGAAGGTCTGCTCGGAGTTAATTATTTTGGATTCGTAGCTCATGTTGTATGAATGGTTTTGAGTCGATATTATTGTTCGTTCATTCATCTGAAGATAAATGGGGAAGATGACTTCGAGTTACATTTTTGGTCCCTGTAACTTCAACAACTTGGCAGTTTTTCGTCCCTGTTCCGAAATTATTACAAATCAAAGCGACATTGATGCTGATTTACCTTTTCAGTCCATGACCTTCAGCAAAGTAACAATTTCAGCCCTACATTCCAAAATGTTTGCAAATTTAAGGGCTGGTGAACAGATTTGGATTTTTAATGCACATATTTTTTTCGTGAACAAAAAAAATTATGGATTCCAACAAGTCTTGGCGGTTTGGAAAGTCGTTTTTCACAATAACGTCAAACTTTTTCGACTTTTTAAGATTTTAAACTTCAATGTTTATTTCATATTTGTCGTGGGGGAGCATTGTATTTGTTTATCCATTCAAGATCATTCTCATGACCATTTGAAGGTTTTATAATCATGTTTTTGATTATAAATCGGGGGAGAATTTGATATGGCCATTCGAAATTGGATTTGTGACTTTTCAAATTTGAAGATTTTTTATGAAGCTTGTGGTAGCGATATGTAGGTAGCTTTTACAGTAGAAGTTCTTAATCGAGCTCTTCTAAGGCTTTTACAGAGAAGTAGCCTTTACAGTAGCAGTTCTTCATCGAGCTCTTCTAAGGCCTTGAGATATCTCTGAATTCTAGTATTTTCTCGATCAAGTGGCATTACGAATCTTAAATTTGGGTTGTTACATGATAATTTTTAGTGACTTATATCATTATTTTATTTGAATATCATTGTGACTTGTAGGGGGACTTCTTCAAAGACAAGAAGTGATTTGGTTTCTTTGTTTAGAAATGGGTTTAATGGCGGGTTTGGCTTTATTGAAGATCTTTGGGATTACATCAGAAAATGAAATTTAAAACATTACTTTAGTGCTTGGTTTATATATATATATATATATATATATATATATATATATATATATATATATATATATATATATATATATATATATCCTAGAACCCGTTATTGAAGACTATTGAAGAATCAAGATTCGTAGATTGCTTCAAATATTCCTCGTTGCGGGATCTTTTCTTATTTGCTAGATGCTTGTTTTGGAAATTAAAGCATTGTCATCCATTCCATACTTTGAGGGGGAGATTGTACGGTTTCAAAGTACTCCATGGATGATGGCAATGGGCCCCCTTGATGAAGTGTAGGTTAAAAGCCCAAGACTTGTCTTTTCCCTATAAATAGTCATGTATTATTCATTATTAGGGTTAAGAGTGAGGCAAAATGTAGCCACCACGTTGTGAGGTTTCTTATGTAGTGTTAGATTCTTTAGTCTATGCTGAAAGTGTAATTTATTTCTCATTTTTGAATAAATCGAGTGATCATTCGACATATCTTCTTTATTTGTGTGTGTTCTTATTTTCCGCATCTTGTTCATCAAATCACAATTAGGGTTTTATTCCCAACAGTCTAATACACTTTAGACAGTCTACAAACCAATTCACGACCGTCTAGCTTCAATACCTACTTCCAAAGTATTTATCGACTGTGGATGGTTTGAATAATCATATTATTCGGGAAGTCAAAACATGCAAAGTGAAACACAAGAATAATCGAATCCAATATGGCCTCAAACTTGTGAGTATAAATAAAACACCTTTTATTTAGTCACCATATTGATTACACATTATTCATTGTATAATGTTTCGGATAATCAACTTATTACTCGAATTATAACAACTGTTGTCCCACACTCCAAGCATGCACACAATGTTTACCTATGGTCCATACTTTGTGAAATAGATCAATTGAACACATTTCCAACGATACTCATTTCACAACTCCTAATCCTTATCATAAGTGTAAGAATACCCAATTCTTGCCACTACTAGAATATGTTATATTCTAACATTTTATGCAACGATCCTTTCGTAATGCCACAGCACAAAGTCACCAAGACTCGGCCAATGGAATTACAAAGTGCTCTATTATGAAGTCTCACATTCAAAGTACATTCCTTTGAACATCCTTCGTGCATAAAAGTTTCTAATCTAGACATAGATTCTTAACGTCCAACTCCCAATATGGAAACATTTCTATTTTGCCATATGACAACTCATTCTTAATAGAGTCTTATCTATTCATAATAACGTCAATATGTTCCATTCAATACTTTACTTCCAACTGCGCACAAACGACCAATCCTTAGCGAACCTCAGATTGTCCTTGACCGTTTTTTAATCAATTTAGTAAAATCCGGTTCTGATCCTTTTCACTCTTAATGCCCTAAGCATTTGGAAAATCAGAACGATCGGATATTATAGCATATGCAATCGATCCTATACCCAAAGCGTATGGGACGTGATTCATAATGTCTTACATAAAAACAAGATACTTTACCACGCTCCTGCTATAATATTTCTATTTGCCATATTCTCAAAATTTTGATTATGAAGAGGGATGTCGTAATCATAACCAAATTTTGAGAACACATTTATCCTTTCCATATATAAAATTTCCTTACGTTGAACCATTTCAACATAACATTCATATATATATGACTAAATTTGATTAAATGAAGTATAATATTCTCTCCTTTAATTATAGCAAAACAACCTTTCAACCCCTGCAACTTTGCAAGGTGAAACTTTTGTTTTCTATAATTAATATTGCTAACTTGCAATACTTAAAATAATCATGCTTCCACTAACATGATGATTATTTCCTTAGCAGCATAACACTTATGCTCCCACTAGCATTGACATGTATCCAAAAATCAGCTGGACTTCTAGAAATCAATACTTATTGACTTTCTTAACCAAAATTCATTATTTCCGACACGAGACACTTCGATAAACTTTTATCTAAGCTCATACACCGTTTAGAAAGCTCAAATGCATGTCTAAACAATTTCAGAACTTATAGCAATAAGTCTTAATTGTTCAAACTAATTGTCAAATCTCATAATTCGAACTATGAAGAGGGATGTCGTAATCATAATCGAATTTGAGAACGCAATTTACACAATAGCTATCTCCTTAAAATCTTCCTAGTGAAAGCGTTTCCTCACAATCATTTTCATGAATTGGAGAGAAACCTTATTACACTCAGATTTTGTATAGTGTATGCGTTCCTATCCATGTGAATTTGCCATAACCATAATCGTAAGACAAGGTTTGCGACAAATCCAAACTCATACGGACTGAACTTGTTCAATCTCAATTTCTTGCCTCATGATAGCACGAGTGCCCACCATTGCTTCCAGGTTGTTAAGAAACTCACCTATACATATCAATGTACTTTCCATTGAACAAGGTGCTTTGCTTTTATGCAGTCAAATGAGAACTCATAGAACTCACATACATAGTTAACTTAACTGGAATGGAACATAAACAAAATTATGTCAACACGATAGGTTATAAACCTCAAGTCGTGTGCTAGTGATGAACTATAGGTTTACTCTTGATTAGTTCTTGAAACTTTTCAAGATCTTTAAGACTCCCACTGTCCTCTTGACATATATGATTCTCTTGTCAATAAACATTCCTTGGCAACCAAATATTCAAGAGTTAGTGTAGTTTTTATCAAGTTTAACACTTCACACAATTGGTCCTAGTTGGTCTTTCTCTTCTTCAAGACATCACAACGTGCCAATTTCATAAGAAGACTTTTCAAACTCCACATTTGATAAGTGTTATAAACCTTCTTACGACATGTCACTCAAGTCACAATCTTGGAGTATAACTCTAAGACTTGATTTTGGAACAAAGTATGAATCATCTTTTGATTTAACCATTCCAACAATTCACGATTCCTCTCTTAGCCATGGAAATGCACTAAGGTGTCCTTAGAGGATCAATTCTGATATGGTATCATAATCACTAAGATGATCATAAAACATGATACAAATGTACTCTCCCACCTTTTCAGATTGAAGAAACTTTTATCTTTCTACCTACTTGATTCTTCTTATTCGTTATGCTATTCATTGAAACTTTTCAATGATTCAAAATTATACTTAATCTTGTAAGTGTAACCATATTTACTAAACTTTTAGGAAATCATGATGAATAATTTTATTGTTCTTTGTGGTGGACTCGGCCAACGCACAACCAAATGTACCCGATCTCCTAGTCCTTCACTTGACTCAGATTCTTATGTGAACAAGGAATTAGTCTTGATTTCCCAAATATAAAGGTTTTCATTCATCACACAATACCAGTTGCATGATTCAAAGTTTCTGTCCAATTGAAACTTGGGCGATGAGAAACTTTCCTTATTTGGCAAAATATTGACATTACCACAAATAACATAATTATGAATCAAATCCATTCACAATATTGCTAACAATAGAAACATTCAAACACCAATTTTTATAAAATCCATTGCAAGGAAACATAAATAAGAAAAAATCAAAATTTATTTTATTGCGGAAAAATCTTGTCCTTACAATGCGATTACAAATGAAAACTATGTAAATATTATTTAGCAATCTATCCTAACTCTAAAGTAGCAGCTCAAAAATCCAATCTTTGAATCATGCGATCGAAATCCATTTCTTCATGACCAGATTCAGCTCACTTCTTTCTTTTAAGCTTCCTTTTTCTTCGATCCTACAAAACATCAAAATGTAATCTTATCACATCATGTATTAAGAATCTAAACTAGGAACTTAATAGAGTTAGATAGTGGATTTTACCTGAAGTAGAGCCATACATCTTGACTCTCCCATCTCTTAGATCTATCAGGTAGTCAGGGAAGCTTCGTAACCAATGCCCCTTCTCTTGGCAGTATAAACAAATGGACTCTTTGGGAATGGCACAAGGAACTATATTAGAATTTACCTTTTCTGGACTTCCAATGTCGCCATTTTCAATGTCCATGGAAGTTTGGGACGCTGATTCTCCAGACAAATTTGCTTGACCAGTGCGCCAAATCATTGCTGATTCAGCAGCAATAAGCAAATAGGTGAGATCAATGAGGGTCACGTCATGGTCCATCATATAGTACTCTCTAACGAACTCACTATATGATTCAGGAAGCGACTTAAGAACCCAGTCAACAGCCAGTTCCTTGGAGACAAAAATACCCAACATACCCAACCTGTCAATGTGTGACTTCATCTCTAAGACGTGTGCACACACATACTTTCCATCTTCGTGTTTACTTGCCAAAAGGGCTTGAGTGAGCTCGAACTTTTTAAGCCTTCGAACTTGTGGGTCAGGGAGAACAATAGGAGGATGTGGAGGAAGTGAAGAATGATCTCTTGTTCCTCGATCAAATTGTGGAATATCATCTTCATGTGGAAAGCTTGTTCCAAGGGACTTGGGAAGACCATAGTTAGAATCAGACATCTTCAAAACGGGAGAAAATTCAAGTCAGTTGATTGAGTCCTTAATAAAACACCCAAATGAGATATTAAGGCTAGGACCCAACACAATGTTCTACAACTTGGAAGAGGGATGCCGTAATCCAGTTGCAGAACATTTGAAGGTAGGTAAATGACGATTTACCAATTTCCACCATAAAAAACGAAGAGGAAGTTTAGGTTTTAGATGAATTGAAACTCCTAGATCTTTTGAGATTCATTGAACTTTTCAATGGCATGTTTAATCTCGATTATGCCCTTCACGTTTATGACTGGGATGTCAAGGATCACAAACAAGGTGTGGATAACCATGCAAATATACTTGGTTCCCCCAATGTTACAGTCACCTAATCAATGTACCGGTTAGCCACACACGCTCTATTGATCTATGACAAGCATCGAGTCACCCTTTGCCCCCTTCTCTAGACTCAAATTAGTATGCCGGTTAACCACACACGCTCCACTAATTTCTGGGCAAGGGTACAAAGTGTAATTTCATGGAATAACATCAATTCCACATTTTTCCTAAAGCAACTAAGATTTGGGAATTTATAAAAAAATTTAGTTACTTTGTACTTTATTATACTTATAATGGAAGGTTGCGTCATATCCTACCCGTTCGGCTAACGACCCTCCACTAGTCAACAGTGCGGTGGGTAAGAGTGGATATCCAATGACGGTCATTTTATAGGCCGCTTCCTTAAACACCCCTTATAGACCAGCTTCGTGAATGAGGCCTACTAATGGTAAGACTGACTCTTTACTAATACATATATAATATTAGACATTTAATTTTATATATAGTATAAGGGTGTATTTTACACTTTTAAAATACTACGTGGTTTTATTAATTTTCTCTTTTAATTAAACTTTTTAATTAACTCAATAAAACCATAAGGGTGCAATTTGAACTATTCAAAACATCAAGGTTCTAAATTTAAGATTTCAAAATTAAAGCTATTTAATTAAATTTTAAATTACAAAACCAAGAGGTACATTTTTGAAACTTTTCAAATTACTAGGGTTTTAGAATTTAAATATTTCAAAATTAAACTTTTAATCAAAAAATTTAAATTCCAAAACTTGAGGGCAACTTTTGAAACTTTTCAAAACTTTCTAGGTCAAATTACAAAATAATTTAATTAATCAAATAATTGGTAATTATCTAAATTTGACCTAATTCAATTTTATGGCAAGATAATCCAATTAGATAATTCAAATAAATCAAGTTTATCATATAAGGCAATGATTATCTAATTAATTGACAATTATCTTTTATTTTGGTAAGGATAATCACTCCAAATCAATAAAATTCGGATTTTATCAATAGGTCAAAAACCCGACTCGTTTTTGGTAATTATCCCACAGCAAAATAGGTCAAAAACCCAAAAAATATGGCATCTGATACTCCGACTCGTCGAACCAATATTGGACTCGTCGAGTTGCCAGTGAACTCGGCGAGTCCAGCCTCCGGATCCAAAAAATTTCGATTTCCAGCTTTGAATAATCATGTAAAGCATCAAATACATCAAACAAACAACCCAGTCTCTGATACCACTGATGGGTTTTGAGCACTACATCAATCCTATGGTGTACATGCAAACCCTAAAGCTTTGGATCTAATTTGTCTAATATACATGCAATAATCATCCAAAGCTCATAAATCCTAATTCTAGCATAAAATAATCGAAATTGACAAAAGAATAGAGTTTAGATCTTACCTTGATTGTTATGTTGCAATAACAATCTGAATCCTTCTTGTAATTGACTTCTGAAAGCCTAGTGCCTCAAATGTTGCACCTCTAATGAAGTCACAAACACCATAAGCAACAAGATAAACAAGGAGAGAGGGGGAGGCACCAAAAACGTCCTAAGGTTTCTCTTAGAAGGTTAGGGATGTTTTTGGCTTGCCAAGGGTTCCTTTTATACTTAGGCTATTAGGGTTTTCAACCAGGAAACCCTAATCTGACTGCTTAGGCCCTAAGCAGCCCATGGACTCCCTCCTTAGAGGCCTTGGACGAAATCTTATGGGCTTCCCCATAAATTTCGTCCACTCCAACTCTATGGAGTCCATTAGCCCATTTATGCAACTATCAATGATTTGCATAATAGTCCCCTTTATTCGATTAATCTCTTTTAGCCACAAAAATTAATTCTTAATTAATTCTTGACTAATATTAATTGAACAATATGATTTCTCTTTTAAAATATTATTCACATAATATATTAACAAATCATAATTAATCCTCTTTCTCTATAATTCATCCTATCAGTTGCTATGGTGAAGGCAACCCAAAAGGACCATGCTCATAATCGGGTCAAGTACATACCAAAATAGTTATGGGCTTAGACACCTAATCCAACAAATCAACCAAATGACACCATAACATGATATAAAACTTATTATACATGATATTAAGATTTTTTGGTATGGATCGATAACTCTACTCCCAACACTAAATGTCGCCTCATATGAAATGGTAGAAATTCAGATTAAAAGCACATCCATAACTATGTTCTACAAAACACGATATTTCAAATTATCTATATTCCATGACTCCATGGTATTAAGTAAATTCATTGCTTTTTTCCTTCTTCTCTGTAAACAACTTCTTCCAAAAAGATATGAATTTGAATTTTATGTTCTCTCCAAATCTGCATTTTTTTATAAACTTTGCAAAAGCCTTCCATCCTTATCTAAAGATTAACATGAACATTAACATACAAAATAAATTTTAACAAGATTTTCATGAAGATTAACATCCATGAGTTGGATATTTATCGAGTATAAACTCTAAAAGCTCAATAAAAGCAACAATTGATACATAGTATCAACATTGACATTTTTACAACATATGAATAATGATCTCAACCAGATGACACCAAAACATGATATAAAATTTATTATACATAATATTAAGATTTTATGAAGGTATAGGACTTAATCATTGGTTACCATTATGTAACACCCGAAATTTGAGGAGCAACTTTGGGTATTAATCACCTTTTGGGGATTTGACACGACGTGTTGGAGGCACCAACACGGCATGTTGAGATAAGAAAATATGTGGGTCTCATTAAGAGAAACACGACGTGTTGCCTCCTGGAACACGACATGTTGGTTGCTGGAAATGAAACCCTAATCTTCCGGGTTTTTGCCCCAATTTAAAGGAATAAGGAGGCTAGGGTTTGTTCACCCTCAGCCCCCATTAGCCCTCAAGCCCTGAATGAAACCCTAATCATCTTTCCCTCTCATTTGTGAGCTAGTGTGGTGTTTTGGAGCCAAAGAAAGAAGAAGTTGGAAGAAGGAAGCAAGATCCAGCAAGCAAGTCCCTCATCTTTCAACTTGGCATCCTTCTGGACCTTTGTAAGTGTCGAAGATCCGATTTTTATCTTTGCATATTTCTAGATCTTGAGTTTTGTCCACATAGCTTCTTGTTCTTGAATGTTAGGATGGTTAGATCTAATAAATTTTGCAACTTTATGAATCTCTAGGTCAAGGTGACATTGTAGAGTGTTGGATCTGGTTTATGGTTGAGTTTTGTTGTCATGCATAGAGATTAGTTCATAATCCTCATTGTTGACCTAATATGGGTTCAAGACATGCATTGGACACGTATGTCTATAAAGCACCGACTTTTGGGATGGTTTTAGTGCTAGAATCTCTTCTGGAAAGTATTGGGCATCAACTTTATGGATTGAGTGCTTATTGGTTAAGTCCTTGCATCTTCATGACTTATAGATGGGTTTTGGACCCTTTGGAGTAGCCCCAGAGGATAAATTTGGAAACTTTATCCTTATTCTTATCATTTTGGTCCAGATCTGAGCTTTGGACCTCTGGGAATCGAAGGAATCAGCTTAATGGATTAAGCTGCTAGAACTCTGGTAAACACGACGTGTTTGCAGGTCAACACGGCGTGTTGGCTGGATTTTTCCCAACTGTTTGGATGCGGGAGGAACACGACATGTTTCAAGTCAACACGGCGTGTTGGAGTCAACATGGACTGTTGACTTTGACTTTTGACTTTGACCAAGTTGACCTAAAGGGTATTTTGGGTAGTTTGGTACTTTCGGCTTTTGATGGTTATTGGTCATGTGGATGGATAGGTATTGATTAGAACTGAGATTCAGGGTCAGGACCTTATCAACTATGGATCAGATCGAGAGGTGAGTTTTCCTCACTTTATTTTTGGGTCGAAGGCACCAACGCCGACCCATTGGTTTGATAACCTGATATTCGTTGATATGCTGGGTATGGGATAGATATGCATTCTAGTTTGATATGCTAGTCCGGTAGATCTGTCGGACTGCCTGCGACACTATTTATATGATAATCAGTATATGTTATTATCTGTTATATGTCGACATATTGGGTTGGGTTGAGGTTGTACTGCTCCGTGCGGTACCCAACAAACCCTGGAGCAATCCAGATATGAGCTGAGGGCCGACGAGGGCATGCCAGACTCATATTGAGGGCTCATTAGCATTCCAGATATGAGCTGAGGACCGGGTAGGGCAGGCCAGACTCATACTGATGGCTCAGTAGCGTTCCAGATACGAGCTGAGGAACGGTCGGTATGACACACTCATACTGAAGGCTAAACATTTATGTGTCAGTCTAATGACTGATTAGGCTAGGAGCAAGCCACACATAAGCTGTGGACCCCCAGGGCTAGCCAGACTTATGCTGTGGGCTCAGGAGCAAGCCAGATATGAACTGTGGGCCCGATAGGCAGGCTAGACTCATACTGTGGGCTCAAGGGTAATCCACTCTTTTAGCTGTGGACCCATTGCATGCTGTTATTGTATATGTGTTAAGTGTTTGTGCGGGTACTTTTGGGGAACTCACTATGCTTCATGCTTATAGTTTTGGTTTATGGTTTCAGGTACTTCAGTGGATCGTGGCAAGGTGAAGGTGTGACTGTACACATCCTTGTGTTTTGGAACTTATGATTTTATGGGAAACTCTGATAATGAAAATGTTTTGAGAACTATGTTGTAAACGATTCCGATTTTAAATAATCTTTTGGAAACAATGGTTTTCGTAATTACCTCTTTAGTAAATGGGAATTTTCAAAAGGTTAAAGATTTGTTGAGATTTTTGGGATGTTACACATTAAGTCCCAAACATTGAATGACACATAAGAAGGTCAAAAATCCACTAAGGCCAAACAGAGTGGAATCGCCAAACGAAGTCGCTAAGCTCGCTAAGGGCATGAAAACACCGCCCTCTAGCACTCGCTAGGGGGTTCGCTAAGGTATCATCGTATTGAGTCTGGCGAGAAGAGAGAGAAACGCAGAAAGCAATGTCATTGGTGGAAGAGGGTTTGGACGAATTGCTTATCTTTGACCATATTTAATTTCCAAACATAAATTCACCAACTTCTTCTTCACAATTAAATAAAAAATGTTTTTAATTAATAAAATTCAAAATATTAAATTATAATTAAAATACTATAAAATCAAACCACACTCTCAACATTTCACACACATACACAAAATATCATTATCTTCCTCACATACTCTCTCAATTCACCAAAGAAAAATGTCTTCATCTCAACCAAAAAATAAACCCCAAAGAACCAACAAAAAGAAATCTTCAAACCTTCTATCAATAAACCTTCCGCCTCTAAACACTCAATCACCAAACCTTCCATCACCACCATGTTATCAACCTTCATATGATCAACTCATTCACTCACCTGATAGCTTATAATTTGCCTCTATGGCTCCACAAATATTTCCATTCAATCCATACTCCTCTCACCCATGCATTTTTACCACAACCAATCTCAAACAATACCTTGTCCAAATTTTGATCATGATCTATTTGAGACGGTTCAAGAAACTCAATTCTTTTCACAACCTCAAGCCCAAAGTAACTTTTAATGCCAACCACGCCGCCTACTCAACGAGTCAACCGATTCTTCTGATGAAGGACTCGTTCAAGAGTCATTTGAAGAGCCCGAAGTCGAACCAACAAGAAAAAATAAAGGAAAAAAGAAGGCTCCATGCAAAGGGTGGACGGATGATGAAGAGATGGCACTAGCGCAAGCATGGCTAGATGTTTCGGAGGATCTGGCGACGTGTGAAGACCAAGATTCGACAACCTTCAAAGCTAGAGTTTGGCATAATTTTTTTCACTGAATGAAAAGGCAGTACCACAATCCTGATCAAATTTACTCGAAATGGAGGACCGCCAACAAAGCCTCAATGGAGTTTAACGCCATCTACGTGAACGCGATCCTTAACCCCTAAAGCAGTGAAAACGAGGTGGATGTGTTAGCAAAAGTTCGTAAGATTTACAAGGCCAAAGTCGGAAAACCTTTTGGCAATAAGGTGTTTTGGGGCTTTGTGAAGGGCAAATCGAAATGGTTTAATCTAAGAAGCACTGATGATTACGCGAACGCTTCCAAACGAAGAAAAACTTCTGAGACCATCTACAGTTAATCTTCCGATGCACGTATCAGAGGGATTGACCTCAACAACGACGATCCTTATGAAGTTACAACTCGTCCTATGGGATGAGACAAAGTAAAAAGAAAGCTAAAAGGAGCACAAAGTTCATCAACTGAAGTGGAGGAGATAAGGAGCGGCATCAAAGGGTTGGACGCTAAGCTTGACGTTTTTTTTGGAATTAGGAAGGTTAAAATAAAGGAATCGTTCAATAAAAGAAAGGAACCGTGATCAATCTATGAGTGTAGTGGATGCTTGGAAATGTTATTCTACTTGACCACTTTGGACTTGGCTCGGTTCCTAACAGAAACTACTCCCGTAATTGCTGAGAGACAGGATGATGCTCAATCTGTGAGTGTAGTGGATGCTTGGAAGCATTCTAAATTTTTTTGCTGCAATTGTGTGTTGAATGGGCTAGCTGATGCACTTTATAATGTTTATTTTAAAGTTGAAACTTCTAAGGAACTATGTGAGTCTTTGGAAAGAAAGTATAAGACAAAAGATGCTGGTACCAAGAAGCATGTTGTTGCTAAGTTCTTGGAATACAAAATGGTCGACTCAAAGTTTGTTCTGAGTTAAGTCCAAGATCGTCAGGTCATTATACATGATAACGATACAAAAGGAATAGACCTTAATGAGTCTTTCCAGGTTGCATCAATGGTTGAAAAGCTTCCTCCCGGTTGAATAGACTTCAAGAAATACCTTAAGCATAAGCGAAAGGAGATGTCTGTGGAGGAACTGGTGGTATGTCTTGACATTTAAGAAGACAATCAAATGGATTTTAAGAAAGGTAGCGATGTTGAATCTTCCAAGGTTCATGTGGTGGAAGCTGGTCAAACTTCCAAGAACAAAGGCAAGGGAGCTCACAAAGGGAAAGGAAAGCGTAAAACATAGGCCCCAAGGAAGGAAATTTTAAGAAGAAGTTCAAGTGCTACAATTGTGGCCAATGCCAATCAAGTCATAAGGCTTTGGAGTTCCCACAACCCAAACAGGAAAAACATCAAGCAAACATGGTGAATGATGACATGGAGTTGGTGGCCATGATAACTGATCTCACGACTATGGTGTCGGAGGTGAATCTCATGAATACTAATTCAAGAGAATGGTGAATTGACACGGGGGATACTCGTCATGTGTGTCATGAAAAGAGAAATTTCAACACCTACAAGGAAGTTGAAGATGGTGAAAAGTTGTACATGGGAAATACGGCTACCGCGGATATCAAAGGTGTTGGGGATGTTGTTCTCAAAATGACATCGGGGAAAGATGTGAAAGTTAGGGATGTTATGTATGTTCTAGAAATTCGTAAAAATCTTGTGTCAAGTGTTTTGTTGAATAACTTTGGCTTTAAGCTTGTGTTTGAGTCAGACAAGTTTGTTTTTTCCATGAATGGTATGTTTGTGGGGAAATGATATGCCTTGAATGGCATGTTCAAAATGAATGTAATGGTGACAAATGAAATGAATAAAACAAGTTCCAGTTCTGCTTATATGCTTGAGTGGTCAAATGTTTGGCTTGGTCGTTTAGGACATGTTAATTACAAATCTATTGAACATTTAGTTAAACTAGACTACATTCCAAATTTGATATCGACTCAAATCACAAATGTCTCACATGTATTGAAGCCAAACAAACTAGATTATCTTTCCAAAAAATCAAAAGAAACACCGAACCTCTTGATTTAATTCACACTAATGTGTGTGATTTAAAATCAATTCCTACTCAAGGTGGGAACAAATACTTCATTATGTTCATCGATGATAACACACAATATTGTTACATATGTTTAATTAAGAGTAAATATGAAGCAATGGACAAGTTTGTCTTATACAAAAATGAAGTTGAGAATCAACTCAACAAGAAAATACAAAGTAGTTAGAAGTGATAGGGGTGAAGATTATGTTTCTTTATATGTCGAATTTTGTGCGTAAAATGGAATTCGTCATGAATTCACATCACCCTATTCACCTCAATCTAATGACATTGTTGAAAGAAAGAACTGTACCTTGAAAGAGATGATTAATGCCATGCTAATTAGTTTGGGTGTAAACCAGTCAGTGTGGGGGCAAGCTATTTTGTCGGCTAACCATCTTTTAAATAAGATACCTCACAAAGAAAAGGTTGAAACATTGTATGAACTTTGGATGGGAATAAAGACAACATATAAGTACTTACGAGCGTGGGGGTGCCTAGCCAATGTTGTTGTAACACCGCCTAAGGTACAAAAGTTAGGTCCTAAAACAGTGGATTATGTATTCATTGGATATGCAGAAAATAGTATTACTTATCGGTTTCTTGTGCATGATTCTAAGAATCCTGAGATACACAAGAATACAATAATGGAATCGATGAATTCTTCGTTCTTTGAAGACGTATGTTCTTGTTTAAACAAGGAGGTTGAAATATCATCTTTACCAAGTAGCGAAGCTGTTCGAGAGGACGAACAAGCTCAATCCGAGGAAGAAGAGATAGAACTCAGAAGAAGTAAGAGGGCTAGAGTTGAAAAAGCATTTGGTGACGATTTTTACACCTATATTGTGGAAAGTGAACCTAAAACCTACCAAGAGGCGGTTACTTCTTCTAAGGGGTCTCAACGCCATAAAAAATGAGGTAGAATCTACCTTACAAAACCATACGTGCTAGCTAGTGGATCTACCTCCAGGTAGCAAGCCACTTCGTTACTGTTGGATCTTTAAGAGGAAGATGAAAGTCGATGGTAGTATTGATATATACAAGGCAAGGTTGGTAATAAAAGGGTATAGATAAAAGGAAGGTCTAGATTACTTTGAAACGTATTCGTCAGTAACGTGAATAACATCCATTAGATTAGTTCTTGCCATTACAACTATTAGAAACCTGCAAGTTCATCAAATGGATGTGAAAACTGCATTTATAAATGGGGATTTAGAAGAATAAATTTATATAGAGCAACCGAAGGGATTTATTTCCTCGGGACAGGAGAACAAGGTTTGTAAACTTGTTAAGTCTCTATATGGATTAAAACAAGCTCCAAGTCAATGGCATCAAAAGTTTGATCAAGCTATGATGGAAAGTGGTTTTAGAATCAATGAGTGTGATAAGTGTGTCTATGTGAAAAACATTACTTAAGGTTATGTAATATTGTTCTTATATGTTGATGATAAGCTTATCATTGGTAGTGATGACAAGATGATAATGTCCATGAAGGATATGTTGAAAACTAAATTCGACATTAAAGAAATGGGATCAACGAATGTTATTCTTGGAGTCAAGATCACAAGAACCCTTAATGGTTTGATTTTAAGTCAAACATATGTGGAAAATATTCTTGATAAAATTTATAAGGGAGATACTAGCATAGCAAGAACTCCAATTGACACTAGTCATCATCTACATACAAATAGAGATGACAGTGTTAATCAAGTGGAATATGCAAGAATCATTGGTAGTCTGATGTATCTAATAAGTTGTACCAGACCTGACTTAGAATATGCTGTGAGCAGACTAAGTAGATATACTAGTAAACCCAGTTCTAAACACTGGAAGAGTATTACTAGGTTGTTAAGGTATGTGAGATACACACGTGAATATGGACTGCATTATGGGAGACATCCAGCTGTTATCGAAGGATACACTGACGCAAATGGGATATCTGACATAAAACATTCCAGATCTACAAGTGAATATGTGTTTAAGTCAAACATATGTGGACAATATTATTGATAAAATTTCTAAGGGAGATACTAGCATAGCTAGAACTCCGATTGACACTAGTCATCATCTACATACAAATAGAGATGACAGTGTTAATCAAGTGGAATATGCAAGAATCATTGGTAGTCTGATGTATCTAATAAGTTGTACCAGACCTGACTCAGCATATGCTGTGAGCAGACTAAGTAGATATACTAGTAAACCCAGTTCTAAACACTGGAAGAATATTACTAGGCTGTTAAGGTATGTGAGATACACACGTGAATATGGACTGCATTATGGGAGACATCCAGCTGTTATCGAAGGATACACTGACGCAAATGGGACATCTGACATAAAACATTCCAGATCTACAAGTGGATATGTGTTTACACTTGGAGGTGCTGTTATAGCTTGGAATTCATCTAAGCAAACAATTATATCTAGATCAACGATGGAATCAAAATTTATAGCCTTAGATGTTTGTGTCGAAGAGGCGTGTTGAGTCTAGGGTGTTGCGTCTTTGGGCTCGTGTTATAGTCCATCATGTATTCACGGTTTGGGCCTGTCCACCCGTGTTTTGTCTTTAGGGTTAGTATATATAGTGCATGCATGATTAGTTATTATTACGCTTCTCATTGATTGTTTTGCCATTATTTCACTGTAACCCTAGCACACCTCTACTGTAACATCCCAAAATTCAAGACCAAAAATTTCGTTTTGATTAATTAAAAACCGCTTAATAAATCTTGCTCAATCATTTAATAACATTCTTAACAAACAATTATCAGAGTTTTAAATCCCAAAGATCATCTAGTGCGGAAAACATGGTGTGATGTGCTACGATCGCCCCGAGCTCCTTCCTTGGAAAAACATTAGTACCTGAAACAAATAGCTGAAAATCGTAAGCACGAAGCTTAGTGAGTTCCCCAGATACCACATACCATACATATCAACTGATCCATACATGACATATGTAACCATGAGCGATACATAACAAACATATCCATAATCAAGTAAGGTGCTATGTGCCAAACATAGTCTTGCTGTATTGCCACGGGCCGCACGTGGTCTTTCTTGTCAAGCCTGGGGGCCACTCCCTGGGTCTTACAGACAAGTGCCAAGGGCCACCCCCTGGTCTTCCATGCAAGCATCACAAAGACAACTATACATACTACTCTACTAGGCTACTCAGCATACAGTGTGCCAGGAGCCACTTCCTAGTCTTTCATACATGTTGCCTAGGGCTAACCCCTGGGTCTTCCTACCATACATAATAACATACGGTGTGCCAAGGCCTCCTCCTGGTCTTTCATGCATAATGCCTAGGGCTAACCCCCGGGTCTTCCTACCATACATAAACTAAATGGGCCGACATTGTGGCCGTAGACCCATACAAACAGTGAGGAGACTCACCTCGCACTGCTGAAAACTCGCTGAACACTTCTGACTGCTAACTGGAAACTTCTGAACCGCTGACCCTTCGACTTCCCGAACTATCAATACCCAACATAACATTTAGACCACAATAAACCAAAAGTCAACCCTGGTCAAACTTGGTCAAAGTCAACATCCAGTTGACCTGACTCGCCGAGTTGGTCTACCCACTCGTCGAGTCCATACTCTTCCAATCCCCAAACAACCCCGACTCTACTCGTCGAGCCTTGCAAGAACTCGACGGGTTCTCCTTCAACCATGCCATTGGGACCATCTTCGACCGACTCGTCGAGTTCACCATTGAACTCGTCGAGTTCATCGTCAACATATGAATGTCTCTAGTCTGTGACTCGCCGAGTCCATCTTCATAACTAAGAAGATTGCCTTAGACTCGCCGAGTTCTTCCTTGAACTCGTCGAGTAAGATGAACTTCATAACGATTATGGACCCAGACTGGTTGAATCCTTTACCAACTCCACTCACTAATCCGAATCATAAACAGAAGGGTTTGGGTTTGTGACCCGACTCGCCGAGTCCACCTTGTGACATTTCTATTCTGTCGATTACAGTCCATTCCAAAACCTTCAACCCATAGATCTGGAATTCTAATGCCAGCATTACACGTAAAGTTGCTAACTTTACGTGCATGCAAGGTGCTATGGAGCTAGAACTCTTAATCCAAGCTAAGACGAAGGTCTAGGACATGAAATGGAGCCATAGTTGGATAAAGCTACCCAATCAGAGCTCCTCAAGCTCAGAAATGTCCAGATCTGAAGTCCTTTTCGTCCTCAAAGGCTCAATACTCAGATTGGCCTTGGAAATGGCCCAAAAGTGACAAAATCTAACTAGGAAAGGGGATCTAAAAGACTAACAGTGAAGGTATAAGCTTGATACCTTGAGATGGCCAGAAATGTCACCCAAGCTATGGATCTAAAGCCCCTTCTTGATTCACCAATGGTCTTCTCCTTCCTCCTAGCTTCAATTCACTCAAAGGCTCACTGATGGCTCACAATCTCATAAGGAGGTACTAGGGTTTCGTTCTAGACAGTGGAGGCTGTAAATGAAACCCTAAGGAAGAGAATAAGATGCTTAAATAGGGTACCAAGTCCCGGAATTAGGGTTTCCTAACCCAGACCTGACTCGCCGAGTCCACTCTCCGACTCGTCGAGTCGGTCACTTAATCTTGCACCCGGATCCCGCTCTGACTCGTCGAGTTCTTCCTAGGACTCAAAGAGTTGACCCCCTTTTGACTTAGGGTTTTCCTTCCTTTCTAGGTCTTCGGAAATCAGGGTGATACATCTACAGTCGAAGTTCTTCATCGAGCTCTTCTGAGGTGGAGCATAATTTTATCATTCAACATTCGTTTGATTCATTCTCGTGTTCTTTTATTACTTTATATTTGTTTATCTGTTAAGAATCTGTCGATCTAATAGCGCAATATTCTCATCAATTGGTATCAGAGCAGGAGACTGTGTAATACATACACATCTCTTCTGTTTGAAGAATCCTTTAGGGTTTCCGCTTTTATCGAATCTACAGCAAGCCACTGTTTCTTTATCGACGGTGTTTCTTGTGTTTGATAAAACCCTAAGTCAAACTTTACAAGTCTGATTCTAGCAGATAAAACAAGAAGGTCATCATGTCTCATGACGATTCTCAAACCAATTCGATCAACATCTCCAACAGCATTGGATCCACTACTAGGATTCCCATTCTCTACACTCAAGACTATGAAGTATGGACGCACCACTTCGAGGACTACGTGGTTGGATCAGAAGACAATGGCTATCTGATCTGGGAGGCGATTACCTTGGGTCCATTTGTTCACTCTGGAACGAATAGAAAAATTAAGACTCAAAAGGAGTATAACCAACTCTTGATAGATGTGGAAAAGATTCCTCAAGACGAGAAAGACAAGCTGTTGTGTAATGTCAAAGCCATGAGAATGATTAGATTTGCTTTGCAATCTGACAAATTTCGTCAAGTAAGCTCATGCACTACAGCAAAAGAAATATGGGATAGGCTGAAAGAGTTGTATTCCACTAATGAGGATCTAGAGCACTCAATCCAAACCCTGTTGCTCTCTGAGTTCGGTGCTTTCCAACAAAAACAGGAAGAGAAACTCATTCAGACATTCGATCGCTTCAACCATCTGCTTAGCAAAATGATCAAGCATGTTATTGAAAGGAAGGTGATAGAACAAAAAGTTACATTCATGAATGGATTAAGACCCGAATGGATGGCAGTGGTCTCGACTGTGAAAGCTCATGAGCAATTTAAATCATATTCACTGGCAAAACTGATGGGTATTCTCAAATCACATGAAAGCGTGGTGTCAAAAGAAGTGAAAGTAGTTTCGGGTGTGGGATCCTTGGCCCTTGTTTCTAAGAGCAAGAATATGACAGAAGGGGAGGAAGAATCAGATATGTCAGAATGCGATCTGACAAGTGAAGAATATGCAATGATGGTTACTAACCCAAAGAAGTTTGCTTGTAAAAAGTTCCCTGTCAACAAGAATCGAAACTGGCAGGGAAGCTACAGTTTTTAGAAGATGAAAGAGGAGACTAAGAACATTTCTCAGAAGGATGAGGAAAAGAAGGAGAGCAAGCTTATGGGAGATTTAGGATATGATTGCAACTACTGTCACGGAAAGAACCACTTTGCTAAGGATTGCATGATGAGACAGATGTCTGAGAAGAAGGATGGTGAAGATGATGAAGCTTACTACATGCGTAAGCTGGAGGAACTAAAGAAGAAGAAAGCCTCTAACAGTTCTATGAATGCTTTAATTGTGCAGGTAATCTATGATGATGATGAGTTCGGTGGCGAGGAGGTCTGGTATACCGACTCCGAAGACGATGAAGTACGAAAGCCCTCGCATGGCAAAGCCTTCGTGGCGAAGAAAGAAAGTGAGAAGTCTGTTGGACGATGCTTAATGGTGACGGCTGGAGTATCGCAAATGAGGGGCTATACGACCGAAGGTGAGCATGATGAAGCGAAGCAAAAGGAAGATAAATGTTTCGCTGCCAAACCTGTGAGTGAAAGGATCAACGATTGCGATCAGTTGATCAAGAAGGTACAATCCACTCTCGAATCACTTAAAATACTAGTAATCAACTATGAAAAAGACTTAAACGAATTAAAATTCAAGTTTTCTAATTTAAGCGGAAGTCTAATGCAAACACGTCTAGCGAATGCTAACCTAACTGATTAACTCAGCAGGGTGTCTTCCAAGAGTGAGGAAAGAAGGATGTGGATAGAGCAGAAGGAATCGGAGTTAGTTAGGGCTAGAGATGAACTTATTTATTTGCAACGTGACAATTTGAAGTTTTTAAAACAAAGGAATATTTTTTGCTTGATTGCTAAATGTTTATATACAAATATCACCCAGTTGCATCTAGATTGTGAAATAGGCAAAAAGATTCATAAAATGATTTTGCCCTTCCTTGAATTCAAGGAGGATGAAGTCGATGCTGAATGTTATGAGTCTGAATCTATTGTGTCTTCAGAGAAGGTTTCAGAAACCTACAAATACGGACTGGACAAAATTGAGGCCTTCATTGAGTCCACAGAACACAAAAGCATGCTTAGGAATCTATTGGACGAAAATGACAAATTAAAAATCAAGGCCGAGACCATACAGAAATTTGACTCATCAAATGTCAAATTAAGTTCAGAACAAAAGATTAATATGGAAACCACTTCTGAATTTGACGATGACAGTGAGATGATGGTTACTAACCCAAAGAAGTTTGCTTGTAAAAAGTTCCCTGTCAACAAGAACCGAAACTGGCAGGGAAGCTACAGTTCTTAGAAGACGAAAGAGGAGACCAAGAACATTTCTCAGAAGGACAAGGAAAAGAAGGAGAGCAAGCTTATGGGAGATTCAGGATATGATTGCAACTACTATCACGGAAAGAACCACTTTGCTAAGGATTGCATGATGAGAAAGATGTCTGAGAAGAAGGATGGTGAAGATGATGAAGCTTACTACATGCGTAAGCTGGAGGAACTAAAGAAGAAGAAAGCCTCTAACAGTTCTATGAATGCTTTAATTGTGCAGGAAAACTATGATGATGATGAGTTCGGTGGCGTGGAGGTCTGGTCTACCGACTCCGAAGACGATGAAGTACGAAAGCCCTCGCATGGAAAAGCCTTCACGGTGAAGAAAGAAAGTGAGAAGTCTGTTGGACGATGCTTAATGGTGACGGCTGGAGTATCGCAAATGAGGGGCTATACGACCGAAGGTGAGCATGATGAAGCGAATCAAAAGGAAGATAAATGTTTCGCTGCCAAACCTGTGAGTGAAAGGATCAACGATTGCGATCAGTTGATCAAGAAGGTACAATCCACTCTCGAATCACTTAAAATACCAGTAATCAACTATGAAAAAGACTTAAACGAATTAAAATTCAAGTTTTCTAATTTAAGTGGAAGTCTAATGCAAACACGTCTAGCGAATGCTAACCTAACTGATTAACTCAGCAGGGTGTCCTCCAAGAGTGAGGAAAGAAGGATGTGGATAGAGCAGAAGGAATCAGAGTTAGTTAGGGCTAGAGATGAACTTATTTATTTGCAACGTGACAATTTGAAGTTTTTAAAACAAATGAATATTTTTTGCTTGATTGCTAAATGTTTATATACAAATATCACCCAGTTGCATCTAGATTGTGAAATAGGCAAAAATATTCATAAATGATTTTGCCCTTCCTTGAATTCAAGGAGGATGAAGTCGATGCTGATTGTTATGAGTCTGAATCTATTGTGTCTTCAGAGAAGGTTTCAGAAACCTACAAATACGGACTGGACAAAGTTGAGGCCTTTATTGAGTCCATAGAACACAAAAGCATGCTTAAGAATCTATTGGACGAAAATGACAAATTAAAAATCAAGGTCGAGACCATACAGAAATTTGACTCATCAAATGTCAAATTAAGTTCAGAACATAAGATTAATATGGAAACCACTTCTGAATTTGATGATGACAGTGAGATGATGGTTACTAACCCAAAGAAGTTTGCTTGTAAAAAGATCCCTGTCAACAAGAACCGAAACTGGCAGGGAAGCTACAGTTCTTAGAAGACGAAAGAGGAGACCAAGAACATTTCTCAGAAGGACGAGGAAAAGAAGGAGAGCAAGCTTATGGGAGATTCAGGATATGATTGCAACTACTGTCATGGAAAGAACCACTTTGCTAAGGATTGCATGATGAGAAAGATGTCTGAGAAGAAGGATGGTGAAGATGATGAAGCTTACTACATGCGTAAGCTGGAGGAACTAAAGAAGAAGAAAGCCTCTAACAGTTCTATGAATGCTTTAATTGTGCAGGAAAACTATGATGATGATGAGTTCGGTGGCGTGGAGGTCTGGTCTACCGACTCCGAAGACGATGAAGTACGAAAGCCCTCGCATGGAAAAGCCTTCACGGCGAAGAAAGAAAGTGAGAAGTCTGTTGGACGATGCTTAATGGTGACGGCTGGATTATCGCAAATGAGTGGCTATACGACCGAAGGTGAGCATGATGAAGCGAATGAAAAGGAAGATAAATGTTTCGCTGCCAAACCTGTGAGTGAAAGGATCAACGATTGCGATCAGTTGATCAAGAAGGTACAATCCACTCTCGAATCACTTAAAATACCAGTAATCAACTATGAAAAAGACTTAAACGAATTAAAATTCAAGTTTTCTAATTTAAGTGGAAGTCTAATGCAAACACGTCTAGCGAATGCTAACCTAACTGATTAACTCAGCAGGGTGTCTTCCAAGAGTGAGGAAAGAAGGATGTGGATAGAGCAGAAGGAATCGGAGTTAGTTAGGGCTAGAGATGAACTTATTTATTTGCAACGTGACAATTTGAAGTTTTTAAAACAAATGAATATTTTTTGCTTGATTGCTAAATGTTTATATACAAATATCAACCAGTTGCATCTAGATTGTGAAATAGGCAAAAATATTCATAAAATGATTTTGCCCTTCCTTGAATTCAAGGAGGATGAAGTCGATGCCGAATGTTATGAGTCTGAATCTATTGTGTCTTCAGAGAAGGTTTCAGAAACCTACAAATACGGACTGGACAAAATTGAGGCCTTTATTGAGTCCACAGAACACAAAAGCATGCTTAAGAATCTATTGGACGAAAATGACAAATTAAAAATCAAGGCCGAGACCATACAGAAATTTGACTCATCAAATGTCAAATTAAGTTCAGAACATAAGATTAATATGGAAACCACTTCTGAATTTGACGATGACAGTGAGATGATGGTTACTAACCCAAAGAAGTTTGCTTGTAAAAAGTTCCCTGTCAACAAGAACCGAAACTGGCAGGGAAGCTACAGTTCTTAGAAGACGAAAGAGGAGACCAAGAACATTTCTTAGAAGGACGAGGAAAAGAAGGAGAACAAGCTTATGGGAGATTCAGGATATGATTGCAACTACTGTCACGGAAAGAACCACTTTGCTAAGGATTGCATGATGAGAAAGATGTCTGAGAAGAAGGATGGTGAAGATGATGAAGCTTACTACATGCGTAAGCTGGAGGAACTAAAGAAGAAGAAAGCCTCTAACAGTTCTATGAATGCTTTAATTGTGCAGGAAAACTATGATGATGATGAGTTCGGTGGCGTGGAGGTCTGGTCTACCGACTCCGAAGACGATGAAGTACGAAAGCCCTCGCATGGAAAGCCTTCACGGCGAAGAAAGAAAGTGAGAAGTCTGTTGGACGATGCTTAATGGTGACGGCTGGAGTATCGCAAATGAGGGGCTATACGACCGAAGGTGAGCATGATGAAGCGAATCAAAAGGAAGATAAATGTTTCGCTGCCAAACCTGTGAGTGAAAGGATCAACGATTGCGATCAGTTGATCGAGAAGGTACAATCCACTCTCGAATCACTTAAAATACCAGTAATCAACTATGAAAAAGACTTAAACGAATTAAAATTCAAGTTTTCTAATTTAAGTGGAAGACTAATGCAAACACGTCTAGCGAATGCTAACCTAACTGATTAACTCAGCAGGGTGTCTTCCAAGAGTGAGGAAAGAAGGATGTGGATAGAGCAGAAGGAATCGGAGTTAGTTAAGGCTAGAGATGAACTTATTTATTTGCAACGTGACAATTTGAAGTTTTTAAAACAAATGAATATTTTTTGCTTGATTGCTAAATGTTTATATACAAATATCACCCAGTTGCATCTAGATTGTGAAATAGGCAAAAATATTCATAAAATGATTTTTCCCTTCCTTGAATTCAAGGAGGATGAAGTCGATGCTGAATGTTATGAGTGTGAATCTATTGTGTCCTCAGAGAAGGTTTCAGAAACCTACAAATACGGACTGGACAAAATTGAGGCCTTTATTGAGTCCAAAGAACACAAAAGCATGCTTAAGAATCTATTGGACGAAAATGACAAATTAAAAATCAAGGCCGAGACCATACAAAAATTTGACTCATCAAATGTCAAATAAAGTTCAGAACATAAGATTAATATGGAAACCACTTCTCTGTAGAAGACGTGGTTGATTGTTCTGAGTTTCTTAAGAACGAACCCGAGCCCGTGAAACCACTCGCTGAGTCCACCTTGTGACATTTCTATTATGTCGATTACAGTCCATTCCAACACCTTCAACCCATAGATCTGGACTTCTAATGCCATCATTACACGTAAAGTTGCTAACTTTACGTGCATGCAAGGTGCTATGGAGCTAGAACTCTTAATCCAAGCTAAGAGGAAGGTCTAGGACATGAAATGGAGCCATAGTTGGATAAAGCTACCCAATCAGAGCTCCTCAAGCTCAGAAATGTCCAGATCTGAAGTCCTTTTCGTCCTCAAAGGCTCAATACTCAGATTGGCCTTGGAAATGGCCCAAAAGTGACAAAATCTAACTAGGAAAGGGGATCTAAAAGACTAACAGTGAAGGTATAAGCTTGATACCTTGAGATGGCCTGAAATGTCACCCAAGCTATGGATCTAAAGCCCCTTCTTGATTCACCAATGGTCTTCTCCTTCCTCCTAGCTTCAATTCACTCAGAGGCTCACTGATGGCTCACAATCTCATAAGGAGGTACTAGGGTTTCGTTCTAGACAGTGGAGGCTGTAAATGAAACCCTAAGGAAGAGAATAAGATGCTTAAATAGGGTACCAAGTCCTAGAATTAGGGTTTCCTAACCCAGACCTGACTCGCCGAGTCCACTCTCCGACTCGTCGAGTCGGTCACTTAATCTTGCACCCGGATCCCGCTCCGACTCGTCGAGTTCTTCCTTGGACTCGACGAGTTGACCCCCTTTTGACTTAGGGTTTTCCTTCCTTTCTAGGTCTTCGGAAATCAGGGTGTTACAACTCTCCCCCACTTAAACTAGACTTCGTCCTCGAAGTCCGCCACGATCAACTACCTTACCATCCGGTTACCGCTTTACCACTAGCTACGCACTCCGCCCATCCGATCCAAACCTTGAAGATGTCATCTTCAGAATAACCCGATCATTACTACTTTCGGGTACAACACTTTTACCCAACCGGTAACCTTACCGATACTCCTGTTACACTTACCCTTGATACACAAGGGGTTCACCCACTTACCCTGCACTGCCTCTGGCCTTTCCAAGGCACTTTCCACAAGCAACAGGCCTTCCCAATCTCCTTCGAGGACCAATCCTCTGCTGAAACCGCGATCCCGGCCACTCCCAGTGCCGGAATAATCCCACAACAATGATCCAATACTGAAAACTCCACTCAGCGTGAGAATTCCGACAATTCTTCGGGTAGCAGATCCCTCTCTGCTACAATTAAGGCTCAGACGAGAACAGCATCACTGAGCCAAATTATTTACTCTGAGATCATTTGATTTCGCGGTGAGCAAATCAACACCACTCGATCAGCTCACGGCTTCTTACAACAAATCCCTCACTATCATTCCTGCCTGAAGTCCTGCTGACTCCCAACTCCTACCGGATGAACCGAGAGCGCCCTGGTCCCAACTGATCTACCATTACCCGAAATACCAGTTACCGAACGCAAGAACATTCCCTCAGTCGCTCTCAGCGACTTAAGAAGATACAGCGACTACCTTAATTACTCTCCCAGCCCAGCCACTCTGGCTCCAGAGGATTTAGGATCCCCGATCCCCTACCTTACCCTAAGGTCTCTGCCAGGTCTCACCTGCTGCTAAACTAACATGGGCCTCGCCCACGGGTCTCACCCATCCAGGGCTATGCAGACCCACTCCTCCTCTAATCTCAACTAGCTAAACTTTCCTGATCTTATCATGCTAACTCGGAGATACGGGCTCCCGCCCACACTCCACGAACTAAGCTACTAATGAATGCTACGGCTTACCCGTAGTCTCACATCGCCCCTGGTCTCCAATGACCTACCGCCTTCCGAATCCCATCATGATGTGGCCCACTCACATCCGAGCGGCTGCCCCGCCCTATCTTAAACTATCTGGAAAAAAACCCTGCAAGCGAATCACGCATCTGATACATTCGTACTACCGAATAGGGACCGAAGAATGCTATGGCCACCCCGTAGTGTTAATATACTCATTCTGCCAACTAGTGAATGCTACGGGCCACCCCATAGTCTTACAACACTTCTGCGCTACCAGCCCACTAATCCTACGGGCCACCCCGCAGTCCCACCACACTTCTACGCTATCTACCGACTGATGCTACGGGCCACCCCGCAGCCTTACTATACTAATGCTACGGGCCACACCGTAGTCTAACTATACTAATGCTTGATTGCTACGGGCCACACCGCAGTCTTACAACTCCCTTACTCTATCTGCTAACTAGTGAACTCTACGGGCCACCCCATAGTCTTACAACACTCCCACATTATCTACTAACCATTTCTACGGACCACTGGTAAATGCTACGGCTATCTGGTAATCTGACAACACCTTCCACACTGACTCGACCGTTGATCATGGTCTTTCGCTCACTACTAATCCGTACATACCCATAGTTGAGCATACAAGCACAATCTTGTACCCCAAGCTGTACTCATGTCCTAACTGAAACTCCCAACTGATTCTTCTGAAACCTACTATTAGACATCCTGAGAATACGATCTCATAATTGGCGAGTTTTCCGAACTTCCAATTCACACTATCCTCAATTCATACAGTCGCCTGGGTCGTCTTTCTCCCTGACAGGAGATCAAAACTCATCCCAGTTTCAAAACCGCTTCTGCTCCCACAACATGATTGCTTCTCCCCCACTTAGCTTCGGCTAAGTCTTTACGGCACGTGAAAATCCGAGGAATTCCATAACTTCCTCCCTTACCCAAAAAGGCATGATAACTACCATCGCCTTAATATTGCTAGCGATCCGTCACTAGCCCACTCCAAATACCGTACGATTACCGAATACTAGATGAACACTTTCTGCATCTCCAATACTGATAATCCCCTGAGCTCAAACTGACGTCCTCAAGGTCCGAATAACTAATGCTCAGAGCAACCTCTTCAGAGATAGACCACTTCCCTTGATGCTTCCAAAACCTATCCCAAACACCAAGACTAGAACCACCGAATCCTGATGATGGTGGATGACCACTCCATGGACCCTGCACGCCGACCTCCACGTAACGCTCCTGAACCGTTTTCGGTTGAAGCCAAGATAATATTGTACACTTTGAACCCAAAGTGAGAGATAACCTTACACTAGCTACTAATAGTTCCTGGTATGCAATTGGCATATGACAATTCCGAAAATACAATTCGAATACGAGCAGAGAGATAACTCATACATACTATCACCTGATACCGAGGTAAGAACAATCATAATAGATATATAATCGAAAATAGCCATTTATACATACCTGGAACATTCCCTGCTGTAACCCAGATCTCCCTCATCCGTCACTGCAAGGCCCTACCCTCTCACCCATCCGTAATCCTCAAAGTTGTTGGGGCAGACGCACTCCCTGCTCCTCCTCTCATCATCGGGTAGTCGGCCTTCTTGTGGCCCACCTGATTGCAGTGAAAACATAATGGGCTTGCCCCATGTGGGCAGTCCCTGCTGACGTGACCATCACTGCCACACTTGTAGCAGCCTGAACCCCTGGAACGACAAACTCCCCCGTGTAGTTTCCCGCATGTGCTGCACTGACTTCGGCCCTGCCGACCTACTAATCGTTGATCTGAAGTCTTGGGTCTCTTCCCGGGACCCTCCAAAGTATGCATCTGATCCGACCTCCTCTTCGCAATGTGCTCCAAATCAATCTCCCTTTCCCGCGCCCTGGCAATCATAGAGTTCAGGGTCGGGCATGCCGAGAAACTGACATGCTCCCGAATATCAGCTCTCAACATGTCATGATAGCGGGTCCTCCGCATCTCCTCATCCCCTGCATACTGAGGCACCAATAATTCCCTCTCCTGGAACTTGGCGGTAATCTCCGCCACCGACTATGTCGTCTGTATCATGTCTAGGAACTCCCTGGCCAGCTGCTGAAGCTCCACAGCCGGCCCAAACTCCGCCCTAAACCTGGTCACAAAGTCGGACCAGGTCGTAGCCTTAATGGCTGAGGCTCCCAAGGAATCACCAACTGACTCCCACCAATCTCTAGCTCTGTCCCTCAAGCATCCTGCAGCAAATCGAACCTTCGACCCCTCAGGACAGAAGCTCGTCAACTGTGCAGACTCAATGTCTGCAATCCATCTTCTGGCAATAATGGGGTCCTTCACCCCGTGGAAGTCTGGCGCGCCACTCCCCCTGAAGTCCTTGAAGGACAATGTGCGCGATTATGACTGGCTGGATGCCATATCACTCCGGAACGCTCTAAGGCGATCCTCCATCAGCTCAATAATCCCTTCCTTGATCGATCCGAAAATCACTGGGGTAGACTCAAGGATACCTCTCGTGATCTTAGACGCGATGAACTCGCGTAGTCCCTCATCCACTGGCTCGGAACCTGCACCCGAACCTGATCCTGAACCGGAACCTAATCCTCCTGCTCCGTGTCGCGTAATCATCACCATTCTGAAACGAAACACATAGATGTCAGGGTCGTATGTCACCTCAGAAGGTCTCACATACTACAAATTTCCTGGTTCTATCTCGGCCCTCCTTGACTCGAGTACGGATCCTCTACTTTCAGTAGTACGGGCCCATACTACCTTCCACATCTATCCGTACTTTCCTCAAGGATTGCTTCGACTTTACCAAGTCCCCTCTACTACTGCTGCTTTCTGCTACTCTCCTCCTAGGATTACCCTAGGGAAATCTCCAATCCCAAACCCAGTCCTCAGCTGCTGAAAGACTCTTCATAATGCCAATTAACCAGTACATGAATACCATAACATGTGACGAGGCTCGGATAATCCTTCGAGTAAAAGACTCATCCCTACAACGGTTAGACTCGGACAAGATCTGCGCCATAGGGTCAAGTCCATCACTCTGAGATTATTCAACCCTGATCACATGTGACTTAACGCATTCATCTAGTAGCTAACTCCCATTACTTAAAGTCCCATAAAGCACAAAGCAAGCAACATTCAGACAAGCGGAAAATCTAACCAACCAAGCCGTTCTATCCTCTTATTAGGAATCTACACTAGCATGCAATTTTAGGGTTCATACAATCAGGCATAACCTAAACAGGCCATCCTAGTACTGGCTGATCAGTTCTAGCATTCAATTCTACATGTTCACATAAGCATACAAGGTATGTCTCTTAGATCCTTAGCCATAATCTAGCATGCAATTCATATAATCATATCATGCCATATATCAAACATGTATTGGTATTTTGGGAACCACTTACTTGAGCTCGGTCGATTGCACGCATCACACACCTTGTTCTTTTCAAAGTTCTTTTCTCTTTTCAAATACTTTTCAAGTTCCTTTTGAAAATTTTCATATCAATCCCTCAGTTTGAGTCCAGACACACCCGAGAGTGTGCCCAAATCCTTTAAACCAAGGCTCTGATACCAACTTGTAACATCCCAAAATTCAAGACCAAAAATTTCATTTTGATTAATTAAAAACCGCTTAATAAATCTTGCTCAATCATTTAATAACATTCTTAATAAACAATTATCAAAGTTTTAAATCCCAAAGATCATCTAGTGCGGAAAACATGGTGTGATGTGTTGCGATCGCCCCGAGCTCCTTCCTTGGAAAAACATTAGTACCTGAAACAAATAGCTGAAAACTGTAAGCACGGAGCTTAGTGAGTTCCCCAGATACCACATACCATACATATCAACTGAACCATACATGTCATACGTAACCATGACCAATACATAACAAACATATCCATAATCAAGTAAGGTGCTATGTGCCAAACATAGTCTTGCTGTATTGCCACGGGCCGCACGTGGTCTTTCTTGTCAAGCCTGGGGGCCACTCCCTGGGTCTTACAGACAAGTGCCAAGGGCCACCCCGTGGTCTTCCATGCAAGCATCACAAAGACAACTATACATACTACTCTACTAGGCTACTCAGCATACAGTGTGCCAGGAGCCACTTCCTGGTCTTTCATACATGTTGCCTAGGGCTAACCCCCCGGGTCTTCCTACCATACATAATAACATACTGTGTGACAGGGCCTCCTACTGGTCTTTCATGTATAATGCCTAGGGCTAACCCCCGGGTCTTCCTACCATACATAAACTAAACGGGCCGGCATTGTGGCCGTAGACCCATACAAACAGTGAGGAGACTCACCTCGCACTGCTGAAAACTCGCTGAACACTTCTGACTGCTAACTGGCAACTTCTGAACCGCTGAGCCTTCGGCTTCCCGAACTACCAATACCCAACATAACATTTAGGCCACAATAAACCAAAAGTCAACCCTGGTCAAACTTGGTCAAAGTCAACATCCAGTTGACCTGACTCGCCGAGTTGGTCTACCCACTCGTCGAGTCCATACTCTTCCAATCCCAAAACAACCCCGACTCTACTCGTCGAGCCTTGCAAGAACTCGACGGGTTCTCCTTCAACCATGCCATTGGGACCATCTTCGACCGACTCGTTGAGTTCACCATTGAACTCGTCGAGTTCATCGTCGACATATGAATGTCTCTAGTCTGTGACTCGACGAGTTGTATGAACAACTCGTCGATTCCATCTTCATAACTAAGAAGATTGCCTTAGATTCGCCGAGTTCTTCCTTGAACTCGTCGAGTACGATGAACTTCATAACCATTATGGACCCAGACTGCTTGAATCCTTTACCAACTCCACTCACTGATCCGAATCATAAACAGAAGGTTTTAGGTTTGCGACCCGACTCGCCGAGTCCATGAACTGACTCGCCGAGTCCAACTTGTGACATTTCTATTCTGTCGATTACAGTCCATTCCAACACCTTCAACCCATAGATCTGGACTTCTAATGCCAGCATTACACGTAAAGTTGCTAACTTTACGTGCATGCAAGGTGCTATGGAGTTAAACCTCTTAATCCAAGCTAAGATGAAGCTCTCCTCAAGCTCAGAAATGTCCAGATCTGAAGTCCTTTTCGTCCTCAAAGGATCAATACTCAGATTGGCCTTGGAAATGGCCCAAAAGTGACAATATCTAACTAGGAAAGGGGATCTAAAAGACTAACAGTCAAGGTATAAGCTTGATACCTTGAGATGGACTGAAATGTCACCCAAGCTCTGATCTAAAGCCCCTTCTTGATTCACCAATGGTCTTCTCCTTCCTCCTAGCTTCAATTCATTCAAAGGCTCACTGATGGGTCACAATCTCATAAGGAGGTACTAGGGTTTCGTTCTAGACAGTGGAGACTGTAAATGAAACCCTAAGGAAGAGAATAAGATGCTTAAATAGGGTACCAAGTCCCAGAATTAGGGTTTCCTAACCCAGACCTGACTCGCCGAGTCCACTCTCCTACTCGTCGAGTCGGTCACTTAATCTTGCACCCGGATCCCGCTCCGACTCGTCGAGTTCTTCCTAGGACTCGACGAGTTGACCCCCTTTTGACTTAGGGTTTTCCTTCCTTTCTAGGTCTTCGGAAATCAGGGTGTTACTTCTATAGTCGAAGTTCTTCATCGAGCTCTTCTGAGGTGGAGCATAATTTAATCATTCAACATTCGTTTGATTCATTCTCGTGTTCTTTTATTACTTTATATTTGTTTATCTGTTAAGAATTTGTCGATCTAATAGCGCAATATTCTCATCAATTGGTGTCAGAGCAGGAGACTGTGTAATACATACACATCTCTTCTGTTTGAAGAATCCTTTAGGGTTTCCGCTTTTATCGAATCTACAGGAAGCCATTGTTTCTTTATCGACGGTGTTTCTTCTGTTTGATAAAACCCTAAGTCAAACTTTACAAGTCTGATTCTAGCAGATAAAAGAAGAAGGTCATCTTGTCTCATGACGATTCTCAAACCAATTCGATCAACATCTCCAACAGCATTGGATCCACTACTAGGATTCCCATTCTCTACAGTCAAGACTATGAAGTATGGACGCACCACTTCGAGGACTACGTGCTTGGATCAGAAGACAATGGCTATCTGATCTGGGAGGCGATTACCTTGGGTCCATTTGTTCACTCTGGAACGAATAGAAAAATTAAGACTCAAAAGGAGTATAACCAACTCTTGATAGATTTGGATAAGATTCCTCAAGACGAGAAAGACAAGCTGTTGTGTAATGTCAAAGCCATGAGAATGAGTAGATTCGCTTTGCAATCTGACAAATTGCGTCTAGTAAGCTCATGCACTACAGCAAAAGAAATATGGGATAGGCTGAAAGAGTTGTATTCCACTGATGAGGATCTAGAGCACTCAATCCAAACCCTGTTGCTCTCTGAGTTCAGTTCTTTCCAACAAAAACCAGAAGAGAAACTCATTTAGACATTTGATCGCTTCAACCATCTGCTTAGCAAAATGATCAAGCATGGTATTGAAAGGAAGGTGATAGAACAAAAAGTTACATTCATGAATGGCTTAAGACCCGAATGGATGGCAGTGATCTCGACTGTGAAAGCTCATGAGTAATTTAAATCATATTCACTGGCGAAGCTGATGGGTATTCTCAAATCACATGAAAGCGTGGTGTCAAAAGAAGCGAAAGTAGTTTCGGGTGTGGGATCCTTGGCCCTTGTTTCTAAGAGCAAGAATATGACAGAAGAGGAGGAAGAATCAAATATGTCAGAATGCGATCTGACAAGTGAAGAATATGCAATGATGGTTACTAACCTAAAGAAGTTTGATTGTAAAAAGTTCCCTGTCAACAAGAACCGAAACTGGCAGGGAAGCTACAGTTCTTAGAAGACGAAAGAGGAGACCAAGAACATTTCTCAGAAGGACGAGAAAAAGAAGGAGAGCAAGCTTATGGGAGATTCAGGATATAAATGCAACTACTGTCATGGAAAGAACCACTTTGATAAGGATTGCATGATGAGAGAGATGTCTGAGAAGAAGGATGGTGAAGATGATGAAGCTTACTACATGCGTAAGCTGGAGGAACTAAAGAACAAGAAAGCCTCTAACAGTTCTATGAATGCTTTAATTGTGCAGGAAAACTATGATGATGATGAGTTCGGTGGCGTGGAGGTCTGGTCTACCGACTTCGAAGACGATGAAGTACGAAAGCCCTCGCATGGAAAAGCCTTCACGGCGAAGAAAGAAAGTGAGAAGTCTGTTGGACGATGCTTAATGGTGACGGCTGGAGTATCGCAAATGAGGGGCTATACGACCGAAGGTGAGCATGATGAAGCGAAGCAAAAGGAAGATAAATGTTTCGCTGCCAAACCTGTGAGTGAAAGGATCAACGATTGCGATCAGTTGATCAAGAAGGTACAATCCACTCTCGAATCACTTAAAATACCAGTAATCAACTATGAAAAAGACTTAAACGAATTAAAATTCAAGTTTTCTAATTTAAGTGGAAGTCTAATGCAAACACGTCTAGCGAATGCTAACCTAACTGATTAACTCAGCAGGGTCTCTTCCAAGAGTGAGGAAAGAAGGATGTGGATAGAGCAGAAGGAATCGGAGTTAGTTAGGGCTAGAGATGAATTTATTTATTTGCAACGTGACAATTTGAAGTTTTTAAAACAAAGGAATATTTTTTGCTTGATTGCTAAACGTTTATATACAAATATCACCCAGTTGCATCTAGATTGTGAAATAGGCAAAAAGATTCATAAAATGATTTTGCCCTTCCTTGAATTCAAGGAGGATGAAGTCGATGCTGAATGTTATGAGTCTGAATCTATTGTGTCTTCAGAGAAGGTTTCAGAAACCTACAAATACGGACTGGACAAAATTGAGGCCTTTATTGAGTCCAAAGAACACAAAAGCATGCTTAAGAATATATTGGACGAAAATGACAAATTAAAAATCAAGGCCGAGACCATACAAAAATTTGACTCATCAAATGTCAAATTAAGTTCAGAACATAAGATTAATATGGAAACCACTTCTGAATTTGAAGATGACAGTGAGATGAGCGAAATCTCTGTAGAAGACATGGTTGATTGTTCTTAGTTTCTTAAGAACGAACCCGAGCCCGTGAAACCACTCATATCTGAAAATTTTGTTGGGTACGCTCGCTTGTCCAAGGACAAATCCAAGGTCATCAAAGAAAAGGTAGTTGTTTATCAAAAGGTGCAAACTGTGCCTAATCAAGTGTATGTCGTCACAGGGGTAACTAAGAAACAGACAGCGGAGTTGACCTCCTTGGTTGAAAAAGATAATGCTGAAGGTTGCGAAAATTACTTCTGGTCCGCCCCAATTGACAACGCTGACGAAAGAGTCGGTCTGTCGGAGCGAACCTCATGGAGAGTCAAGGGCGGATATGTGGCTGAACCAATCAACAATCCTTCAAGTTTCGATAAACCCAGCACAAGTGGTACAAAAGAAATACCAAAATAACCACTGAAAGCTTCCAGCAAATCATCAACGACAACCGAAGCTCATGAGAAGAAGATGAAACCCAAAGCCAACATTCACTTGACCCAAGAGCAACTTGCAGAACAGAAACGCCAGAGGAACAAAAGATATTTAAAGAATCTAAATGAGAGGAAACAGTTTTGGCAATCCCAAAACCCTACTTATGTTCCCTCTAAAAAGGCTTCCAATCTCAAGATGAAAGAAAAAGCCACGTCTCCTTCATACAGTCACTGCCAGTCATGCAGTCCGATGAACCGAAAGCCCAGTTTCGGTCCCAACACTAGCAGTCACAAGAACCGAAAGCCCAGTTTCGGTCCCAACTCTAGCAGTCACAATAACCGAGAGCCCAATTTCGGTCCTAATACCCATATTCCCCAACCAAAGACGAACCAAGTGAAGGATGTCAAAGGAAAGGGAAAGCTCATTTCGAATTCTGAAGTCAACATTAAGAAAACGTCAGCTAACCCTAGGGACCAAAAGACTAACAAACCAACTAAAAATAAATCATGTGAATCACCCCAACCAAAACAAGCGAACAATAAGATTAAATTTTTTACCATCCAAAGAAAAGATGACACCACCTTAATAAAAAGAACACATATGATCGATCTTTCTGTTGCAATTCCCTATTCTATAAAAGACTCACGAGGGCCCAAGAAACTTTGGGTTCCTAAATCTGCTTAATTTTTGCAGGTTATAAGTGACGAGCAGTTCGACGACAAATTGTATATTGATAGTGGCTGCTCTCGTCATATGACATGAAGAAAGGAAGAGCTAAGGGAGTTTCGGTCCCTTAAGGATGGTGGATGTGTCAAATACGGAAATAATTCATATGGCACGATCAAAGGGTATGGTATGATCACAAATGGTGAATTCTCAATACGGAAGGTAGCATACGTGGAGGGATTGCATCATAACCTCATCAGTATCTCTCAACTAGTTGTGGGAACCGGATTGAAAATTTTGTTCGATAATGAAGGCTCTCAGATAGTTGAAAAGCAAACAAAGAAAGTTCTGTTGAAATCTGAGCGCAAAGGGGAAATGTATCCTCTAAATCTCAATCCAATTAAAGGGAAGCCATCAATATGCCTGTTGTCGAAGGCTAACTCAGATGAAAGTTGGTTATGGCACCGAAGGCTCTCGCACCTCAACTTCAAAGATATTAACAAACTGGTGCTTGGTGATCACGTGCGAGGACTTCCAGTTCTCAAATTTGATAAGGAGAATTTATGTGCTGCATGCGAAATGGGAAAGCAAAGCCGAAAGAGTCACCCTACTCGCATTAATACAAAGATCATCGAACCCCTTGAGCTTCTGCACATCGACTTATGTGGCCCTTCGGCAATCGAAAGCATCGGTGGTAGTAAGTTCATACTTGTTATTGTAGATGATTTTTCACGTTTCACCTGGGTTTTCATTCTTAAACAGAAATCAGAGGAGACTCCTAAGCTAAAGATCTTCATCAAGCAAGTAGAAGTGCAACTTCAAAAGGTGGTGAGAAACATAAGAAGTGATAACGGGCTAGAGTTCAAAAACAAAGACCTTGAAGAATTTCTAACTGACAAGGGGGTGTCTCACAACTTCTCTGCTCCCTATACTCCACAACAGAATGGGATTGTTGAAAGGCGAATCCGTTCATTGTGTGAAGCCGCCTGAACCATGTTGAGTTTCGCTTCTCTACCGCTATATTTCTGGGCTGATGCTATAGCCGCTGCATGTTATATCCAGAACCGAACCTTCATCAACAAGCGATTTTCCATCACTCCATACGAAATTCTGAATAATCGCAAACCCAATGTAAAGTTTTTCTATGTGTTCGGTTCAAGATGCTTCATTTTCAACTCCAAAGAGCACCGAAACAAGTTTGATGTCAAGGCAGATGAAGGGATTTTTCTTGGTTATTCGCTTACTTCAAAGGCATATAGGGTTCTGAATAAATGCTCAAGGAAAATTGAGGAAACCTACTATGTGACTTTTGCTGATAACTACATGAAGAAAATTCGAACAAGCGAAGGTCCAACGGAGGAAATCTTTCTTGAATCAGGTCAAGTCTCTGTTCCCATATCCAATATGTTTGATGAATACATGATGCTTTTTGATGAACCAGAGAGAGCAATTCACTCAGAAGAAAAAGCAGCAGATAATAAAATCGACAACTTAAAAAAGATAATCGACGAAGCTGCTAAAGATATGGGAACCGAACCTCAAGAACCACCCGAGAAGCTGACTCCAAGCGAACCACTCGAATCAAGCAATCCTCCAACTTCAAATGACACTCCAAAAGAAAACTCTACATTCCAGGGGGAGGGTTCGTCAACACCAAAATCAACTGATTTGCCTTTCCAGGGGGAGAATCCATCACCAACAATAAACCATAGTTATCCATCCGAGGGGGAGAATTCTGAACTTGACATGGGATTCGCTTCGCCATTTGAGGGGGAGAATGAAAATACAAATGAAGAAGGTGATCTATCAGAATTGGAAGAAGAAATTAATGCTGAGCTGGATCCGGCCTATGATCCAAATTACCCTCCTCTCACGAAATGGACAAAAGATCATCCTAAAACTCAAATCATTGATGAATCATCTGAGGGAGTTCTCACACGCTCTCAATTGAAGGCGAAGCAAACTGCTTTATTCTCTCAAGTAGAATTCTGCATATTTAATTCGTTTGTCTCCAAAATTGATCCGAAGACGGTAAATGCTGCCCTTGATCACTCCGATTGGGTGCAAGCTATGCAAGACGAACTCCATGAATTTGAATGAAATCGAGTTTGGAGACTGATTCCCACTCCAAAGGATGCATCCGTTGTTGGATTAAAATGGGTCTTCAGGAATAAGATGGATAAAGAGGGTAATGTTATTCGCAACAAAGCGAGGCTGGTGGTGAAAGGATACTGTCAGGAAGAAGGGATAGACTATGAAGAGACCTTCGCTCCTGTAGCAAGATTGGAATCAATAAGAATCTTTCGGGCGTATGCTGCACACAAAAACTTTGAAGTTTTCCAAATGGATGTCAAGTGTGCTTTCTTGAATGGAGAACTCGAAGAAACGGTGTACGTTGAGCAGCCACCTGGATTTGTGAACGAGAAGTATCCGGATCATTGCTACATTCTGGATAAAGCAGTCTACGGTTTGAAACAAGCCCCGAGAGCATGGTATGAAACTCTGACACGCTTTCTTAAGTTGTCCAAATTCAAACCAGGTTCGGTTGACCCGACCTTCTTTCGCAAGAAAGAAGGCGAACACTTAATTATAGTTCAAATTTATGTCGATGACATCATCTTCGGCTCCACGAATCCTAGCTTAACAGCTGAATTCAGGAAGTTGATGGAGACTAAATTTGAGATGAGCATAATGGGTCCGATTAACTTTTTCCTTGGACTGAATATTAGACAGGGACCAGAAGGCATTTTTATTAATCAGGAGGATTACACGAAGACTCTGCTAGCGAAGTTCGGTATGATGGGAGACTCTAAAGTAAAGATTCCAATGGCATTCGGCACAAAGTTAACACCATCTCTGGAGAAACCAGCTGTTGATGTGACACTCTATCGTCAAATGATAGGGTCTCTTATGTATCTAACAACTAGTAGACCAGATATTATGTTCTCTGTCTGTTATTGTGCCAGGTTTCAAGCAAACCCAAGAGAACCTCATATGGTTGCAGTGAAAAACATCTTTCGGTATTTGAAGCGAACTTCGTCTCTCGGTCTCTGGTATCCTGCAAAATCCGGCTTCTTTGTTCAAGCCTTCTCTGACGCTGATCTTGGTGGATGTGGACTGGACCGAAAGAGCACAACTGGTGGGTGCCAATTCCTTTATGGTAAACTCGTCAGTTGGCAATCAAAGAAACAAACTTGCGTGTCTCTTTCTACAGCCGAAGCTGAGTACATCGCCGCAGCATCCTGTACTTCACAAGTCATATGGATACAAAGCCAACTTAGGGATTATGGCCTAAGCATGAAAAAGATTCCCCTCTACTGTGACTCCGAAAGCGCAATTCGAATTTGTCACAACCCAGTGCAACACTCCAAGATGAAACATATTGCACTAAGATACCATTTCATCAAGGACCATGTTGAAGATGGTAATATCGAAGTCCATTTCATTAGATCTGCTGATCAACTGACTAACATATTCACCAAGGCCTTACCTGAAGCAAGCTTTAATAAGATACTCCAAGGCTTGGGAATGACGGAAGCTGAGTCGGTACCGAAACCCCTTTCTTCTCATTAAAACTGTACAAGCGAAATAGAGCGAACGCTCGGTCTATTTTGGTTCCGTAATTTTCGGGAACCGAAATGAACCGAACGCTTGATCTATTTCGGTTCCGTAATTTTCGGGAATCGAAATGAACCGAACGCTCGGCCCATTTCGCTTCATCTTATTTTAGGATTGATTTCGGTTGTATATTCATGTATAACTTGTTTATCCTTTCACCTGATTTACATTGGTATTTACTTTATTTTCTGTTTTTATTATTTTTCAGAATTTACAAAAATCCAAAAATATTTACTTTATTTTCTGTTTTTATTATTTTTCAGAATTTACAAAAATCCAAAAATATTTTATTTTCTGTTTTTATTATTTTTCAGAAATTACAAAAATCCAAAAATATTTTATTTTCTGTTTTTATTATTTTTCAAAAAAATCCAAAACTACAAAAATATTTCTATTTGTTTTTAGTTTTTTCTCTAAATTCTTACCTAGTTTCAAGTTCACAGATGCGACACAAAATGATGTTGGGGCAGGTATAACTTTCTTATCTTTGTACTAACTAGGTGTCCCTAGAAGCATGTTGCTGCATGTAGACCGAAGCCTCCAAGACTCTGAGTGAAGCCTTAATGATTCGATAAACACCAATCGTTTCTTCCAAATCAGGCCGCTAAAATCACTCAAGTCATGAGCTACCTTACTCTTCTCATATTGAGTCATGAGTTGTCTGCTTTGTTATTTTTGTATAGCAGAGGTACTTTCGGTTCCTTAACCACCTCCACTCATTTCTCCATTATGTTTCGTTCCATAAACGTAACCCTTGAGACTCTCAGCAATTACCACTGAGGTTTATGGTTACACAACATCTGTGTTAATGATCTTAGTTTCGTTCACCACGTGCTAAGTGAAACCCATTATCCAATACCTTAAATGAATTGACGGTGAACGCTCTAATGTTCAAGCTATTACTTGTTACCTCAAGAAATCTCTTTTTATTTTTGAGTGATCTTTATGAAATTGTCTAACACCAAGACGTTTCTCCCATAGGATCCAATTTTTGTTTTATTTTTGATATTTCTAATATTCATCTAGTCACTTAATATTTTATCAAACCTACTTGTTCAACAGGCCACATCGGTCTCACAAGTACTTTATCCAACTTTCGGTCTTATTTCAAGCACTGAAGTTTGGTTGAAGTCAAACCACCCTTTCATGCCTTATTTTGAAAAGAAGCCTTTCAATGTTTCTTTACAAACATTTGATCGTATTTTCACGGGAAACCACACAGACACTTCTAAGTCTCTCTTGACTTTGAAGGAAGAGATTCGTGCCCGGGATCTACAGTTTCGTGTCTTAATTGACATCACTTATATTCCCACAAATAATTTTTCTTTATTTCTTTTTATTGGCACACTCTTGCACGAGAATCCACGTGATTTTCACAAGTCTAGTTCGGGTTACTAATGGCTATTTTCAGATTTAAGAGTTCGGTTTCATATGCTATCATGGTGCATTCTCCTAAAGACTGAACGATATGCATCTTATTTGAATCGATTGGATGGTTCATAGTTGGTCAATGAACCTGAAGAGTCTTTGAAGTTGAAGAGGCGGTAACTAGATAAGAACTCAAACCGAGTCCCAGGATAAGAATTGGTATGGGCGCGTGAATTTGAAACGGTTTTCAACATCACGCCTGATGACGGCTTCATAGGGAAACACAGCTGTCAAATCGCGCTTTTTCAGGTGCCGTTTCCGAAAATCATGGAATCATTACTCAAGATCTTTTCTCTCTCATGGTAATCGTATAAAAGGTTCAGACTTTCCTCTCTCACCTTTTTACCATTTACTACAATTCTCTCAAGAACACACCAGCGATTATACTGTTCATCTTCTTCTTCAAACAAGCAACAATGGCTGAATCTTCTTCAGTTCATGAACAAACTGCCTCATCGAATTTGCTGGTCATCAAACCGAATCAGAATCTTCTTATCGACTTGAATCCCTTCCTCTATGATTCATATATGCTACAAGTGGTTGAATGTATAAAATATTCACCACTCGTAAATGTTCTCACCAAGGTGGAATCTGTGCCAATGTCTTTGCTTTCTCAGATGTATACCTCTGCCGTCTATGACAAACGGAAAGACAAGATCTTTTTCGACATCTTCACTCACAAGACCTCCGTCTCTAAAGTTCGATTATGTTCACTGTTAGGGCTTCCTACTGGTGATTCTTTGGTGAATCCTGATTCCATCACCACCACTCAGTTATTCACAATGTTCTATGATATGGGTTATACTGATGTCCTCACCACGGTAACGAAGTTCAAGAAATCCTGCCTTCCACCACAATGGAATGGAATTTTTACTCTTCTAGTTAAGGGTTTATCAGAAAGGGTTGCAGGTTCAGACGGGGCAAGCAAAGGGTTTATGACTATTCTCTATGGTCTCTACCATGGTCTAAACCTCGACTATGGAACGCTTATTTGGGCTCAAGTGGTACAGAGTCTCAATTCATCTTCAAGTGATTCAGAGATTTCGTGTGGTCGGTTCTGGACTCTCATAACTCACAAAGCGATTGAGACCTTTCAGGTTCCAATAATGGCGGATGTTCTACGCTCATCAATTGCGACCTTTCACATAAAGAAGATTATTGTTACTGATCCAACCAAGTTCTTGTTCATTGGGTCCATTCCTGAATCAATGTACCGAAGTGTTGCTACCGTAAGCAATGTCATGATTTAATACAGAAAACTTCCTCCTACGGGACCAAGGCAATTGACTCCGGAGATGTAGAGTGCTCTGGACGCGGTTGAGAAACCAACAAAACGGGGGAAGAAACTGGATTCCAAGAAGAAAGAGACCGAAGATCCTTCATCACAAGCTGCAACGCCCAAAAAGCGTAAAGCTGACAAGGCAGCTCCTTCGGCTCCAAAGAAGAAAAAGGTTAAGAAGATGGAAAAGAAACCGAAGGCATCCTCGCCTAGTGACTCAGACTATGTTCCTTCTGATGGTGATCAAGAGAAATCAGCCGAAGGTGAAGATGTTCACCTTGAAGACTCACCGAGGGGAAACACGCCTCCACGTTCTCCAACTCCAGATGTACCACTTAATGACTCGGTTCCAACTCCTCCTCCCTCTCCATCTAATACTATTGTTCCTATTTCTATTGCACCACTTCCACCACCTGTTTCTTCTGTACCCACTTCAACTATACTTCTACCACCACCCATCATTACTCAAGCAACTTCAACAACAACAACCACAACCGAACCTCAGGTTTGTGTCAACGTATCTGATACGGGGGCACTTACCTCAGGGACCGAAACCACTGTTACAAACCTACCTCCATCTCCAACACCCTCTACTGAATCTGGCCCTACTCTCGGTGGAGCTGATATGGAATTTGAGTCATTTTACTATAGTCCGTATCGAGTTCAATGTGACGAAGATGATGATGATGTTCCTCTTACCAAGCGTCACTTGAAGGATCTCAATGATAAGTTTGATCAGCTACAACGATCTTCTGCTACTTCCTCCACTTCAGCATACTCTGATGTTGCTATGAAGGCTTTAGTTGAGACTTTGATTAAACAGCATGATCAATCTATTGACAAAGCTACTCAAGTTGTTGATTCTGCCACTCTCTCTTACAACAACGCTATTGGTGAGGCAAAAACCCTCATTTCTGATTCAAAGTTGTTCATGGAATATCTTCGAAGCACTGCAGAGGTCAATACCAGTAAAGCAAATGAAGCCATTGCCTCTCTGTTAAAATCTCTTAAGGCTGAAAGAGAAAAATTTGAAGCAGTTCTCCAAGGTCTTCAAGCTGATAGTGTTACTCTTCTTTCTTCTGTTGATTCACATCTTGCCAAATTTCAAGCAGACCTTGCCCTGGATAACCAAGTGAGGGAAGATCTTGCTTTCTCCCAAACTCAGATTGCCACTCTCTCTTTGGGACTTAGTCAAGCACAGAAGGATATTGAGGCCCTCAAAACCGAACGCACAGTCATTAAAAGTTGTGTGAGCGACGTGCACCTACTTCTTTCAAATCTTTTGGACGCTCACGATTCGGTTCTCACGATCACTGTATGACAACATTTAAAGGAGAAACTTCTTCCTGCTCTGGAAATGTTAAGTAGCATTGAGGGTGTTACGGAGCCGATTGCTACTCTGCAACAAGGGGGAGAAGATTCTCAAAATCCTCCCAAACAACTGAATCAGCCAAAGGTCACCACTAAACCGAAGGGTAATGAAGCTTCGGGTTCTAGTGTGTTGGAAAAAAAGAAGGGTATTATGGGTCAGTGTGATGACGAAGAGGAAACTGAGGAAGAAGCTCTAAAAAGAAAGAAACATGATAAAGAACTTGATGAAACTCTGAAAGTGGCAAGAGAAGAAGAAGAGAGAGAGAGAGAGAGAGAAGGGAAAAAGAGGCACATGATACGTTGGAGTGCAGGAAAGCTCTATTTCCTTTATGGACTGTGGAGAAGCTGATAAAAGAAGCGATTGAGTTTCCAAGTACTCATTGGCTGGAACCAGTTACTTCTTTTGATTGTGATAACACCAAGGACTCACAGTTTGATATGCCTATCACAAGAAAGGCATTTGTGTTTCACTGTTTTGATGCGACAGTAAATATTCCTTCTCCAGACCTGAAGGTTGATCGGGATCTTATTGATTTTTATATTAAATATTCTCAACCTCAGTACTTGACGTGGAGTGAACAGAAGATTACATCCGTCAAAGTATTGAAGCCTACTTCGGCAGGGCCATTCGTCAATGTTAATTTCAGGGTGACCCGAGGGTCAGATGATTCGGTTCATATATTTTCACTGGCTGATCTACCGAACCTGAATCCCCACGATTGGATTCTTCTAAGCAATATTCTGCTTTCCAATCCACATCAGTATGAGCCAATTATTGATCATATCAAGAGATTGCTAGCTTCCTACATTCATGAGGTTGCTAAGATGGATCAGGAGGTTGCTCTTGTTATGAGGAAAAGGCCTATATTCAAACCCATTGGAACATCATGCGATGCTACCAAGATGAAGATGGGCTAGATTGATTCTAAGTATCGTGCTATTATGTTCACCAGACAAGATAATCAGAAGTTCGTGTTCTATCTTGATGACAAACACCTGTTTTCTACGGCTTGCTTGGAGCATATTTTGGATATCATCCACAGGTGTAAACAGAACGAAGCAGCAGATAAGAAGAACTTCACGGATATGCTTCGGTGGTACATAGATTTCCGTCATACTCTTCTTGCCATCATACCGAAGATCTTCAAAACTGTTGTGACAACCCGAAATTTTTTTGCTTTGAAAGCTCAGTCAGTCAACTCAACTGAGTGTCAGACTCATTGGTAATGAGTTCTAGCCTGGTTAAAGGTCATTCTAAGGAGTTTTAAGCCTAGTACACTTAAGGAATGAGTGTTAGAATGTACCTGCTAGAGACACTGTTCAACGAATCAAGCCTTAACCTTTTCATTTAGAGTTCACGACCACAACACTTGAGTTTACGGCCGTAAACTCAAGGTGGGCCATAAAATCCCTCCATATAGGCTCACATCCTTCAACTTTCTTCATTCTTTCATTTCCAACTCAAGAACACTCCATTTCTCTCTCAACTATCATCCCGATTTTCCTCCTAGATCTTCAAAAGTTGTAAGCGTTCTTTCTTGATTAGTTGATACATCTCTTAATCTAGTATCATCTAATGATTTCATCCATGGAAATCATCTTTTCTTAGATCTTCAAGAAACACCAAGAACACACACTAGCGTTCTCGGACCTTAATCACCATTTCAAGCCTCTATATCGTAAGTACTTTCCCTATACTTTATATCTAGTTAAGACTCATGCTTAGAACCTTGAAATCATCAAGAATGCAAGACCAAAAGGAGTTTACGGCCAAGCAATCTCCCATGGCCGTAAACCCCTATAAGTATGCCATTTTGGCCATTAACTCTTCCTAAGGCTTGGATTTGAGGCTAGAACACTCCCTTGTGCTTTGTAAGACCTTGAATCATCACCAAACTCATCATTTAGAGAGTTTACGGCCCAAGAGTAAACACCCTTGGCCGTAAACTCCAATTATGGTCAAGTCTTGGACCTTAAACACATCTAGGCCTTTGCTAACCTTTAGGACATTCAAGCCTTTGAAACTCTTTACCTTTAAGACCCTAAATGTGACCATTTAGAGAGTTTATGGCCAGGAGTAAACTCCCTTGGTCGTAAACACCTCAACACTCACCATTGACCATGAGTTTACGTCCGCAAATGTCCCTCAAGCTTCCCTACCTTCAAACACACACTTATGCATGTTTGACCATGAGTTTACGTCCGTAAACTCCCTTGGCATAAACCCATGGCAGTAAACTCATAGTAGTGCCATTCCACTTTCCTTTGATGAATCACATGTGATTCCAACACTTGGTCAAAGTGTTTCCTAGTCCCGGAAGGTGTTTCCTTTCATATATTTGCTTATAAACACTATATTTATGTCAATATATGCCAATATATGTCATTTAGGACTTGTTGTATCTCGGGACTTCATTCGTGGAACTTCTCATCCTTACACGTGTATTCGTTGAATCACCCACATCAGGTGAGTTCATACCCCGTAATGAATCTTTTAACTATTTTAAATGCTTTTAAAGGGGGGGGGGGGAATACAAGTTGAACACAATGATAATTGTGTAAATGTTTGTTATATATAAATCTTTCAAAAGATTGCTTATGTCTTTTATAAGTGATCAAAACATTTCAAAAACTCTTTTAAAGTTATGTTACTTCATAGTTTAACAAAACTCCGTTTTTAAAGTACAAGCATAACTTAGTAGACAAATGAGTCTTTTCAGTAACAGTTCAAGTAAAACATTAGTAAACTATAATAGGTATAGTTTAGAGATTCAGTTCATACTAGATACAATACATGATAACAGAACGAACATACTATATGAGAAACAGAACATACTACATGAGAAAAAGAACATACTATATGAGAAACAGAACGAACATATTAAGTTGCTATAGCATGGAACTACTACAGGATCTAATTATACCAATGAATCACTAACTCATTGTTCTAAACAAAAAGTGATAGTTATATTGGGTATACATGATCATAAAACTTTAATGTGAATTACACGGCGTAGCAACAGGTTTGCTAAAAAGTCGCGTTTGGTTCCCTTAATCTCCAGACAGGGAGAGCGTATAGTAGGGGTTCCCTTAATCTCCAGACAGGGAAGATCTTCAGGGAAGATATCGGGAAAATCGCAGACTTCTAGAATATCTTTGAGGTCTTTTGCTTCTTTTTCCTTATCTACTACGTGGGCTAAGAAGGCATGGTACTCCTTACGCAGGTATTTTTGGGCTTTGACGCAAGAGATGATTTGTAAATTGGTACCGGGTTTGTCACCATAAATGACAAGAGTTTCGCCGTTTGGCAGATTTAGGCGAACGGACCTTTCGTGACAAAGTATATCGGCATGGTGTAGGCTTAACCAATCCATACCGATGATGACATCAAAGCTCCTTATAGTGATCGACATTAGATCGATTGGAAATGAATGTTCGTTTAGAGTTAGTGTGCAGCCTATGTACATACCGTTTGTGCTTTCTGTTCTACCGTTTTCCATTTCTACTGTAAATATCTTATTGAGTGATTGAGGATTCTGTTTAGTATGTGTTTGAATTTACGACTCACGAAACTCCTCTCCGCACCACAATCAAAGAGTATGCATGCATAAGCGTTATTGAGGAGAAACGTACCCGAACCACCGTGGGATCAGCTATTACTTCGTTCTGCCCTATTGCCAGCACTCTTCCTATTCCGCCAGCATTCCTTGCCTTAGGGCAGTCTCTCTTGTAGTGTCCAGCCTCACCACACCCATAACACGCCTGGCCCACACCGACTCCAGGGACTTGGGTGATTGGTCGTGCCGGTGCCTTACAGAAACGGGCAGTGTGCCCTTTCTTGTTGCAATTGTTGCAGTGCATCTCCCGACAATTTCCGTTGTGATGGAAATTACATTTGCTGCACTTCGGTAGGTTCCCAGCATATTGCTTCGCTGGTGCAGAGGTAACAGGAGCAGCAGTGGGGGTACTAGCAGCATGGACTGCCACTATTTGTTGCTTCTTGGAAGGTTCTTGTGAAAACTGACTCTTCCTCTTGTTCCAAAACTTCTTCTTGTTGTAGTTGTTGGTACTGATGTTGTTGTTGTTGTTTCCTATGGTTTGCCCCAGGACAGCAGTTGCGAAGTTTTGACAGATTCCATGGTCAACGAGAGCTTGTGCCAACTGTTTGGCGCTATCGAAAGTGACTGGTTTGGAAGCTAGTACACTTCCTCGAATCTGGGGTCACAGTCCCCAGATGTATCTTTCGATCTTCTTGCTCTCTAGAGCAACCATCCCTTGGCAAAGGATTGCCAAATCACTAAACCTATTGGTATAGGTTGTGATGTCCGAGCCTACCATAGTAAGGCCCCAAAGTTCCTGCTCTAGCTTTTGTACTTCGCCCCTCAGACAGTACTCTTGCATTAACATTGGCTTTAGATTCTCCCAGCCCATAGAATTAGCCACTACCAGAGTTAGTGACTTGACATGGCTTTTCCACCACGTCAGAGCTCTCTCGGAGAATGTACAAGCAGCAAATTTTACCTTGCTCACTTCCAGACATGCTCAGATCTCAAAAACCGCTTTTGTTTTCTCTATCCATTGTGATAGAGCCATTATCCCTCCGGATCCATTAAAAGATATGGGATTGCTATTGGTGAAGTCCGTGAAGGTGCAATCCCCTGAACGACCCTGACGTTGGCCATTCGTAGAGCTATTTACCCCTCCTCCGGACCCATTATTACTCATATGTGCCATTGCTGCTGTCACAGCAGCTGTTACAGCAGCTATCAAGATGGCATTATCCGTTGATGGAGGTGGTGGTGGTGGAGGTGTTGCGTTGTTGACGTGGAGTGCAGATCTACGGGGCGGCATCGTGCTGCTAAAGAAATAGAATGAAGATCATAAGTCTTTAATGATTGGAAGTCGTGTCTTAATAAATTTTTTATTTTCGTCAATTTATGAATTTGACTGACCTACCCAAGGTTTAGAGTTTGTTTCATAATATAAGTTTGTATAATGATAGATAGACCTATGAATCTGAGTGGTATTCAAGGAATTAACACACAAAGAAATTTCTTCATATATATTAAACATACGTTGAGTTACATTTTGAAGTTAAGAAAATTTTGACCCTTCTATGGGTCTCCGATACAGAAGTTAAAGAAAAGTAAGACTTTTAGCCGAGTTCCTATTCTATATCAAAATCATTGGGATCCGAGAAAGTACTACTTGCGATGTAGGTTGCACCTGGAGCTCGACTCCGTGTCTGATTGCTTTGCTCCCATAAGACGCCTATCAAAAGCGGCTTGCTGTTCCCTCATTTCCCTTATTCCAGAGAGGGCTGCAATCAGTTCATCTTGGAATGTGTCGGTGCGGAGTTGGGCATTTTCCTGCAACCTGTCCAGTCGACGGATGTCGGAAGTGTGAACTTGTACTTCCACGTTGACTTCACGAATCCGGTTTGCTTGAACCCTTTATTGATAGGACTGGTTGGCTAGTTTTCCCACCATGACTGGGAGTGCTCGGTCAGCTGAACCTCCACCCCTGACGTTGTAGAAGTCCCGACACATACCGTAGGGAGGATGTAATCCTTGCTGTCGGCTCCAATGGTGAATGTGGCTTCCCCAAATGGGAGTTGGTCCCTGAAAGTTTCCCCTAAATGCGGGAGGTTGAGCGACTGGTGGGTTGATTACTTCTGGTTCTGAGTCTGTCCCAGAGTCATCCCCTTCCTCCAACTCTATAGGTTCCTCATCCTCTTCGGGGTCCTCCTCTATCCATCCTCCATTGCCCTGATTCGGGTAGTAGGGATCCCCTGGTGGATAGAATCCAGCCATTGTGTCTGTACGAGAATAGAGGTATGAGAATTGTCTTAGAAATTTTAAAAACATGTAAATCTAAACATGTTAGTTACACTATTGTATTTACCAAATACTCGTATAGAATTTAAGTTTGTATGTTTGATACTAGTGTCATTTTGGTAAGTTTTGACTTGTTGCTCACTACGACCATTCCTCGACATACATTAGTCCGATCTCGGATAAATATAGTTGATCAGGCTATATTCGTCCCAAATCCGATTACATATTCCGAGGCCTAGTCATAGTGTCCAACTTGTCTTAATACTTCTTGTATAGTTCTAACTATGAAAATGACTCGTTGTATGCATGTATTTGTGCTTTTATGACCCAAATAATTTAAGCTACATGAAACGCGGTTTAGGTGTAAAAACGTTTTGTCAGAGAGTTTTAGTCCCTATGCATTTATAGTTTGTATATCCTATGTGGTTCGATATACTTAGTTCACTATAAACAATGCTCTGATACCAATCTGTCACACCCCCAAACCAGAACGGCGGAATCGTTCGAGGGCGGATGACTTCATGTAGTATCGTAACAGTTGAATACATAGTAAAGAAAGTAAACCAACCATCATATATATAATTTAAAAGTTACATTGTTGAATGATACTTGTTTCAAAACAAATTACAATATGATGACAAAATGAGTTTTAAACTGACGCCTTAGCGTCACTTCTCCAAAATCTGAAGTTTACCTGTATTACTGAATCCCTGAGAAATACAAGTAGATTTGAAAGAGTAGATCAGCATTTAAGCTGGTGAGTTCATAAGTATTTAATGTTAATGTTTGTATAAATCTGAATGAAATTGTTTGTAGATGTTTGAAAACTCCTAGAAAATCCCATATTTCCTACTAGTATAAAAGTAGTCTTCTACCAAGACCCGACTGATTTGAATGTTTGCTTTTAGAAATCCAATGTTTTTCCATAAATATGTGGTAGTTTAAAAGTTCCAAAACTGAAATGCAAAAGTGTTTTTCATGCCTAGAATAGTAGATTTATGTATGTATAAAATCACTAAGGCATTTGATAACCCCATAAATCAACGTGTTTTTAATACTCCATGTGAGTTTTATAACCATGCTATTGACCCAGACTGCCTGTAACAACGTTCTTCAGGCGTTGGAATGTTATGACGATTGTCACCCCAGACTTTCCAGTCTAACTGTAGCTAACAGTTTAGGTGCGGGATTGTCAATCCTGTATAGATCTATACACAAGTATCACGCTCTCCCTACAAGAGATTATGGTATATAATACAGGACTTTAACTGCATACTTGAAAGTACGTGAAGTTGATTGTCTCACAAAACTTAGTATTAAATAGATTGACGTATGAAAAGTCCATTTGTTCTTGTATATGATAGTATTTCCTTGATATAGTATTTATAGTATGTAAAATCTCATGAATATCTAGTAAACTATACCTATTATAGTTTTTCCAAAAGTGTGATTCGTATGCATGATAAACCCTAGTGTAATGTCGACTTTGTATGTAAAGTATAACATTTGTAATAACATTATTGAACATTTATACTCAAAATATAAATAAAGTGTTTCATATTTACATAACAACATGTTTCATTCCAAAAAGGACAAAGTGTTATCGTGATATATTGTATGAGAACGTTTTCGTATGATAGTTATAAATCACATATGATTGATTATAACAAAAAGTATAGCAAAAGATTTATGTTATTCACACGAGGATAATCATGTGTTTACTTGTACTTCCCCCCCTTTTAAAGTGTATAAAAGCATTTACAAAGCATTTGAAATCGTAGTTATAGGGTTATGAACTCACTTGATAGAGTGAAGATGGTGAGATGAAAACCGAGCAGAACTTCGACAGGAGAAAGCGGGTTTTCTCGGGATTCTCAGGAATTCTCGAGAGTGTAAGACCTTCCTTCGGAACTTGGATGCGAAGACCGGGGCTTCGGGATGTCTTCGGGGGTTAAAACGCAGAGCTTCGGCACGAGAAAGAAGAGAATTGAGCAATGAAACCCGGAACCCCTTGAGCTCTATTTATAGCCCAATTTTTGGGTCCCACGTCGTGGCCATAAGGTTGCCACGTCGGGGAGTCGATCCTATCCTCTTCCATGGACGAGACGTCTGCTGCCAAGCCTGAAAACCCATCAATCAGGGCCCCACGCCGTGGCCATCTGTGCCACGTCGTGGCCAGCCTGACAGCCTCAGATTTTGTGTCTCAAACTTGTAAAATCCGTAACTTCTGCGTACGAGCTCCGTTTTCGACGTTATATATATGCACGCGTAGGTGAGAACATGCTCTACAACTCTCGTTTAGATTTCGTCGGCTAATTTTGACTTTATCTTTAAATAATTATTTTTAACAGGCCGGGACACGAAAACTCCGTCATAAATCCATAACTTCTTCATCCGATGCCCGTTTTCGTCAGAATTTTTACTGTTGTGCTACTATTGTTGAGATCTTCGATTCTCATTTAGATTGTTTCGGCCAAAAATCCCTCGATCTCTATTTCGAGTTTTTAGTTGTCTACTGCTAAATCCGAAACTTCGAAAAATCATAACTTCCTCTTATGAAGTCAGATTTGGGCGTTCTTTTTATGTATGTTCACGGTTTAATAATATCTACGACTTTCATTTAGATACTTAAGGTTAAAAAGTATTTTATTAAAAATTTGCATTTTACATTTAATCGTATTGACGGTTTTGTTGTGAATCTTAGGTTAGTCATAACTTCTTCGTTATAACTCGGATTTTAGTGTTCTTTATATTTCTGAAAACCTTGACATGATAACTATCATTTTAGGCAACCCAATAAAGACTTTTGAACATTTTATTTTTGACGCTAATTTCATTATATCAAAAGAGATTACAATTCTTAACTTTTTAGGTCATTACATTGATTCGAAATATCGGGTTGTCACATCATCCCCCCGTTAGAGGGAATTTCGTCCCGAAATTTAATGTAAGATAAATATTTGTGGATTAGGGAAAGAGATGCGGATACTTTTGTTTCATTTGATCTTCGCGCTCCCAAGTGTATTCAGTTCCCCGTTTTGCATTCCAGCGGACCTTCACAATGGGTATGCGACTTTGTTTTGTTCGTTTAATTTCCCTATCCATGACCTCAATTGGTTCCTCTATAAAGTGGAGACTCTCGTTGATTTCGATTTCGTCTAGAGGGACGACGAGGGTCTCATCGGACAAACATTTCTTCAAGTTTGACACATGAAAGGTAGGATGTACGTTATTGAGTTCCTGCGGTAGTCGAAGTTTGTATGCTACCGGACCGATCCTTGCAAGGATCTCGAATGGTCCGATATACCTTGGGTTTAGTTTCCCACGTTTTCCGAAACATATTAACCCTTTCCAGGGCGAGACCTTTAAGAGCACTCGGTCCCCGACCAGAAATTACAAGGGCTTCCGTCTTTTGTCCGCATAACTCTTTTGTCTGTCTCTTGAAGCCTTTAGTCATTCCCGAATCTGAACAATCTTCTCAGTTGTTTCTCTTATGATTTATGGGCCTGTGAGAGCGCTGTCGGGTACTTGTCCCTTGGCTAGTTGCGTGTCACCCACTTCAGCCCAGCACAGTGGTGATCTGCACTTTCGGCCATAGAGGGCTTCGAATGGAGCAACTTTAATGCTGGAGTGATAGCTATTGTTGTATGACTAGTGGTAAATGGGTATCCCATGCTTTACCAAAATCGATTACACAAGCTCTTAGCATATCTTCCAAGGTTTGTATGGTCCTCTCACTTTGACCGTCGGTTTGTGGATGGTAAGCGGTACTCATGTCTAGCCTCGTTCCTAGAGACTTTTGCAGCGACTGCCAGAATCGTGAGGTGAACCTACTATCTCTGTCAGAGATAATGGATATTGGTACACCATGCAGTCGTACAATCTCTCGGATGTATGTTCGAGCTAGCTTCTCCATCTTGTCGGTTTCCTTTATGGGTAGGAAGTGTGCGGATTTTGTTAATCTATCGACGATTACCCAGATGGTGTCTAGCCCACCTGCTGTCTTGGGTAATTTGGTTATGAAATCCATGGTTATCCGTTCCCACTTCCACTCGGGTATTTCGGGTTGTTGTAGTAATCCTGATGGCTTTTGGTACTCTACCTTGACTTTGGCGCAAGTCAGACACTTGCCCACATAGGTAGCGATCTTTGCTTTCATGTTCGGCCACCAATACAGTTTCTTGAGGTCCTGATACATCTTGTCCGAACCTGGATGTACGGAGTATCGAGTCTTATGAGCCTCATTCATGACCACTTCTCTGAATCCACCAAACCTCGGTGTCCAGATCCGATCCATGAAGTAGCGAACTCCGTCGCCCTTGAGTTCAAGATTCTTATCCATTCCCCTTAAGGCTTCACCCGTCACATTCTCTGTTTTCAAGGCTTCCCTCTGAGCTTCCTTGATTTGTGTGGACAGGTATGAATGGACCGTCATGGTTAAGGATTTCACTCGGTGGCCCGAGTATTCCTTTCGACTAAGAGCATCAGCTACCACATTCGCTTTTCCTGTATGATAACGAATTTCACATTCGTAGTCATTCAACAGTTCAACCCATCGTCTTTGCCTCATGTTGAGTTCCTTTTGATTGAGGATGTCTTGAAGGCTGTTGTGATAGGTAAAGATTGTGCATTTCGTGCCATAAAGATAGTGTCTCCAAATCTTCAAGGCGAAAATGACTGCTCCCAGTTCGAGGTCGTGTGTAGTATAGTTGACCTCGTGCGTCTTGAGTTGTCTCGAGGCGTAGGCGATGACCTTTCCTCATTACATTAGAACACATCCAAGACCTTGATTAGATGCATCACAGTAGACCACGAAGTCTTTTGTTCCTTCTGGCAAGGACAATATAGGTGTGCTGCATAGTGCTTGCTTCAGTGTTTGGAATGCAGCGTCTTGTCTTTCTTCCCAATTGAAAGTTACCCCCTTATGGGTCAAGGTGGTAAGTGGTTTAGCAATCTTCGAGAAGTTTTGAATAAATCTTCGGTAATAGCCAGCAAGGCCCAAGAATTGTCGGATTTCCGTTGGGGTTCTTGGTGCTGACCAGTTCTCTATTGCCTTGATTTTGGAAGGGTCCACGTGTATCCCGTCTTTGCTAACCACGTGACCTAGGAAATCTACTTTCCGAATCCAAAATTCGCACTTTGAGAATTTTGCGTATACTTTCTCTTTTCTTAGAGTTTCCAAGATTTGTCGGAGGTGTTGACCATGTTCCTCTTTACTCTTTGAATAAATGAGTATATCGTCTATGAAAACGATCACAAATTTGTCCAGGAATGAACGACAAACTCGGTTCAGTAAGTCCATGAACACTGCCGGTGCATTTGTTAATCCAAAGGGCATCACTACAAACTCGTAGTGACCATAACGAGTTCGAAAGGATGTTTTGGGAACATCTCCTTCCAAGACTCGTAGCTGATGATACCCGGATCTCAAATCGATCTTCGAGAAATAACTCGCTCCTTGGAGTTGGTCGAACAAGTCGTCAATGCGTGGTAGGGGGTATCGGTTCTTGATAGTGAGCTTGTTGAGTTACCGGTAATCGATGCACATGCGGAAAGATCCATCCTTCTTCTTTACAAACAGGACTGGCGCTCCCCAAGGTGAGAAGCTCGGTCTGATGAATCCTTTATTGAGTAGTTCGTTTAATTGGTTGGATAATTCTTGTATCTCAGCTAGCGCTAGACGATACGGCGACTTAGCTACTGGGGTAGCTCCAGGGATTAAATCGATTCTGAACTCGACTTGTCGTTCTGGTGGGACTCCTGGAAGATCTTCAGGGAAGATATCGGGAAAATCGCAGACTTCTGGAATATCTTTGAGGTCTTTCGCTTCTTTTTCCTTATCTACTACGTGGGATAAGAAGGCATGGTACTCCTTACGCAGGTATTTTTGGGCTTTGACGCAAGAGATGATTTGTAAATTGGTACCGGGTTTGTCACCATAAATGACAAGAGTTTCGCCGTTTGGCAGATTTAGGCGAACGGACCTTTCGTGACAAAGTATATCGGCATGGTGTAGGCTTAACCAATCCATACCGATGATGACATCAAAGCTCTTTATAGTGATCGGCATTAGATCGATTGGAAATGAATGTTCGTTTAGAGTTAGTGTGCGGCCTATGTACATATCGTTTGTGCTTTCTGTTCTACCGTTTGCCATTTCTATTGTAAATATCTTATTGAGTGATTGAGGATTCTGTTTTAGTATGTGTTTGAATTTATGACTCACGAAACTTCTCTCCGCACCACAATCAAAGAGTATGCATGCATAAGCGTTATTGAGGAGAAACGTACCCGTAACCACCGTGGGATCAGCTATTACTTCGTTCTGCCCTATTGCCAGCACTCTTCCTATGCCGCCAGCATTCCTTGCCTTAGGGCAGTCTCTCTTGTAGTGTCCAGCCGCACCACACCCATAACACGCCTGGCCCACACCGACTCCAGGGACTTGGGTGATTGGTCGTGCCGGTGCCTTACAAAAACGGGCAGTGTGCCCTTTCTTGTTGCAGTTGTTGCAGTGCATCTCCCGACAATTTCCGTTGTGATGGAAATTGCATTTGCTGCACTTCGGTAGGTTCCCAGCATATTGCTTCGCTGGTGCAGAGGTAACAGGAGCAGCAGTGGGGGTACTAGCAGCATGGACTGCCACTATTTGTTGCTTCTTGGAAGGTTCTTGTGAAAACTGACTCTTCCTCTTGTTCCAAAACTTCTTCTTGTTGTTGTTGTTGGTACTGATGTTGTTGTTGTTGTTTCCTATGGCTTGCCCCGGGACAGCAGTTGCGAAGTTTTGACAGATTCCATGGTCAACGAGAGCTTGTGCCAACTGTTTGGCGCTATCGAAAGTGACTGGTTTGGAAACTAGTACACTTCCTCGAATCTGGGGTGACAGTCCCCAGATGTATCTTTCGATCTTCTTGCTCTCTAGAGCAACCATCCCTTGGCAAAGGATTGCCAAATCACTAAACCTATTGGTATAGGTTGTGATGTCCGAGCCTACCATAATAAGGCCCCAAAGTTACTGCTCTAGCTTTTGTACTTCGCCCCTTAGACAGTACTCTTGCATTAACATTGGCTTTAGATTCTCCCAGCCCATAGAATTAGCCACTACCAAAGTTAGTGACTTGACATGGCTTTTCCACCACGTCAGAGCTCTCTCGGAGAATGTACAAGCAGCAAATTTTACCTTGCTCACTTCCAGACATGCTCAGATCTCAAAAACCGCTTCTGTTTTCTCTATCCATTGTGATAGAGCCATTATCCCTCCGGATCCATTAAAAGATATGGGCTTGCTATTGGTGAAGTCCGTGAAGGTGCAATCCCCTGAACGACCCTGACGTTGGCCATTCGTAGAGCTATTTACCCCTCCTCCGGACCCATTATTACTCATATGTGCCATTGCTGCTGTCACTGCAGCTGTTACAGCAGCTATCAAGATGGCATTATCCATTGATGGAGGTGGTGGTGGTGGAGGTGTTGCGTTGTTGACGCAGCGTACAGATCTACGGGGCGGCATCGTGCTGCTAAAGAAATAGAATGAAGATCATAAGTCTTTAATGATTGGAAGTCGTGTGTTCATAAATTTGTTATTTTCGTCAATTTATGAATTTGACTGACCTACCCAAGGTTTAGAGTTTGTTTCATAATATAAGTTTGTATAATGATAGATAGACCTATGAATCTGAGTGGTATTCAAGGAATTAACACACAAAGAAATTTCTTCATATATATTAAACATACGTTGAGTTACATTTTGAAGTTAAGAAAATTTCGACCTTCTATGGGTCTCGGATATAGAAGTTAAAGAAAAGTAAGACTTTAGCCGAGTTCCTATTCTATATCAAAATCTTTGGGATCCGAGCAAGTACTACTTGCGACGTAAGTTGCGCCTGGAGCTCGACTCCGTGTCTGATTGCTTTGCTCCCATAAGACGCCTATCAAAAGCGGCTTGCTATTCCCTCATTTCCCTTATTTCAGAGAGGGCTGCAATCAGTTGATCTTGGAATGTGTCGGTGCGGAGTTGGGCATTTTCCTGCAACCTGTCCAGTCGACGGATGTCGGAAGTGTGAACTTGTACTTCCACGTTGACTTCACGAATCCGGTTTGCTTGAACCCCGGATTGATAGGACTGGTTGGCTAGTTTTCGCACCATGACTGGGAGTGCTCGGTCGGCTGAACCTTCACCCCTGACGTTGTAGAAGTCCCGACACATACCGTAGGGTGGACGTAATCCTTGCTGTCGGCTCCAATGGTGAATGTGGCTTCCCCAAATGGGAGTTGGTCTCTGAAAGTTTCCCCTAAATGCGGGAGGTTGAGCGACTGGTGGGTTGATTACTTATGGTTCTGAGTCTGTCCCAGAGTCATCCCCTTCCTCCAACTCTATAGGTTCCTCATCCTCTTCGGGGTCCTCCTCTATCCATCCTCCATTGCCCTGATTCGGGTAGTAGGGATCCCCTGGTGGATAGAATCCAGCCATTGTGTCTGTACGAGAATAGAGGTATGAGAATTGTCTTAGAAATTTTAAAAACATGTAAATCTAAACATGTAAGTTACACTATTGTATTTACCAAATACTCCTATAGTATTTAAGTTTGTATGTTTGATACTAGTGTCATTTTGGTAAGTTTTGACTTGTTGCTCACTACGACCATTCCTCGACATACATTAGTCCGATCTCGGATAAATATAGTTGATCAGGCTATATTCGTCCCAAATCCGATTACATATTCCGAGGCCTAGTCATAGTGTCCAACTTGTCTTAATACTTCTTGTATAGTTCTAACTATGAAAATGACTCGTTGTATGCATGTATTTGTGCTTTTATGACCCAAATAATTTAAGCTACATGAAACGCGGTTTAGGTGTAAAAACGTTTTGTCAGAGAGTTTTAGTCCCTATGCATTTATAGTTTGTATATCCTATGTGGTTCGATATACTTAGTTCACTATAAACAATGATCTGATACCAATCTGTCACACCCCCAAACCAGAACGGCGGAATCGTTCGAGGGCGGATGACTTCATGTAGTATCGTAACAGTTGAATACATAGTAAAGAAAGTAAACCAACCATCATATATATAATTTAAAAGTTACATTGTTGAATGATACTTGTTTCAAAACAAATTACAATATGATGACAAAATGAGTTTTAATCTGACGCCTTAGCGTCACTTCTCCAAAAGCTGAAATTTACCTGTATTACTGAATCCCTGAGAAATACAAGTAGATTTGAAAGAGTAGATCAGCATTTAAGCTGGTGAGTTCATAAGTATTTAATGTTAATGTTTGTATAAATCTGAATGAAATTGTTTGTAGATGTTTGAAAACTCCTAGAAAATCCCATATTTCCTACTAGTATAAAAGTAGTCTTCTACCAAGACCCGACTGATTTGAATGTTTGCTTTTAGAAATCCAATGTTTTTCCATAAATATGTAGTAGTTTAAAAGTTCCAAAACTGAAATGCAAAAGTGTTTTTCATGCCTAGAATAGTAGATTTATGTATGTATAAAATCACTAAGGCATTTGATAACCCCATAAATCAACGTGTTTTTAATACTCCATGTGAGTTTTATAACCATGCTATTGACCCAGACTGCCTGTAACAACGTTCTTCAGGCGTTGGAATGTTATGACGATTGTCACCCCAGACTTGCCAGTCTAACTGTAGCTAACAGTTTAGGTGCGGGATTGTCAATCTCGTATAGATCTATACACAAGTATCACGCTCTCCCTACAAGAGATTATGGTATATAATACAGGACTTTAACTGCATACTTGAAAGTACGTGAAGTTGATTGTCTCACAAAACTTAGTATTAAATAGATTTACGTATGAAAAGTCCATTTGTTCTTGTATATGATAGTATTTCCTTGATATAGTATTTATAGTATGTAAAATCTCATGAATATCTAGTAAACTATACCTATTATAGTTTTTCCAAAAGTGTGATTCGTATGCATGATAAACCCTAGTGTAGTGTCGACTTTGTATGTAAAGTATAACATTTGTAATAACATTATTGAACATTTATACTCAAAATATAAATAAAGTGTTTCATACTTACATAACAACATGTTTCATTCCAAAAAGGACAAAGTGTTATCATGATATATTGTATGAGAACGTTTTCGTATGATAGTTATAAATCACATATGATTGATTATAACAAAAAGTATAGCAAAAGATTTATGTTATTCACACGAGGATAATCATGTGTTTACTTGTATTCCCCCGCCCCCCCCCCCCCTTTTAAAGTGTATAAAAGCATTTACAAAGCATTTGAAAACGTAGTTATAGGGGTATGAACTCACTTGATAGAGTGAAGATGGTGAGATGAAAACCGAGCAGAACTTCGATAGGAGAAAGCGGGTTTTCTCGGGATTCTCGGGAATTCTCAAGAGTGTAAGACCTTCCTTCGGAACTTGGATGCGAATACCGGGGCTTCGGGATGGCTTTGGGGGTTAAAACGCAGAGCTTCGGCACGAGAAAGAAGAGAATTGAGCAATGAAACCCGGAACCCCTTGAGCTCTTTTTATAGCCCAATTTTTGGGTCCCACGTCGTGGCCATAAGGTTGCCACATCGTGGAGTCGATCCTATCCTCCTCCATGGACGAGACGTCTGCTGCCAAGCCTGAAAACCCATCAATCAGGGCCCCACGTCGTGGCCATCTGTGCCACGTCGTGGCCAGCCTGACAGCCTTGGATTTTGTGTCTCGAACTTGTCAAATCCGTAACTTCTGCGTACGAGCTCCGTTTTCGACGTTCTATATAAGCACGCGTAGGTGAGAACATGCTCTACAACTCTCGTTTAGATTTCGTCGGCTAATTTTGACTTTATTTTTAATTAATTATTTTTAACAGGCCGGGACACGAAAACTCCGTCATAAATCCATAACTTCTTCATCCGACGCCCGTTGTCGTCAGACTTTTTACCGTGCGCTACTATTGTTGAGATCTTCGATTCTCATTTATATTGTTTCGGCCAAAAATCCCTCGATCTCTATTTCGAGTTTTTAGCTGTCTACTGCTATATCCGAAACTTCGAAAAATCATAACTTCCTCATATGAAGTCAGAGTTGGGCGTTCTTTTATGTATGTTCACGGTTTAATGATATCTACGACTTTCATTTAGATACTTAAGGTTAAAATGTATTTTATTAAAACTTTGCGTTTTACGTTTAATCGTATTGACGGTTTTGTTGTGAATCTTAGGTTAGTCATAACTTCTTCGTTATAACTCGGATTTTTGTGTTCTTTATATTTCTGAAAACCTTGACATGATAACTATCATTTTAGGCAACCCAATAGAGACTTTTGAACATTTTATTTTTGACGCTAATTTCATTATATCAAAAGAGAATACAATTCTTGACTTTTTAGGTCATTACATTGATTCGAAATATCGGGTTGTCACATATAGCCAATATAAACTAAGTGATTATAGAAGTAATCACTGTGGTCACCATTTTATTATAAGAAATAAGGGTTTTCTTAAAGAATCTTTTCATTAAATATAAAGGAAGTATTACAATTAACTCCATGAGTAAAAAGTGAATACGCCAGGGTTATATACAACAATGATCTAACAAACAATGGGATGTGTGCTACCCGCCTTACTTCCTGTTCCTTGTTTGGTTGTGGGCTTAGGGCAGATGCGCACAGTCGATTGTTTGTTTACTTTGAGTTTTATATAACTTGTATCCATTTAGTACTCATAGAAAGGATTGTAGAATCATTTTTACGTATCTTTCATCAAAGTAGGAAATATAGGATTTTCTAGAGGAACATGTGAACTTTTCTAAATAGAACTTACAACTTACTACATTTCAACTACATTTTTCAACAACATTCTACAACTTACTTACAACACTAAAATCTTATGAACTCACCAGCTTAATTGTTGATCAACTCTTTCAAATAAATTGTATTCTCAGGAGACTATTAGACAGGTACTCGCGTTGGGAATTCAGAAGATGGAGCATAATAGCTTCAAGTCTTGTTTTGTTTTTAGCTTAAGTATTCTATGTTTTATGAACACACACATTGTAAACACTTTCTTTCTAATGAAATGGTTGTTCATTACTTGCTTACTATGATACATGTCTTGTCATACTAAGCATGACGTCCTCCACCCCCGAACGTTTCCGCCGTTCCGGTTTTGGGGTGTGACAGATTGGTATCAGAGCATTGTTTATAGTGAACTAAGTATATCAACCGATAAAAGATATACAACTATAAATACAGTGGGGCTTAAGTGCTCTGGATAATGATATATTTTAAGAGTATAACGATAAGTTATAAAAATATACCTACTTGCTTATACATGTACATACTAGACCAAGTATCACAAGAAGAACAAAACTAAAGTATTTAAAGGTTGAACACTGTCGTCAAACCTGAACAGTTATGTAATCATAGCTAGGATTAATATAGCCTAATCAACTATATTCATTCGAGATGTGACCGACATGTGTTTGGGAGTGATGTGGTGTTGCAACAGTCTTAAAACTTACCTAAACACCAGTTAAGAGAATACTAGATCAAGTACATTAGAGTTAGAATACTATAGGAGTATTCTATGATACCATAATGTGATAACAAGATTAAAACATACCAAGTACATTACGTTAAAATACTGTAGGAGTGTTTTAGGCACCATACAAATAACTTATGTGATAACTTAAAAGACCCTTACGGATAGGTCTATAATCTTACAATGTATACTCCCAAGGTTTTATATAATTGAGATCTTATAGACTTAGAATTTGTGATCTACGCTTCACTACCCATTCCTTATTTGGTTGTGGTTTTAGAGTAGGATCACTTATTCGAAGGTCTATTTAATCTTGAATTATATACAACTTGTATACATTGTACAATTATAGCAGAACTCTGTAAGGATCACCCCATAAAGTTACCTTAAATCTCATAGATTCTTTAGTCACATCCATTCTCGCACGACAAACCCAGAAAGATGTAACCACTTCCTCATAGTAGAAAATAGAAGATTCAGGAGGAAACGAGAGCAAGTTCATGAAGAGCTTTCAAAGAGGGATCAACCGAAGTAACCAAAACGTCTTACACGTCACACTAATAAATAATAATCTTGTTAACTTAATGAGCAATTGGAGACACTGCTCACATTATGTGTTAGGATTATTTTCTTACATGCAGTTGGTAACAGTTATTCAGGTAACAGATATTCATTCGAGGATAGCCATTTCAAATTCATAGAGTTTATTAGGTATAGACTCTTTTATGAATTGTTTCTAGAACCCGGTGGAACTTAGGACCCGATACAGCCAGAACTAGGATAACCTTGTCTTTTTAGCTTTCGGCTTGTGTCCATTGCTTTAGACTTATTCCGTCTCATCTTTGTATTCTTTTAGCAAAGATGCCTCCTTGCAGATCAAACAGACGCACTACTCCGATAACTCCAACTCAACTGCCACTACCTCCTCCACAAATCGATACGACAGGTCTAAATGTTGCAGTAGCTGCGGCTGTGGCAACAACCATGGCTCAATATCATCCTACCAGTTCCAGCGGAGGTGGAACACCTGTTCATTCTACTCAAGGTGAGGTCCCTGTGTGCTCGAGAGAGTTCTCCTACAAGGACTTCACCAACTGTAAACCCCTTTCCTTTAATAGGAATGGTGGAGTCATCGCTCTGATGCGATGGTTCGAGAAAACAGATTCGGTCTTCGAAATTTGTTCGTGCCCAGAAGAGAACAAAGTGAAGTTTGCTGCCTGCACCTTCTCCAACAGAGCCCTAACATGGTGGAACATCCATGTTAAGTCACTGACCCTATCAGTGGCTAACTCAATAGGTTGGGAGAACCTAAAAGAGTTAATGTTGGAAGAATACTGCCCGAGGGGCGAAGTTCAAAAACTGGAACAAGAACTATGGGAGCTCAAGATGGTCGGCTCAGACATAGTGGCCTATACTGACAGGTTTAGTGACCTGGCAGCACTATCCCCCGGGATGGTTACCCCGGAGAGCAAGAAGATAGAACAATACATTTGGGGTCTGACTGCCCCAACCCAAGGAGATGTGTTGTCTTCTAACCCAGCCATATTTGATAGCGCCAAACGCCTGGCCCAGCAACTCATTGACCACGGAGTCCGCCATGGTGTAGAAGTCCCTATTCCCGAGCCATCGAGGGAAGAGGACTATAAACGGAAGTCGGGGAGCAAGAGGAAGAAGAAGCGAACAGCACAGGACACCCCGCAAGAGCAACAAGCGAGTACTATGTACACCGCTACAACGCCTGCTGCTCCAGCACCTGCCATTCGATATGCTGGAACCCTCCCAAAGTGTGGGAAGTGCAACTATCACCATACCGGAGTATGTCGGGAAATGCAGTGTCTGAACTGCCACAGAAAGGGACACACAGTCCGTTTCTATAGGGCACCGGCTCAACCGATCTCCCAAGTCCCCGAAGCTGAAGAAAACCAAGCCTGTTATGGCTGTGGTGAGACTGGACACTATCAAAGGGACTGCCCGATAACAAAGAACTCAGGAGCGGATGGACGAATTCTAATGATCACTACAGGGGAATCAACCCCAGAGTCGTCAGCGAGCACTGGTACGTTTTCGAAATAGTAATTACTTTGAAAATTAATTTATATTTATATAAGATAAAAACTTGGGGTAAACACTTAAAAAGTATTTATAATAACTCACATATTGAAATAGATCACAGTATTCAAGAGAACTAAAAGATTCGTTTAGAGAAGCTATGATGGCTTAGCATATACATCAGGGTTGTGAATAACTAAGAGGCTGCAGGCTTAGAGTGAGTGATTCCGCCTTAATCCCTGTTCCTTATTTGGTTGAGGATTTGAGGCAGAGTTACTCAGTCGACTATCTTATTCATCTTAAATATTTATAACTTGTATATGACAGGCGATCGTAGTGGTACCAAGGAGGATCATGATATAAAGTATCATCACCAGTTATCAAAGCACTTTCATTTGTATGTATACGCACATAGCGGTACGATACGTAGGAGTGTTAACATCAAAGGGAAACAGAAGCACTGGAACATTTACAAAGAGTACATTGTCGAACACACTAGGAGTACATTATCGAACACACTAGGAGTACATTGTCGAACACACTAGGGATACATCATCGTATAACAGACGTTTCTTTCAAATTGGCCAAAACTTTGTTCAGTAAAGAGTCTGTTGCTATCATTCGTCATGAATTGGCGTGGTCCTTACCATACTAAGTGCATATGATTCTATCGCCTCGATCGTCAAGTTCTCGAAACTTTCGTAATTCTTATCGACAGTCCGACCTAAACCTCAGTTTTATCTTTCGTATTCTAAACCATGAAGTACTCGTGCGAAGAGTACTTTGTCCTCCGAAGCCTTATCGTCGGATGTCCGCAGACCGTCACGAAATACCACTCGTCCAACAGGCCAAGTTCGAGCACAGAGGCTATGGACGAATACAGCCCACCTATCACTATTCAGTGCATACGTGAGAGTAGTATATGATTATGATTACGCAGATCTAGTATGTGTGTATCCGTCCTATCTCATGTTCCTTGTTTGGTTGTGGACCTGGGGCAGAGTCACATATCCAACCGTCTTACTAATCCTAATTATATACGACTTGTATACACGAGGTAATGATAGATGGACCAAGTACGAATCATATCATGAACACCTGGGCAAATTTGCCAGGTCTATGAGTAGGTATTCTGCCAATCAAAGGAGCACAACCCCAATAGTACTGCTAAGAAAGTTAATTTCGGGACGAAATTCCATCTAACGGGGGGATGATATGACAACCCAAAATTTTTTTGCTTTGAAAGCTCAGTCAGTCAACTCAACTGAGTGTCAGACTTATTGGTAATGAGTTCTAGCCTGGTTAAAGGTCATTCTAAGGAGTTTTAAGCCTAGTACACTTAAGGAATGAGTGTTAGAATGTACCTGCTAGAGACACTGTTCAACGAATCAAGCCTTAACCTTTTCATTTAGAGTTCACGACCACAACACTTGAGTTTACGGCCGTAAACTCAAGGTGGGCCATAAACTCCCTCCATATAGGCTCACATCCTTCAACTTTCTTCATTCTTTCATTTCCAACTCAAGAACACTCCATTTCTCTCTCAACTATCATCCCGATTTTCATCCTAGATCTTCAAAAGTTGTAAGTGTTCTTTCTTGATTAGTTGATACATCTCTTAATCTAGTATCATCTAATGATTTCATCCATGGAAATCATATTTTCTTAGATCTTCAAGAAACACCAAGAACACACACTAGTGTTCTTGGACCTTAATCACCATTTCAAGCCTCTATATCGTAAGTACTTTCCCTATACTTGATATCTAGTTAAGACTCATGCTTAGAGCGTTGAAATCATCAAGAATGCAAGACCAAAAGGAGTTTACGGCCAAGCAATCTCCCATGGCCGTAAACCCCTATAAGTATGCCATTTTGGCCATTAACTCTTCCTAAGGCTTGGATTTGAGGCTAGAACACTCCCTTGTGCTTTGTAAGACCTTGAATCATCACCAAACTCATCATTTACAGAGTTTACGGCCCAAGAGTAAACACCCTAGGCCGTAAACTCCAATTATGGTCAAGTCTTGGACCTTAAACACATCTAGGCCTTTGTTAACCTTTGGGACATTCAAGCCTTTGAAACTCCTTACCTTTAAGACCCTAAATGTGACCATTTAGAGAGTTTACGGCCAGGAGTAAACTCCATTGGCCGTAAACACCTCAACACTCACCATTGAGTTGGTCTTTCTCATCCTTGTATAGAGCAAATGTCCCTCAAGCTTCCCTACCTTCAAACACACACTTATGCATGTTTGACCATGATTTTACGTCCGTAAACTCCCTTGGCCGTAAACCCATGGCAGTAAACTCATAGTAGTGCCATTCCACTTTCTTTTGATGAATCACATGTGATTCCAACACTTGGTCAAAGTGTTTCCTAGTCCCGGAACGTGTTTCCTTTCATATAGTTGCTTATAAACACTATATTTATGTCAGTATATTCCAATATATGTCATTTAGGACTTGTTGTATCTCGGGACTTCATTCGTGGATCTTCTCATCCTTACACGCGTATTCGTTGAATCATCCACATCAGGTGAGTTCATACCCTGTAATGAAGCTTTTAACTATTTTAAATGCTTTTAAAAGGGGGGGAATACAAGTTGAACACAATGATAATTGTGTAAATGATTGTTATATATACATCTTTCAAAAGATTGCTTATGTCTTTTATAAATGATCAAAACATTTCAAAAACTCTTTTAAAGTTATGTTACTTCATAGTTTAACAAAACTCCGTTTTTAAAGTACAAGCATAACTTAGTAGACAAATGAGTCTTTTCAATAACAGTTCAAGTAAATATTAGTAAACTATAATAGGTATAGTTTAGAGATTCAGTTCCTACTAGATACAATACACGATAACAGAACGAACATAATATATGAGAAACATAACATACTATATGAGAAACAGAACATACTATATGAGAAACAGAACGAACATATTAAGTTGCTATAGCATGGAACAACTACAGGATCTAATTATACCAATGAATCACTAACTCATTGTTCTAAACAAAAGGTGATAGTTATATTTGGTATACATGATCATAAAACTTTAATGTGAATTACACGGCGTAGCAACGGGTTTGCTAAAAAGTCGCGTTTGGTTCCCTTAATCTCCAGACAGGGAGAGCGTATAGTAGGGGTACTAGCCTTCACATTATGACCAGTATAAAACAAACATGTTTTAAGGTCATCAGTACATCTGTATGTCATTTTAAACGACAACTGTGTACTTACATTTCCCATTACTTTCATAAAGTGATAGTACCACTTGAAAGTCAAATGAAATCTATTTTCGAGTTAAGATAGTTATAAACTAGGGAAAACTTACATTTTACAAACGAAAAACAGTACAGTCGAGTCTAGTACATTCAGTAGAAAGGGACCATAATGCTAACCTTATGATTCCTTAATGTATACATCAAAGGATATATATATATATATATATATATATATATATATATATATATATATATATATATATATATATATAATAGGATCCGACAGATAATAGGATGTGTGCTCTCCACTTCACTTCCTGTTCCTTGTTTGGTTGTGGGCTTAGAACAGATTCACCCAGTCTGTTATCTATTCGATTTATATATATATATATATATATATATATATATATATATATATATATATATATATATATGTTCAGTATACATTAAGTCATCATAAGGGTACCAGGTATGGGTCAAGTCATAGGACACAAAGTCAATGCACAGTTTTCTAGTACAAAACATACTTTCAAAACCAGAACTTTTGGTATACAAAACTAGAAACTTTCCAGTAAAGGGTTTAATCCATTTTATTAAACCAGTATAAACTTAAAGGACCTTAGGTGATTAACTCTATAATACCTGAGTTTATACATCATGGTTATATATCATTAATACCCAATAGGTAGTTGGATGTGTGCTTTCCGCCTTACTTCCTGTTCCTTGTTTGGTTGTGGGCTTAGGGCAGATTCACCCAATTAACTATCTATTCGATATTAGATCATATATAGCCAGTATAAACTAAGTGATTATAAAAGTAATCACTGTGGTCACCATTTTATTATAAGAAATAAGGGTTTTCTTAAAGAATCTTTTCATTAAATATAAAGGAAGTATTACAATTAACTCCATGAGTAACAAGTGAATACGCCAGGGTTATATACAACAATGATCTCACAAATAATGGGATGTGTGCTATCCTCCTTACTTCTTGTTCCTTGTTTGGTTGTGGGCTTAGGGCAGATGCGCACAATCGATTGTTTGTTGACTTTGAGTTTTATATAACGTGTATCCATTTAGTACTCATAGAAAGGATTGTAGAATCATTTTTACGTATCTTTCATCAAAGTAGGAAATATAGGATTTTCTAGAGGAACAGGCAAACTTTTCTAAACAGAACTTACAACTTACTACATTTCAACTACATTTTTCAACAACTTTCTACAACTTACTTACATCACTAAAATCTTATGAACTCACCAGCTTAATTGCTGATCAACTCTTTCAAATAACTTGTATTCTCAGGAAACTATTAGACAGGTACTCACGTTGGGAATTCAGAAGATGGAGCATAATAGCTTCAAGTCTTGTTTTGTTATTTGCTTAAGTATTCTATGTTTTATGAACACACACATTGTAAACACTTTCTTTCTAATGAAATGGTTGTTCATTACTTGCTTACTATGATACATGTCTTGTGATACTAAACATGACATCCTCCACCCCCGAACGTTTCCGCCGTTCCGGTTTTGGGGTGTGACAACTGTGAAGAAGGTTACTGTTACTCAACCCATTTCATATCTCGCCTCTATTGACGCAAAGGGGGAGATTGTTGAGTCTAGGGTGTTGCGTCTTTGGGCTCGTGTTATAGTCCATCATGTATTCACGGTTTGGGCCTGTCCAACTGTGTTTTGTCTTTAGGGTTAGTATATATAGTGCATGCATGCTTAGTTATTATTACGCTTCTCATTGATTGTTTTGCCATTATTGCACTGTAACCCTAGCATACCTCTACAGTCGAAGTTCTTCATCGAGCTCTTCTCAGGTGGAGCATAATTTAATCATTCGACATTCGTTTGATTCATTCTCGTGTTCTTTTATTACCTTATATTTGTTTATCTGTTAAGAATCTGTCGATCTAATAGCGCAATATTCTCATCAAGGCGGAGTGGCTACGTCAATTTGTAGAGGATATTCCTGAATGGCCTAAGCCGGTAACGACCATATGTATACATTGTGATAAACAATCGACAATTGGTAGAGCTCAAAGTAAAATGTAGACAAAACTGCACAAATGGTCCCTGTGGTTTGTCAAAAATTGCCTATTTGGTCCAAAAAGGTTTGGACTAGCACCAGAGGTCCAAACTTTTCATTTTTTTGCGAGTTTGGTCCAATTTACTATTAACTTTTTCATAATGACGTTTTTGCCCTTACTTTTTTCTTTTTCATTTTTTTTATTATTTAAAGATTTTTTCAGATTAAAAGAAAAAAGGAAAATTTTCTTTTCTATTTAATTTATATAATTTGTTAACAGAAAAAATAGAAAATAAAAAAGAAAATATCTCTCTCCCTCTCTCTCTGTCTCTGTCTCTCTCTCTCTCTCTCTCTACCAAAATGGAGTATGTGTGAATGAGATATCAATACTCAAAGATGGGTATTTGAGAATAAAAGTTAGCAAGTGAAGTGAGTGAGGGAATGAGTCCCACATTGGTAGAAAGACCATAATCAAGTGAGCTTATAAACTTGAATGAATGATAGGCTTACAAGCTTGTATATATGGTTTTACTCCAACACCTACCCACACGCAAGTAGGGTGCGAATCTTGGATATTATAGAGAAATTTCACCGAACTTGTGCGTGGGCACTACCTGCGGACACGAATGTAGCTCCAAACACTTGGGCCCGCGCAACCATCGTTTTTGCTAAACTTGACAGTTTGTTCATTGGTTTAAATTTTTATAACTGATGCATTTATTGGCACAATTATTGCGCATTTATTGACATTAATTTCTTGCTTTTACATAAACCAGTATAAAAGCGGACCTCCACTCGCTCATTCGACACACATAAAAATACCCATCTTCTTCCTCCTTTTCTCTGCAACTTTTTCTAGCGATTCTTTTAGGCAAGTAGCCATTTCCAGCAGTACGCACTGTTTAGGTTGTTATACCCTGGGAACAGACGGCGAATCTGTTTAAGGGAATCAAGTCCAACTCGAGCCTTAGCCATTGCGTTTATTACTAACGTTTTCTTGCAGGTTATTCGATTCAGAAACAGTGTCAAGAACTAACATAACTTGGTTAAGATCAATTAATAACCAAATAACTCAAATCAAACCATAGAAATCGAAATGCAAGGAGTTAGGGTTAGATATCCTAAAAAAACTCCATCAAATCCAAATCAAGCAACTATGGAAGAAGTTGTCGATTAGATATTGGTTATAGAAAAGAATTACTACTAGAAACTTCTTTAGATAACTAGAAACAATATGAAATTTGGAATTAACATTACACCCTAAAACCCTAGATCATAGAAATAGAGAGATTAGAAAAGAAAACTACCTTCCAAGCAAGGAGATAAAGAGGTAAGAGGTAGATCTTCAATTTGACACCAAAATAAGCTTCAAATCATCAATGAAAGATAGAAATCGTTACTCATAGCTTCATTTATATCTTTTCTGGACATTGGGAAGAAATGGGAGAATAAGGGAGAACAACTAGCTTGTATACTTGGACATATTATAAAACAACCCCTCAAGATTTACACCTTGCTGTAGGATCAGACGTTTATCTATCTCACCACACTCCCCTACTCCTATAAAGGCCGACATACGAAAAGTTTGTTACCACAATGCTCTTTCACTCCTTCGACTTCTTCCATTACGGTATTTTGTTTTCTTATTATCAAATAGCGTCTTGAAGTGAAGCGAAGACATTATTGAAGGAAGGAGATGACGGGCCGGTCAAGTGTATTCGCTATTCGATTCCATTCTCGATCCCACCAAAATTAAATTGAAAAGTTTGTATCTTTTATTTACATTTAAGTGAGAATTGGGGGGGGGGGGGTCTCTATGTATCTCAAGGTTAAATCCCAACATTTGTCTATTCTAATTTATCCCAAATTCAATTCCAGGATTTTTTAATATTTTCTTATAAGGTTTTAATTCTTTCCAAATAATATAATATTATTTATTTTAGTTCTTTCAACCTTTTAACAAATCATTTTTTAATGACCATAACTCTTTCATTCCAAACCCAAATGAGGTGAATTTTAGTATACATATTATTTGACATATAATTTACAACATTCATGTACATACTTTGGGTTGAATGTCTACATATGTCGACATATAAGACCTTAAAGTTGGTACCTCAAAATGGCTTAAAATCCCATCAGTACCAACTAATTTTTCTTCCAACTTTGCAAGCTCATAATTCGTTCATTCTTTTACCAGTTAAGCTAATTTTTTTCCCATTGGTAATTCCTATATGTCCTCTTTCCATTACAAATTTTCTTATTCCTTAACACATGTCACAAGTGTTTAGTTAGTCTACCAAAGCTCTAAAGCAGGTACTTTCATTATTTATGTGAAATTCTATATTTCAAAATTCTTCCCATTTTACCGTTGTTTCCATAAACATCATTTCCAATTAATTATTAGAATAATAGTAACATAAATAAAATTAATATCAATCATACTTCATATTAGTTTTACCCTTGCTTCTCTATGTCGCTCAAGGTTAAATCCCAACATTTGTCTATTCTAATTTATCCCAAATTCAGTTCCAGGCTTTTTTAATATTTTCTTATAAGGTTTTAATTATTTCTAAATAATATAATATTATTTATTTTAATTCTTTCAACCTTTTAACAAATCATTTTTAATGACCATAACTCTTTCATTCCAAACCCAAATGAGGTGAACTTTAGTATACATATTATGTAACATAGAAGCTACAAAATTCATGTACATACTTTGGGCTAAATGTCTATAGATGTCGACATATAAGGCCTTATAGTTGGTACCTCCAAATAGATTAAAATCCCATCAGCACCAACTAATTTTTCTTCCAACTTTGCAAGCTCATAATTCATTCATTCTTTTACCTGTTAAGCTAAGTCTTTTCCCATTGTTAATTCCTATATGTCATCTTTCCATTACAAATTTTCTTTGTAACGCCCCATTTTCCGTTTATTGTTTATAAGTGGGATATAGAATTAGATTAATTAAATAAATATAAATAATGAATATTTAGCATTTTAATTAAATAAAATGGTATTTATAAGTTTATTGTCATGTAATAAATTATTAATTAACTAAATAAATAAAGGTCATAATAATAATAATAATAATAATAATAATAATAATAATAATAATACACTTAAAAATGACCTTATGAGAAACAAAAGATTATGAGGGTCTATTTAGGGCAATTTTGAACTTCTAATGTAGAGATATTGTGTCTAGGGGCCATTACTGACAACAACCAGAAACTTTAGGATTCCTTGAAGTGGGATTATCAGATGCGCACAGATCTTCTTCCTGTTTCATTCGTCGCATACCAACAACCCTAAAAACCCATTATTTTTCCTTGTGTGCAGCGGCCAAGATTACCAAGAAAGAAATGTGAATAAGGGAGGGAGAAGAAGAGATATCGAGAGAAAGAAGCTCGGGGATAGAGGAGAGCAGCGAACGAAAAGAAGAAAAAGAAGAAGATGACGACGAGGAGGTCTAATTGCAGATTTGTTGCTGGAAAACGGAAGAAGAAGGCAAGGTAGGACTGTTTGAGTCGTTTCTTACCAAGTGGTGAACTCTTTTCTTCCTTTCTTGCATAATCACCACCACCACCGACAACCATGGCTGGTTGAATCCTGCCTCAGTTCGTCGGAGATGATGTAGGAGGAAGAGGACGATAGTGGTGTTGCTTGACATCCTTGGTAACTATTTCTTCTTTAACTCTTGTTTTCTTTCTTTCCCTTGCTTATCCACCACCATCACCGAGAACCACCACAACCACCACCATTGCCGGTGGTGGTGGCTACCGGAGTATCGTTGTAGCACCACCAAGTGATGACGAGGTTCTTTGTGCATCAAATCCATAGCTAGAGTGTTCAATATTGCAATTATGTCATTTAAAGTTTCTAGCCCTTCTTCTTTAGATGGAAATGAGTTTTGGTGTGAAGTTTTGTGCAACTAATGATCACCATTGGAACGCCATGTCACCACCAATCCATGGGGTTGATGTGAGCTTAAATTTCCAGCCAATGTATTCATTCATTACATGTTTAATGGTGTTTGGTTAAAGGCTAAACCCTCAAACCTCTTCTTATGAGCTTAATGTGAAGAAGAGTTATGTTTTTGAAGTCAATTTTCCAAGCTATTAATCCATCAAATTAATTGCTATTTGGTATTGAAAATAGTTGTTTAAGATCACTATTAACTGTTTTGGTTGCATTTGGACTTTATTATTAAGGACTTAATGAGTTAAGTGAAATGTAAGCTCAAACTCAATTGTTGTAAAATTCTGAAATTGTCCCCGATCTTTTAAAAATCATATAAAATCATTGGGTGATTCAAGTTGTGCAAGAAATATATCTTTTGATAGGTATGCATGTCTAGTTTCACCCAAATTAATGGATTAACCTGATTCTAAGCTCAATTGTACAGTTTTCACTTTGAATACATGTTGGTCCAGAAAATCATAACTAAACCTGATTCTAAGCTCAATGGATCACTTTGACCTTTTTGTAAAACTCATAACTAAATCTAGGAAGCTCCATTTTTAATGAGGTTCTTCCCTAAATGTTAATATTTATGTGTAGTTTCAGTGATAAATTAGGCTTGGTTTGGTTACATTCCTAAGTTAGATGGAATTGGAGTTCCTTGCAGGTTGGTCTAGAAAAAAAGGTTGTTTTCATTAGTCATTTTGTAAAATGCATAATTATATCTAGAAAAACCTAAATTGCTTAAAATCAAAGGCTGAGTTTAGATGGAAGGGTCTAGTTTCTAACATAAGTTTTCAATGGAATGATTCTCATACCTCCTAGGGTATTGATGACCGATTTTCCTGCATGGTCCAGAAAAAGGAACAATTTTAATAATCAACTTGTGAAATCTTTAGAGTTCAATAGAAAACTAATTAGAGAATATGTCCTACACTATGAAAATCTAAGGAAATATATTATAAGAAGTAACATAAACCTTTCATGGGTTTGGGGGTTGAGTGAGGTTTAATGTCCTACAAAACCAAATGCTACAACGATAATAAAAATGAATAAGAAGTATATTATGAAGTATCAATAGGTAATATGTGGATATGAGCTAAGTAAGGATTATTGATGTGATTGTAGGTGTCCTAGGAGCTGGAAACCAATCTTAGCTACTTATGTGGTTTTATCCTATGTAACTGCTTCAGGTAAGTCTCTTCACTGTACTCGTAGGTCGAAGGCACCAATGTCGGGCCACTGGATTATGTTGTAGGATGATAGTTGTCTTTTTGACACTTGTTGGTATGCCTGTATGTGCTAGTTGTCTTTGTGATACTTGTTGATATGTGTGTATGTGCTTGTTGTCTTTGTGACTCTTAATGATATCAGTATACGTTTTATGTATGTGGGGTTGATACGGACCCGACACAACTACATGCTATTATATAGAGTCATTATGGACTTGGGGTTGATACGGAACTGACACAACTACTTGCCATCATATGGGTTGATACGGACCGGGGGTTGATACAGACCCGACACAACTACATGTTGTCATATGGAGTTGATACGAACCTGACACAGCCACGTGCTGTTATATGTATATGTGTATTGTATATAGTATTTTGGGGAACTCACTAAGTCTTGTGCTTACGGTTTCATATTTAAATTGTTTCAGGTTTTCTTATTAAAGGAAGGGCAAGGATTGATTGTATCGCATCTATTGGAGAATTATGCACTTAATAATTTTTATGTCTATATTTTGATAAATGTTTTAAACCAATGTTTCATTTAGATCTTGGAAGTTGTAATTGTAATAAATGCTTTTGTTTTAAATGAAAATTTTGGGTTGAAATTTGGGACGCTACATTCTTGTTCGTTAACACATGTCAAATGTGTTTAGTTAGTCTACCAAAGCTCTAAAGTAGCTGCTTTCATTATTTATGTGAAATTCTATATTTTAAAATTCTTCACATTTTACCCTTGTTTCCATAAAACTAATTTCCAATTAATTATTGGAATAATAGTAACATAAATAAAATTAATATCAATCATACTTCAAATTATTTTCGTCGTTGGTCATGTAAAACGGCCGGATTACCATTTTTTATCATTTTATCCTTATTGCAACTTCTTAAATTTTCTAATGATTTTCATTTTTTTTCTTACTTAATAAACATAGAAATTTTGGATATCAGATAGTCCACCACAGAATTTAGCCGTTATGGTGGTAGAAATAATTTGAACTTGAAATCTACTAAATCATCGTTTTTACTGAAATCATAGTATTCGGCCCTACTTTTTATTTTTACACATCATCATACCATGTTAAATGGTAACGGTTATCATATTTAATAAAATAACTATTAGAAAAAATAATTAATAAAATTGTCGTTCAATTTTTTTTAGTAAAATTAATAATATTTTAAAATATTTATTATAGGATAGTATTATGAGTAGAAAGAAAATGTTATTGTGGTAGAAATAATTTGAACTTGAAATCTACTAAATCATCGTTTTTACTGAAATCATAGTATTCGAACCTACTTTTTATTTTTACACATCATCATACCATGTTAAATGGTAACGACTATCATATTTAATAAAATAATTATTAAAAAAAATAATTAATAAAATTGCGGTTCAATTTTTTTTAATAAAATTAATAATATTTTAAAATATTTATTATAGGATAGTAGGTTATGTTAATGTAAACATATTCATATTTATAAGACAAAATTGCAAAAATGGTCCCTATGGTATGAAATTTTTGGGGGTTTTAGTCCAAACCACAACTTTTTTGGATTTGTGGTCATTTTGAGGTAGTTTGTTTGTGATTTTGGTCATTCGTTTAATTGAAAAGATTAAATTGCCCTTATTATATTTATTTTCCATTTTTTTTCCTATATATATATATATATATATATATATATATATATATATATATATATATATATATATATATATATATATATATATATATATAGATATAAAATAGGGCCCACACACACACACACACACTCTCTCTCTCTCTCTCTCTCTCTCTCTCGAAATGGGTATGGTGTATGGGTTCCTTTCGAAATGGGTCTGGTGTGGAGTCCGAGGAGTTCGATAGCTGAGGAAAGTATGCGAGATGTAAACTGAAAATCTGGGTTGGGGGTCGAATCTTGAAAATGAAAGGTCTCGTTGAAGATGATATCATCCTAGTTGATCCCACTAGCTAACCACCAGATCTGATTTTCTTGGTTTGGGTGATTTTTACAGCTTGAAAATCGTTGATTTCTTGAAGTTCGTAATTGAGTTCCTAAAATCGAGTTTGAGTCTCGATTTGTTACGAACAGACAGTGGGTTTAGGATTTGTTTATACATCAGATTTTTTTGTTCGTCTTCATGTTCAGATAAGAACACCCAGAAACATAGAAAATTTTGATTACGTTCAACATGTTTATGTTCAGATATGTATTTTAATCGGTGTTATAAAGCTCAGAATTATGCTCTTCATAGGCTTGAACATCGGTGGAGAGTAGAGAGAGATCAGTTTTTTTCTTTGTTTGTGTTAAAAATGAACTTGATTTTTTTTTGGGAGATAAATGAAGAACATATATTCATATCATTCATCTTAGAAATCTGAGTTTGAGAGAGAGTGAGAAAGGGAGAGAGAGAGAGGGCCCTATATTTTAATTTAATAAAACATTAAATTAAATAGAAAAAAGATTAAAAACAATATCAGGAGGGCAGATTAGTCATTTCAGTTTAGCAAGGGACCAAAACCACAACCAAAATACCTCAAAATGACCAACAATCCAAAAAAATCGAGATTTGAACTAAAACATAAAAAAATTGCATACCAAAGGGACCATTTTTGAAGTTTTGTCTATTTATAATCCTAGATGCTATCTGAATTTGTTAAATTTGAATTTTGTCAAACTAATCACGACAGTGGTTGAAGTGCAACGCATACAACGTGTCAAAGTAATAACGGCAGTGTTTCAAGTCATGAAGATATTTTCCATGGAAGTGAAAACTGGGAATCTCAAGGTGGTGGCTCGTGAGTCGTTAACCCATTTTCTGTACATCGAATCATCACCAAATTGACAGGGCCACCCTAAATATGACAGTTACGTATCTGTCTTTACTCCATAAAATTCAATTGCTTTTGTCCCCCAATCCTCCGCGCTACGTTGAACGCTCTACAAAATAAAACCCTAATCAATTTCCTAACAATTTCAAGTTTTTCAATCATGAAACCTACTAGATTACTAACCACAAATCCCTCAAGATCAATTCTTTTCAGAACACCGCAATTGGGTTCAAATGTGAATTGGGTCTACGGCTGTTTCCGGCCTCCTGGTGTTACTTTTCCGGTGGCATGTATGGCCACTAGCTCCACACGCGATACCCATTTGCCGACTTCTCCGTCAAATATCACCGAGGTTTGTTCTTCCGGCACGTTTCATGCCTCACCGTCGCAGGGGAAGTCCGAGCGCTGGGGCTGGGAGGCCATCATAGAGAAGGTCGTCTTCTATTTTATAGTTATGCTATAATTTTGTTCTAAATTATCGATCCATTTTCTCTATCAACTTTGACAGAGAACTTTACACAAACAGATGATCCGCACCCCAGTTATGTTCATTAAACTTGACTGTGAAACTAATACACCTATAAAAGCATTTAATTCTATCCTGTTTTACTTATCGGGTGATTGTATTAAAAATCATACTTTGTTGTAGGTTATTTACAGTTGCCGCTTCTTCACTCTTTTAGCAGTTTCGGGATCTTTGATTGGATCAATCCTATGTTTCATAAAGGTATCCCACTTCACTCTGTACAATGAATAAATAGACTTCTTTTTCGCCAATTGAGTTTTTAGTAGGATCATAATCTATATAGGGTTTAATTTGATTTAGGGGAAAAACAGTGTAGCCTGATGAAATGAGTTTCTTTAATCGTTGTCTATTATTATATATGCTATCCAGGGTTGTGCATTTGTTGTCTCATCATTCCAAGAATACTTTGTGAATCATGGGAAAGGGATCTTCATGCTTGTGGATGCCATTGGTAAGTTCTTTACGCATGTGACACTTACGAAGATCATGGTTTTCTATAATATTGTTATCGATATGTTGTAATAGTATTCTTTAAATGAAAAGAGGTAATTACAGATTGGACATTTTATATTACTCTGGTTTTTTGTTTACCAGATTTGTATCTTCTGGGAACAGTCATGTTGGTTTTTGGCATGGGTCTCTATGAACTTTTTATCAGCAATCTTGATATTGCACAATCATCATCAGAGGAAATGCCTACACACAAATCTAATCTCTTCGGCTTATTTGTTCTAAAGGTTATTATTTTGCACTTATTAGACAGAACAAGTTGTACTGCATTGGACATGCACCCTACCATGTAACAAACGTAGTCTTACAGTTCTCTTTGTTGAAATGTTTCAGGAAAGGCCAAAATGGTTGGAAATAAAATCCGTTAACGCGCTCAAAACAAAGCTTGGGCATGTAATAGTGATGCTTTTGCTGATTGGGTTGTTTGAAAAGAGTAAGAAAGCAGCCATACTAACCCCAACAGACTTACTATGTTTCTCAGGCTGTGTGCTACTTTCTTCTTGTTGCTTGTATTTGCTTTCAAAGCTTCACTAGAAGACACGGGTGCACAAAGACTCGTAGCTCTTCGTGTGAGTTTGAAGTCTTTGTGAACGTAGGGTTTGTTTCTATGGCTTGAAGTACGTATCCAAATCACAATGTGGACATTGGCACCTAATCCTTTTTCGCTTATAAATGATGTACAGTAGTAGATCTTAAGAGTATAGACAATGTAGTACAAACCGTTTTCAATGAAATGTTGTATTGCGTTTGGCATATATTGAACTCACACTAGATTGATATGAAATGAAGAATGCAATATTTTATATTACCCAACAAGATAGTTTAATAACTAAAAAGTATAATAAGTTTTTTTCTAATAATAGCACAATAAAATATATTTTATTATTTATTAGTAGATAATACAACAGAATTAGAAAATACATGAGATATAATCAGTAAAATGAAATATTCACTACCTTTAATTGCATTTAACATTTTGAAATCCCAAAAATTTCTAAATTGTTTCCGCCCACTTAAGTTGTTTTATTTCGCAGTTCCGATATTGTTCTTAAAATTCAAGAATTGTTTTATAAGATGCCAATATATTTTACAATTTTGAAATAGAAAATTTTCAATTTTTTATCAATAATTTTTTATTTAATCTAAAAAAGGTATTTTGCAGTTCATAAGGCTTTCCACAAGTTACCAATTTTGTAACATCCCCCAAAAAATCACAATAAAATTTTTCATTTTTAAAGCCAGAGAAATCATTGTTTTCAGACAAAACCCCAAATCAAAACCAATCGTTTACAAAACATTGTTCTCAACCATATACAGAGTGTCCCAAATCAGTATCATCATAAATCTCCAAAATATATATCGTCGAAGTATGTGTACGATCATGCATTTGCTTTTCCACGATCATTTGAAGCACCTGACGAAGGAAAACGTAGATTACAAAACTATGCTCTAAGCGGAAAAACATTTAACAGTTTAATGATTAGGGTACATGCAACCTAAGGAGGATCTATGTCTTTCACATAAAGGCAACATACTATGAACTATGAAACTACAAAATTTTCCTAGTGAAAATCTAAATTCATAAGGAACAATACATACCTTGTTAATTGTTGTAGTAAACAATCAAGAATCCTTTCTTCAAAGCTTTAGGAAGCGAACACCACAAGTGTCGTGCATCTGATGGTTCACACTCAACCCTAGTAGCTAGAATACTTGAAGAGAGAGGGGAGGACATATGTAAGTTTCAGCCTAAGCTCTTAGAATCAAGTAGTAGCCGAATATTGAAGGTTAGGGTCCTTTTATAGTACAACTTGGAAACCCTAGATAACCCTAAATGAATAAAATAATATTTATTCAATATGGTAATTATCCAACTTCATATTTATCTGCAAAGAATATTCCAGATGCCTTGGAATACCCTAATTTCGTCCACCTCCTTCCAAGGAAAGTTCTGGACTCTTTCTTGTTCAACTATTGAATGATTTCACTTTAACCCTTGCACTTTTAATTAATACAACTAATCCCAAAAATTAATCTAATTAATTTATGATTAATTATTAATTAAATATTACTATTTCTAATTAATATATTATTTTCATAACATATCAATAAATTCATTTTGATTCCTAATTAATTTATTAATCACATAAGAATTTAATAAATCAGTCTCTCTCTCTAAAAGTCTTCCTATTCAATTACTAAGTTTGAGTGTAACCCAAAAGGACTTTGCTAATAATTCAAGATTATACTAATTTAGTTATTAGCTTAGACAACTAATCCAACAGTCTCCCACTTGGATAAGTCTAAAACTAAATTACTGATATATCTTCTAAATTAAACAACAAAGAATCCTTAGCAACTGTCGAACTCTGAAATAAACAAACATTGGTACGAGGATAAGTGATCCAATATTCCTCTGTTCTTCAAGATATTTTATAGACATGAGACATAGATTGGAATCAATCTCATTGTCCAAATTTTTTTTCCCGATTTCCTGATTTGTGATGACGATATAAGACTTTAAATTGAACACATCAACTGAGTCTTGGCTGGGCCCAACACTATAATTCAACACCAAATCACCGAGGAGCCCAAAGATATCGCTTTTCCCGTTAGGTCAAAAGGATCGAATAAACTTTGACTCATATGTTTGTATCATTTACTCATCAAATCATACATGACACTGCGTTTTATAACATCATGTGATTGATGCGTTTTCGCAACATCAATGCACAACCGACTAGTAAATTGCAACTCATATATATCTGTTTCAAGAATATAAGATATTATCGTCTCAGACTTACATGTGATGTAATCCATGAAGTAATTCACTGAGCGTGGGTTTATCCAATACTTAAATCTCCATTTCTAAGTTCTCATGAATGTCGTACCAATACAATTGTTATGTCTAACCACCTTAGACAATCTACAATCCAATTCACGTCAGTCTTAATTCACTACTTACTTCCCAAAGTATGAACGACTGTGGAATTTGTATAATTAAATTATTCGGGAAGTAAAACATGCAAAACGAAACACAAGAATAAATAATTGACAAAGGCAGTAATCAAACTTATAAATAATCTCTATTGTTTAATCACCAAAAGTCAATTACATTTATTTTGTTATAAGTTTCAAACTAATCATCTAACTACTAAAACTAATGTCGTCTCTGAATCCAATGCTTATATCATGTTGTCTATGCTTAATCCTACTCAGAGCCTTTGCGAGAGGAATTGCAGGATTATCTTCTGACGATACTCTCTTCACTATGAGATGACCTTCTTTTACTCTATGTCTGATGTAATGGTACTTTCTGTCGATATGTCTTGACTTGCCATGATCTCTCGGTTCTTTGGTTAAAGAAACCGCTCCTTCATTACCACATACAAGTTCCATTGGTTCTTTGTAACGCCCACGTTTCTTGGTAGGTATATCATATAAAATATGTATTTACGTCGGTCGACGATTGTAACCTTTTAAGAATAAGTGAAAGATAATTATTCGAGTATATGTTATATGCGTGAACATTTGATAAATATTATGTATATATAATATTTGTGTAAAAAAAGTTTTATTTTAAAAACTTAATAAATATGGCTAAAACAAACGTTAAAAATAAAACGATTATTTAAGATAAATAATCTTAACGAAAGTTGTAACGAACCTAAAATTACAAATTATATGATGTAAATACATTTAAGGGTGAACCCAAGTAGTGAAACGATAATTTTTCCGTTACACTCGTTTTTCGATAATAATTGATCGGGTACTTTTTACGATGTTAGTTATTGATTGTAAATTTGGACAAGAACGAATTAAATGATTTGGATAAGATTTTATTATAAAGGGTATATTGATTTTATTAATAAATAGTTAAGGGACTATAGTGTAACTTGAAGGATATATTGTGTTAATACAAGAATAACCGAGGGACCATAAATATAACTATAATTTGTAAATTGCAAACCAACTCGTACGTGTAAGAAATATAAATATAAGAAAGGTCATACATATTTTATAAATTAAAGATAACAACGTATTGTTTAAATATGTAATCGTATAATTTTAGATACACGTGTTTTGTTTTTCTATTTCCTCTTGTGATTAAAGTTATACGTGTCCACCAATGAACTTAATAGTCACCGTGAATTTGTACGGGTTGAAACGTGGCAAGTATATTTTGAAGAGTTGTGTCAAATTGTGGCAAGTATACGTGTCTTAAGAATAATGGATTAAGTTTTAGTATAAATAGGAGTATCTTGCGTTCACGGTTCAAACAAAAGTTTATAGAAATAGTGGAATAATACAATTCAAATAATTAGATATCGAGAAATCATTCTGCAAGTAAGACACATACACCCGTCATATTAGGTGAGTGCATAGTTACTTTCATATTACACATATATATGAAGTATTTTAATTGCTTAAATGCTATATGTGTTATTATCCGTGTTTACAATATTTGTGCTCAATATGACTTTACTTTGTTAAATTATATTTTAATAAAGCACTAATCTATTTATTTTATCGTACTTAAATCATATTGGGTAGTGAAGGGTCGTGAAAGGTGAAATAATAAAGGTGAGGTGTTGACAACTAAGGTACCGACATGTCATTGGTGAATTGTCATCTATCAGAGTATAGATGACGACCACAGACTATTCTAGATAGTCCAGTAGGAACACTAGTAGGCTCGTAACCTGTAGGTGTTAATGAACGGTGTGTTCATTCAATGTACTCTATCCCCCCATGGTTGCCTTATTGACATATATCGCTCAGGTATCCCCGGAGTGATACTGTCTACCCATTGCTATAAAGATCCTTTAGGATAGGTCCCTTGAGATCATCATTTTAGGGTCAAGGAGTGAAAATAACTGGAACGGGTAATCGGGTTATTTATTTGGTGTGGTGTGTTTATATTTAAAAAGATTTTAAATATTATTATTGTGGATTGAAAACCCTATGTGCTCACCAGGCTCCCAAGCCTGCCCCACTCAGTTTCTTTGTATCACATGTAGCAGCGTAAGAGCACATGTGTGATGAGTTTAAATCCGACGAGAGATTTAAAGGAGAATAGGCCATTAGAATAATAAACTGTTGCAAGGCCTATAATATTACGTTTATGCTTATGTTGTTGTATTAACCATGACATCCCAAGGTTTTTAAATATAAATAAAAATACATTTCCTCATAAATGCTTTGATAATGATATTGTCATGTTTTTGGGAACAAATTCCGCACTATTATTCTTTTGAAAAAAAAATACTCTGATTTAAATAAGCATGAACAAATCGGTCTTTTCTGACCGTAAAATTGGGGATGTCACAGTTGGTATCAGAGAATTAGTTTAAGCGAAATCGGAATTTTAAGAAATTTCTAGACGTAAACTTAGAATGCTAAGTGATGATTGTGAGATGAGTGCCTGATATATTCTAGACACGAGCACTAGCTTATTTTAGGAAAGATGCCTAAATTGCTTTTCTGTGCTAAATGATTAATGTGATAGCTATAAAGATGCCTTATATGCTATTATTTGATCGGATTTATGGTCTGTTGCCAACCGGATCTGGAAACTTTATGTGTTCACAATTCTAAATGTATAGAGTGACAAGGAGGATTAAACGTCAACCGTAAACAAATATCTAAATTCGCCTACTTTGGTGTATAGATCGACATGGTGAGAACTCGATGCGGAAACACTAATGGAAATGCTAATCAGCAGCCTGTGATTGAGCATGCACCGGAAGTAGCAGCTGCACCCGAGCCAATCACTATGGCAGGAGTACAAGCAATGATTCAAATAATGTTAGATCGCCAGATGGAAGAGACAAGGCGTCTACTTCAACAGAATAGGGATGAACATACTGTGCCAGTTGTGCAACCTGAACTGAATAAGGAATGGTCAGAAGAAGGAAATTATAGTAGAACCGTTAGTCAAGCCGAACCACAAGTGGTTAGGAGAAACAACCATGATGAAGGAATTGAAAAGAATGGATGTAAGTATAAAGACTTCACAAGTTGCAAACCGTCAACTTTTACTGGGAAAGAAGATCCAATCAGAGTTATGGACTGGATCTCTGAGATGGAGCCAGCTTTCATAACATGCGGTTGCAAGGGCAAACTACAAACCACTTATGTTGTGCGTCAGTTTAGGGGTGGGGCTGTTCGTTGGTGGAACACTTTGGGAAAGACCATAAGCCCCAATGAGCCACTACAAATGACATGAGCAGAATTCTTGGTACACTTCAAACAAAAGTTCTGCTTTGCCCAAAACATGCTAGAATTGGAGATCCAGTTTTTGACACTGAAAAAGGGCAACATGTCCATTAATGAGTATACCAGTGCCTTCACGGACAAGATGGAGTTTGCTCTGCACATCGTCCCTGACGAGCTAACAAAAATCGATAAGTATGCAAAGGGACTACCAAGGGAGTACACTATGCCAGTACGTCAGGAACCTACTCTTGAGGCGGCCATCTGGGCTGCCAAGTTAGTTGAAGAGATGATCAAGGGCAGAACCGTCGACAAAGCTGAAGTTGGTGAGAAGAGGAAGTTTGAGGGATCTTTTAGACCCAATAAGAAGAGTAGATTTTTGAAGTCCAATGACAAGAGATTTGGGGGCAATAACGAAGCTAAGTGGTGTGAGAAATGCAAGAAGAAGCACTTCGGGAAATGCAGTGGAGAGGTGACTTGCTACAAATGTGGCAAGACTGGTCACTATTCTAACAACTGCCCGCTTGTTCAAAGCGTGTGCTACAAGTGTAGGGAACCAGGGCATGTCCATATGAACTGCCCAAAGAAAAATAAACATGCAAAGACAAATGTGTCGCCAAAGCCAAAGGCGAGAGCATTCCAGATGACTCTGGAAGCAGCAAAGGATGAAGCAGATGTCGCTTCAGGTACATTTCTAGTAAATGAATTGCCTCCCTACATTTTGTTTGATTCTAGAGCCAACTACTCCTTTATTTCTCATAAATTTGGTAGAAGACTAGCTTTCCCTGTAGAAAGACTAGATAATGCTTTAATAGTCGAGGTTGCTAGTGGCAAGTTTCTACCTGTTAGTCATCGCGTGAAAAACATCATCATTGACTTGAATGGAAATAAGTTCCACAAGGAATTATTGCCTATTAAGTTAAACGGTTTCGACATAGTCTTAGGAATTGATTGGCTTAGTGTGAACGATGCTGAGATACTATGTAGAAAAAAATGGTGAAAGTAAACCCTCTTGGAAGAGAACCATTTATGGTGTACGGAGACAAACGTAGAGTGAATTCTAGAATCATCTCCACGATGAAAGCCAGAAAATGTCTGGCCAAGGGATGTACATCATATTTGGCATTCATAATCGATGCAAAGAAAGAGAAAAAGGAAATGCAAAGGATACCAGTGGTGTGTGACTATCCGGAAGTATTCCCAGATGATCTTCCTGGACTACCCTGTGATAGACAAGTAGAATTCTGTATCGACTTGTTGCCAGGAACCACATCAATAGCTAAACCGCCATACCGATTAGCACCAACGGAGATGAAGGAGCTTATGATGCAACTTCAAGAATTATTGGACAAAGGTTTCATTAGACCTAGTTCATCACCCTGGGGAGCTCCGGTGTTATTCATAAAGAAAAAGGACGGTAGTATGAGGATGTGCATAGATTACAGAGAACTGAACAAATCAACGATAAATAATAAATACCCATTGCCAAGGATTGATGACATGTTCGATCAACTTCAAGGTGCAAGCTACTTTTCGAAGATCGATCTTAGGTCAGGGTATCATCAGTTAAAGGTGAGAGAGCAAGATATTGAGAAGATCGCATTCAGAACAAGATACGGACACTATGAGTTCTTGGTTATGTCATTTGGACTAACCAATGCTCCAACAACATTTATGGATTTGATGAACAGGGTTTGTAAACCATTCCTCGATAAATTCGTGATAGTGTTCATTGATGATATTCTAATATACTCAAAGAGCCAACAGGAGCATGACAAACATTTGCGTGACATATTACAAGTTCTAAAGAAGGAGAAGTTATATGCAAAGTTCTCTAAATGTGATTTTTGGATCCGAGAGGTGCAATTCTTGGGTCATGTGATTAACCAAGAAGGCATAATGGTTGATCCAGCCAAGATTGAAGCAATAATGAAGTGGGAATGACCAAAAAGTCCCACTGAGATCCGTAGCTTTCTGGGATTAGCTGGATATTACAAAAGGTTTATCCAAGGCTTTTCCTCAATAGCTGCCCCATTGACAGCTTTGACTCATAAGGGAGCTACCTACACATGGAACGAGAAGCATGAAGAATCTTTTGTGAAGTTAAAGAAAAAGTTGTGTGAAGCACCAATTCTTTCCTTACTCGATGGAGTGAAAGACTTCACAGTTTATAGTGATGTATCTGGAGTTGGGCTAGGTTGTGTTCTGACCCAAAGAGATAAAGTGATAGCATATGCATCTCGACAATTGAAAGTCCACAAATTGAACTACCCCACTCATGATCTGGAGTTGGCAGCAACAGTCTTCGCGCTAAAGATATGGAGGCATTATCTTTATGGCATGAAGTGTAAAATTTTTACTGGTCATAAGAGTCTCCAGTATCTATTTAACCAAAAGGAGTTGAACATGAGACAAAGACGCTGGATAGAATTACTCAAGGATTACGACTGTGAAATACTTTACCACCCTGGTAAGGCAAATGTCGTAGCTGATGCGTTGAGTAGAAAGATAAACCTGGAAAGGAAAAGGCCAAGAGCGTTAAAGATTGAAATTATATCAACAATTATAGAAACTATCAAGAAGGCGCAAAATGATTCTTTGGAGAAAAATGACCAAAAAGAAGAACGTTTAGGCAAGACGTTGGTATTCGGTACAAATAGTCAAGGGTTGAAGGTATTCTAGGATAGGATTTGGGTACCTAAGATGGGAGGAATGAGAGATCTTATGATGGAAGAGACTCATAAGACCATGTACTCTATTCATCCAGGTAGTACCAAGATGTATAAGGATCTGAAACCTTACTACCGGTGGCTGACGATGAAGCTCGATGTCGCAAAGTATGCGGCTAAATGTGTGACATGTGCAAGAGTTAAAGCGGAACATCAAAAACCGTATGGTAATTTGGAACCTTTACCAGTACCCATGGGAAAATGGGAGGACATCACCATGGATTTTATGACTAAACTACCCAGAACGAAGGTAGTTCACGATATGATTTGGGTAATTATAGACCGATTCACGAAGAGTGCACATTTCATAGCAGCCAATGAGAAGTGGTCTATGGAAAAGCTTGCAAAGGTTTACGTGAAAGAGATAGTTAAAGCTCATGGTGTTCCCCTGAGGATTGTGTCAGATCGTGATAGCCGTTTCACCTCAAGATTTTGGAATATCTTACACGAAGAGATGGGTACAAAACTGTGTTTGAGTACAGCTTACCATCCCCAAACTGATGGTCAGAGCAAAAGGACGATTCAAATATTGGAGGATATGTTGCGAGCATGTACTTTGGAATTTCCAGGTAACTGGGATGAGCACTACCACTAGTGGAATTTTCCTACAACAATAGTTATCATTCAAGCATTAAGATGGCACCTTATCATGTGTTGTACGAACATAAGTGTCGTACGCCATCCTGTTGGCTTGAAGCTGGAGAAAAGCAGTTTATGGGTATTGAGATTGTCCATTAGACTGCTGATAAATTGAAGGTGATCAGAGACAGAATGTTAGCAGCTCAAAATCGTCAAAAGAGCTATGCAGATAAGAAGCGACGACCAATAACCTTCGAAGTTGGAGATTTGGTGTTGCTCAAAGTCTCTCCGTGGAAGGGACTTATCAGATTTGGAAAGCGAGGGAAGTTGAGTCCAAGGTTTATTGGACCGTTTAAAGTACTTCAGAAAGTTGGAAATCAAGCTTACAAGTTGAAATTGCCAGTTGAACTAGAAGGCATCCATAACACCTTTCATGTCTGTTATTTGAGGAAGTTTACGAGTGAAGTTCCCAATATGATTCCACTTTCAGAGTTAAGGATCGATGAAAACAAGAAGCTGATTGAGGAGCCCAAAGCAATTGTTGACCGCAAGAAGAAAAAGTTGTGACGTAAGATGGTCGAATTAGTGTTGGTGCGATGGAAACATACGAATGGGCCGAACTTCACTTGGGAGACAGAAAGTGACATGAGAGGTCAGTATCCACATATGTTTGATGATGCATGATTCCGGGACGGAATCATCCTAAGGGGGAGATAATTGTAACACCCACGTTTCTTGCTAGGTATATCCTATAAAATATGTATTTACGTCGGTCGACGATTGTAACCTTTTAAGAATAAGTGAATGATAATTATTCGAGTATATGTTATATGCGTGGACATTTGACATATATTATGTGTATATAATATTTGTGTAAAAGACGTTTTATTTTAAAAACTTAATAAATATGGCTAAAACAAACGTTAAAAATAAAAAGATTATTTAGGATAAATAATCTTAACGAAAGTTGTAACGAACCTAAAATTATATGATGTAAATAAATTTAAGGGTGAACCCAAGTATCGAAATGATAATTTTTCAGTTACACCCGTTTTTCGATAATAATTGATGGGGTACTTTTTACGACGTTAGTTATTGATTGTAAATTTGGATAAGAACGAATTAAATGATTTGGATAAGATTTTATTATAAAGGGTATAATGATTTTATTAATAAATAGTTAAGGGCCTATAGTGTAACTTGAAGGATATATTGTGTTAATACATGAATAACCGAGGGACCATAAATGTAACTATAATTTGTAAATTGCAAACCAACATACAGTAAGAAATATAAGAAAAGTCGTACATATTTTATTAATTAAATATAACACGTGTTGTTTAAATATGTAATCGTACAGTTTTAGGTACACGTGTTTTGTTTTTCTATTGCCTCTTGTAATTAGAGTTATATGTGTCCACCAATTAATTTAATAGTCACCATGAATTTGTACGGGTTGAAACGTGGCAAGTATATTTTGAAGAGTTGTGTCAAATTGTGGCAAGTATATGTGTCTTAAGAATAATGGATTAAGTTTTAGTATAAAATAGGAGTATCTTGCGTTCACGGTTCATACAAAAATTTATAGAAATAGTGGAATAATACAATTCAAATAATTAGATATCGAGAAATCATTCTGCAAGTAAGACACATACACCCGTCATATCAGGTGAGTGTATAGTTACTTTCAATTTACACATAGATATGAAGTATTTTAATTGCTTAAATGTTATATGTGTTATTATCTGTGTTTACAATATTTTTGTTTATTATGACTTTACGTTGTTAAATTATATTTAAATAAAGTACAAATCTATTTATTTTATCATACTTAAATCATATTGGGTAGTGAAGGGTCGTGAAAGGTGAAATAATAATGGTGGGGTGTTGACAACTAAGGTACCAATGCGCCATTGGTGAATTGTCATCTATCAGAGTATAGATGACGACCACAGACTATTCTAGACAGTCCACTGGGAACACTAACAGGCGCGCAACCTGTAGGTGTTAATGCACGGTGTGTTCATTCAGTGTACTCTATTCACCCCCATGGTTGCCTTATTGACATATATCGCTCAGGTATCCCCGGAGTGATATTGCCTGCCCGTTGCTATAAAGATCCTTTAGGATAGGTCTCTTGAGATCATCAGTTTAGGGTCAAGGAGTGAAAATAACAGGAATGGGTAATCGGATTATTTATTTCGTGTGGTGTGTTTATATTTAAAAAGATTTTAAATATTATTATTGTGGATTGAAAACCCTATGTGCTCACCAGGCTCCCAAGTCTGACCCACTCAGTTTCTTGGTATCACTGGTAGCGACATAAGAGCACATGTGTGATGAGTTTAAATCTAAGGCCTGTAATATTACGTTTATGCTTATGTTGTTGTATTGACCATGACATCCCAAGGTTTTTAAATATAAATAAAAATACATTTCCTCGGAAATGCTTTGATAATGATATTGTCATGTTTTTGGGAACAAATTCCGCACTATTATTCTTTTGAAAAGAAATACTCTGATTTAAATAAGCATGAACAAATCGGTATTTTCTGACCGTAAAATTGGGGATGTCACATTCTTGAATGGTTGGAACAACTCCAAGATCTCCGATGAAGTTCTTCAACCATGTTGCTTCCTTTGATGTTTCACTTGCTGCTATGTACTTTGATTCATAGTTAGAATCAGCCACTATGTCTTGCTTGTAACTTTTCCAAGTTTCTGCTCCTCCATTTAATGTAAACACCCAGCCACATTGAGAACGAAAGTTGTCTCTATCTGTTTGAAAGCTGGTGTCACTATACCCACTCACTCTGAATGTATCACTGCCTCCAAAGACTAGAATCATATCCTTTGTCCTTCGCAGGTACTTGGGAATATTCTTCACTGTTATCCAATGAGCTCTGCCAGGATTTCCCTGATAGCGACTGACCATGCTCAAAGCAAAGGACACATCAGGGTGAGTATATTTCATAGCAGACATGATCGATCCTATAGCCGAAGCATAAGGGACTTGAATCATATCAACTATCTCTTCATTCGTACTTGGGCTTTCAGTCTTACTCAATTTGGCATTTCTCTGAATAGGTACCTCTCCTTTCTTGGAATTTTTCATACTAAACCGTTTTAGTACCTTGTCCAAGTATGTACTTTGACTAAGTCCAATTAGTCTTCTCTTTCTATGTCTCAAAATTCTTATCCCGAGAATATAGGCAGCCTCTCCTAGATCCTTCATAGCGAAATACTTTCCAAGCCAAGATTTTACTTCTTTCAAGGTTGGAACGTCGTTTCATATAAGTAGTATGTCATTAACATACAATACTAGAAAAGTTACTATACTCCCATTAGCTTTAACATACACACATGAATCATCTTCACTTCTAGAAAAACCAAATTCTTAGACTTTTTCATGAAAGCGAAGATTCCAGCTGCGCGATGCTTGTTTCAATCCATAAATGGATTTCTCAAGCTTACACACTCTATTGGGAAACTTTGCATCAAAAAAACCCTCTATCTGACTCATGTAAACATCCTCAGCCAACTTTCCATTGAGGAAAGCAGTTTTGACATCCATCTGCCAGATTTCATAGTCATGAAAGGAAGCTATAGCGAGCATTATCCTAATTGATTTTATCTTAGCCACTGGTGAGAAGGTCTCATCATAGTCAATCCGTGGGTTTGAGTAAATTCCTTCGCAAGCAGTCGTGCCTTGAATGTGTGCATGTTTCCATGCATGTCTATCTTCTTTTTGAAGATCCATTTGCAACCAACTATCTTTCGACCATCTTCTTGATCAACCAGATTCCAAACTTGGTTATCATATATGGACTTGATCTCGCTGTCCATTGCCTCTTTCCACTTGGCTGCCTCAGGGCCTGCCATTGCTTCCTTGTAGTTAGTTGGCTCATCCAAATTTACCAGTGTTTGATCTCTGATAAACATATCACCTTCTGCAATTATATGGAAACCATAAATCTGAGGTGGCATGCTAACTCTACTGGAACGACGAAGACGTAATGAATTGTAAATTGGCTGAACTGAAATTTCTTGCTCTGGTTGAGTGCTAGTGTTTTCTAAGGTTCCTTCATTGGTTGACTTTTGAATCTCTTCAAGGTCAATTATGCTCCCATTGTCCTCTTTGCATATGAGCTCTCTATCGCGAAAGACTCCTCTTCGTGCTACAAAGACCACGTTCTCACTAGGCCTGTAGAGCAAATATCCAAAGGACTTTTGTGGGTAACCAATGAAAATACATCTCTCACTTCTAGGTTCTAACTTGTCATGAGTCTCTCGTCTAACGAAAGCTTCACAACCCCAGACTTTTATACATGCTAACGAGGGAACTTCCCTGTCCACATTTTGTGAGGTGTTTTGGCAATCTTTTTAGTAGGGTGGCTCGAATCATCATGAAACGAACCATGTCCAACAATGTCCGATTGCGCCTCTCAGCCACACCATTAAGTTGTAGTTATCCTAGGAGGAGTCAATTGTGAAACTATTCCACATTCCTTGTGTAACATCCCAAAAATTTCAACAAATTTAAACCTTTCAAAACAATCCATTTACCAATAAAAGTGTTTACAAAATCATTGTTTCCAAAACATTATTTAAAATCAGAGTCTCCCAAGATCCACTCAGTCGTAAAACCAAGGATGTGTACGGTCACACCTTCGCCTTGCCATGGTCCTTCGAGGTACCTGAAACCATAAACCAAAACTATAAGCACAAATCTTAGTGATTTTCCCCCAAAATACCACCACACAAACAAATCACATGCACAAACACTCACGTCTGGCCTAATCAGCCTCGGGCTGGAATACCGGGCATGTCTACGATGGTCCCAATCATCCTCATGATGGAATACCCTCGTATCATTAGCATGTTTGGTCCAATCAACCCTCAGGTTGGAATACCAAAACATGTCGGGTCTAATCAACCATCGGGTTGGAATACCCCCGTCTTGTTGACTGATACACGAAGCAGTCCAGTCTCACTATATACCATAACATGCATGTCGGATCCAATCAACCATCAGGTTGGAATAAACCAGGACCAGTCGACCTCCGGGTCCAGTCATCGATCGGGATGGAATACCCCAGGTTGGAATGCCAATATATATAATGGGTCCAGTCATCCTCGGGAAGGAATGCCCTCGAACCCAATCAAGCATCGGGCTGGAATGCCCCCGGTCTGTTGGCTCACACACATAGCAGTAAAGCCTCAACCACCAACAAATATGTGCCCATATATCAGATAAACATATAAACAATCTACAGACAGTCAGACAGATCCACAGATCATTAAGAATAACATCATCCTATATACTAGAATACTGATCTAACAGATCACTACAACAGAATAACATACTATCACATAACGAGATATCAAATCCAAAGGGCCGGCCTTGGTTCCTTCGACCCATAAGTACAGTGAGGAAGACTCACCTCAAACAGCCGAATATCTCAGATAAAAGCTCGGACTGCTCATGATTTTATTCAATTTCAGATAGTCCGAGTGGAGCAGTGATTTGGGAGCAATTGGATGCACGTTTGGAGCTTAAAATGGAGCTTGGAACTTATGGAGTATGTTGAGGAATGCTTGCAAGATGCTTTGGTCAAGAAACATTCGATCGAATTGATCACACGAAGATAGAATCTGCAATTTAAAGTTAAAGGATATTGTTGGCAGCTTTGACCCACTGTCAGTATTTTGACCATATCTCATGAACCGTAACTCCGATTAACGTGATTCAAAATGATCTGAAAAGTAGACGAAATTTCAGACGCCTTAGGAAAAACATGCGATCGCAGATCTGGTCCATGCGATCACATGGAGCCTTTATGAGATCGCAGCTTTGGTCGCAACTTGGATTCGACGTTTTTTAGTGCCAAAAGTTCATCTGGAAGTGAAAACTCAAAACATGCGATCACAACTTCCCTCTATGCGATCGCAGGTATCCCAAAAACTGCCAAAATAGCATCCTACATTAAAAAGGCCTGTGACTCGTTTTCTCAAAACATGCGATCGCAACTTTGAAACGTGCGATTGCATGCACGTTGTTGTTGATGTTGGACGTATAAATAGACCCAGAGGTGCCAGACAATGAAAATAAGATATTGGAGGCGTTTCTTCTCTGATTTCAAGGATTTTTGAAGATCGGAAGGTTGTGGATCATGTCCTTCAAGTAGATTAGTAATATTAGTTGTTTGATGTCTCTTTTCATTTGTTTTTATCAGATTTTAGCCATGTCTGGCTAAAACCTTAGTTTTCAATTCTGCAAAGACAAGTACTTTTCATGTGATTGCTCATTAGATCTGGTTTTTGATTTTTGTTTCTATCTAGATTCTTCAGTTTTGTTCTTAATGAATGTTTGGTTTTAAATTCTTGTTAGTCTGATCACCTAATTAGGGTTTAATCATTCCTGTTAATCAGTCAATAGAATCTGTAATTGTTCTAATTAACTGGTAATAAGTAACAAGTAATAAATCGGTTCCGTGTTTGGGATTTGACTTTATTATCAATTGAAAAATCATATCTTTATGCTTCCGAGCTTGTGAGAAGTATTGGGTATTGCTGGGAATTTTACAAAGAACTTAATGCAACTTTTCTGATCTTAATTAAGAGCTTGTTTAATTGAACAATAAAAAGTTAGGGTTAATTCAAAGAGCTTTTTTGATTAACTAGTTTAGGTAAAAGAGATTATACCAGATCTTGTTAGTTTTTCTCAGTACCAACTTAGATAGAACACATCTCAAATAATCAGATCTCGGTTAGTTGCATGATTAGGAAAGTCGCAGCAGAACTGAAACCGTTTTTATTGTTGATTTTCGTTTAGTTTAATATCACTGCATTTTTAGTTTTTAGTTTTTAATTAAAACCCCCTTTTATATTTTTTGTTTCTTGAATACATTGTGCCTGATGCAAAAAGGAATTGAACATTTGGCTGTGTCCCTGAGGATTCGACCCTGCTTCCCTATGCTATATTTTTAGTGCAACCAGCAGTGATAATTTATTTGCTTCATACGCGCGCGGCAGCGTATTAACAGATGACAATATTCCTTAATATTTAACCCATAATAAAACAATTAAGGCTAGGTACCAAAATAACAATTCACAACTAAAAAGAGGGATGCCGTAATCTTATTGCGAATTTATGAATGTAGGTAAAAGCTATTTACTAATTTCGAACTTTGAAATTCCTATATATTTTAAGATTCATTGAATCTATCAATGGCATGTTTAATCTTAGATTATGCTCTACTATTTGTGACTAGGATACCGAGGATTACAAACAAGATGTGAATAAGCATATAAATATGCTTGGCACTCTCAATGTCATTTATCATCTCAATTTAATGTATCGGTTAACCACACACGCTCCATTAATCAACGATAAATTTCGAGATGCCCATTATTACTCTTTATAGTCACTATTAGTGTGTCGTTAACCACACACGCTCCAATAACTACTATAAAGCATAATGTGCTATTTTATGGATTAACATACTTTTCACATTTTTCTAAAGTAACTAAGAATGAAATTTTATAAAATAGTTTAGTTACTTAATAGCATTATACTTTTAATGAAATTAATGTCCTATCAGATCCATTCTGCTATCGACCCACCACCAAACAAGAGAACGATGGGTAAGAATGGATACCCAATGACAATCATTTTATAGGCCGCTTCCTTAAACTCCCCTTATAGTTCGGCTTCGTGAATGAGGCATAATAGCGATCCGACTGACTTAGTCTTATACATATAGTATTTAACTTTTTAATGTTATATATATAAGATGTATTTTAAAACATTTTCTAAAATACTAGGTTTATTAAAATTTTCGAAATTATAGAATTAATTTAATTTAAATAAACCAATCAATATTTGATATTAATTATTAGAATCAATAAATATCTAAATTAATTATTTACACACTTAAAGAATTAATCATATTAATCAATAAAATAATTAATCAAGTCAAAGATCTATCTCCTAACTTATAGGATTTTATTTTATCATCAAATATTCAACAAATTAGGATTTCACATATATTTAAAGCATATAATTACCAAATAAAAGCATCCAAAACAGATTAGGCTGAAAAACTTGAAATTTTCGATCTGTTCATATCTCACGTCGTGAGCATCAATGCTCACGTCGTTAGATGCAAAAATCGAAAAATTTTGTTTGTTCAATTCACTAATGTGCAATTAGATAAAAGAATGTCATATGCTCTGATACTACTGAAGGAAAACGTAGATTACAAAACTATACTCTAAGTGGAAAAACATTTAACAGTTAAATGATTAGGGCACATGCAACCTAAGGAGGATCTATGTTTTTCACATAAAGGCGACATACTATGAACTATCAAACTACAAAATTTTCCTAATGAAATCTGAATTCGTAAGGAAGAATACATACCTTGTTAATTGTTGTAGTAAACAATCAAGAATCATTTCTTCAAAGCTTTAGGAAGGAAGCACCACAAGTGACGTGCCTCTGATGGTTCACACCCAACCCTAGTAGCTAGAATACTTGAAGAGAGAGGAGAGGAGATATATAACTTTCGGCCTAAGCTCTTAGAATCAAGTGGTATCCAAAAATTAAAGGCTAGGAATCCTTTTATAGTGCAACTTGGAAACCCTAGATAACCCTAAATGAATAAAATAATATTTATTCAATCTGGTAATTATCCAGCTTCCTATTTATCTGCAAGGAATATTCCAAATGCCATGGAATACCCTAATTTCGTCCACCTCCTTCCAAGGAAGTTTCTGGACTCTTTCTTGTTCAACTATTGAACAATTGTACTTTAACCCTTGCACTTTTAATTAATACAATTAATCCCAAAAAGTAATCTAATTAATTTCTGATTAATTATTAATGAAATATTACTATTTCTAATTAATATATTATTTTAGTAACATATCAATAAATTTATTTTGATTTCTAAATAACTTATTAATAAAATAATAAATTAATAAATCGGTATCTCTCTCTAAAAGTCATCCTATTCAATTACTAGGTTTGAGGGCAACTCAAAAGGACTTTGCTAATAATTCAAGATTATACTAATTTAATTATTGGCTTAGATACCTAATCCAACACCTGAAACATAAGCTTAAACCGTAAGCATGAAGCTTAGTGAGTTCTCCCAAGGTACCACCACATAAACATATAACAACATGCATACTAGGTCCACAACTAACAGGCTGGATTACCCCTGAGTCCACAACATGAGTTTGGCTTGCATCCTGGCCACAGATCATGTCTGGCTTACTCCCGAGCCCACAACATAAATCTGGCATGCCTTTCGTTTCCACATCTTATGTCTGACTTGCTCTTGATCCCACAACATAAGTCTGGCTTGCCTTTCCGACCCACAGCTTATGTCTGACTTGCTCCCAGGTTTGTTGGCTTCTGCACAAAGCAATGTTGCCTCAACCCAACCACACTAATTTGACATATGAAATAGATAAACATATGACCAGCAAACAGATAATCATATAGATCTACAGATCCCTACCGCATAACAACATGCTATATACCAGGATACAGATCTAACAGATTACTATAGCATAGCAACATCCTATATACCATGATACATAACCTATTGAGCCGACATTGGTGCCTTCGACCCACAAGTACAGTAAGGAAAACTCACTTTTCAGTCTGAAAATATAGCTGAACAGGACACTTCTGTTGGATTAGGTGTCTAAGCTCATAATTATATTTGGTATGTAGTTGAATTGATAGTAGCATAGTTCTTTTGGGTTACCTTCATACTGGCAACTAGACAGGATGATTAATGACGAAGAGGATAATATATTAATTTGGTTAAAAAATTGAAATAAATGATTTATTAATATATTATGGAAATTATATATTAATTAGAAATCATATTATTAGTTAATATTTAATCAGAAATTAATTTGGAATTAATTTTGGGATTAAAGAAATTAATTAATTGTGCAGGGGCTGTTTTGCAATTAATTAATAGTTGTGGATTGGGCTCTTGGATTCCCTTGGAAAGGCTTGGCCAAAAATCCTTGGAAGGATCTAGAGATTTTCATCCAAGGCCTTAAGAAAAAGGAATCCATGGGCTGCTTAGGCCTTAAGCTAAGGGATTAGGCTTTCCTTATCTTAACCCTAGCTTTAGCTCTAAGCAATCTCAACTATAAATAGAGCCTTACCCCTAAGCAATTTCGGCCATCCCTTAGAAACATTGAAGAGCTGAAATTTTGAGCAATTACCTCCTCTATCCTATCTCTCATAATCATCCTCTTGCCTTAGAGTGTTTGTGAGCCATTAGAGGTACTACACTTATGGTACTTGTTCTCAAAGTCAAGATCTTCAAAGGAATCATTGTTATTACTACATAACAATAATGGTATGTATCTAAACCCTAGTTTTATGTTAATTTTGAAAATTGTACATGCCTCCTAGGGTTTCTAGTTTTTGTGTTCAATGCTTGTATGTCTAATAGTGAAAACATAGATCTTTCAATTAGGGTTGCATGCACACATAAGATTGTTTGCGATGTATAAAACCCATTAGTGATATCAGAGCATATGGTTTTTGTTTTCAATTAGGTTTGGTATAATTGATTGAACTGGACAAAATTAGGGTTTATTGTTATTAAACCCTAGGGCCTATTATTTTCACAAATTAGGGTTTAAGAACCCTGTTTTTCGAAAATTCTGAAGGGTTTTCAAACCCTTTCCTTTGGCCATCTTGGAGTCGAAGTCTAGGGTTTCTTAACCCTAGGGTTTTAGAATATTAGGCAAGGTTGAAAGCCTTGCCTTCCACTCCAAGTAGAAAATTTCAAAATCTAAGGGATAAGTAAGTAGGTTGTTATTTTTGGTAATTATCTTGTGAATTGTTTAATTGGATAATTAAGGATATCCCTACCCATAAATTTCGAAATCTATGGATAAGGATTAGATTAAGTTAATCTGTTTAATTTAATGGATAATCCTTATGTGATTTAATAATTTAATTATTTGTTTAATTTTTGGATAATTATTAAATCAAGGTTTTAGAATTTAAAATTTAAAATTAAATGGTTTTAATTTTCGAAATCTTTAATAAAATTAAAAATCCTAGTATTTTAAAAGTTTAAAATACACCATTATACTATCTGTAAAATTAAAAGTCTAATATTATATATGTATAAGAAAAGTCAGTCTTACCGTTAGTAGGCCTCATTCACGAATTTGGTCTATAAGGGGGGTATAAGGAAATTGCATATAAAATAGCGATGGTATCCACTCTCACCCACCGCTTCCTTGACTAATAGATGGTGGTTAGCCGAACGGGTTTGATAGGACATTAAATTCTCATTAATAAATATAATGGAATAAATAAAGTAACTAAACAAATTTTTTTTTTGAAAATTTCCAATCTTAGTTACTTTAGAAAAATGTGAATTTAATGCTAATCCATAAAATTGCACATTGCACTTTATATAAGTCGTTAGTGGAGCGTGTGTGGTTAACCGACACACTAATATGGACTAATAAAGGGAGGCAATGGGTAGCTCGCAAATTATCATTGATTAATGGAGCGTGTGTGGTTAACCGGCACATTAATTGGGTGGTAAATGACATCGAGAGTACCAAGCTAATTTCTATGGTTATTCACACCTTGTTTGTGATCCTCGGTATCCCAGTCACAAATGGAAAGGGCATAATCGAGATTAAACATGTCATTGAATAGTTCAATGAATCTCAAAATATCTAGGAATTTCATTTAAAACCTAATTCGTTAAAATTTTGTTTTTCATGGTGAAATTGGTAAATCGTCATTTACCTACCTTTAAATAATTTTCAATTAGATTACGGCATCCCTCTTCTGAATTGGGAAATATTTAGTTGGATCCTAGCCTTAATATTTCATTTGGGTGTTATATTGAGGATTTCCTTATCTAATCAAAACTTGTTCTTCTTTTCAGACGTCAACTTCCAACAACGCTTCTGGCTCCTCTAACAACAACAACTCCAACCACTTCTCGCTCTTGAGCATCTGCTCAAAAGTCACTTTCGATGGTATCAATTATAATAATTGGATACGCAACATCAAGATGGATTTGCACTTCGAGGACAAGGAATATGTTCTTGAAAAATAGCTGAACGAGATCGATGAAGCTAAAGCTACTCCTGAAGAAATAGCTGAGTATAGGCGAAACTGCAACGATGCAACCAAAGTGTCATGCATCATGGTTGCTACTATAACTCCTGAGCTACAATGGTTCTATGAGGACTATTGGCCATATGAGATGAACAAGGACTCGATGGAGAAGTACCATCAAGAGCTCGTCAAGAAAGATACGAGATAGTCAAGTCCCTCATAACCAGCAAGATGAAGGATGGAGAGTCTTTCACGCCTCGCTTGCAACGCATGCAACGTTATGTGGATCATCTGTTGAAGCTCAATGTGAACTTCGATGAGGAATTGGCTATTGACATAGTCTTGCACTCATTGCCTAGCTGTTATGATCAGTTTGTCATGACTTATCATCTGAACAAGGAGGAAACCACATTGAGTCAACTCCAAATCCTGCTGAGAACCGCCGAAAGTGGAATGAAGGGAAGGAGTAGTGACTCCACTCCTGTTGTTGTTTCTACCGTCTTGGCCATTAGGCAAGGGAAGGGGAAGAAGAGGAAAGCTCCCTCGAAACAGAACTGGAAGGGAAAGTCTCAAGTCGGGCCGTCAAGCAATGGCCCTAAAGGCAAGTCTAGTTCTGAAGCCCCACCTGCCTCTGATCCTAAAGGGGCTACTTGCTTATACCGCCATGACAAGGGGCATTGGAAACGAAGCTGCCCAAGTACTTGCAAGATATAAAGGATGGCAAGGTTAAGCCAACCTCGGCAGGTGTTTACACTATTCTATCTAAAAACTCATCACATTCGAATTCTTGTGTCCTTGATACAGGATGTGGTTTTCACATTTTCTCTGACTTGCAGGGGCTAAGAAGAAGTGAGGATGTGGGGCATGGGAAGATGAACCTGATTATGGGCAATAGGAGATCGTCACCTGTTACCAAGATTGGGGTTTACTCTTTATTGTTTAGTAGTGGGTTAAGTTTAGATTTGAACAATTTTTGCTACTCGTCAGAAATGACGAGGAATATTATTTCTTTTCATGGTTTATATAGACAAGGTTTTAGATATTCTGATAATGAGAATGGTTCTATTTATGCTTATTATAATGGTGCATTTTATTTTGAAGCATTACCTTGTGATGGCGTGTATGAAATTGTGATGGTTGGAGACAATTTAGGAAATAGTGTGTTGCAGATTGATTTGTCTAATGGTTTAGACAAGGCATGCTTGTGGCATTGTTGTCTTGGACATGTCAACAAGAAACGCATTGCCCAACTCTAAAAGGATGGAGTGTTGGAATCATTTGACTTAAGGTCAAATGATACATGCGAGTCTTGTTTGCTTGGAAAGATGACCAAATCACCTTTCACTGGTTCTTGTGAAAGATGTAATATCCCAAAAATCATGACCAAAAATTTCTTTTTTAAAAACATTAATAGAATCATAAGTATCAATCATTTCATCCATAACAAAGGTTTATATATCAATTTACAGTATCATCTCAAAACATGTTCTTTTTATCAGAGTAAAACATCCCAGGCTAAAACTTCTTGGCGTGTGCCATGCGATCATCCCGAGCTCTTCCCTCCGCTACCGGAAATACCTGAAACCAAAATTGAAAACCGTAAGCACGAAGCTTAGTGAGTTCCCCAACCTACCACATACCACATACACATAACCATATACTCATAACCACATACTGGGCCCCCGCCCGCTGCATCGGGCCTTGCCCGGCATCGGACTCACTCCGGTATCGGGCCCCGCCCAGCATCAGGCCTCGCCTGGCATCGAGCCCCGCTCAGTATACAGGTCTGTGTCTCTTAGGCCCCGCCTGTCTCTGGGCCTCGCCCGCTATACACATACATACAATCAAATAACATACTAGTACATATATAAGCATACTCTAACTGTACTCCTGATCTAAAGCCTCGCCTATCTTGGGCCTCGCCCCTGGTATGCTACTGAGAAGTCGTGGAACCCCGTCCATACTCCTGCTAGTAGTGAGATATGGGCCCCCACCCACACTGACTCCCTTCCTATCACGAGCCTCGCTCCTATCCTGCTAATATTGAGATATGGAACCCCATCCATACTCAGCTAGTGATGAGATACGAGACCTCGCCCATACTCACCTCCCTACCAGGCACATACAATTAACACAGAGACAACATGTATAATCTAACATGCAACGTATAAACCTTCCTCGGGATGGCCCCGGCATCGGACCCCCGGTCCGGAAACATACTATCATCTAAACATACTTCGGGCTTGCCCTGACATTGGACCCCCGGTCCGGAACCTATCGTACCGACACATGCAAGAATCACAAAGACCTCTAGCATCCTAACACTCCTCGGGCCTCGCCCGATATCGGATCGTAACCCGGAACATATACAATCAGTGCCTAGGGCTAACCCCCAGGTCTTCCTACGATACATAAACATAATAGGCCGGCATTGTGGCCGTAGAGCCATGCACACAGTGAGGAGACTCACCTCACACTGCTGAAGACTAGCTGAATACTTTTGACTGCTAACCGGCAACTCCTGAACTGATGACCCTTCGGCTCCCCAAACTATCAATACCCAAAATAACACTTAGACCACAATACCCTCAAAAGTCAAACCAGGTCAAACTTGGTCAAAGTCAGCGGTCAAAGTCAACACTCCGAGTTGACTCAACTCGCCGAGTTGCTCCATCAACTCGTCGAGTTCAACAATCCACACATAACTCTGGACTTCGATCCTACTCGTCGAGTCTTCCTTGAGCTCGTCGAGTTCACCATTAAACACGTTGGGACCCTTGTACAATTGACTTGCCGAGTTCACATTTGAACTCGTCGAGTCCATCTTCATAGTTTAGGGATATTGCCTTGGACTCGCCGAGTTCATCCTTGTAATCGTCGAGTACGATGATCTTCAAGTCCACAATGAACCCAACTGGCTAAGTCCTCTACCAACTCAACACACACCCGTTATTAGAAGGGTTTTGGGCAAGAAAACGGCATGACTCGCCGAGTCCTGAGAGCAACTCTTCGAGTCCTCCTTAGTCAAATTCTATTCAGTCGATTTCAGTCGGACACAAAACATCGAGGACCCAGATCTAACCTTCTGGGGTCGAAATAACACGCAAAGCTGTAACGACGTAAATTTTAAAACAATTTTTCATTTTTCAACATAATAAAACCCTTATAATATTCTCAAAATCTCATGTATCAAATGTCATCATAATAAAACATATCCCAGAATCTCAAAACATAATCCTCTGCCAGTGTGTACAAATCATGTCGGCGCCTTCCCGCGATCCTCGTTTGTACCTGAAACACATATCACATAACATAATCCTAGCTTGAATCTTCCTTCCTTCCTTGCAAGAATGCACTATGGTGGTGAAATTAGCCCTCTCTCTCTCTCTCTCTCTAAGCTCTCTGGCTCGCTAGGGTTTCTCCAGGGTATGAGTGGCCGCAAATGAAGGCCATAAGGACCCTTAAATAGGGCACAGGCCCAAAGATTTAGGGTTTCTGCCCACAGCGCGGACTCGTCGAGTCCATTCATTAATCCTAGTCAGCAGTCGCGATCCTACTCGACGAGTCTAGGCGTCAACTCATCGAGTCCCTCTCCTTGACTCAAAAATAAATACTCAATTTATGATACCTGGAAATCCGGATATTACAAAAGCCTTTGCCTTTACATCCATGCATGGCCCTTTTTGCTCAAAAGGCCATAACAACCTCTTAAACCTTGCATGGGGAGTTCTAATGGCATAAAGCTTGCACCTTTATGCCTTAACCACCCTATATACTTCCAGATCTGAAAGGATCTTGCTTGGGGACGTCCAAATCCCCAAAAGCACCCATTCTTGGACCAACATCTTCATAAAAGGGGAAAAGAATAGATCTAATTAACTAATGATCAAGTTAGAGACTTGATTACCAGAAAATGATGAGATTGAGAAGCTATTTCTGGATCCACAAGCCTTTCCTTGAGCCTTCAAGTTTCCTCTTCTTCTTTTTGACTTCAAGAACACAAAATACTCTCAAAAATGGCTCACAAGAATTAGGGTTTCGAGATCTAGGGTTCTGGTCTTGGAGGCTGGAGATGAAACCAAGAGAAGAGGAATAAGATCCTTAAATAGGGTACCAGGTCCCGAATTTAGGGTTTTCCAAACCCATACCAACTCGCCGAGTCGGTCCCCAGACTCGTCGAGTAGGTCACTTAACCCGCGGCCCAAATCGCGCTCCTACTCGTCGAGTCATCCCATCAACTCGACGAGTTGCTTCCTGATTATGAGGTTTTTCTGTCCTTTCTAGGTCTTCTGAATTCGGGGTGTTACAAATCTCCCCCACTTAAACTAGACTTCGTCCTCGAAGTCCGCTTCGGCTACCAACCCCGCAACCTCTCACGACATTTCTAATCGTCGCATACCTTGGCTGCTCGATCCAATCCTTGAAAATATCATCTTGAGAACAATCCAATCACTACAACCCTCGATTACAACACTCTTACTCAACCGGTAACCCCTCCGGTACTCCCCAAGCACTTACACTTGACATCCAAGGGGTTCACCCCTTCAACCTGCGATGTCGCTGGCCTTCCCAAGGCAACTCGCCATAAGCAACAAACCTTTCCTATCTCCACCAAGATCAAACCTTTCGCTGAAACTGCAATCCTGACCACTCCTGGTTCGACCATCACACCATTACTCACTGAATAATTTCACTTACTATGCTCCAAAGCTGAAAACCCCACCCGGCGTGTGAATCAATAATCCTTCGGGTAAAAGATTCCTCTCTGCAACGGTTAAGACTCAGACGAGAGCTACGCAACAAATCAAATCAATCATTCTGAGATTATCTAATCCCTCCGTGTGTGAATTAGCGTCTCCTGATCAGCTCAGTGCTCCACGCACTAATTCCCTTATCACCACTCCTCCTTGAAATCCTGTTGACTCTCATCCGCCTTCTGGATGAACCGAGACCACCCCGGGTCCCAACTGATCTGCCATTTCCAAAATACCGGTCCCCCATCGGTGACTGAACGCAAGAACAATCCCTCAGTCGCTCTCAGCGACTCCTGAAGATACTGCGGCTACCTGAACTGCTCTACCTACCTAGCCACTCTGGCTCTAGAAGATATGAGATCCTTGATCCCCTACCTTGACCCTAAGGTCTCTACCAGGTCCCACCTGCTGCTATAAGTACACGGGCCTCGCCCACGGGTCTCACCTAAACTACACTTCGGAGCGGCCTCCCCCACAATTCTCACCAATCTAGGTCTATGTGGCCCACTCCTCCTCTAACCTCAACTTGCTATCCTTTCCTGATTCTTATCATGCTAATTCGGAGATACGGGGCCCCCCGCCCACACTCCGCTAAATAGGAGATATGGCCCCTCGCCCACACTCCGCTAACTAAGTTACTAAAGAATGTTATGGCTTACCCGCAATCTCACAACACTTCCCTCACCGACTCACTGTTGGGGAATGTTGCGACTATCCCACAGTCTTAAATCCTGCTTAAACCCGTGCCTTGCCGGAATCTTCCAACCTGGTTCCCAACCTAGTCATCAACTAATCGTGGGGACACGAACTCAATGTGGGGAAGTTTCCCAAACTCCCAACTCACATGCCCCTCAATCCAAGCAGACACTTGAGCTGCTTCTTCTTCACCAAGAATGCGAGCTCATCCCAGTCTCACACTTACTTCTGCCCTTGGCCACTCGGGTGGCTCTCCCCCACTTCGATTCAGCTAGTTCCTCACAACTCACATCTTGGAAGAATTTCCCAATTCTTCCCATCATCCTCTGGCCACTCGGCTGACAACACACGCTACCACTGCTGGTGATCTAACCGACCAATACCCAAACGATGCCTCCCCTGAAAACTAGTGAGACACTCCCGAGTCCCACACATGCATGCTACAGTTACTACATCCTGACTAACCTGCTCTAAAAAGGGAACAACCTCTAGCTATTATTCTAAAATCCAAGGTATGCAGATGGCATATAACTCTATCACAAGAAGGCCACCAAATTCAGAAATACATTTACCAATACCGATGCAGAACCATAACGATAAAATCATGAATAAAAGCTGATAAGAAAATGAAAGATACGCACCTGCCACAACAGGCACTGCTCGCGCCTCCTCTGAAACCAACTGATACACCCTGCTCCTCGTCGCAGGCGCCTGTGCCCGGCCCTGACGGATGTCGGTGATCCTCAAGGTTACAGGGGCAGGTGCTATCACCTGTCCTGCTGAAAGCAAACTCGGACATTGGGCCTTCTTGTGGCCCCTTTGACTGCAATGGAAATATATCAGGTCTGATCCCCAGGTGGTGGTAGCAGTACAATCTCTGCTAAAATGAGCGATCCGGCCGCACTTGAAGCAACCTGAATCACCACCACTGCCGCTCTTACACGCACCCTTGTGCGTCCTGCCACACTTGCCACAATGGCCATGGTCCTGATGACCTCTCGGCCTAGAATCTGATGTCTAAGGCCTCTTGCCTGAACCCATAGATACCTGAACCTCTGCCAGCTTCCTCTTCTTGTATGTATCTAGATCAATCTCTCTCTGGCTCGAGCAATCATATCTTCCAGCGTCTTGCAGCTAGACCGACTCACAAACTGACTGATATCGCTCCTCAACATCTCGTGGTACCGAGCCTTCTTTATCTCCTCGTCCGCCATATACTGCGGAACCAGAAGGGCTCTTTCCCTGAACTTGGCGGTGATCTCCGCCACTGTCTCTGTAGTCCGCCGCAAGTCTTGGAACTCCCGTGCTAACTGTTGCACCTCAATCACTGGTGCAAACTTGGCCTTGAACCTGGCCGAGAAATCACTCCATGTCATCACGTCCAACGCGGCATCATCCCCAATAGCGTGGCCAACCTCCTCCCACCAATCACGCGCTCTGTCCTTCAGAAGACAGGAGGCGAGTCTGACCTTGTCCCCCTCGGGACACCGGCTAGAACGACAGGCGTTGACGACATCAGCCAACCATCTGCTGCTAGCAATGGGGTCCCTAGCCCCATGATAATATGGAGCTCCACAAGCTCTGAACTCTCGAAATGTCAATGTATGCGCTCCCATCATGGTCATCATCTCAGTGCGGATGGCTCCCAGCCTCTCATCCAAAATCTCCAGTATGCCCTCCTTAACCGTATAAAAAATCACAGGAGTCTGGTTTAGAATACTGCACGTAATCTCAGCTGATACAAACTCCCCCATCCGCTCCTCGAGCTGCTCGGTTCCTGAACCCGAGCCTGATCCCTCTCCGGCGCCTGATCCACCCACTGGTCTCTCATGCAACGTCACCATGCTAAAAACATGCCATAACAACCATCAGAATACACATCACTACTGAGGGATCACACACGCACTACAAGTTCCCTGGTTTTATCTCGGCCCCTCTTGAATCGAGTACGGATCCTCTGCTTTCAGTAGTGTGGGCCCATACTACCTTCCACATCTATCTGTACTTTTATCAAGAGTTGCCTCGATTCCACCAAGTCCCTTTCACTACTACCTCTGTTCCTAGCACAAACTCATCCTAGGCCTACCCTAGGGAAATCTCCGACCCCAAACTAGTCCTCAGCTGCTGAAGGTCTCCTCGTAATGCCAATTGGCCACTACCTGAATACCATCACATGTGACGAGGCTCAAATAATCCTTCGAGTAGAGGTCTCATCCCTACAACGGTTAGAATCAGACAAGAGCTGCGAAAGAGTGTCAAATCCAACACTCTGAGATTATTCAACCCTGACCACATGTGACTTAACTTATTCACCTAGTAGCTAACCCCCATCACTCAGAGTCCCACAAAGCACAAAGCAAGCAGCATTCAGACAAATGGAAAATCTAACCCACGGACAATCAAGCGATTGTATTCACATATCAAGAATCTGCACTAGCATACGATTCTAAGCTCATATAATCAGGCATAACCTAAACAGGCTATCCTACCACTGACTAATCAATACTAGCATGCAGCTCAATAAACGCATATAACAGGCATACAAGGCATCATTCCTAGATCCTGAGCCCTAAACTAGCATGCTGATCACATAATCATATCATAACATAAACTTGTATGGGTAATTTGGGAGAACTTACTTGAGCTCGGCTGATTGCATGCACCACACCCTTTTCTCTTTTCAAAACTCTTTTCCTTTTCAAAACTCTTTTTCTTTTGAAAATTTTCATACCATGCCCTCAGTTTGAGTTCAGTCACACCCGAGAGTATGCCTGAATCCCTCAAACCAAGGATCTGATACCAACTTGTAACATCCCAAAAATCATGACCAAAAATTTCTTTTTTAAAAACATTAATAGAATCATAAGTCTCAATCATTTCATCCATAACAAAGGTTTATATATCAAATCATAGTATCATCTCAAAACATGTTCTTTTTGTCAGAGTAAAAGATCCCAGGCTAAAACTTCTTGGTGTGTGCCATGCGATCATCCCAAGCTCTTCCCTCCGCTACCGGGAATACCTGAAACCAAAACTGAAAACCGTAAGCACGAAGCTTACTGAGTTACCCAACCTACCACATACCACATACACATAACCACATACTGGGCCCCCGCCCGCTGCATCGGGCCTTGCCTGGCATCAGACTCACTCTGGCATCGGGCCCCGCCCAGCATCAGGCCCCGCCTGGCATCGAGCGCTGCTTGGTATACATAACTGTCTCTCTTAGGCCCCGCCTGTCTCTGGGCCTCGCCCGCTATACACATACATACAATCAAATAACATACTAGTACATAAATAAACATACTCTAACTATACTTTTGATCTAAAACCTCGCCTATCTTGGGCCTCGCCCCTGGTCTGCTACTAAGAAGTTGTGGAACCCCGTCCATACTCTTGCTACTAGTGAGATACAGGCCCCCGCCCACACTCACTCCCTTCCTATCACAGGCCTCGCCCCTATTCTGCTAATATTGAGATATGGAACCCCATCCATACTAAGCTAGTGATAAGATACGGGACCTCGCCCATACTCACCTGCCTACCAAACACATACAAGTATCACAGACACAACAAGTATAATCTAACATGCAACATATAAACCTTCCTCAGGATGGCCCCAGCATCGGACCCCCCGGTCCGGAAACATACTATCATCTACACATACTTCGGGCTTTCCCTGACATTGGACCCCCGGTCCAGAACCAATCGTACCGACACATGCAAGAATCACAAAGACCTCTAGCATCCTAACACTCCTCGGGCCTCGCCCGACATCGGATTGTAACCCGAAACATATACAATCAGTGCCTAGGGCTAACCCCCGGGTCTTCCTACGATACATAAACATAATGGGTCGACATTATGGCCGTAGACCCATGCACACAGTGAGGAGACTCACCTCGCACTGCTGAAGACTAGCTGAACACTTCTGAATGCTAACCGGCAACTCCTGAACTGATGACCCTTCGGCTCCCCGAACTATCAATACCTAAAATAACACTTAGACCACAATACTCTCAAAAGTCAAACCAGGTCAAACTTGGTCAAAGTCAACGCTCCGAGTTGACTCAACTCACCGAGTTGCTCCATCAACTCGTCGAGTTCTACAATCCACACATTACTCTGGACTTTGATCCTACTCGTCGAGTCTTCCTTGAGCTCGTCGTGTTCACCTTTAAACACGTTGGGACCCTTGTACAACTGACTCGCTGAGTTCACCTTTGAACTCGTCGAGTCCATCTTCATAATTTAGGGATATTTCCTTGGACTCGCCGAGTTCATCCTTGAACTCATCGAGTACGATGATCTTCAAGTCCATAATGAACCCAACTGGCTGAGTCTTCTACCAACTCAACACACACTCGTTATCAGAAGGGTTTTGGGCAAGAAAACGGTCTGACTCGCCGAGTCCTGAGAGCAACTCATCGAGTCCTCCTAAGTCCAATTCTATTCAGACGATTTTAGTCGAGCACAAAACATCCAGGATCCAGATCTAACCTTCTAGAGTCGAAATAACACGCAAAGCCTCTACCTTTACATCCATGCATGACCCTTTTTGCTCAAAAGGCTATAACAACCTCTTAAACCTTCCATGGGGAGTTCTAATGGCATAAATCTTGCACCTTTATGCCTTAACCACCCTAAATACTACCAGATGTGAAAGGATCTTGCTTGGGGACGTCCAAATGCCAAAAAGCACCCTTTCTTGGACCAACATCTTCATAAAAGGGGAAAAGAATAGATCTAATGAACTAATGATCAAGTTAGAGACTTGATTACCAGAAAATGATGAGATTGAAAAGCTACTTCTCGATCCACAAGCCTTTCCTTGAGCCTTCAAGTTTCCTCTTCTTCTTCTTGACTTCAAGAACACAAAATACTCTAAAAAAGGGCTCACAAGCATTAGGGTTTCGAGATCTAGGGTTCTGGTCTTGGAAGCTGGAGATGAGACCAAGAGAAGAGGAATAAGATCCTTAAATATGGTACCAAGTCCCGAATTTAGGGTTTTCCAAACCCAGACCAACTCGCCGAGTCGGTCCCCCGAGTCGTCGAGTAGGTCACTTAACCCGCGGCCCAAATCGCGCTCCTACTCGTCGACTCATCCCATCAACTCGACGAGTCGTTTCCTGATTATGAGGTTTTTTGTCCCTTCTAGGTCTTCTGAATTCGAGGTGTTACAAAAGAGGTGAAGGGTTGTTAGATCTTATAAACACGGATGTGTGTGGGCCCTTTAGATCCACCACAAAGGATGCAAATCGATTTTATGTGACTTTTACGGATGATTATAATAGATATGGATATATCTACTTGATGAAGCATAAGTCAGAAACCTTTGAAATGTTGAAAGAGCTCAAACATGATGTCGAAAATCAATTGGGCAGGAAGATCAAGATGCTCAGATCTGATAGAGGTGGTGAGTATCTTAGTATCCAGTTCCACGACTACCTCAAGGAATGTGAAATTGTTTCATAATTGACACCTCCTAGGACACCACAACTTAATGGTGTGGCTGAGAGGCGTAATCGAACCTTATTGGACATGGTTCCAGTACTAGAAAACTGGCCTTTAATGACATGCTATTTACGACACGCACTGATTAATGATACGCAAAAGTGTGTGCCCTAAAAATAATGTCAGATATTTAGAAATTTGAAGAATTGAGGACGCACTTTTTTTTGTGCCCTAAAATTTGTGTCACAACAAAAAAAAAACACACGGAGGGCACTTATTAAAAAAAGTGTGTCGTATAAGCATGTCGTTTTATAAATTTTTTAGGAAACACGCGTTCTCTTAATAAAAAAGGGGGGAAACGAAATCCCAAAAGTTAAAAACCCCGCCTTGTGTTCTTCTCTCCCTTGTTTTCACCAGTCGAAAATCCCTTCTCCTTACAAGCCCTACATTCGATTGACGTAGAAGCAGGTTCGATTCTTCTCTTGTATGTTATCTTGAGCTTGATTTTCGATATTAGAATAGAATGCAGGGGTTAGTTTTTAACTATCCTAAATTCCACAAAATCGCAGGAACCATTCTTGCTAGTGCTTTTTTTTCAAGAACGAAACTCTCGGTGTTCTCTGGTCTCTTCAACAATCATCGATCATGACTGTGCTTGAATAGTTGAATGTACCGCTTTCTCAACATGCTTTCTTGCTCATATATGTCTCTGATTATCCCTCGCGACTTCCACACATAAACACTATCGATCATAAAACGTGTTCAAGGTAATCATCATTCTCCCTCTTTTTCTCTCTCCTCTTTTGTTACCGCCGAGCAACCTACCGCCTCCACTACCGCTATCACAACCTTCTACTCTGCTCTGCTTCCATCACTCTATGAGAAAAAACCTAAAACCTGACAGTGTCATGCCATTTACCAGCACCACCATCTGTACAGCCATCAACGCCATTTATTCCTACCTAGAATCAAAAGAAATCAAGAGAAATCATCTCCTACTCTGAATCGGGGACAAACCGGGTATGTACTCTTTGTTTATAGCGCAAAAGGGCATGAGCGATTCGAATTAGAATCATGGATTGGAATATGGATTGGAATATGAATCTAACATGTCCATTTAGCGACCGATCTCTGCTACTACCAAACAAAGATTATAAATATTACAGAGACAATGTTCTTAAATCAAGGATTTGTATGTAAAAATCCTTTGATTTTGTTCATTCTATATCATTGATAAACCCTAAATTTGAAAGGCACATACTGAAATCTTCAAATATTTGCAGGGGAACACCTTATTAGGAACGATAATCATCATCATCTATAATGAACTTTAAGATGAAGCTTCCTTCAAACAAAGATTATAATTATTTCCGTTTCATGGAGCTTTCCAATTAGCTAAGAGGCGACTCTCGTAGCCTGAGATAAGTGGGTGAGGGTGATTTATTTTAATCTTTCTATTTTTAATACAAATATCTCATCAACTCACTAATATATGTCCATTTCAACCAAATTTGACATTTTTGTTTTAATATGTGATATGGATATTGCCTGAGATTAATTGTAGGTCTTTGATAATTGCTCTCTGGTATGCTTATTTCTGCTAACCAGCTTTCACCTCCTTTTTATATGCTTCATCTGTATCCCACTTTGAAATAATAGCAAATTAGCAAACATATATGCAGAAACAATGAAGTGTTTTGTAAGTATAATATATTGACTACATTTTGTTTAGCTTCTCTTCCTCCTTTATGCTATTGATTTACTACTTTATAATATTGTAGCAATATTAGTTGTATGTTAGTGTAGATGCTGCAACAAAGGACAGTTGTATGTTAGTGTAGATGTTGCAACAAAGGACAACATGAAGGCAATTGACAAGCCACTTTTTTGGGGACTTCTGGGAGTGGTTTGGTGTATGTACATTCTCTTACTATAAAATCTTTTAATTTTACTTTGGAGTAAATTACAGTTTTCGTCCCCTGTGTTATTTCACTTTTTCTGGATGTGTACAGAAGTGTGGATTTTTGCTCTTTTTTAGTCCCTAAATCACCATTCTTTTACCCTTTTCACTAACAATAAATCCCAAATCATATCTGATGAAAGGTTCATACCCAGAAGCTAAAATCCAAAAAAGATGAAACTTTAGGCTTCAGATTCAACAGTTATACTACTAGATAACTTTTGGTCTCATATAACACCCATCTAACTGAACTCTAGCTGTGATTGTTTATCAAAAAAGAAAACAGTCAGACTTATGTACCATATCCAAAAAGTGATGATGAAAATTATTTAAGATCCGTTAGCCTTTCGTTCTTAAACTGTTTGCTTGATTTTGTTGGTATGGAGAGGGGTATTTCTGTCTTTTTTTCCCATTTTTTGTGTTAACTTATAATGGATCCATACCATATGATGCAAATTATTAGGTTGATATTTTTTTATTTTTTTCTGTTATACAATTCTACTTATAATGGATCCATACCATAGGTGTAGTATGTAAACTATTTATTAACAAATAAACAAATCAATATGAAAACCTCTCAAATATAAGTAAAATGTTGGTTGATATTTTTTTTTATTTTTTTCTTGTTTTTAGGGAGTGGGTTAGTTGGAATGAGGCAAAGGGAGTGGGTTGGCCTTTTGTTCTTTTGTTAAATGTTAATCGTTACTGAAAGGAAAAAAATCAAAATTTAATTTTGATTTATTTGATGTCTCGTGTCTTGCAGGTTCATGGTGGGAAAGGGGAAAAAACATAGACAAATTCACTTGGGTGGTAGTGCTCAGCAGGTTGATGATTCCTTTAAAAAAATTGCAACTTTTAGTTATCAAAATAAGATTAATATTTTTATAATACAAATTTGATTAAAATCAGTTTTAATTTGATGTGAAATAGGTTGCTTTGGCAAAGAAGAGAGTTGATGAGTACATATATACTCAGATGATGCAGGAAACTGGTGGTCAGCAGTCCATGTAAGTTTCTTGATTTGTAACATCTTGTATTCAAGAAATAGCAATGTACTTTCCATAAAAAAATTATAAAACTATATTCTTTGAAAAATTTGCTAGATTGGTAGGTTTAAAAGTAGAATGTCCTAATAAGAATTAATTTTAAAAGTAGAATGAAAATGACAAGTGATTTTGTGTTGTGTTTACAGGGTTGATGAAAGCGAATAACTTTGGAGTTAGAAGAGGAAAAGAAAGCTCAAGCTGAAAGAGATAAGATGCTGCAAATGCAAGTGTTGCATTCTTCATTTCAATTGTTAGTCTGAAACACAGAGTAGCTTAGATGAATGCAAATTTATATATTGTAAGAAATAGAATTGTATGACATTAAATATTATGCAATGGATTGTATTTTTTGTATATGGTATTTTATTTCTATTATGAGACATCAAATGCAAATTTAATTTAAAAATTAATAAATATATAAATATTTTTTTTAACATTTAAATTTACGATACGCAAAAATATATGTCGTCTTCATTTATGACATGGCCTTTCTTGACATGGGTTTTAATGATACCCATTGCGTGTCATAAATGCGCGTCGTCTATAGACGACGCGCAAAAGCGTGTCGTCTCTTGTTATGACAGGACCTTCCTTGACGCGCATTTGCGCGTCGTCTGAGCGTTTTACGACACGCATTGCGCGTCGTAAAAGGCTGTTTTTCTAGTAGTGTTCGTTCCATGATGAGTCGAGCTTTACTTCCGATCTCATTCTGGGGGTATGCCTTAGAGACTGCCTCCTATATTCTTAATTTAGTTCCAACAAAGAAGGTTGCCAAAACACCTCACGAGATGTGGACAGGGAAGGTTCCCTCGTTGGCACATATCAAGGTTTGGGGTTGTGAAGATTTTGTTAGATGAGAGACTCACGACAAGCTTGAACCTCGAAGTGAGCGATGTATTTTCATCGGCTACCCACAAAAGTCTATTGGATACTTGTTCTACAGACCTAGTGAAAACATGGTCTTCGTAGTTCAAAGGGGAGTATTTCAAGAGAGAGAGAGAGAGAGAGAGAGAGAGAGAGAGAGAGAGAGATCATATGAAAAGAGGATAGTGGGAGTACTATTGATCTTGAATAAATTCAAGAGTCAAGCGATAAAGGAACCTCTAACACAAGCACTCAACCCGAGGAAGAAATTCTTATTGATCTGATTGACGTGTCATTATCTATTAGACGTTCCAACGAGTTAGAATGACACCAGAGTTTTATGGTTTCCATATTACTACAGATGGTGATACGTTTATCGATGATAATACACTGGTAAATTTGGATGAACCTTCTAACTACAAGGAAGCCATGGCGGGTACTGAGTCTGCCAAATGGAAAGAGGCAATGGATAGCGAGATCAAGTCCATGTATGACAACCAAGTTTGGAATTTGGTTGATAATGTACCAGGTCGTAAGATAGTTGGGTGCAAATGGATCTTGAAAAGACGACCGACATGGAAGGAAAGGTACACACGTTCAAGGCACGACTGGTTGCGAAGGTCTTTACTCAAACCCCAGGGATTGACTATGATGAGACCTTCTCACCAGTGGCTAAGATTAACTTAATTAAGGTAATGTTAGCCATAACTTCATTTCATGACTATGAAATTTGGCAGATGGATGTCAAAACCGCTTTCCTTAATGGAAAGTTGGCTGAGGATGTTTACATGAGTCAGCCAGAGGGTTTTGTGGATGCTAAATACCCCAATAGAGTGTGTAAGCTTGAGAAATCAATCTCTGGATTGAAACAAGCTTCTCGCAGATGGAATCTTTGATTTGACGAGAAGGTTAAAGAGTTTGGCTTCTCTAGAAGTGAGGATGAATATTGTGTATATGTCAAAGCTAGTAGGAGTATAGTCACCTTCCTAGTATTGTATGTTGATGAAATAGTACTTATAGGAAACAACGTTCCAACTTTGCAGGAGGTTCAGTCCTGGCTTGGAAAATATTTCGCTATGAAGGATCTGGGAAAGGTTGCTTATATTCTAGGAATAAGGATTTTGAGAAACAGGAGTAGAAGACTAATTGGACTTAGTAAGAGCACGTATTTGGATAAGATGCTAAAGCGCTTTAGCATGGAAAATTCAAAAAAAGGAGACTTTCCTATCCAGAGTAATACCAAGTTGAGTAAGACTCACAGTCTGAGTACCGATGCAAAGATAGTAGAAATGAGTCGAGTTCCATATGATTCCGCCGTTGGATGGATCATGTATGCTATGACATGTACTCTCCCTGACGTGGCATTTTCTTTAAGCATGGTTAGTCGATATTAGGGAAATCCGGGTAAAGCTCATTGGATAGCGGTAAAGAACATTTTTAAGTATCTGCGAAGAACTAAGGACTGGGTCCTTGTGCTTGATGGTAGTGATGACTTGAGAGTTACTGGGTATAGTGATGACAACTTTCAGACCGACTGAGACAACTTCCGTTCTCATTCATGCTGGGTGTTTACCCTTATTGGAGGAGCCGTGACTTGGAAAAGTTCCAAGCAAGATATCGTGGATGATTCTACATGTCAATCAAAGTATATAGCTGCGAGCGAAGTGTCAAAGGAGGCTATATGGTTGAAGAACTTCATTGGAGACCTTGGAGTTGTGCCACCCATTAAGGAGCCGATGGAGATTTTTGCGATAATAAGGGAGAGGTTGCCTTGAGCAAGGAACCAAAAGATCATGGCAGATTTATACATATCGACAGAAAGTATCACTTTATCAGACATCGAGTAGAAGAAGGACACCTCGTCGTAAAGAGGGTATCATCTGAAGAGAATCCAATAGATCCCCTCACAAAGGTTTTGAGTAGGGTTAAGCACTTTCAACATGTGATGAGCATTGGTTTGAAGGATGATATTATTTTTAGTGATTAGATAAATATTTAGAAACTTGTAACAAATAAATGTACTTGACATTTGATGATTAAATAATGGAGATTTATTTATGAGTATTGTTTACTATCTTTTGTCAATTGTTTATCATTGTGTTTCATTTTACATGTTTTACTTCTTGAATAATTGGATTATTCAAATATTCACAGTCGATCATACTTTGGAAGTAAGTAGTGGATTAAGACTGTCATGAATTGGGTTGTAGATTGTCTAAGTGTTTAGACATAGCAATGGTTTGCTGCAACATTCATGAGTACTTTTGAAATGGGGATTTAAGTATTGGATTAAACCCACGCTCAGTGAATTACTTCATGGAATTTATCACGAGTAATTATGAGACGATAATATCGTATAATCTTTAATCCGAGATATATGAGTTGTTGTTTGCGAGTTGGTTGTGCATTGATAATACGTAAACGCATCAGTAACTTGGTGTTAAAAAACGTATTGTTGTGCATGATTTGATGAGTAAATAGTGAAAGCATATGAGTCAAAGTTTATCTGTTCCTTTTTCCCTGAGGGGGAGAAGCGATATCCTGGGCCCCTCGATGATTTGGTGTTGACTTATGTGTCGAGCCCGGTCAGGAGTGAATTGATGTGTTCAATTAAGTTCATCGTCTTTACAAATCAGAAATCAAGAAACAAACTGTTGGACAATGAGAATGATTATGTTCCATGTCATTTGTCCACATTATATCTTGTAGAATGGAGGATTATATGATCCCTTATCTTAGGACACGTTGCTGACTAGGTCAGAGTTCGACAACGGCTTTGAGAGCTACAATTTGTTGGTCAAATTTTTAAGTTATACTTGCAATTATAGTTATTAGACTTATCCAAGTGGTAGACTGTTTGATTAGGTGTCTAAGCCCATAACTATATTTGGTATGTACTTGAATTAATAGTAGCATAGTCTTTTTGGGTTGCCTTCACACTGACAACTAGACATGATGGTTAATTGAGGAAGAGGATAATTTATTAATTTGATTAATAAATTGAAATAAATGATTTATTAATATATTATGGAAATTATATATTAATTAGGAATCATATTATTAATTAATATTTAATCAGAAATTAATTTGGAATTAATTTTGGGATTAAAGGAATTAATTAATAGTGCAAGGGCTGTTTTGCAATTAATTAATAGTTGTGGATTGGGCTCTTGGATTCCCTTGGAAAGGCTTGGCCAAAAATACTTGGAATGATCTAGAGATTTTCGTCCAATGCCTTAAGGATAAGGAATCCATGGGCTGCTTAGGCCTTAAGCTAAGGGATTAGGCTTTCCTTATCTTAACCCTAGCTTTAGCTCTAAGCAATCTCAACTATAAATAGAGCCTTACCCCTAAGAAATTTCAGACATCCCTTAGAAACATTGAAAAGACAAATTTTTGACCAATTACCTCCTCTCTCCTCTCTCCCGTAATCATCCTCTTGCATTGGTGTGTTTGTGAGCCATTAAAGGTACTACACTTGTGGTACTTGTTCTCAAAGTCAATATCTTCAAAGGAATCATTGTTATTACTACATAACAGTAAAGGTATGTATCTAAACCCTATTTTTATGTTAATTTCGAAAATTGTACATGCCTCCCAGGGCTTCTACTTTTTGTGTTCAATGCTTGTATGTCTAATAGTGAAAACATAGATCTTTCGATTAGGGTTGCATGCACAAATAGGATTGTTTGCTATGTATAAAACCCATCAACTTCTCTGAATATCATCTCAACCGGTTACCTATTCATGAAAAATGACCAACTCAATTAAAAATCAAAATACCCAAAATACCCCCGGTCAAACTAGGTCAAAATCTGGTCAAAGTCGAAAGTTAACAAAGTTAGCCGAGTTGTACGCTCAGTGTACGCAAGGGTTGACCAAAGTCGGGATGTTGACCATGTACACGTTGCGTACTCCAGCGTACGCCCAACGTACGCGCCATCCATCCACATCTTCGATTAAGAGCTTAATCCTTAAGCCCTTTCGCCCAAAATTCAGATCTACTCCTCAAATGATGTCCTTAACCCTAAAGTTTCCAACTTTATGGTATTGGATGGCTATTAAGTGCTCAATACCAAAAACCCTAAGTTCTTAACCCATTAAGACATCCTAGTTCATGCATGGAAGGAAACTAATGATCAAGATCATGTTTTTACGCTTCTAAACACTCCAAAACGTGTGAAAGGACATCTTATATGAATTAGAGTTATCCATACTCATAATACCAAGCTTATGGGACCAAAAGAACACAAATCTATAGTTATACAAGATCTAGTCAACACTTCATCAAGTTAAGAGCTTTTTACTTTCAATTGTTGTCAAATAGTGATGAGATTTTGGATCCAAAATACCGTTGTAGAGAAACATACACACATCGCCGACATATTCCACAACTCCCTTTACCAACTTCAAAGTCAAGGATTCATATAAAAAAATCGAGAAACCATTCGGAAACCTACAGTTGCCAACAAACAACCCAATAAATTGAAAATGCTCATCTGCAACCAGAACTGTAAGACCCAATGTACAGAGAGAACCACTCATACTGCAAACTCTCCAAACTACAACCACAAATCAACTTCATCAATATAATTCTATGAACCGCGAAGCCATCAGTACAAACTTTAGAAACCATACCCTAAGACTGATGACCAGCCATATGTCATACATACTCCTAGTGTCTTATTAGGAACACCACCAACTCATGCAGATAGAATACTTGGAAGACACCAATCATGAATTTCCAACAAATCCTCAAATCTGGAAAATTTTCCCAAAAAAACTTTAAATACACACTTGACTTCCTAACAAGTCATCACCAACCCACTGCTCCCAAGAGCATAATGATGGTCCATCCAAGAATTTCATGTTGCATCCAAATCCTTTATCAGCTCACGTGTACCTCCACCTGACAGATCACTCGAGACATCTACAACGAACTTTTTGACTCGAGATTTCAGAACCAATACCTAACATTGGTAACCAAACTTCTAATAAACAACCTACAAGGAAATGGGGTCCACCATTGCAAACATTCATCAAGCGACTTCTGATGCATAAGCAATACATCAACCAAACAAACTCTTACTAGCCACATGATCCAATCCAGCTGCTCCCCGAGTCTCCCGACTCTCAACAATGCACTAACATCCAAAGGACTACATGCGGAAAATAAACAAACAAACATGATCACTAGACCCACAACCTATGTTTGGAATACCCCTACAAGGTCCTCAACATCATTCTGGATTACCTCCGAGCCCACAACATGAGTCTAGAAATGCCCTTCCCGTCCCTCAGCCCATGTCTAGAATGCTCCCGGTATCTTGGCCTTCCAGATGACTACCGATACCAAACATGCCAATATGACTAAGGATCTTGAGACCTAAGAGTCTCAACTAATTAACTACTGGGTCCCGCCCACATGGAACATACAACCACTGGTTCATGATACATCATGACACCTTCTAACCGCTAAAACGATAAGCTTACGGTACCACAACGATTTTGCTGTCATTCCATCACTCGCCTGAAAAACTCACGACCAACACCACGGGCCTAAAGATACTCAACCTCAATCCACCGTATTGCAGGAACCCAATCAACATCCCTCTTAACGTTAACCGAACATAACGCTGCCATACTCTTTTACCACGCTTAATTCCTTTCATAGTACAGGATGCTACCAATGCAAAATTCGATGAAAACATAGTCGCACACAACCCAAGAATAAGATAGATGGTCGTACTGTTGTTCCAAACCATGCATATTGTAACATCCCAAAAATTCATGACCAAAAATTTCATTTTAAACCATTAAATAAAGCCATAGTTATCAAACCATTCCATCAGAGCATGAGTAAAATTATTTCAAAACATTATTATCAGAGTTTCCAAATCAAAACATCAGAGTAAACATCCCAGGCTAAACATCATGTTGTGTGCTATGCAGTCATCCTGAGCTCCTCTCTCTACAACTGAAAGTACCTGAAACCAAAACTGAAAATTGTAAGCACGAAGCTTAGTGAGTTCCCCAACCTACCACATACCATACACATAATCGCATATACTGGGCCCCTGCCCGGCATCGGACAGTGTCCGGCATCAGACCCCGCCTGGCATCGAGCCCCGCTCGGTATACATATATGTTTCTTCCTGGCCCTGCCTGTCTCTGGGCCCCGCCCGCTATACACATACAAACAATATCATATAATCATACTAGCACATAAACAATCATATACAATATTATATGCTCCAGTCCTAAGGCCTCACCTATCATGGGCCCCGCCCCTACTCCGCTAATGACGATATATGGAACCCCATCCACACTCAGCTAGTGATGAGATACGGGACCTGGCCCACACTCACCTCCCTACCAGGTACATACGAGTATCATAAAGACAACAAGTATAACTAAACATTCATACCTTCCCGGGCACCGCCCGGCATCGGACCATAGTCCGGAAACATACATATAAAAATTCCTTGGGCCCCGCCCGGCATCAGACCGTAATACGGAAACATACAACACAGACACATGCAGGAATCACGAAGACATCAAGCATACCAACATTCCTCGGGCACCACCCGACATCGGACCGTAGTCTGGAACATACAATCATACATGCATACATATACGGGCCGACATTGGTGCCTTAGACCCGTTCACACAAAGGGAAACTCACCTCGCAAATTTGAATCTCATGGATAATCCATGGTTGCTAGCTGGCAGATCCCCGAACTGCTGATCCTTCGGATCCCCGAGCTGCTAGTCATCATATAAACTAATTACTTTCGTGATTCTCATAACTTAACCATAAGTCCTCATTGGGGTAAAAGACCATTCTACCCCTCACATACTCTTCTCCAAAGATGGACTCTACTCAACCTTTGGCCCAAAAAGGTAAACACTTTTACAAGGCCTAATATATGGCCCGATTTCCAATTGGGGCCCAATCCCTTCACATGGGCCTCAGCCAAAGGCCCACTAATGCTTCTCTAGTCCAAATGTTCAATTCCAGATGGCTCACTAAGACCCAAAGTAGCCAAGTCCAATGAATGGCCCAAACCGAGGCCCACTAGTGCGAAGCCCACTCTGACTGAGTACGCGGGGCGTACTCAGCTGTACGCAGCGCGTACTGGGTTCGTGACTTGTACGATGTGCGTACCAGCTTGTACGCCCAGCGTACTCCCCTGTTAAACCCTTTTTGCTATTAAGCACTTAGTGCTTCAAGTCAATTGTCCAAATCACAGATCTGAGTTCCTCTTAACGTCTAAATCCATAAATTCACTGACTTGGTGAGTTTGCATGTCTCACATAAGACCAAACTCCAAAAATGGTATCCTACTTCCATGAAAATGGTCTTAACTCTTGCTTGAACCCATTAAGACCTTCAAGATGGAAACTTTTCTGTTCTTGGGACTCATATAGCACTAAGGGTGGCAACCCTAAGCCTAGAAACGAATTTGGAACCATAAAGCTCCATTCTTGGGACCAAAAAGGTCCAAAAACTCAACACAATAGATCTAAGCATTCAAGAGGCAAGTTCAAGACTTTATACCTCAATAAGGTCTGAAATGGAGCAACAATCCCAGATCTACAACTTCTCCTTTGAACCACCACTTTGCTTTGCTCTTCACTTCCTTGGAGAATGGATCCAAAACACCAAAATTCTCTCTAATGGCCTTCTAAGCTCCAAGAACACTCAAGGGAGGATTAGGGTTTCGTAGTAGCTTCTTTAGGGTGAGATGGAGGCTGGTCTTCAAGGCATTATGTTCCTTATATAGTGCCTAGCCCTAAAATTAGGGTTTTGGCCATAATTTCTTCGTTCTAAGTCTGTTTCCAACGAACATTATGTCCACGAAAAGGTGGCTAGAAGCCTACACTCCTAACAACACACCCAATCCTTAAAACCTTCCGAATAAAACCCGAAACCCATAACGACCGAATCATCAAATTACGATTATACCTTTGGCCTCCGAAGACACAGTCGAACACTTTCAAAATCGGGTGTTACACATATATTCGAACCAAGTAATCCATTGCTATCTTGTTCAGTCCACACACACCCCTAACGACAATATCCAATGAACTTACCACAATACATACCATTAGAGGAACCCACAACCTTACCCAAAGGATGAAGTACCAGAGGATATAACTGATGAGTTTTGAGCATTACATCAATCCTATGGTGCACATGCAAACTCTAAAGCTTTGGATCTAGTTTTCTCTATTGTACATGCAAATCATCCAAAGCTTATAAACCCTAATTCTAGCATACTAAAATCGAAATCTATAACTAAATAGGTTTAGATGATTACATTTCAATAGTAGCAAGAATCTTCAACCTTCAAGAGCTTAGTATCACAAATGTAATACCTCTAATTGATCACAAACACCAAAGCAAGTTGGATGATCTTGGAGAGAGGGGAAGGAGGCTCAAAATCGGCTCTAGATCTCTAGGGTGTCACTGGTAGCCGATTTCTGAAGCCCTAGGGTTCCTTTTATAGGTGACCTGCTAGGGTTTCCATCAAAACCCTAATTGGATAGCTTAGGCCTTAAGCAATCCAAAGGAACCTTCCAGAATAAGGCCTTGGACGAATTCAAGGTGGGCTTCCCCCTTAATTTCATCCATCCCTTTTCTAAGGGTCCACATCCCAAAATTCAATTATCTTATAATTGCAATTCCAGTCCCCTAAGTTCAATTAATATCTTTTGATCACAAAATTAACTCTTAATTAATTCCTGACCAATATTAATTAATCAATATGATTTCTCTTTTAATATATTATTCATATAATATATTAATAAACCATAATATTCTCTTTCTCCACTAATCATCCAGTCAAGTTTCTTTGGTGAAGGCAACCCAAAAGGACCATGTTACTATCGGGTCAAGTACATACCAAATATAGTTATGGGCTTAGACACCTAATCCAACAGTCTCCCACTTGGATAAGTCTAATAACTATAATTGCAAGTACGACTTCAAAATCCGATTACCATTCGTAGCTCTCAAAAGCCGTTGTCAACTCTGAGCTAGTCAAATGACACGTCCTAAAGATAAGGGATCATATATTCCTCCATTCTCAAGATATCATGTGCACAATCACATGGAACATAGTCATACTTATTGTCCAGCAGTTTGTTTCTCGATCTCTAATCTTTCTGATATAGAACTTAATTGAACACATCAATTTAGTCCTGACCGGGCCCGACACATAAGTCAAACCAAATCATCGAGGGGCCCAAGATATCGCTTTTATCCTTGTGGGACAAAAGGAACAGAAAAACTTCGACTTATATGCTTGTACTATTTGCTCATCAAATTGTACACAACAATACGTTTTATAACATCAATTTACTGATGCGTTTACGCATTATCAATGCACAACCAACTCGCAAACAACAACTCATATATCTAGGTTTAAATACTATATGATATTATCGTCTTACAATCACTCGTGATTAAATTCCATGAAGTGATTCAGGTAAGCGCGGGTTTAATCCAATACTCAATTCTTTTTTCAGGAGCACTCATGAACGTTGCAACAACCTTTTGCTATGTACAAACACTTTAGACATTCTACAAGCCAATTCATGACAGTCTTCTTTCATACCTACTTCCAATGTATGATCGACTGTGGATGGTTCGAATAATCTTATTATTCATGAAGTCAAAAACATGCAAAGTGAAACAATAGTAAATAATTAACACAAGACAGTAGCTTTACTTATAAATAAAACACCTTTTATTTAATCATCAAATTACAATTTATCTATTACAAGTTTCTAAAAACTATCTAATCATAAAAAACTAATATCGTCCTTCAGCCCAATGCTTCTATCGTACTGCAAGTGCTTAACCCTACTCAGTCCCTTCATAAGGGGATCTGTTGGGTTATCCTCTGACGACACCCTCTTCACTACGAGGAGTCCCTCTTCTACGCGATGTCTAATAAAGTGCTATTTCCTGTCGATATCCCTGCATCTGCCAAGATCCCTTGGTTCCTTGGTCAAGGCAACCGCACCTTCGTTATCGCAGAAAATCTCCATAGGCTCCTTTATGGTAGGTACAACTCCAAGGTCTCCAATGAAGTTCTTTAGCCATATTTGTAACACCTGTGTTTCTGGGCAAGGCATTAATGATGATGTGATAGTGTAGGTTAACCTTTGTAACCCATTTTGAAATAATAGAAGTGTATTATTTAAGTATTGTGTGTTTTGTGCTTAATTGTGTGTCTTAATTTAATTAAGGTTAAGAATAAGCGTCAAAATGAAATGTTAGAAAAAACCTAATATTGATACATGAAGACGTAGTGGTCGTGACGAGGTTTCCGAATATATAAAGAATGCCGAAATCCGAGTTATAACGAAGAAGTTATGACATGTCGAAGTTTCGCGACAGAACCGGCACGACACTGTATGACGTAAAATACGAATTTAAGATAGAGAGATATCTAGCCTTATTAATCTAAACAAAAGTCATAAAATACGTTAAACCGAGAGCGTGCATAAAAAGAATGCACAAATCTGACTTCGTATGAGGAAGTTATGATTTTTTTAAGTTTCAGTTTAGAAGTATGCAGCCCGAATGCTCGAATTTGAGATCGAGTGGTTTCTAGCCGAAACTTTCTAAATGCGAATTGAAGATCTCATCGATAGTAGTCCAATGGTAAAAAGACAGACGAAAACGGACGTCGGATGAAGAAGTTATGATTTTATAGCGGAGTTTTCCTGTCCCGGCCTACTAAAAATAATATAATAAAAAAAATTCAAAATTAGCCGACGAAGTCTAAATGAAAGTTGTAGAGCTTAGTCTCACCTACGCGTGAATATAAAGAACGTCGAAAAAAGAATTCGTATGAGGAAGATATGAATTTTGGAAGTTTTTTTTATAATTAAAAATATATTAGTTTTAATATTAATTCGGATATTATCCGAAGGAGGGGGGGAGTCATCGATCTGATCCGAAATACGTCCTGCGTACGAGATGGGTACGCGCAGCGTACTGCTGCTTTCCTCGGTCCAAAAGAGGCCACGTTCCTCTACCGATACTTCGCCATGTGGAAGCCTTATCCGGAGTACACCCAGCGTAGGGCCTCGGTACGCCCAGGGTAGTCCGAGGTCTCGCTGCTATAAAAGGGCATGCGAGGCAGCCGACTTCTTTTGCCAAAATTCTTTCTTTCTCTCCCCAATTTTCCTCGTTTTGCGTGCAAGAAATACCCCGAAGCCCCGGTATTATTCCCGAGACCCGAGGCAAGTTTCGAAGCCCCGAAGATCCCGAGAAGTGAAGTTTCCAAGCCGAAACTCTGCCCGCAAGAAGCCCGGTTTTCAAGAAAAACATCCCGGTTTTATCGGAAAAGATTATTTTAAGAGACGAGGTGCTGTCTGATCATCGTCTTATCATGTGAGTGTATTTTCGTTTTCTTCTAACACATAGATATGAAGTATTCTTTATAAAATACGTGCTATGTGTTTATATATTATTTGTTTATTTGAACTAGTTGTTGAATGGATGTTTTGTATAGGTTTTAAGCTGTATATAAATGTATATATTTTATTTACTAATATGTTGGGTAGAACATGGGTAGACAGTCGGTGTGTGATAAAATAAAATGATGAGAGACCTCGATGTTGTTATTGATCTAGTCATCTAGCGGAGTATGGATGACGACCACAGACTCTTTCTAGACAGTCCAGTGGAACGCTAGCAGGCTCATAACCTGTAGGTGTTGTGAACGATGTGTTCACCGGTGTACTCTATCCCCCTCATGGTTGCCTGTAGAACATCTATTGTTAAGGAAACCCCTTTGCAGTAATGTACATCCCGATGAAAATCCTAGATTAGGTCCCTTGTAATAGTTGTTGTTTTAGGGACATAAAGTAAGGATAACGGGAATGGGTAATCGGGTTATTGTTGGTCGATGAACTAAATATAATTATCTATTGTGGGTTGAAAACCCTATATGCTCATCCGGCTCCCAAGCCTGACCCACTCAGTTTCTTTGTATTACAGGTAGTGGCGCGAGAGCATAAGTTGGATGGCATTGTCAAGATATTTTTGGATTATAGACCAGTAGTTATATGTAACTGTTGTAAGGTCTATATTGTATTGTTTATGCTTTTGGTCTGTATCGGAACATGACATCCCGAGTTTTGATATATAATGAAAATACATTTCTTTAAGAAATGCTTTGATAAACTTTATTTTATCATGTTTTGTTTTGGGGACAAATTTCCGCAACTCTTTTAAATCAATGGATTTACTCTGAAATTATTTTAAAAGCATAAATGAAACCGGTCTTTTCTGGTCGCGATTTTGGGGATGTCACAATATTGCCTCCTTTGACGCTTCACTCGCTGCTACGTACTCTGATTCGCATGTTAAATCAGCCACAATTTCCTGTTTGGAACTTTTCCAAGTCACTTCCCCTCCATTAAGAGTAAAGACCCAGCCTAACTGGGATTGGTAATTATCTCGGTCTGTCTGAAAAATGGCGTCACTGTACCCTCGTACTCTCAAGTCATCACTCCCACCGAGGATAAGAAACCATTCCTTGGTCCTTCGTAGGTACTTAAGAATATTCTTGACTGCGGTCCAATGGGCTCTACCAGGGTTCCCTTGATATCTGCTAACCATGCTCAAAGCGAAGGCCACGTCAGGGCGAATACAAGTCATAGCATACATAATTGAGCCAACTGCGGAAGCGTAAGGTACTCGGCTCATCTCTGCTATGATGGGTACAAAGTTATCCATGTATGACTTTGTAAATGGTTTGACATTTGTAGACCCATTTGCATGTGGTAAAGTAGCCTTGTGACATGAAAGACAGAGAGAAAGACATGTAAACACCTCTATATAAGGTGGGTTCATTCCACATGTAGAGGTGTGCTTGAGAGATGTAACATTGAGAGTGTTAGTGTGTGTTAATTATGTAGATTTAGATCTAGATCCTTTTTTGTAACACCTTTCATAATTGAATGCATCTCTTAAACACCGAAATCACCATGTTCTTTGTGTGTTCTTTAATTCCACATGCCAAACCAATGTTAATAATTCACATCAATTGGTATCAGAGCGGGTCTTCGAAGATCAACATGATTTTTTGAAGAAACGGTTCTCAGTCTGGCTACATTTAACACAACTGGAACGTTTATGGTGAGTCTCTCTATGATCTCTCTAAATCTCTTTGATTCGTGCCATGCGTTCTTGAATTTTTGATCATTTTGACTCATTGGATCAAATTATTTTTTGAAAAACCCATTTGTTATGATCCAATAAATTTTTTCGTTGATCAAAGCCCGATCCAATCTCATATTTGTTTGTTCGATTTGATTCTCATACAATTATTCGTTTGAATCAAGATTTAGCCCTAAATGAAATTAAATCCATTATTTTTCATATTGGTTTTTGAGCCCAGATCACGAAAGGATATTGAGTATCATTTTTTTTAAACCCAAAATTCGTTTGGTTCAGATCTAATATTCATTACTGTTCACAATTCATGGAGCCCAATACATCTGTTTTTTTTCGATTTGATTATGTGAGCCCAATGATTCAATAAATCCTTTCAATATATCTCACTGTTGTTCTTCTTCACCTTACGCTTAATGACTTGTACGTTGACTGTTCTTGAATTGCTTTTCTTCCACTTATTCTTGCGTCTTCGTTTTCTTCTCATCATTCCTAAAAATCGATTAGTTTTGATTGTTAAATTGAACTTGTGAATCGATTTTATATAATGTGTTCTATCACAAAATCAATTATGATCAAGTTATAGCTATGAAATCGAAATTTGGATCTTTGATTTGGATGAATATGGTCATGAACAGCATGGATATGATGAAGAACAACTAATTGAACACTTTTTGATCTGAAATTGGACACTAGAATCATCAACTTCGTGTTTATTGATCTTTGACTTCAAAAAGTCAAACCCATAAAAAGTCAAACTCGATTTCTATGTGTTGATTTGTTGAATTGAAAGGTGAAATTGGTTTGTACAAGTTATTTTTGGGATATGAATGTCGAAATCATGTTTAATTTGGTGGTTAATTTCGAAATTGCTTGGATTGGAGTTCTTGGTGTCAATGACAGTTCATATGATATTGTTCGACTCTTGAACTATGATCTGGAAATCAAAGTGGTTTTGTGGTCCATATTGATTTCAAAATTCGAAGAATTAGTGTTGAGAAGAGTTGATTTCGTCATTTGGTGTTAATTTTGGTGTGGAATCGAATTTTTATGTCGAGGCTATTTAGACTGATTGTTTATGAGTTCGCTTAGTCTCGATTTGAATTGAAATTGAATATGACGATGATTGGATTTATAGTTTCGTTATGGGTTATTGGAATTGAGTTCGAAATTTGCTTAAAGAATTTCGATTTTAACTAATTGTTTACTTGGAGGTCAAATGCTTCACAGTATCGTGTTGGAGCTTTACTATTGGATTCGATTGTCACATACGATGGGATAGTCAAAGATGGTCAAAGATCGAGAAGTCGGAATGGAGTGAAAATTCGATATGCGACTAGTTTTGGTTGATATCAATTCTGGGAAGTCGGTTGGGAATTGAAAGTCATGCCTTTGATAATCGAATGGTTGAAGGATTTGACAATCGAATGTTTGGGATCGAATTCATTAAGCTAATATCGATGTTTTGATATCGAACAAAGAATCGATTTCATAATTGAAGGTTACATTTTGGGTCGATGTCGAACAAGAATTTTTTTTTTGGGTAGACTTGATAATGAAGACTTCGTTATGGGTATATCAGTTTTGGAATCGATTTGGGTTGTAAACTGGAAGTGAAGGCTGAGTTGGTGTTAGTCTTGATATCGATAGTCGAAGACTTGGAATCAAGATGTTGATGATTTTGACATTTCGAAAACTGGGATTATGGATTGGAGTCGAAACTAAGAGACGGTATATTAATTTCAAAGGTTTTGATGAATTGGGTTAATAAGATTCGAAAGTTTGGTTGTGAGAACGGGTATCGACTAACGAAAATTTTTATTGCTCACTTTCGAAAGTTTGATAACGAGTTGGGAAGGAGACGGAAGCCTTTGTCAGTCACCAGATCACGAACCGGGTAATGATTTCGAAATTGGTCCCTGTAGTTTCGAAGATATGGCATAAATGGACAACTTTTCGACATTTTGGAGCATTGTGAAGAATTTTCGCTATGAGTCCCTGAAGTTTCAGACTTGTGTCAGTTTATACCCATATTCGACATTCGGGTATAATTTCGACATTTTGAAGCATTGTGAAGAAATTTTACTTTAAGTCCCTGCAGTTAATGCGAATTGACGCTTTCTACCTAGTTTCGCAAATGGGGGAGAGTTTCACATTTTTGGCTGTTTTGGGCGCATCGGGTCACTTCAGAATTTTGAAATTGACAATTTCTACCCAAATTTGAGAAATTTTGTCAAAGGCGGTCCGTGAACGAAGCTAAAAATTGAATATTTTTTGGATTTTCCGGATTGAAGAAAAATGTTTATGCCATGTGTTAAGGGGGAGTTTTGGATAGAAAAATTCCGAATTGAGCGCTTTCTCACTCCCTTTTTGGTTTTATAATCATTTTTCGATTATAAAAAGGGGGAGAGATTTATATGGAAATTCAAAAGTTTAATTTTTCATATTATGCGAACTTGAAGACCAAAGTGACCTCGAGTATTTGAATTTTATGATATGATTCGATTGGAGATTCGAAAGTGATTTTTGTTCATGATGGGTTTGGACTAATTGAAGATTTTTGGAGTGTGCTTTTATGCTCAACTTTAGGGTGATTATTTGGAGATTGAGAAACTCCTAATTATCCGTTGATGCTCGGTTCGTATGGTCTCACATTCTAGAACCCAAATTGAAGAATCATGGAAGAATTGAAGATTTGATGTTCATCTCTACATGTGTCACGTTTGAGGCTCGGTTCGTGAGTTGCTCGAGTTTGGAAGATTTGAAGTGGGTCATCCATTCCTAACTTTGAGGGGGAGAATGTTGGGTACAAAGTTATCCATGTATAACTTTGTAAATGGTTTAACTTTTGTAGACCCATTTGCATGTGGTAAAGTAGCCTTGTGACATGATAGATAGAGAGAGAGACATGTAAACACCTCTATATAAGGTGGGTTCATTCCACATGTAGAGGTGTGCTTGAGATATGTAACATTGAGAGTGTTAGTGTGTGTTAATTATGTAGATTTAGATCTAGATCCTTTTTTGTAACACCTTTCATAATCGAATGCATCTCTTAAACATCGAAATCATCGTGTTCTTTGTGTGTTCTTTAATTCTTCATGCCAAACCAATGTTCATAATTCACATCATGCTATCTCATTCTCTGTACTCGGGCTCTGAGTCTTACTTAGTTTGGTATTGCTTTGGATCGGTAACTCCCCTTTCTTGGAGTTCTCCATGAAGAAACGTATCAGCACTTTATCCAAGTAGGTACTTTGACTAAGTCCTATTAGTCTCTTACTCCTATCTCTCATTATCCTTATCCCTAGAATATAGGCAGCTTCTTCGAGGTCTTTCATAGCGAAGCACTTCCCAAGCTAGGACTTATCCTCTTGCAAGGTTGGGATGTCGTTCCTATGAGAAGTATGTTATCCACATACAACACGAGAAAGCTAACTATGCTCCCCACTAGTTTTGACATATACGCAGGACTCATCCTCGCTCCTCGTAAAGCCAAACTCTTTGATTTTCTCAACGAAACAAAGATTCCATATGCGAGATGCTTGCTTCAATCCATAAATAGATTTCTCAAGCTTGCACACTCTATTAGGATGCTTCGCATCGACAAAACCCTCTGGCTGACTCATATAAACATCCTCAGCCCACTTCCCATTAAGAAAAGCGGTTTTGACATCCATCTTCCATATTTCATAGTCATGAAACGCAGCTATGGCTAGCATCACCCTAATAGACTTTATCTTCGCAACTGGTGAGAAGGTCTCATCATTGTCAACTCTAGGAGTTTAAGTAAAGCCCTTCGCAACCAATCATGCCTTATATGTGTGCACTTTCCAATCCATGTCGGTCTTCTTCTTGAAGATCCACTTGCACCCGACCGTCTTACGACCTGGTACATTGTCAACCAAGTTCCAAACTTGATTGTTATACATGGATTGAATCTTGCTGTCCATCGCCTCTTTCCACTTCGCAGACTCCGGGCCTGCCATGGCTTCCTTGTAGCTGTTAGGTTCATCCAAATTTACTAATGTACTATCACTAATAAACGTATCACCCTTAGTAGTAATATGGAACCCATAAAACACATGTGGAACACTAACTCTAATAGAACGTATAAGAGGTAAGGACTCGTCAACTGGTTCAACATGAGTTTCCTCCTCGGGTTGATCACTAGTGTTAGAGGTTCCTTCATCGCTTGACTCTTGAAGCTCTTCAAGATGAATTTGCCTCCCACTGTCCTCTTGGCATATGAGTTCTCTCTCGCGAAAGACTCCTCTCCTCGCAATGAAGACAACATTGCCACTCGGTCTATAGAAGAGATATCCAAAGGACTTCTGTGGATAGTCGATGAAAATACACCGCTCACTATGAGTTTCGAGCTTGTCGTGAGTCTCTTATCTTACGAAAGCCTCGCAACCCCACACCTTGATATGTGCCAACGAGGGAGCTTTCCCTGTCCACATCTCGTGAGGTGTTTTGGCAACCTTCTTGGTATGGACTAGGTTAAGGATATGGGCGGCAGTTTCTAAGGCATACCCCCAGAATGAGATAGGTAGCGAAGCACGACTCATCATGGAGCGAACCATGTCCAATAAGGTCCGATTGCGCCTCTCATCTACACGATTAAGTTGTGGTGTCCTAGGTGGCGTCAATTGTGAAACTATTCCACATTCCTTTAGATACTCGTGGAACTCGATACTAAGATACTCACCACCCCGATCGGAGCGTAACATCTTTATCTTCCTGCCCAGCTGATTCTCCACTTCTTGTTTAAACTCTTTGAACTTTTCAAAACTTTCTGACTTATGCTTGATTAAGTAGATATATCCATATATGCTATAATCATCAGTAAAAGTCACATAGAAGCGACAAGCGTCCCTTGTGGTGGATCTGAAGGGCCCACATAGATCAGTATGTATGAGATCCAACAAACCCTCACCCCTTTCACAAGTACCAGTGAAGGGTGACTTGGTCATCTTTCCAAGTAAACAAGACTCGCAAGTGTCCAAGACAACAATGCCACAAGCATGCTTTGTCCAAACCATTGGACGAATCAATTTGCAATACATTATTTCCTAAGTTATCAACAATCATCACAGTTTCATATATTCCATTACAAGGCAATGCTTTAAAATAGAAAAACACCATTCAAATAAGCATTAATAGAACCAATTTCATTGTTAAATGAAAATCTAAAGCCTTGTTTATACAAACCATGAAAAGAAATAATGTTTCTCGCCATATCAGATGAGTAGCAACAATTATTCAACTCTAATCCTAACCCACTACTCAGCACTAAAGAGTAAACCCCAATCTTGGTGATAGGCGACACTTTCCTATTCCCCATGATCAGGTTCATCTTCCCATGCTCCACATCCCTACTTCTTCTTAGACCCTGCAAATCAGAACAAATGTGAAAACCACATCTTGTATCAAGGACCCAAGAACTAGCATATAATGAGTTATTAGATTGAATAGTATAAATACCTGAGAAAGTGGGCTTTATCTTCCCATCCTTGATATCCTGCAAGCACTTCGGGCAGCTTCTCTTCTACTGCCCTTTCTCATGGCAGTAGAAGCACTCTGCTTCTTTAGGGTTGGTGGAAGGGGTAGCAGAACTAGCTTTGGTCCCATTAGAAGACGATCCATCGTGGGGTTTGCCCCTGAAGCTCTTAGAAGGACCCTTCCTCTTCTTCCCTTTACCTTGCCAAATAGACAGGACAGGGGCAGTAGCAGCAGTAGTTGATGCATCAGACTTACCTTTTAAACTTCTCTCAGCAGTTCGCAAGAGACCTTGAAGCTTGCAAAGTGTAACCTCCTCTGTGTTCATGTGATAGGTCATACAAAACTGGTCGTAGCAAGGAGGTAAGGAGTGGAGAATGATATCAACGCCAGCTCTTCATCGAAGTTGACATTTAACTTCAGCAAGCGGTCCACATATCATTGCATCTTCTGCAAGTGGGCCGTGATGGACTCTCCATCCTTCATTTTGGTAGTGATCATCAAGGGCATAATCGAGATTTAAACATGCCATTGAATGAATTGAAATTCCTAGATCCTTTGAGATTCATTGAACTATTCAATGGCATGTTTAAATCTCGATTATTCCCTTCAAGTTTGTGACTGGGATACCGAGGATCACCAACAAGGTGTGAATAACCATGCAAATGTGCTTGGTGCTCTCGATGTCATTTACCACCTAACCAATGTGTCGGTTAACCACACACGCTCCATTAGTCTATGATAAACATCGAGCCACCCTTTGCCACCCAAGCTAGTCCCAAATTAGTGTGCCGGCTAGCCACACACTCTCCACTAACGACTTGGCAAGGTGCAAAGTGCAATTTCATGGAATAGCATACAATTTAACATTTTTCTAAAGTAACTAAGATTGGGAATTTTATAAAAACAGTTAGTTACTTTATTAACCATTATACTTTTAATGGGGAATTAGTTGCCCTATCCTACCCGTTCGGCAAATGACCCTCCGCCAATCAACGAAGAGGTGGGTGAGAGTGGACAACTATTAAACTACCATTTTATAGGAAGCAACCTTATACCCCCCTTATAGATCGGCTTCGTGAATGAGGCATACTAACAATAAGACTAGCTTAATCTTATATATATATATATATATATATATATATATATATATATATATATATATATATGATTAATCTTATAATATTATAATAGTATAAGGGTTGAATTTTAAACTTGTAAAATTCTAGGGTTTAGAATTTAAATATTTCAAAATTAAACTTTTAATCAAAAATTTAAATTCCAAAAATTGAGGGCAAGTTTTGAAACTTTTCAAAACTATCTAGATCAAATTACAAATAATTTAATTAAACAATTAATTAGTGTTTATCTAAATTTGACCTAATTCAATTTCATGGCAAGATAATTCAATCAAATAATTCAAATAATTAAAGTTATCATATAAGGCAATGATTATCCAATTAATTGACAATTATCTTCTATTTTGATAAGGATAATCATATCAATTTAATCAAAATCGAATTTTATGAATCAAAAACGTTTTTGGTAATTATCCCAACTCAAAACAGGTCAAAATCCCGAAATATCTGCTCTCTGACTCTCCGACTCGCTGAGTCACTGTCTGGACTCGTCGAGTTCATCTGACTCGTCGAGTTCATCAAGTGACTCGACGAGTTTGTCAGTAAGAAGGCAGAAATTTTGATTTCAAGCAAAGAATGATCATACAAGGCGTCAAATACAATAGAAAACAGCCTAGGCTCTTATACCACTGACGGGTTTTGAGCATTACATCAATCATATGGTGCACATCCAAACCCTAAAGCTTTAGATCTAGTTTTCTCTATTGTACATGCAAATCATCAAAGCTTATAAACCCTAATTCTAGCATACTAAAAATGAAATCTATAACTAAATAGGTTTAGATGATTACGTTTCAATAGTAGCAAGAATCTTCAACCTTCAAGAGCTTAGTATCACAAATGTAACACCTCTAATTGGTCACAAACACCAAAGCAAGTTGGATGATCTTGGAGAGAGGGGAAGGAGGCTCAAAATCGGCTCTAGATCTCTAGGGTTTCACTGGTAGCCGATTTCTGAAGCCCTAGGGTTCCTTTTATAGGTGAGCTGCTAGGGTTTCCATCAAAACCCTAATTGGATAGCTTAGGCCTTAAGCACTCCAAAGGAACCTTCCAGAATAAGGCCTTGGACGAATTCAAGGTGGTCTTCCCCCTTAATTTCATCCATCCCTTTTCTAAGGGTCCACAGCCCAAAATTCAATTATCTTATAATTGCAATTCCAGATCCCTAAGTTCATTTAATATATTTTGATCACAAAATTAATTCTTAATTAATTCCTGACCAATATTAATTAATCAATATGATTTCTCTTTTAATATATTATTCATATAATATATTAATAAACCATAATATCCTCTTTCTCCACTAATCATCCAGTCAAGTTGCTCTGGTGAAGGCAACCCAAAAGGACCATGCTACTATCGGGTCAAGTACATACCAAATTTAGTTATGGGCTTAGACACCTAATCCAACAATAACGAGATGACGAACCTCAGTCATTAACGTAAAACATTCTCATTAACAATCAAAACAAGATCCCATACCTTGATTGAGACTGAACAAACCCCATCAATACTTAACTATCTCGATAAGACTTTTAAAGTTATCCAGAAATGCTGCTAAAACTCTGGTCGGATCCATCCAATTTCCAACCCTGCCAGTGTCCATGCCAAGATTAGATTCTATGAAGATTTAATGTCACGTATGCAAAAACTGAACAAAGCTGCCCCAACTTCTAAACTTCCAATAACCAAAGACATCTTCTAACTCGAGCTGAACTTGACGATAGGTTGACACATCCATTGCACTTCACAGATACAACCCAAAACTTCCAAAGAATTTCTGCTATTGATGATGAACGAAATGACCAACGATCGAGGATGAATTGACAACCAATCCCATGATCGAATACACTACTGAGCCAAAACCCACGTGGAGCTAAACATACCAAACTCTGAAACTAACTGGCAGATCAGCAACTGCCCAACCTAGTCTATAGATACCAATCTATACAACAAGCTGACAAGTCCTTCAACAATCGATACTCAGCTTGGGTGACCCAACTGCCTCTTGACCTATTCTTCTGAACCATAACTCAAACAAATCGCTGACCCTCTGATCAGGATATCCAACTCTCCCCCACTTATGGTTCGAACCACCACCAATTGACATTGCAAACAGACTAAAACTCAAATCGGCTCACCCAGATGCATAACATTCCTGACCATTGGGATATATAACACATCGCAAGATGATATTCTAGATAAAGACCAAGCAACTTAAAAGAGTTCGAATCTAGGATGAAGACCTTAGGAACTTCTAATCATAGCCGCCTCTAATATCACGAATCTCATGCAGATGCACATGTAATAATTCTAACAGTCCACCCATAGCATCGATTCTCTATCTAGAAACAAATGGATTATCACTCACCTCATCCACAAATCTCCCAACCGTCAATTCATCGCGAGGACCATTTTTATATACAAGAGGCATCACTCTCATAATCGAGACACATCAAAGACAATAAGAGTTGTCGCTCCCAATTCATCTCCTTGATCCCCTGAACTCATCAGCTAGCACCTGAACCGCCTATATCCAAAGGAAATAGACCCTTGATCTCGTCTCAAGGCAACCATACCACAATGATCCTCTTATGCATCCCCACACCGCCATACTTCCGTAAAAACCGCAACCATCTAGCCCAGTGTTGGGTCTACATCCCATCTCTGGAAATCACCTGGTTTCCCTCTCCCTCCCCTGAACATGGAAAAATGGAAGAACATAACCTATATCGTAGATAGTGACATTCTGATCCATTTGTAATTCACTCGGCCTCCGGCTGCAATCCTCAAGCCGATCCTCACAATCGCTTCCTTCTTGAGTCTCGCGACTTAACTGGTACTACCTCGAGTAAGGCTCTCGAGACCTCAAAATCTTCTAACTCACTTAGGTTGGCATCAATCAAACCCCAAACTGACATGTCCACCAAAGCCCAGACAATCACCGGACTCATCTCCAGTCTGAACATCCATAACCAAAAGATCGAAAGATACTGAAACACCGTCACGAATCATGGTATCAACCATGCCATCTACCCTCAACCAACTCCTTAGAATCCTCGTGAATTTCCTCGATTCGAGTATGGATCATACGCTTCCGATAGTACGGGCCCAATACTACCTTCCACACCTATCCATACTTTGCTCAAGAATCATCCCTTGTCCTCTAAGTTACCTACTCATGATGGTACCTCCAACACCCTGTAACATCCCCCTCTGGCACGTATCACAATATTGACCGCTTTGGGCCACTCGAAACGAGGACTTCCCAGGGGGTCACCCATCCCGGTACTACTCCCGCCTGAGCACGCTTAACTGCAGAGTTCTTATGAGATCTGCTGCCCTCACGGCTTTACAACGCGTTGTAACAGGGAAAGTATCCACACCCCTTATAAGGAATGTTTAATTCTCCTTCCCATCCGATGTAGGATCAGGTGCAACCTACCTTCACCCCCCCATTATAGGGTTCGATGTCCCCATCGAACACATCAACCCGTGCCCCAGCTCTGATACCATTTGTGACATCCCCCTCTGGCACGTATCACAATATTGTCCGATTTGGGCCACTCGGCATGAGGACTTCCCAGGGGGTCACCCATCCCGGTACTACTCATACCTGAGCACGCTTAACTGCAGAGTTCTTATGGGATTTGCTGCCCTCATGGCTTTAAAACACATTGTGACAGGGAAAGTATCCACACCCCTTATAAGGAATGCTTAGTTCTCCTTCCCAGTCGATGTAGGATCAGGTGCAACTAGGAATGGCAACGGGGCGGGTTCGGGGCGGGTCAGGAGAATCCCATCCCCGAACCCGATATCTAAATTTATTCCCGACCCCGACCCGGTACCCGACGGGTTTCTTATTGAGGCGCCCCGTCGGGTCTGAAACATTCCCCGAACCCGACCCTAAACCCGATATAGCCCCGAAAACCCGACCCACAACCCAAAATCTATGCTTTTTTTTGCGAAAAACAAACTGAACATTGAGAAATTAAAACATTACATAAACTTACAATACCAAATAAGTTCTTAACATCATTGAACCAAATAGAAATTAATGATAGTCTAATATCATAACAAAAACAACCAACCAAGGCAGCAAAGGTATAAAATATAAAAAACTAAATTCATCATGATAGTATACTACATATAAACATTAAAACTCTTAGAATCATCCAAATATCATCCCTGGAATTTCATTTAGCAACAAACTATGAGCACACATTAAAGCCTCTAATGTCTTTGCATGAAGTCGACTACTATGAGGATTGTTTTCACTCATATACCCTAAAAATAAACAAACCATATTTATGCAATCAGATACACAGTAAGTCAAAAAACCATATAAATGGTTTTGGATTTTAAATGAAAAGCATATACATGGATCACAACAAGTTTGAATTAGAATATCATATACATAGTCTTAAATCAGAAACATATAATAAACTAATTAAATTTGAGGTTCAAATCAAAGGGAGAGGTGGAATGCAACAGGTGTGGATAAACAACAAGTTTGAATCAAGAAACAAGTTTGAACCAGTAGATAAATAGATACATAGATGCAATAAACTAACCAACAGAATATCAGTAATTATATGTCCATCTGAATCAAGAATCAGTAACCATATGTGTATTTGAACAAGAATATCAGATACAACAAACTAATCGGCAGAAGAGGTTCAAATCAGGATTCTCAACAGCAAGGGTAGATGCAAACAAAATTTTAGGATCAAATCAACAAGCTAATCAAACTTGAGGCTCAAATCAACGAGATTACGGACATCTGTGATTCGAACAGAATTCGCAAAAAAAAAGCTTAATCTTACCTAAATCCGGAGTGAGTCGTCACTGCCTTGCTACGTCGGAGTGGAGAAACCGGAGTCTGAAGTCTATCATCGATGAGATCGCTGAAAATGGTGAAATTCGAAGGGCTAAACGTGGTTGTTGGATGCTGCTTGCTACAACTGGCGGTATGCGACAATGACGAAGACGAAGTACAAACCAGGAACCAGAGAGATAATTTGATTTTGGCAATGTCGGCTGGAGTTGAAGATATTTGGAGTCCTTGTAGCTCAAATCAGAAGCTAAAATAGGTGGATTCCGAACAAAGTTTGCAAGAAAAAAAGTTTAATATTACCTGATATCGGAGTTCAATCGTCAACCTGCTTTCGGAATCCGTCGTTGACTCGTCGCTGCCTTGTTGCATCGGAATAGAGGATGGATGTCTTGTGGTGTATCGCTGCTTTGCTACCACTGCTTGATACTTGCTACTTCTACGAAATAAGAGTAATTTCGATTTTTGGGTGTGTCGGCTGGAGTAGAAGAACGAAGAGAAGTGTATGGAGGATACTGGAGTGGAAATGTGATTTTAGGGTTAAGTCTTCAAGGGGTATATATATATATATATATATATATATATATATATATATATATATATATATATATATATATATATATATATATATATATATATATATATATATATATATATATATATATATTCGGGGCGGGGCGGGTCGGGGCATGCATATCCCACTCGCTGCCCCGAACCCGAATAAAATACCCAATAAAGACCCGTTACCCGACCCGAAACCCGATATGAGAGACCCGACCCGACCCGAAATCTCCGGGATTCGGGTTTCCCCATCGGGTTCGGGTTTTTTTGCCATCCCTAGGTGCAGCCCACATTTTCATTTTTAATTATTAAATAAACCATAGTTACCAAAATCATTTCATCCCAAAACATAAGTCATCGTATCTAATCAGAGTATCATATCAAAACACATGTCAATATATCAGAGTAAAACATCCCAGGCTAAGAACATAATGGTGTATGCACTGCAGTCATCCCGAGCTCTTCCCCTTGCTACCGGAAGTACTTGAAACCAAAACTAAAAACTGTAAGCACGAAGCTTAGTGAGTCTCCCAAAGCTACCACATATCATATAACATGCAGCTAGGAGATACGCTTCTCGCCCACACTCAAGGAGATACGGGCCCCCGCCCACACTCGGCTAACTATAAGATACGAGCCTCACCCACACTCAGCTATCTCAGAGATACGGGCCTCGCCCACACTCTGCTCGTTAAGAGGTACGGGCCTCGCCCACGCTCCGCAATCCAGGAGATACGATCCCCCACCCTCACTCCGCTAACTAAACAAACATACAAGTATCACACAGACAACAAGTATAACCATAATCTACCAATTCATATTCATACTCAAATAATACTAAGATACGGGCCCTGCCCACACTTAGCTACTAATCATAAATAAGGCTAAGATACAGGCCCTGCCCACACTTAGCTACTAATCATCACACATACTCTACATGGGCCGACATTGGTGCCTTCGACCTATTCCTATAGGAGGAAACTCACCTCAATGTCATGTAAATAGCTGAAACGTCTCTGCTCCACACCCGACTCTACTCACACCCTATACACAATCACCTTTTAGGTACCATTCCATACTCAAAACCCCTACACGGGTCAACCTTGGCCAAAGTCAAAGTCAAGGTCAAAGTCAACGTCCAGTCAAAGTCAACAATCTGGGTTGACTCAACTCGCCGAGTTCGTCCATCAACTCGCCGAGTTCCGTAAATCATAAACCCTGAAATCGCGATCCAACTCATCGAGTTCTTTCATGAACTTGTCGAGTTTCTCCTATCAACAGAATCGGGACACCCCGACCCAACTCGTCGAGTTCCTCTATGGACTCGTCGAGTTCTTCAGTCTGTTAAGCTTTCTTAATGTGTTAAGCCCTTCTTCCTTCGAATCTGAGTCCCATATTTCAGATCTGTGTTGAAAACATACCTAGGAGGGTAAATTTTCCGACTTTACCCGTTAAGACCCATCCTAGAAGAAATGAGCCCTAACCCTAACTCAAAATGGCTTAGATCCAACTCCAAAAGCCATCAAAACTTCAATATAAGGCATACAAACGGAGATCTAGACCCTAGACACTACATGAACACGTAAAGTCTCTGACTTTCTCCCCATGCATGGCCTTTTGGAGCTTAAAAGGCCAAAATGACATCCTAAAGCTTGCATGGGGTTTCAATGGCCATTAAGTTTTCACCTTTATGCCATGAAAGCCCTTCAAGGTGCTACATCTGGAGGTATACTCACTTGGGACATCCATTTCTCAAGGATCATGCTAGTTGGACCAAAAACCCAATAAAAGTGATAGGAAAGAGATCTGAGTAATCATTAAGCAAGTTTGAGACTTGCTTACCAGAAAATGCTAAGAATGAAGTTAAGTTGTTGGATCTATAATCTCCTTCTTGAGTCCTCAAGCTTATCCTTCTTCCATAAGCTTCACACACAAGATTTCTCTCAAAAATGAATCACAAGCTCACACAATGCATTAGGGTTTCGAGATCTAGGGTTTGGGACTTGGAGGCTGTAAATGAGGTCAGGTTATGGGGTTAAGGTGTTTAAATAGGGTGCAAAACCCTTAAAATTAGGGTTTCATTCTGCCAGTCCTACTCGTCGAGTTGAAGCTCCCAACTCGTCGAGTAGACTTCATAACCTGCGTCCCAAACCATCTCTACTTGACGAGTTTAGGGCCTCCAACTCGTCGAGTTTCTATACAAAAATGAATAAATTATAACTTTAAATACATACCAGGAACTCGGCGTTACATTTCTCCCCCACTTGTCTCAGACTTCGTCCTCGAAGTCTGCTGCCTCGAATAACTATGGGTAGTGCTCCATCATCTCCTCTTCTGGCTTCCAAGTCCACTCTGAGCCCTTACGGTGCTGCCACTGCACCTTCACTAACTGTACAACCTTCTTCCTCAAGATTTGGCGACACTACCTCTACGGGGTTCGTTGTACCATTTACACGGACCACAAGCAGTTCGACATGGGGAGCTTCGATCCTATTTGTGAATAAGAGGGATGGGTCACATCGGATGTGTATAGATTACTGGGAGCTGAATAAGGTAATGGTGAAGAACCGTTATCCCCTCCCGAGGATTGATGATTTATTTGACCAGCTTCAGGGTGCATCTTGGTTCTCCAAGATCGATCTACGATGGGGTTATCACCAGATGCGAGTCAGGGACGACGACGTATCGAAGACAGCCTTTCAGACTCGATATGGTCACTATGAGTTCGTGGTGATGTCGTTTGGGCTCACCAATGCTCCTGTCGCGTTCATAGACCTCATGAACCGTGTGTGCAGACCGATGCTGGACCGGTCTGTGATAGTCTTCATAGATGACATCTTGGTTTATTCCAAGACTCAGGAGCAGCATGAGGAGCACCTGAGAGACGTGTTGGAGACACTGAGGAGGGAGAGACTTTTTGCAAAGTTCTCCAAGTGTGAGTTTTGGTTGCGTGAGGTGCAGTTTCTGGGGAACCTTCTCAACCAAAAGGGTATTCTGGTCGATCCGGCCAAGATAGAGGCCGTGATGCAGTGGGAGGTTCCGAGGTCTCCATATGAGATTTAGAGTTTTCTTGGTCTGGCGGGTTACTATCGGAGATTCATCCAGGATTTTTCCAAGATTGTTGTTCCCTTGACTCGACTGACCAAGAAGTCGGTGACATTCTGTTGGGGGCCTAAGCAACAAGCAGCCTTCGAGACTCTCAGACAGCGGTTACGCGACATTGCTGGAGGGCGTCGACGATTTCGTGGTTTAATGTGATTCTTCGAACACTGGTATGGGTGCAGTGCTGATGCAACGTGGTCACATCATAGCGTACGCTTCGAGGCAGTTGAAGCCTCACGAGGTGAACTACCCGACAAATGATTTGGAGCTAGGGGCTGTGGTTTTCACCCTCAAGATTTGGCGACGCTACCTCTATAGGGTTCGTTGTACCATTTACACGGACCACAAGAGCTTGAGGTACCTGATGGATCAGCCGAATCTGAACATGAGGCAGCGTCAGTGGTTAGATGTGGTGAAAGACTTTGACTGTGAGATCCTTTATCACCCGGGGAAGCCCAACGTGGTGGTCGATGCTCTTAACCGCAAGGCGGTGGCGGCTCCGATTCAGGATATATGTTTGAGGATGATAGTGATGTTGGGTTTTGGTATAATACAACATCCTATGGTGCACATACAACCCTAAATACCTTGGATCTATGTTTTCACTAATTATACATGTAAATGGTTTCCAAGGTATTGAACCTATAGCTAGCATGCAATTGTCATACAAACTACATAAAATACTAGATAGAGTAACATACCTTTTGTGTGGCTGGAAGTCTTGATGTATTTGGCCTTAAGAACTTAGCCCCAATAGTGTGGAAGCCTCAAATGAAGTCACAACACATCAAGGACAAAGGTAGGACTTGAGAGAGAATCTCCATGCACTCTAAAACCTTGATGAACTCCAAGAACATGCGCACACACACACTAAGGGTGGCTAGGGGTGGCGGTTTTAGGTCATAACATATGTATTTATATGTGTTGAATTCTAAGAGTCATGGGTATAACCCAAACCCATATCCATGGGTTTTATGATCCATGGTTCATGTGGCCCAACTCTTTATGTATCCATACATAAACTTGGTCCAACATGGATCATAAGCCCAACACATATAAATATAACTAATTAACATAATTAGTCCCCATAGATTTAATTAGTCTCTTTTGATCACCAAATTAATTCCAAATTAATTCTTGATCAATACTAATTAACTCATACGATTTCATATTAATATATTATAACTTATAATATATTAATAAATCATATATAACATCTTCTCTCAAAAGTCCATCCTAACAAATTGTCCTGATGATATGCAACCCAAATGGACCATGCTACTCTCGGGTCGAATACATATCAATAATAGTTATGGGCTTAGACACCTAATCCAACAGTCTCCCACTTGGATAAGTCTAAAACTATTATTGCGTATGACTCCAAAACCCGACTAGCAATCGTAGCTCTTAAAGCCACTGTCGAACTCTGAACAAATCAATGACGCGTCCATTAGATAAGGGATCATATATTCCTCCATTCTAGATATCATATGGACTGAGACATGGATTATAATCATTCTCTCCGTCCATTTGTTGTTTCCCGATTTCCTATTTATGACGACTGACTAATTGAACAAATCAAATCAGTCCAGGCCCGGCCGAGCACTTACGTTTGTCATCACCAAATCATCGAGGGGCCCACAAATATCGCTTTTATCCCTCCAAGGGTAAAAGGAATGGATAAACTTCGACTCATATGCTTGTTCTACTATTTGTTGAATCATACACAAAGGCACGTTTTATAACAACGAGTTACCAAATGCGTTTACATACAATCAATGTATGACCAACTCATAGGCAACAAGTCATATCTCTAGGTTTGAAGAATATAAGATATTATCGTCTCATGATCACTCGTGATAAAATCCATGAAGTGAGTCAAATGAGCGTGGGTTTAATCCAATACTCGAATCCTTATTCCAGGAGTACTCATGAATGTTGTAGTAACTCTTACTATGTCCACTACCTTGGACATCTACAAACCCGATTCATGACAGTCTTGCCTTAATACCTACTTCCAACGTATTATCGACTGTGGATGGTTTGAATAACTTAGTCATTCGGAAAGAATAACTTAGCAATTCTGGAAGTCAAAACATGCAAAGTGAAACACAAGAATAATACTAATCACTCTATGGTCCCAAGCACCTTTGAGAGTAAATAAAACACCTTTTATTTAAACACCATATTGATTACTCATTATTCATTGTATAATGTTTCAAATAATCAACTTTATACTTGAATTAAAACAATAGTTGTCCAATGCTCCAAGCATGTAAACTATGTTTTCTAAACACTAGCCATGCCATACACCAAGTATGTACACTATGTTTATCTATGATCTTTACGTTGTTAAATAGATCAATTGAACATGATTCCAATGATGCTCATTTCACAATCCCAAATCCTCATTGTAAATGTAAGAATTCCAAATTCCTGCCATTTACCGAAATTTGATAGATTCTAAACTTACATGCATTGATCCTCTTGTAATGACTATGCACAAAGTCACAAAGACTTGTCAACAGACATTACAGAGTATTCCAATGGAGATCAATTCCATGGAAACGAAGTCTCACATTCAAAGTACATTCCTTTGAACATCCTTCTTGCATTAAGTTTTCAAATCTTACAAAGATTTCAAGAACAACTTCCACTTATGAAAACCTTTCCAGATTCCCATTTTGACTATCACTTCTGAACAAGAGTTACCTCTTTTCCGAATATGTCAATATGGTCCTTCCAAAATTAACACTATACTTCCAACTGTCCCTGAGCAACAAATCTTTGGTAAACCTCAGATTGTCCTCGACAATTGCTTAATCATTTTAGTCATATCCAATTCTAGACGTTTCCCCTCTTAATGCCCTGAGCATTTGGAAAATTTAGAAAGGATGAATATTACAGCACACGCAATCGATCCTATATCCGAAGCATATGGGACACGATTCATGATGTCTCACATAAAGAGGTGATCATAGACCAGTCTTTTGCTACAATATTTTTTATTTGTCGTGTTTTCAAAATTTGACTATGAAGAGGGATGCCGTAATCGTAATCGAATTTTGAAAACGCAATATATATAGAATTTCCTTAAGTCGAACCATTCCAACATAAAATTCATATATATATTTGACTAAAGATGATTAAAATCTCAATCTAAGCTTTTAGAATCGAAATGAAGTATAATTTCCTCTCCCTTAATTATAGCAACACAACTTTTCAACCCCTGCAACTTCACGAATTGAAACTTTTGTTTTCTATAATTAACATTGCTAACTTGCAATACTGAACATAATAATCATGCTCCCACTAACATGATAATTATCAGCACAACACTTATGCTCCCACTAGCTTTGACATGTACTCAGAAATCTGTTGGACTTCTAGAAATCAATATTTTATTGACTTTCTTACCAAAGTTCAGAATTCTGATACAAGATGCTTCGATAAAACTTTATCAAAATCATACACCTTTCCTTAGATAACTCATATGAGTGTCTAAACAATTTCAGAACTTATGAAAAGGGATGCCATAATCATAGTCTCAATTGTTTAGACCTTTTCCTTTTCTCACAAGTCCAAGTTAGTGTGTCGGTTAACCACACACGCTCCACTAACGACTTTGAGAATGCAAATAACACAATTGCTATCTACTTAAAATCTACTTAGTGAAAGCGTTTCCTCGCCATCATTTTCATGAATTGGAGATAAACCTTATGACACTTAGATTTTATGGTGAATGAGTCCCTATCCATGTGAATTTGTCAAACCCATAATCACAAGACAAGGTTAGTGACAAATCCAAACTCATATGGATTGAACTTGTGCAATCTTAACTTTTTGCCAACTGGCAGCACAAGGGCCAGCCATTGCTTCCAAGTTGGTATGCAACCAATTGAGAACTCTCAGAACTCCTATGCAAAGCCAACTTTAACTGGAATAGGCACAAAAATGTCAACACGATAGGTTATAAACCTCAAGTCGTGTGCTAGTGAAGAACTTCAGGTTTTTATTCTTGATTAGTTCTTGGAACTTTCAAGAGCTTTAAGACTCCCACTGTCCTCTTGACATATAAGACTCTCTTGTCAAGAACCATTTCTCATCAAGGGTCAGTGCGGATTCTTATCAAGACTAACACTTCACATAATTGGCCTTAGTTGGTCTCTGTTTAACCCAAAACATCACGACTTACTAATTTCAAATGTACAAGAGTAGAACACCTTTTACTCTTACACTTGACAAGTGTTACAAACTTTCCTTAAGATATGTCACTCGAGTTACAATCTTGGAGTATGACTCTAAGGCTTGTTATGGGACGAAGTATTATTCATCTTTTTGATTATAACCATTTCAACAATCCACGATTTCTCTTCTTAGCCAAACAAATGCACAAAGATGTCCTTAGAGAAACAATTGTGATATGGTTTCATAATCACTAAGATAATCATAAAACAAGATACTCAAGTACTCTCCCATCTTTTCAGATTGGAGAAACTTTTATCTTCCTGCCTTATTTGATTCTTCTTATTCGTTTTGCTTAACATTGATACTTTTCTAATGTTTCAGAATTATACTTAAACTTGTAAGTATAACCATATTTACTAAACCTTAGTAAATCATGACGAATAGTCTTATCGATCTTTGTGGTGGACTTGACCAGTGCACAAGAATGTGTACTCGATCCCCTGATCCTTTCACTTGACTCACATATACATGTGAACAATGAATTAGTCTTAATTTTCCAAAGTTGAAAATTCTCATTCTTCATACAACTTGCATGATTCCAAGTTTCTACCCAACTGAAACTTGAGTGATGAGAATCTTTCCTTATTTGGTAAATTATGACACTACCATAGTCGAAAGAATCAAATCCATTTTTCCAATATTGCTATCAATGGAAACATATAAACAACAATTTCTCACAAATGCCACTGTAAGGATATTTTAAAATAAAATAAAAACTTTTCTTTTATTTTAGAACTTTGCGGAAAAACTTATCCTTACAATGCAAATGCATGTGAAAAACTATGTTGTTATGTATTCCTAAGCAATCTATCACAACTCTTTAAGTAACAGCTCAAAATTCTTCCTTTAAGCTTCCTCTTCACTTTGATTCTTAAAACATCAAAATGTGATCTAGTCACACCATGTAATAAGAATCTCCAAATAGGAACTTAATAGAGTTAGATAGTGGACTTTACCTGAAGTAGAGTCAAAACTTTTGACTTTACCGTCCTTACAGACTATCAGGTAAATTTGGCAGCTTCGCAACCAATGCCCTATTCCTTTGTCAATAGACACATATGGACCCTTTGGTAGGACTCTCTCAGACTTAGTCGTTCTCTTTACCATTTGGTCAACCGAGTTGACTATGGCCGATCCCTTTTTCATTGGGAAGAGAAAGCTCTTACTGGATTTCCAATGTTACCATAATCAATGTCCTTGGAAGTTTGGGAAGTTGATCTTCCAGTCAAATTTGCTTTACCAGTGCTCCAAATCATTGTTGATTCAGCAGCATCAAGCAAATGGGTAAGATCATTAAGGGTCATGTCATGGTCTGTCATATAGTAGCTCTAAAGGAACTCACTATGTGACTTAGAAAGTGATTGAAGATCCAACTTTCTCAAGACTTTGACACCCAACTCTCCCGGCTTGTCAATATGTGACTTCATCTCCAAGATGTGAGCACACATAGACTTTTCTCGTCAATAGGGCTTGAGTGACCTTGAACTTGTGGGTTAGGGAGAATAATTGGAGAAGGTGGGGAAACAGATTTGGGAAGATCATAGTTGTCTAAACCAGACATCTAAGATGGGAGATATTCAAGTTAGTTGATTTAAGTCCTTAATATAACACCCAATATGAAATATTAAGTCTAGGACCCAACACAATATTTTACAACTTGGAAGAGGGATGTCGTAATCCAAGCTATAAAATATTTGAAGGTAGGCGAATGACGATTCACCAATTTCCACCATGAAAAACGAAATAATTTATTAGGTTTTAATTGGTTTTGAAACTCCTAGATCTTTTGAGATTCATTGAACTTTTCAATGGCATGTTTTAATCTCGATTGTGCCCTCTCAAATTTTGTGACTGGGATGCCGAGGATCACAAAAAAAGGTGTGAATAACCATGCAAATTCACTTGGTACCCTTAATATTATCACCTAATCGATGTGCCGGTTAACCACACACGCTCCACCGATCTATGATAAACATTAAGTTACCCTTCGCCACTCTTACTAGTCCATGTTAGTGTGCCGGTTAACCACACATGCTCCACTAACGACTTGGTAAGATACAAAGTGTAAATTTCATGGGTTAGCACCAAATTCACATTTTCCTAAGTAATTAAGATTGGGAATTTATAAGTGTTTAGTTACTTTGTATTTATCATTAATACTTTTAATGAAGGGAGAATTATAGTCCTGTCAAACCCGTTCGGCTAACGACCCTCCACCAGTCAAGGAAGCGGTGGGTGAGAGTGGACACCCATTAAACTGCCATTTTATAGGCAGTAACCTTATACCCCCCTTATAGACCAGCTTCGTGAATGAGGCCTACTAACGGTAAGACTGACTTTTACTCTTATACATATATATAAATATTAAACCTATAATATTATAATAGTATAAGGGTTGAATTTTAAACTATTAAAATTCTAAGAGTTTAACTTGGAACTAAAGTATTCATGGGGGGAAACTTTACAAATTCTAAAACTTGAGGGCAAGTTTTGAACAATTCAAAAACCTTTTCAATTCCATAACTTATGAATTTAAAGTAGTTTTAATGAAAACTCTTCAAGTTCCATAACTTGAGGACAAGTTATGGAAGACTTTAAAAACACATTTAAGGAAAAAATAAACTATTCATTTTCATAACTTATGGAAATCTTATGAGTTTTAAAGAATCATAAATGTGACTTTTCATATAACTTGAGGACAAGTTACAAAAACACATTTTATGAGCAACTTTAAGATTAATATGGATTGAAAACAAATTATCACATAACTTTTCTATTAATATAGACTAACTTATAAGAACAAGACAATTCAAATCAAACTTTTTCATGAAATTAGCCTAACCATTAAACTAATACAAAACATGAATCTATTGACAATTATCTTTGAAATTGGTTTAGCATGAACATTACCACATCAAAAACAGGTTTACAAGACCAAAAACAGCTTAGGGTAATGTTTCTAGTCCAATTCCAGCCTTAAAAGTCGAAAATATGCTGTCAGGGGGTCCTACTCGTCGAGTGCACGAACCAACTCGACGAGTTGGGTGAATTTCTTCATGGACTCGGAGAGTTCATCAGTGGACTCGGCGAGTCCAGCACTCAGACAGCCAAATTTTTCGATTTTTCAGCCATTTTAGCAAGTATAACATGAAAACAAGCCTTGGCTCTGATACCACTATTGGGTTTTCGTATAATACAACATCCTATGGTGCACATACAACCCTAAATACCTTGGATCTATGTTTTCACTAATTATACATGCAAATGGTTTCCAAGGTATTGAACCTATAGCTAGCATGCAATTGTCATACAAACTATATAAAATACTAGATAGAGTAACATACCTTTTGTGTGGCTGGAAGTCTTGATGTATTTGGCCTTAAGAACTTAGCCCCAATAGTGTGGAAGCCTCAAATGAAGTCACAACACATCAAGGACAAAGGTAGGACTTGAGAGAGAATCTTCATGCACTCTAAAACCTTGATGAACTCCAAGAACATGCACACACACACACACTAAGAGTGGCTAGGGGTGGCGGTTTTAGGTCATAACATATGTATTTATATGTGTTGAATTCTAAGAGTCATGGGTATAACCCAAACCCATATCCATGGGTTTTATGATCCATGGTTCATGTGGCCCAACTCTTTATGTATCCATACATAAACTTGGTCCAACATGGATCATAAGCCCAACACATATAAATATAACTAGTTAACATAATTAGTCCCCATAGATTTAATTAGTCTCTTTTGATCACCAAATTAATTCCAAATTAATTCTTGATCAATACTAATTAACTCATACGATTTCATATTAATATATTATAACTTATAATATATTAATAAATCATATATAACATCTTCTCTCAAAAGTCCATCCTAACAAATTGTCCTGATGATATGCAACCCAAATGGACCATGCTACTCTCGGGTCGAATACATACCAATAATAGTTATGGGCTTAGACACCTAATCCAACAAGTGATTACTCCGTTGTTGGAACGGATTCGGGAGGCACAGGTCGAGGGAATGAAGAAGAGCGTCGGAAGTGTGAGCGGATCGTAGGCCAGGTAGCCTCATTTGATTACGAGAGATGTGGATTGTTAACCCTACATCGGCGGGTCTGGAGTCCTTACTATGGCGGGGTACGCCAGGTTCTGATGGATGAGGCTCACAAGTCGAGATTCTCCATCCATCCCGGGGCGACGAAGATGTATCAGGATCTTCGCCCTGATTATTGGTGGCCCTGCATGAAGCGGGACATAGCATGCTATGTGGAGCGGTGCTTGACTTGCAAGAAAGTGAAGGCTGAACACCAGCGACCTCACAGCAAGATGCAGCCGTTAGAGATTCCTGTGTGGAAATGGGAAGATATCACTATGGATTTCATCACAAAACTTCCCAGGACCACACGTGGAGTGGATTCGATATGGGTCATCGTGGATCGTTTGAAAAAGAGTGCTCATTTCATCCCGATCTAGGAGAGTATATCACTGAAGCTAGTCGAGATCTACGTACGCGAGGTGGTGGCATGTCATGGAGTGCCGGTTTTGGTTGTGTCAGACCAAGATGTTCGTTTCACTTCCAGATTTTGAAAGCGGTTTCATGACGAGATGGGTACTTGTCTTCACTTTAGTAGCGCTTTTCACCCTCAGACAGACGGGCAGAGTGAGAGGACGATTCAGACACTAAAGGACATGCTACGTGCGTGCGTATTATATTTTGGAGGCAGTTGGGATACGTATCATCCGTTAGCGGAATTTTCGTATAACAACAGTTACCACACTAGCATAGATCGACCTCCCTTCAAGACGATCTATGGGAGGAAGTGTAGGACCCCAATCTGTTTGGGCGAGGTCGGTCAGAGAGTCATGGGGGTACTGTGGTAGTACTCAAGACCACAGAGAAGATGCAACAGGTCTGGAGCGTGCTTCAGACTGCTCAGAGTCGGCAGAAAAGCTATGCCGACAAGCGACAGTCAGACTTGGAGTTTCAGGTGGGCGACATGGTTCTCCTGAAGGTTTCACCTTGGAAAGGTGTCATTCGATTCAAGAAGCGGGGCAAGCTGGGCCCCAGTTACATCGGTCCGTTCAGGGTTTTGGCTCGGGTGGTCTAGGTTGCTTATCGTGTGGATCTTCCAGCGGAGCTCAGCCAGATCCACAACACTTTTCATGTCTCCCAGCTGCAGAAGTGCTTAGTAGATGACTCCGCGGTTGTGCCTTTAGAGGATATTCAGGTTGATGACAGCATGAACTACATTGAGATAATACCAGTAGCCATTCTTGACCAGAAGACAAAAACCTTGAGGAACAAGGTTGTACAGTTAGTGAAGGTGCAGTGGCAGCACCGTAAGGGCTCAGAGTGGACTTGGGAGCCAGAGGAGGAGATGGGGGAGCACTACCTAGAGTTATTCGAGGCAACAAACTTCAAGGACGAAGTCTGAGACAAGTGGGGGAGAATTGTAACTTCGGGTTCCTGGTATGTATTTAAAGTTACAATTTATTCATTTTTGTATAGAAACTCGACGAGTTGGAGGCCCCAAACTCGTCGAGTAGAGATGGTTTGGGGCACGGGTTATGAAGTCTACTCGACCAGTTGGGAGCCTCAACTCGACCAGTAGGACTGGCAGAATGAAACCCTAATTTTAAGGGTTTTGCACCCTATTTAAACACCTTAACCCCATAACCTGGCCTCATTTCGAGCCTCCAAGTCCCAAACCCTAGATCTCGAAACCCTAATGCATTGTGTGAGCTTGTGAGTCATTTTTGAGAGAAATATTATGTGTGTGAAGCTTGTGGAAGAAGGAGAAGCTTGAGGACTCAAGAAGGAGATTATAGATCCAGCAAATTCACTTCATTCTCAACATTTTCTAGTAAGTAAGTCTCAAACTTGCTTAATGATTACTTAGATCTCTTTCCTATCACTTTTATTGGGTTTTTGGTCCAACTAGCATGATCCTTGGGAAATGGACTTCCCAAGTGCCTATACCTCTAGATCTAGGACCTTGAAGGGCTTTCATGGCATAAAAGTGCAAACTTTATGGCCATTGAATCCCCATGCAAGCTTTAGGATGTCATTTTCGCCTTTTAAGCTCCAAAAGGACATGCATGGGGAGAAAGTCAGAGACTTTACGTGTTCATGTAATGTCTAGGGTCTAGATATCGGTTTATATGCCTTATCTTGAAGTCTTGATGGCGTTTGGAGTTGGATCTAAGCCATTTTGAGTTAGGGTTAAGGCTCATTTCTTCTAGGATGGGTCTTAATGGGTAAAGTCGGAAACTTTACCATCCTAAGTATGTTTCAACACAGATCTGGAATATGGGACTCATATTCAAAGGAAGAAGGGCTTAATACATTAAGAAAGCTTAACAGACTGAAGAACTCGACGAGTCCATAGAGGAACTCGATGAGTTGGGTCGGGGTGTCCCGATTCAGTTGATAGGATAAACTCAACGAGTTTGTGAAAGAACTCGACGAGTTGGATCGCGATTTCAGGGTTTATGATTTATGGAACTCGGCGAGTTGATGGACCAACTTGGCGAGTTGAGTCAACCCAGATTGTTGACTTTGACTTTGACCAAGGTTGACCCGTGAAGGGGTTTTGAGTATGGAATGGTACCTAAAAGGTTATTGTGTATAGGGTGTGAGTAGAGCCGGGTGTGGAGCAGAGAAGTTTCAGTTATTCACACGACATTGAGGTGATTTTCCTCTTGTAGGAACGGGTCGAAGGCACCAATGCCAGCCCGTGTATAGTATGTGTGATGATTAGTAGCTAAGTGTGGACAGGGCCCGTATCTTAGCCTTATTTATGATTAATAGCTAAGTGTGGTCAGGGCCCATATCGTAGTATTATTTGAGTATGAATATGAATTGGTAGATTATGGTTATACTTGTTGTCTGCGTGATACTTGTATGTTTGTTTAGTTAGCGGAGTGTGGGCGGGGGCCCGTATCTCCTGGAAAGCGGAGCGTGGGCGAGGCCCGTACCTCCTAACCAACAGAGTGTGGGTGATGCTCGTATCTCTGATATAGTTGAGTGTGGGTGAGGCTCGTATCTCATAGTTAGCCTAGTGTGGGCGGGGGCCCGTATCTCCTTGAGTGTGGACGAGGCCCGTATCTCCTAGCTGCATGTTATCTGATATGTGTATGGTATGCGGTATCTTGGGGAGACTCAATAAGCTTTGTGCTTACAGTTTTATATTTTTGTTTCAGGTACTTCTGGTAGCAAGGGGAAGAGCTCGGGATGACTGTAGTGTACATACCATTATGTTCTTAGCCTGGGATATTTTACTCTAATATATTGACATGTATTTTGATATGATACTCTGATTAGATACGATGACTTATGTTTTTGGATGAAATGATTTTGGTAACTATGGTTTAATTAATAATTAAAAATGAAATTTTTGGTCATGATTTTTGGGATGTTACAAGTTGTAACAGTCCGTTTTTAAATATAAATAAATAATAAACCCTAGAACCCCGAGACGTATTTTTATGTATTTTATTTTAGCCTTGGTCGTACTAATTAACGGGGTGTACACATTGGGGTGTTAAAAGCCACATTTTTATTTCTGATGGTTAAAGGGTAGCTTATGTGGCATGTATTGTAATGAATTATTAAAGATGGGGGTGGTTTGGTAACTTATGGATTTAAGTTGAAAAGGATTTGAGAAGGAGGGACTGAATATGAATATTTGGTGTAAGTTGTATAAAGACGGGACATAACCCGTCACCCTCCTCATGGTTGCGTTTTAAGGTAGCAACCAAACCCTAACCCTAGTTCTATTGCCATCCGCCACCGGAGATGGGAGTCATCCAGCCGCCGCCCCTCCGTTGTGAAGCCAGAAGCCACCGCTGCACAGCTGCCGACGAAGACGGTCCGCCGGGGGGAACACGTTGCTGCTTCTGCTGCTGTTGTTCTCGGTTGTGCAACGTTTCCTCCCTCCTACTCGCCGTCTGCCACACCATCGCCATCGACGGCCGATAACCTCACATTCGTTGGTGCCGTCTGGTGGTGCCGCCGCTGTTGTGGTGAGGTTTTACCATCCATTCGTTGCTTCCCCGCCGTCGCCCACCTCCAAGGATGGAGTACATTAGCTCGGTGAGTACTTTTGCCCCTATGTGTGTATGTTTCAGTGTAGCATTGGCGGGTGTTGTTGGCCGGAACGCTAGCGGACCACCATGGCAGCCAACCATGGTGGTTGCCGCCACTTCTAGTTCTTTCTGCCGCCTTCTGCCGTATCTTGCCGCCACCAGCCACCGTGGGAGGTGGTTGTGTTTGTATGGGTGTGTATTCGAGAGTACCTGCTGTTTTCAGTATTCATGAGGTTGTATGTGCGATTGTTTGGCCGGAAAACCCACCACCACCACCGTGAGGTGGTGGCTGCTACCGTTTTGCCGCCACTAGCCACTATCTCCGGTGGTTGTATGTTTATGTATGTGTATGGATTGGTGCTTGGAGTACTTTTGTCTTTATTTTGGCCTAGAATCATAACCACCACCACCGTGAGGTGGTGGCTGCCGCCATGAGTCGCCGTTGACCACCACCGCCTGAGGTGGCAGTGGGTGGTGCTCAACATAGTGAAACCCTAATCGGCCCAATAGCTTAATCTTGGACTTAGTTGGCTTGTGATTGGGTTGGAAACCCTAATTAGGGTTTAGAAAACCCTAATTTTGGAAATGTTAGTTTGGGATTTGTCGGGACCCGTATTTGGATTGTTAGATTGGAATTTCGAATTATGTCCAACTACATTGTATGAATGGCCTAGTGGAGTGATGGACTTAATGGGTTAAGTCCTTAATGGGTTCAGTAAGAACACTTAACCCTAATAGTCATTTTATGTGAAAACCCTAATTATGATTGGGCTTCAAGTTGGGCCTTTCTTTTAGGATTCGGTGTTTGGATTCTTGTTGGGCCATCTGAGAACAGGTGTATGGACTATATTATTTGGATCGGCTTTATGGTAAGGCTCATGTAAAGGGTTTGGGCCCAATTTGGAAAATTGGGTCATAATTGGGGCTTGGTTGATTATTTGACCTTTGGGCCTTCAGAGTATGAGTTGGGCCTTGGTCATGGACCAAGGTATGTTAGGGGTAAAACGGTCTTTTTACCCTAAGTGTGTATTTATGGTTATGCATTGAAACCCAAATTGTTAATTGGGTTTTGTTTTGACGATTGACAGTTCGGGGATTTGTCAGCCAGCAGCCAGAGAATTATCCGCGAGACTTCAGCAGTGCGATGTGAGTTTCCTCCTGGTTTGAATGGGTCGAAGGCACCAAGGCCGGCCCATATGTGTTTGAAACATCCCAAAAATCATGACCAAAAATTTCATTTTAAATCATTAAATAAAACCATAGTTATCAATCACTTCATCAAAGCATAGTTAAAATATCTCAAAACATTATTATCAGAGTATCAAAACATCAGAGTAAACATCCCAGGCTAAAACATCTTGGTGTGTGCAATGCAGTCGTTCCGAGCTCTTCTATCTGCAACTGGAAATACTTGTAACCAAAACTGAAAACCATAAGTACAAAGTTTAGTGAGTTCCCCAACCTACCACATACCATACACATAATCACATATACTGGGCCCCCGCCCTTACATCGGGCCCCACCCGGCATCAGACCATGTCTGGTATCAGCCCCGCCTGGCATCGAGCCCCGATCGGTATACAGATCTGTTTCTTCCAGGCCCCGCCTGTCTCTGGGCCCCACCCGTTATACACATACAACAATATCATATAATCATACTAGCACATAAAGAATCATACATAGTACTAAGGCCTCGTGTAACGCCCGTAGATCCGGGCTAGTCAATTTAGAGACGATAAGCATCAAAAATGACTTTTTGATGGAAGATTATTTAGAAGGATTAATCTTAACCAAGTTGTAGTATATGTCTCAAGGTTTCCGGATATATAAAGAATTCCGAAATCCGAGTTATAACGAAGAAGTTATGACCTGTCGAAGTTTCGCGACAAACCGGCACAGTGCCGAATGTCGGAAAAAGTGAGTTTTTGATAAACTAATTTTTAGCCTTAGTGATCTAAACGAAAGTCGTAGTGCTCGTTAAACCGAGAGTATGTATAAAAAGAACGCCCAAATCTGACTTCGTATGAGGAACTTATGATTTTTCGAAGTTTCAGCTTAACAGTAGACAGCTAAAAACTCGAATTTTAGATCGAGTGATTTTTAGCCGACACGACCTAAACGAAAATCGAAGGTCTCGTCATTTGTAGCACAACGGTAAAAAGACAGACGAAAACGGACGTCGGATGAAGAAGTTATGAATTTTTAACGGATTTCCTGTCCCGGTCTGTTAAAAATAATAATATAAAAATTAAATTCAAAATTAGCCGACGAAGTCTAAACGAAAGTTGTAGAGCGTAATTTTACCTACGCGTGCATATAAAGAACGTCAAAAATGGAGCTCGTATGAGAAAGTTATGGATTTTAGAAGTTTTGGCGCGAAAACCGAGAAATTTCGCATAGGTGGCTTCGGCCACGTCACCTTCGCTGAATGAGTGCCACGTGTCCGAAACCGGTGAGTCATACGAGCCACATGTCCGAAATTGATGAGTCACCTCGCATGAACAGTAACCACGTGCTCGCTTCTGATTCGACCGAAGGGAGGCCCAACCGAAGCAAGTCGCGTGTCGCCCCTTGTTCCGATGTACTGACGAGTCCGAAATGGTCCAATAAGGATCCGACGCGTGTGCCTCGGTGGCGAGCCCTCGCATGCGAGTCGTGTCCGACGCGTGTCCTCCTCCGGATCCGACCACGTGTCCGAGCCTCCTGCTGCCTCGTATCCTCGGTGCTGACTCCCTTATCTCGGCCGACTTCGGATCTCACCCTATAAATAGAAGGGTTGCGAGATCTTCCGGCTACTTTTGGAAAATGGGCATTTTTCACCCCTTTTTCAATATTTTAGCTATTTTGACTTCCCCTGATGCCCCGAGATCATTTCCAACGCCCAGAACACGTCCCGGAGTGCCCGGGAAGCCCGAGAAATTTATTTTTTCGGTTTCGAAGCCCGACCCTCTCAGAGCCCGGTTTCTCAATAAAACTTCCGGTTTTATTAGAAAACGATCATTTTAGGCAACGAAGTGCTGCCCGGTTATCGTTAAATCAAGTGAGTGTATAGTCACTTTCATCTTACATATAGATATGAAGTATTTTATATAAAATACGTGCTATGTGTATATATGTTGTTTGTTTATTTGAGATGGATGTTGAATGAATGTTTTACACATGTTTAAAATGATTTAAAATGTATAAATATTTTATCTTCAAATATGTTGGGTAAAACATGGGTAGATAAAGTATGAGGGATAAAAGTACAGTATAGATGTACGTTGGTAGCTATGAATTTAGTACAGTATAGATGTACGTTGGTAGCTATGGATTTAGTACGTTGGCAGCTATGGACTTAGTACCTGTTGTGTAAACCTTGGCGACGATGTGACTTCGTGCCTATTTGACATAAATTGCTAAGGGAAAGCAATGTTGTCACCCCGATGTTTGTTTTATTTGACATAAATTGCTGAGGGAAAGCAATGTTGTCACCCCGATGTTTGTTTTATTTGACATAAATTGCTGATGGAAAGCAATGTTGTCACCCCGATGTTTCTTTTATTTGACATAAATTGCTGAGGGAAAGCAATGTTGTCACCCCGATGTTTGTTTTATTTGACATAAATTGCTAAGGAAAGCAGTGTTGTCACCACGTTGGTTGTTTTATTTGACATAAATTGTTGAGGAAAGCAATGTTGTCACCATATTGATTGTTTTATGTCAGGTGGTCTTATTTGACATAAATTGCTGAAGAAAGCAACGTTGTCACCTTATTGGTTGTTTATTTGACATAAATTGCTAAGGGAAAAGCAATGTTGTCACCCCGATGTTTGCCTTATTTGACATAAATTGCGGAGGAAAGCAATGTTGTCACCCTATTGGTTGTCTTATTTGACATAAATTGCTGAGGAAAGCAATGTTGTCACCTTATTGGTTGTTTTATGTTAGGATGTCTGGTTTGACATAAATTGCTGAGGAAAGCAATGTTGTCACCCCGTTGGTTGCCTTATTTGACATAAATTTCTGAGGAACCTCCGAAGCAATGTTGTCACCCCTAGTGAAAATCCTTAGGCTAGGTCCCTTTTGATAGTTGTTTTAGGGACGTAAAGTGAGTATAATGGGAATGGGTAATTAGGGTTATTTTTGGTTGATGAAATTAATAAATTTATTATTGACTGAGAACTTAATAAGTTTATTATTTATTGTGGGTTGAAAACCCTATATGCTCACCAGGCTTCCAAGCCTGACCCACTCAGCTTTTTATATTACAGGTAGTGGACCCCGAGAATAGTCGGATGATGACAATGAGTGATTTTTGGATTATAGGCCAGTAGTTGTAAATAATTGATGTATGGCTTATAATGTCTTGTTTATGCTTTTGATCTGTATTGGAACATGACATCCCGAGGTTTTAATATAAAATGAGAATATATATTTCTTAAAGAAAGGTTTTGATAAATTTTATCATGTTTTGTTTTGGGAACAAATTCCGCAACATCTTTTAAAAAGGATTTCTCTGATTTTATTTTAAAAAGCATAAACGAAATCGGTCTTTTCTGGCCGTGAAATTAGGGATGTCACAGTTGGTATCAGAGCATTAGTTTAAGCAAACTAAGAAATTGTAGGATTTCTAGACTTAAACTTAGAATGCTAAGTGATGATTGTGAGATGAGTGTCTGCTATATTTTAGACACAAGCACTAGTTTATTTTAGGAAAGATGGCTAAAATGCTTTTATGTGGTAAATGCTATATGTTTGCCATATATGCCATTATTTGTTCGGATCTATGGTCTGTTGCCGACCGGATCTGGAAACTTATGTGTGTAGGATTCTAAGCGTATGATTACGAGATTAGAACTAACATGTAAACGTTTCAAAGTGATGAGGAGATTTATACGTCTATCATAAATAAAGCTTTCCTATCTTAAATTCTCGCCCGGTACACCGAACGTCTGCTTGGGTGTACAAAACGTTAGAGTGAAGACTCATAGAGAATTGAGTAAATGGAGGAAATGAAAGGCTTATGATAGTGAATGACACCTATCGGAAGATATCGTAAGAGTGGTATCTTGTCTTTAGAATATGTCTAATAAAATAATGGAACGTTTAGAGGGGTACGGTACGTCTGAAGTACACCTTCGATTGGCAGGATGATGGAATGATTGGTGTAATTCTTGAAGTTGTCCCATCATTTGGAATTTCCATCACCAACCAAGTTGAAGTAGAATTGATGATTGAAGATACGCATGGAAGAAGTCCTAGTAGAGTCTAGGAAAATTTTATGATTAATTGGACACATTCGTATGTGTTAAATTGTTTTGTGATTTTAGGACTTGGGGACTGCGAGACAGTACTTGGGACGAGTATGAGTAGGTGTGAATAGTAGTAGAGATCTATACTACTGGAAGCACAGGACTCACACTTGGATCAGGGAAAGTCACAAGGTTACCAAGGAGTTAGTAATTGATTCTGTCTTATTCAAGTATGTCGTTACCATCGTTTCGGTAATGACTAATGAGATGATTGATATTCTGACCCTAGTGGTCATATCAAATTGAGTCCGACTACGATGAGTTTGTTACGTGGTTCAGAGAACCAAGTTCGATGTAGCATCTGACTAAAGTCAGAAGGTTGAAATTAATGCGATCGATAGCATCGCGCTCGTTGTTAATGAAGCTTGTAGCTGGAAATGCTATATGCTAAAATGTGATTATATCACATTAAGATACGAACAAAGGTATATTCCATTCTGGAATTTGACTCAAAGAGACTTGAGTCTAGACGTTGCATCATCCGATGAAGGTCATTAGAACATGACCCGTCGATCTGTTACAATAGATAAGGGGAAGTACTTATCCTAAGAAGAAGAAGGAGTCCTCAATAAGGATTTATTTTGTAACTTGTAGGTTACGATTGAAAGTCCAACCTAGTACGAAGAGCTGGTGTAGGATTGAGCATCATGGTTATTACCTAGGATGGAAAGATAACGTATGGAATCATTATACAAGTCCTATTTTCGTTGATGATTCCGGGACGTAATCATCCTAAGGGGGAGATAATTGTAACGCCCGTAGATCCGGGCTAGTCAATTTAGAGACGATAAGCATCAAAAATGACTTTTTGATGGAAGATTATTTAGAAGGATTAATCTTAACCAAGTTGTAGTATATGTCTCAAGGTTTCCGGATATATAAAGAATGCTGAAATCTGAGTTATAACGAAGAAGTTATGACCTGTCGAAGTTTCACGACAAACCGGCACGGTGCCGAATGTCGTAAAGAGTGAGTTTTTGATAAACTAATTTTTAGCCTTAGTGATCTAAACGAAATTCGTAGTGCTCGTTAAACCGAGAGTATGTATAAAAAGAACGCCCAAATCTGACTTCGTATGAGGAACTTATGATTTTTCGAAGTTTCAGCTTAGCAGTAGACAGCTAAAAACACGAATTTTAGATCGAGTAATTTTTAGCCGACACGACCTAAACGAAAATCGAAGGTCTCGTCATTTGTAGCACAACGGTAAAAAGACAGACAAAAACGGACGTCGGATGAAGAAGTTATGAATTTTTAACGGATTTCCTGTCCCGGTCTGTTAAAAATAGTAATATAAAAATTAAATTCAAAATTAGCCGACGAAGTCTAAACGAAAGTTGTAGAACGTAATTTTACCTACGTGTGCATATAAAGAACGTCAAAAATGGAGCTCGTATGAGAAAGTTATGGATTTTAGAAGTTTTGGCGCGAAAACCGAGAAATTTCGCATAGGTGGCTTCGGCCACGTCACCTTCGCTGAATGAGTGCCACGTGTCCGAAACCGGTGATTCATACGAGCCACGTGTCTGAAATTGATGAGTCACCTCGCATGAACAGTAACCACGTGCTCGCTTCTGATTCGACCGATTGGAGGCCCAACCGAAGCAAGTCGCGTGTCGCCCCTTGTTCCGATCTGCTGACGAGTCCGAAGTGGTCCAATAAGGATCCGACGCGTGTGCCTCGGTGGCGAGCCCTCGCATGCGAGTCGTGTCCGACACGTGTCCTCCTCCGGATCCAACCACGTGTCAGAGCCTCCTGCTGCCTCGTATCCTCGGTGCTGACTCCCTTATCTCGGCCGACTTCGGATCTCACCCTATAAATAGAAGGGTTGCGAGAACTTCCGGCTACTTTTGGAAAATGGGCATTTTTCACCCCTTTTTCAATATTTTAGCTATTTTGACTTCCCCCGATGCCCCGAGATCATTTCCAACGCCCGGAACACGTCCCGGAGTGCCCGGGAAGCCCGAGAAATTTATTTTTTCGGTTTCGAAGCCCGACCCTCGCAGAGCCCGGTTTCTCAATAAAACTTCCTGTTTTATTAGAAACGATCGTTTTAGGAAACGAAGTGCTGCCCGGTTATCGTTAAATCAAGTGAGTGTATAGTCACTTTCATCTTACATATAGATATGAAGTATTTTATATAAAATACGTGCTATGTGTATATATGTTGTTTGTTTATTTGAGATGGATGTTGAATGAATGTTTTATACATGTTTAAAATGATTTAAAATATATAAATATTTTATCTTCAAATATGTTGGGTAAAACATGGGTAGATAAAGTATGAGGGATAAAAGTACAGTATATATGTACGTTGGTAGCTATGAATTTAGTACAGTATAGATGTACGTTGGTAGCTATGGATTTAGTACGTTGGCAGCTATGGACTTAGTACCTGTTGTGTAAACCTTGGCGACGATATGACTTCGTGCCTATTTGACATAAATTGATGAGGGAAAGCAATGTTGTCACCCTCATGTTTGTTTTATTTAACATAAATTGCTGAGGGAAAGCAATGTTGTCACCCCGATGTTTGTTTTATTTGACATAAATTGTTGAGGGAAAGCAATGTTGTCACCCCGATGTTTATTTTATTTGACATAAATTGCTGAGGGAAAGCAATGTTGTCACCCCGATGTTTGTTTTATTTGACATAAATTGCTAAGGAAAGCAGTGTTGTCACCACGTTGGTTGTTTTATTTGACATAAATTGCTGAGGAAAGCAATGTTGTCACCATATTGATTGTTTTATGTCAGGTGGTCTTATTTGACATAAATTGCTGAAGAAAGCAATGTTGTCACCTTATTGGTTGTTTATTTGACATAAATTGCTAAGGGAAAAGCAATGTTGTCACCCCGATGTTTGCCTTATTTCACATAAATTGCGGAGGAAAGCAATGTTTTCACCCTATTGGTTGTCTTATTTGACATAAATTGCTTAGGAAAGCAATGTTGTCACCTTATTGTTTGTTTTATGTTAGGATGTCTGGTTTGACATAAATTGATGAGGAAAGCAATGTTGTCACCCCGTTGGTTGCCTTATTTGACATTAATTGCTGAGGAACCTCCGAAGCAATGTTGTCACCCCTAGTGAAAATCCTTAGGCTAGGTCCCTTGTGATTGTTGTTTTAGGGACGTAAAGTGAGGATAATGGGAATGGGTAATTAGGGTTATTTTTGGTTGATGAAATTAATAAATTTATTATTGACTGAGAACTTAATAAGTTTATTATTTATTGTGGGTTGAAAACCCTATATGCTCACCAGGCTTCCAATCCTGACCCTCTCAGCTTTTTATATTACAGGTTGTGGACCCCGAGCATAGTCGGATGATGACAATGAGTGATTTTTGGATTATAGGCCAGTAGTTGTAAATAAGTGATGTAAGGCTTATAATGTCTTGTTTATGCTTTTGATCTGTATTGGAACATGACATCCCGAGGTTTTAATATAAAATGAGAATATATATTTCTTAAGGAAAGGTTTTGATAAAGTTTATCATCTTTTGTTTTGGGAACAAATTCCGCAACATCTTTTAAAAAGGATTTCTCTGATTTTATTTTAAAAAGCATAAACGAAATCGGTCTTTTTTGGCCGTGAAATTAGGGATGTCACACCTCGCCTATCTTGGGCCCCGCCCCTACTCTGCTAATGATGAGATATGGAACCCCGTCCATACTCAGCTAGTGATGAGATACGGGACCCCGCCCACACTCACCTCCCTAGCAGCCTACCAGGCACATGCGAGTATCACAAAGACAACAATTATAACTAAACATACATACCTTCCTCGGGAACTGCTCGGCATCGGACCGTGGTCTGGAAACATACATAGAAACATTCCTCGGTCCCCGCCCGGCATCGGACCGAAGTCTGGAAACATTCCTCGAGCTTTCCCCGGCATCAGACCGAAGTCTGGAAACATACAAAACAAGTACATGCAAGAATTACAAAGACATCAAGCATACAAACATTCCTCGGGCTCTCCCCGACATCGGACCGTAGTCCGGAACATATAATCATACATGCATACATATACGGGCCGGCATTGGTGCCTTTGACCCGTTCACACAAAGGGAAACTCACCTCACACTGCTGAATCACACGAATAATCCTCTGGCTGCTAGCTGGAAGATCCCCGAACTGCTGATCTCTCGAATCCTCGAGCTATCATTACCAAAATAACACTCAGTCCAAAAGCCAATAATCCTCCTTGGGCTAAAATGACCATTTTACCCCTGATCTAAATTGGTCCCAACATAATGCCCAAAACCATAATATGAAAGGCCCAACACTAGGTAGACTTCCCAAAGCCCACTAGTGACCCGCTAATGGCCCTATTTGCTAAATTGGGCCCAACCCCTCTAATGGGCCTTACCCTAAAGCCCAAATATAATCTTAACCCAGAATATCTAACTTCTGATGGCCCACTAAGGCCCACAGAAACAAAGTCCAATGTATGGCCCAATTCGAGGCCCAAAACACGCAAAACCCACATCTGTTAAGTACGCGGGCGTACTCCTTTGTACGCTAAGCTTACAGCTGTATGACTTGTACGTTGCGCGTACTGCTCTGTTAACTCACTTCTCCCATTAGCACTTAATACCCTATTCCAACAGCTATAAGCACAGATCCAAGTCCTCTTCAACGTCTTAATCCATAAAGTCACTGACTTGGTGACTTTACATGACCCAAATAAGACCAAACTCCAAAAATGGTATTCTATTTCCATGAAAGTGATCTTAACTCATGCATGAACCCATTAAGACATTCAAGATGGTAACTTTCTACCTTAGGGACTCATTTAGCACTGAGAGTGGCAACTCTAAGCCTAGGAATCGGATTTGAACCATAAAGCTCCATCCTTGGGACCAAAAAGGTCCAAAATCTCAACATAATAGATCTAAGCATTCAAGAGGCAAGTTTAAGATTTTATACCTCAAGATGGTCTTAAATGAAGCAACAATATCGGATCTACAACTTCTCCTTTGAACCACCACCTTGCTTTGCTCTTCACTTGCTTGGAAAATGGATCAACAACACCAAAATGATCTCTAATGGACTTCTAAGCTCCAAGAACACTGAAAGAAGGATTAGGGTTTCGTGGTGGCCGTCTAAGGGTGAAATGGAGGCTGACCATTAAGGTATATTATTCCTTTTGTAGTAGCATACCCTAAAATTTTGGGTTTGAGTCTGAATGGAGTACGCCCCGCGTACCTCTATGTACGCCCGGTGTACACACAAACCACCCGCGTCTATTTTACTTCTCTACGTTGGGTGTACCCCAGCTTACGTTGGGCGTACTTTCGCGCTTACCACCTTGCATGCATTGTATCTTCTTGCCACTTTTCTCCATTAGGGACCAATATTGCCAAAAATTTCAAAGTGCTATAACTTCTTCGTTCTAAGTCCGTTTCCGACAAACTTTATATCCACGAAAAGGTGGCGGGAAGCCCTATGCTCCTAGCTACTCCCCCAAGCCTTAAAACCTTCCGAATAAAACCCGAGACCCATAAAAGACCGAATCTTCATATTACGCATATGCCCTTGGCCTCCGAAGCCACAACCGATCACTTTCAAAACCGGGTGTTACAACTCTCCTCCACTTAAATTAGATTTCGTCCTCAAAATCGCTCCTTACTAACACCCGTATCCAACGATGGATCTGAGGAACGCAACCGAAGATTCCACGCGTAAGACCATCTTCTCGAGACAACTAAAAACCAACCGAACTTCCATCCCGAAGAAAACGAACTTTAAGCTTCAGCAACTCACTTCTGCCTTTCCAAAGTCCAAATCCATACTGATTTTTCTCCCTAACAGACTGCCCCTGCATAACCATCTGCAGGACAATTATACTTGACAGAAGGCTCAGATAATCCTTCGAGTAGAAGATTCATCCCTGAAACGGTTAGACTCAGACGAGAGCTGCGCAACAGGTTCAAATCAATTACTCTGAGATTATTTAATCCCGTTGCAAGTGTCTTAGTATTTTTGATCAACAAGCTACCTCCACACATAATAATCCTCGCATCACTACTGCCAAAACATCCTGCTGCCTCTTATCCACTGTCTGAATGAAACGAGACATCCCAGGTCCCAACTTATCTGTTAACTATCTAGAACTACTGGATTCCACCCGGTTACTGAACTAACGAACACCCTCTCAGTCGCTCCCAGCGACTTCTGAAGAAAACTTCGGCTATCGAAACTGCTCTATCCACATTTCCACTCTTGCCTCTATAAATCTTGGAATCCCCAATCCTATATCTTGACCCCACGGTCTCTTCCAGGTCCCACCTGCATTGCTATGATCGCACCGGCCTCGCCTACGGGTCTCACCCAAACTATACTACGGAGTGGCCTTGCCCCCAGGTCTCACCTATCTAGGGCTACACATGTACAACTCCACCTCGAATCCTATCTACCTATCCGTTCATGCTAACTATGAGATACGGGCCTCGCCCACAATCCGCTGAATAGGAGATACGGGCCCCCGCCCACACTCCGTTATCTGGCTGCAAATGAATGTTGCAGCAATCCCACAGTCTTACAACATTTTCCACGCTGTCTGGATGCTGGTGAATGCTACGGCTATCACGCATTCTTACAACACTTTCCACGTTGTCTGGATGTTGGTGAATGCTACGGCTATCCTGCAGTATTACAACACATTCCACGTCGATCATGCACACGAGCTAACATCCTGGCTGAACTCGCGTCCTGACGAGAATTTCCTCAACCTGGTTTCCCCAAAACCATTTATCAAACACCAACAAGAAGTGAACCCTATGTTGGGATGTTTCCCGAACTCCTAACTTACATATTTCTCAATCCAATCAGCCACTTGGGCCGCCTTCAATTCTGATGGAAATGTGAACTCATCCTCCTTTCGCACTTAATCTGTTCCTGAACACCCGTGGGATTCTCCCCCACTTTGGTTCAACTACATCTTACAGCACACAAGACTGGAAAGATTCCCGATCCCTCTTACTATCCAATGATCGATCTGCTGGTAGTCTACCCTTACCACTAGTGCTCCATTACTAGCCAATCCCAAAAGATCACACAACTTCTAAGAACTAGATGAACACTTCCTGAATCCCAGCGAAACCGATAGCCCCTGATGCTTGAAATTATACCATACTCGAATCTTGAAGACCAAAAGACAGATGCTCCAACCAATACTTCAGCAGCGAGCCACTTTCCTTGGCGCTTCCATCAGCCAATCAATAACGGTTACTAGGACCACCGAATCCTGACGATGCTGGATAACCATCCTGTGGAACCCTGACCGCAGACCTTCCACATAACACCCCCGATCCGATCTCGACCATAAACCAAGATGACATTGTACACTCTCAACCCGCAATTAGGGAAATAACCTTTCGTTACCCACTAATAATTCTCGGTATGCAATTGGCATATGACATCTCTTGAAAATATAATTCAAACACAGATGGAGAATAAACCTGAAGATACACTTACTCCAACCCTTGGAACGAAAGACTCCATCGTGCAGTTTCCCGCACATGCTACAGTGAATCCAGTCCTGTTGGCCTTTCAAAAGCTGATACGAAAGCTTGGGTCTCTTCCCGAGACCCTCCAATATATGCAACTGATCTGGTTCCCTCTTCCCAATTTGATCCAAGTCAATATCCGGTTCCCGGGCTCTAGAAGCGGTATCATTCCGGGTCTCGCACCCCGAGATACTCACAATCTCCCTGATATCATTCCGAACATATCATGATACCCCACCTTCTTCATTCTCTCATCTGCTGCATACTGCGGTACCAGATAAGCTCTCTCCTGAGACTTGGTAGTGATCTCTGCCACAGTCTCAGTAGTCTGGCGGAGACTTAACAACTCTTGCACCAACTGCTGCGCCTCAATCGCCTAGGCAAACTCTGCCCGAAATCTGGTTGAAAAATCATCCCATGACATAGCATCAACCACATCATCACCCAACTCACTACCAACCTCTTCCCATCAATCACGTGCCCTATCCTTCAGGAGGCAGGAAGTAAGTCGGACCTTCTCCCCCTCGGGCAACGGCTGGTACGAAAAGCGTTGACGACATCTGCCAACCATCTGCTGCTAGGAATGGGGTCCCTAGCCCCATGATAATCTAGAGCTTCACAAGCTCTGAACTCTAGAAACATCAACGCATGTGTCCCTATCATGGCCGTTATCTCAGTGCAGAATGCACTCGGCCTCTCATCAATAATCTCCAAAATGCCCTCCTTTAGCATACCGAAGATCACAGGAGTCTGGTAAGTGATACTATGCGTAATCTCAGATGGAATGAACTCCCTCATCTGATTATCGAGCTGCCCGGCTCCAAAGTCCAACCCTGATCCCTCTCCGGCACCAGAACTACCATCTGGTCTACCACGTAGCGTCACCATACTCGGAAATATACCATAACAATCATCAGAATACTCATCATAACTCGAGGGATCACACACACTACAAGTTCTCTGGATTCATCTCAACCTTCCTTGATTCGAGTATGGATCCTCTGTTTTCAGTAGTACGGGTCCATACTACCTTCCACATCTGTCCGTACTTTTCTCAAGAACCGCCTTGACTCCACCAAGTCCCTTCTACTACTACTGTTGTTCTCGTGCTAATCTCATCCTAGGCTTGCTCTAGGGTAATCACCGACCCACTCTCCGCCATCAGCTGACTAGCTCGCGAATACTATTATGTATTACTAAGACTAGATAATTCTTCAAATGAGAGGTCCTACCCTACAACGGTTATACTCAGACGAGAGCTACGAAATAGAGCTAAACCTAACCTTCTGAAATTATTTAGTCCTCGTAATATGTATCTTAACGTATTCGTTTACTAGTTAGTTAAAGACAACGAGAATGTTGGATTAATGTCTAAGTCCATAACTATAATTGGTAAGACTTGACCCGACCCGGCATGGTCCATTTGGGTTGCATGGCATCATGCATTTGGATAGACTATAATGAGAGAAATAACACTTAAGGTTGGTTAATATATTATAAGTTCTAATATATTAATAAGGTTATTTAATTAGTATTGATCAAGAATTAATTTGGAATTAATTAAGTGATCAAAAGGAGACTAATTAAATATATGGGTTGATTGTGTAAATCATTCATTCTTATATATGTGGGCTTGTGATCCAAGATTCCTTATGTTCGACTAAGTCCATGGGGTGACCCATGGATACTCCATGGAGGTTAAAATCCATGGAGCATAAGGAATGGGTAAAGTTATGAGTTACATGGTGTAACCCTAATAGCCACCATATAAAAGAATCTCATGGCTCAAGAAATCGTGCACTAATGTGTGAGTGTGAGGGCTAGACGATTTCAAGGAGTGTTCAAGTTTCTCTCAAGTTATTCCAAGTGTATTTGGTGTTGTGTGAACCATTTGAGGTGTCACACTTGGGGCACTAGGCACTCAAGCTTCATGAAGACATTCTACATCAAAGAGGTATGTATTCTATCTTGTTATATTTATTATTTTGTATGCTAGATTAGGATAATACCTTGGATGCTCATAATTGTATGTATAATAGAGAAAACATAGATCCAAGGTATTTAGGGTTGCATGTACACTTAGGAGTGTTAGAATGCTCATAACCCAACAGTGGTATCAGAGCCTAGGCTTGTTTTCTTGTTATACTTGCAAAAGTAGCTGAAAAATCGAGTTGGATGCATATATTCGATTGTTTTGGCTGGAATTGGACTAGGAACATTACCCTAAGATGTTTTTGGACTTATAAACTTGTTTTTGATGTGGTAATGTTCATGCTAATCCAATTTCTAAGATAATTGTCATAATTTCAAGATTTGTATTAGTTTGTATGTTCATGCTAATTTCTTGAAGATTGATGATTTGAATTATCTTGTTCTTATGAGGTTCTTAGATTAATAGAAAAGTTGTGTGAAATAGTTGTTTTCAATCCATTTTAATCTAAGAGTTGATTCCAAAGTGTGTTTTTGTAACTTGTCCTCAAGTTATATGAAAAGTCACATTTAAGAATCATAAAACTCATAAAAGTTGGCAAAATGTTACAAAATGAAGAGTCTAGTTCTAATTAAATGGTTTTATGACTCCATAACTTGTCCTCAAGTTATGGAGGTTCAAGAGTCTCTTCATTAAATTAAAAAAAATGTAACCTTAATTAGTTCCATAAGTTACAATAACAAAAAAAAAGTTATTTTTTTTATTAATTAGTTTAAAGTCTTCCATAACTTGTCCTCAAGTTATGGAACTTGAAGAGTTTTTTTTTTAATTAAAACTACTTTAAACTCATAAGTTATGGAATTAATTAGTTTTGAATAGTTTCAAAACTTGCCCTCAAGTTTTGGAATTTGAAAAGTTTTCACTTATGACTACTTTAATTCCAAGTTAGCCCTTAGAATTTTAAAAGTTAAAATTCAACCCTTATACTTTATAATATTATAAGTTAATAATATTTATATATATGTATAAGAGTAAAGTCAGTCTTACCGTTAGTAGGCCTCATTCACGAAGCCGGTCTATAAGGGGGGTATAAGGTTACTGCCTATAAAATGGCAGTTTAATGGGTGTCCACTCTCACCCACCGCTTCCTTGACTGGTGGAGGGTCGTTAGCCGAACGGGTAGGACAAGGACTATAATTCTCCTTTCATTAAAAGTATTAATGATAAATACTAAGTAACGAAACTCTTATTAATACCCAATCTTAGTTACTTAGGAAAATGTGAATTTGGTGCTAACCCATGAAATTACACTTTGCACTTTGCTTAAGTCGTTAGTGAAGCGTGTGTGGTTAACCGGCACACTAACCTGGACTTAACAAGGTAGGCAAAGGGTAACTTAATATTTATCATAGTATCGGTGGAGCGTGTGTGGTTAACCGGCACACTGATTAAGGGGTAAATATTAAGGGTACCAAGTATATTTGCATGGTTATTCACACCTTGTTTTGTGATCCTCGGCATCCCAGTCACAAAACCTGAAGGGCACACTCGAGATTGAAACATGCCTTTGAACAGTTCAATGAATCTCAAAGATCTAGGACTTTCAAATCCAATTAAAACCTAATAAATTATTTCGTTTTTCATGGTGGAAATTGGTGAATCGTCATTCACCTACCTTCAAATATTTTATAGCTTGGATTACGGCATCCCTCTTCTAAGTTATAAAATAGTTTGTTGGGTCCTAGCCTTAATATTTCATATTGGGTGTCATATTAAGGACTTTAAATCAACTATCTTGAATATCTCCCAAAAAGATGTCTGGTCTAGACATTTATGATCTTCCCAAATCTCTTGAAACAAGCTTTCCTAAATGAAGATGATGTCCCATGGATATCATACTTCTTTCACCTCCTCCAATTATTCTCCCTAACCCATAAGTTCCTAAAAAGTTTAAGGTCACTCAAGCCCTATTGGCAAGGCAAGGTCTAGGTGTGATCACATCTTGGAGATGTAGTCACATATTGACAAGCCGGGAGAGTTGGGTGTCAAAGTCTTGAGAAAGTTGGTGGCTCAACTACTTTCTAAGTCACATAGTGAGTTCTTTTGGGAATCCTATGAAACAGACTAAGACAAGACCCTTAATGATCTTATCTATTTGCTAAGATCAACTTCCTAAAACGCTATGGACATTGACAATGATGACATTGGATATCCAGTAAAGCTCTCTCTTCCCAATGGAAAGGGATCGGCCATAGTCAACTCGGTTGACCCAATGGTAAAGAGAGAGGCGAAGTCTGAGATAGTCCCATTATCAAGGGTCCATAGGTAACTATTGCCAAAGGAAGGGGCATTGGTTACGAAGCTGCCAAATTTACCTAAGGATGTTAAAGTCAATAAGTTTGGCTCTACTTCAGGTAAAGTCCATTGTCTAACTCTATTAAGTATATGCTGATTCTGATCGCGAAGATGGATTTCAATCGCATGGTTCGGTGATCAGAATTTTGGGCTATTACTTAAGAGTTATGATATTTATATTGCTTAGGAATAGATAACAACAAGGTTTTCATATGGATTGTAAGGATAAGTTTTTCCGCAAAGTTTTAAAATAAAAGAAAAAGGTTTTGATTTTATTTATTTTAAGTATCCTTACAATGGCATTTGTGAAAAGTTGTTGCTTATAAGATTCCATTGATAGCAATATTGGAAAAATGGATTTGATTCTTTCGGTTGTGGTAGTGTCTAATATTACCAAATAAGGAAAGATTCTCATCACCCAAGGTTCAATTGGACCGAAACTTGGAATCATGCAAGTTGTATAGTATGATGAATGAGAACTTTCAGCTTGGAAAATTAAGACTAATTCCTTATGTGAATAAGGAAAGGACTAAGGGATCGAGTACACATTCTTGTGCACTGGTCAAGTCCACCACAAAAGATCAAGAAGACTATTCGTCATGATTTACTTAAGTTCAGTAAATATGGTTATACTTATAAGTTTAAGTATAAGTCTGTAGCATTGGAGAAGTTTCAATGTGAGACAGAACGAATAAGAAGAATCAAAGTATGGCAGAAAGATAAAAGTTTCTCAAATCTGAAAAGATGGGAGAGTACTTTAGTATCATGTTTATGATCATCTTAATGATTAAGATACCATATCACAATTGGTCCTCTAAAGTCATCTTAGTGCATTCTTATGACTAAGAAGAGGAGTCATGAATTGTTGAAATGGTTAAATCAAAAAAGATGAGTCATACTTTGTTCCAAAACAATTCTTAGAGTCATACTCCAAGATTGTAACTTGAGTGACATATCTTAAAGAGGGTTTGTTAACACTAGTCAAATGTAAGAGTAAAAGGTTATCTACTCTTGTACATTTGAAATTGGTAAGTTGTGATGTTTTGGATAAAACAGAGACCAACTTAGGCCAATTGTGTAAAGTGTTAGTCTTGATAAAGAATCTGCACTATCTCTTGAATATTTGACAAGGGAGTCTTATATGTCAAGAGGACAGTGGGAGTCTTAAAGCTCTTGAAAGTTTCAAGACTTAATCAAGAATAAAACCTAAAGTCCTTCACTAGCACACGACTTGAGGTTTATAACCTATCGTGTTGAAATTTTTGTGCCTATTCAAGTTGTCTTTGCATAGGAGTTCTGAGAGATCTCAATTGGTTGCACAACTACTTGGAAGCAATGGCAGGCACCTGAGCTGCCAAATGGCAAGAATTTAAGATTGCACAAGTTTAATCAATATGAGTTTGGATTTGTCACTAACCTTGTCTTGTGATTATGGTTTTGACAAATTCACATGGATAAGAACACATACACTATTAAATCTAAGTGTCATAAGGTTTCTCTCCGATTCATGAAAATGATGGTGAGGAAACACTTTCACTAAGTAGATTTTAGCTAGATAGCAATTGTGATATTTGCATTCTCAAAGTCGTTAGTGGAGCGTGTGTGGTTTACCGGCACACTAACATGGTCTTGTGAGAAGTGGCAAAGGTCTAAACAGTTGAGACTATGATTACGACATCCCTTTTCATAGTTCTAAAATTGTTTAGACACATATGTGAGCTATCTAAGAGAGGTGTATGATTTTGATAAAGTTTTATCAAAACAATCTAGTATCAGAAATCTGAACTTTGGTAAGAAAGTCAGCTGATTTCTGAGTACATGTCAAAGCTAGTAGGAGCATAAGTGTTATGCTAATAATCATCATGTTAGTGGGAGCATGATAATTATGACAAAGGTTGCAAGTTAGCAATGTTAATTATAGAAAACAAAAGTTTCAATTTGTGAGGTTGCAGGGGTTGAAAAAGTTACTTCATTTCAATTCTAAAAGCTTAGATTGAGATTTTAATCGTATTTAATCAAGGATATATATATATATATATATATATATATATATATATATATATATATATATATATATATATATATATATATATATATATATATATATATATGAATTTCATGTTGGAATGGCTCAACATAAGGAAATTCTATATATGGGTCCATTATTTGCGTTCTAAAATTCGATTATGATTACGGCATCCCTTTTCATAATCTGAATTTTGAGAACTTGGCAAATTGAAATGGAAATATTATAGCAAAAGACTGGTTTAGTCTTTATGTGAGACATCATGAATCGTGTCCCATATGCTTCAGATATAGGATCGATTACATGTGCTATATTCATCCTTTCTAAAATTTTCCAAATGCCTGGGGCATTATGAAGGGAAAAGGTCTAGAATTGGATATGACTAAAATGATTAAGCAATTGTCGAGGACAATCTAAGGTTTACCAAAGATTGGTTGCTCAAGGACAGTTGGAAGTATAATGTTAATTCTGGAAGGACCATATTGACATAATCTGTAAGGAGGCAACTCTTGTTCAGAAATGATAGTCAAAATGGAATATGGAAATGTTTCAAAGTTAGAAATTATTCAATGTGTGTAAGATTAGGAAACTTAATGAAAGAAGGATGTTTCCAAGGAGCTGATCTCCTTTGGAATGCTCTGTAATGATTGTTGTCAAGTCTTTCTGACTTTGTGCATAATCATTAAGAGGATCAATGCATATAAGTTTAGAATCTAACAGATTTCAGTAAATGGCATGAATTTGGTATTCTTGCATTTGCAGTAAGGATTTGGGACTGTGAAAAGAGGATCATTGGAGTGATGTTCAATTGATCTATTTTACAAAGTAAAGATCATAGACAAACATAGTATGTATACTTGGTGTATGGCATGACTAGTGTTTAGAAAACATAGTGTACATGCTTGGAGCATGGGACAACTATTGTTTTAAATTCAAGTATAAAGTTGATAAAACCGAAACAATGAATAATGAGTAATCAGTATGGTGATAAATAAAAGTGTTTATTTATATTCATAGGGTTTGATACCATATTTGATTCATTTATTCTTGTGTTTCACTTTGCATGTTTTGACTTCCAGAATAACTAAGTCGCTCTTCCTGAATGATTAAGTTATTCAAACCATCCACAGTCGGTCATATGTTGGAAGTAGATATGAATCAAGACTGTCATGGGTTGGTTTGTAGAGGTCCAAGTTGGTGGACAAAGTGGTGCTACAACACTCATGAGTGCTCATAAGTTCTGAGTATTGGATTCAACCCGCGCTCATTTGAATCACTTCATGGATTTTATCACGAGTGATCATGAGACGATAATATCTTATATTCTTCAAACCTAGAGATATGAGTTGTTACTATGAGTTGGTTATACATTGATTGCACGAAAACGCATTGGTAACTCGATGTTATAAAACGTGCCTTTGTGTATGATTCAACAAGTAGTAGAACAAGCCATATGAGTCGAAGTTTATCCATTCCTTTTACCTTCGGGATAAAAGTGATATCTGTGGGCCCCTCGATGATTTAAAGATGATACATGTGAGTGCTTGGCCAAGCCAGGACTGATTTGATTTGTTCAATCAGTCAGTCATCATGAATCGGAAATCAGGAAACAACAAATGGACAGAGAGAATGATTGATAATCCATGTCTTAGTCCATATGATATCTAGAATGGAGGAATATATGATCCCTTATCTAATGGACAAGTCATTGACAAAGGTCAGAGTTCATCGACAAGGTCAGAGTTCGACAGAAGCTTTTGAGAGCTACGATTGCTGATCGGTTCCTGAAGTCATACGCAATAATAGTTTTAGACTTATCCAAGTGGGAGACTGCTGGATTAATGTCTAAGTCCATAACTATAATTGGTAAGACTTGACCCGACCCGGCATGGTCCATTTGGGTTGCATGGCATCATGCATTTGGATAGACTATAATGAGAGAAATAACACTTAAGGTTGGTTAATATATTATAAGTTCTAATATATTAATAAGGTTATTTAATTAGTATTGATCAAGAATTAATTTGGAATTAATTAAGTGATCAAAAGGAGACTAATTAAATATATGGGTTGATTGTGTAAATCATTCATTCTTATATATGTGGGCTTGTGATCCAAGATTCCTTATGTTCGACTAAGTCCATGGGGTGACCCATGGATACTCCATGGAGGTTAAAATCCATGGAGCATAAGGAATGGGTAAAGTTATGAGTTACATGGTGTAACCCTAATAGCCACCATATAAAAGAATCCCATGGCTCAAGAAATCGTGCACTAATGTGTGAGTGTGAGGGCTAGACGATTTCAAGGAGTGTTCAAGTTTCTCTCAAGTTATTCCAAGTGTATTTGGTGTTGTGTGAACCATTTGAGGTGTCACACTTGGGGCACTAGGCACTCAAGCTTCATGAAGACATTCTACATCAAAGAGGTATGTATTCTATCTTGTTATATTTATTATTTTGTATGCTAGATTAGGATAATACCTTGGATGTTCATAATTGTATGTATAATAGAGAAAACATAGATCCAAGGTATTTAGGGTTGCATGTACACTTAGGAGTGTTAGAATGCTCATAACCCAACAGAGAACTCCTAAAATCACAAAGCAAGCAGGATTTGAGCATTGAGTAAACCAAACCAAGCATATTCTAATCAGGCTATCATATTACTGACTAATCAGTACTAGCATACAGTTCAATAAGCTCATACAATAGGCATACAAGGCATCCTTCCTAGATCCTTAGCCCTAATCTAGCATGCACTTCTCATAATCATATCATAACATAACATAACAAGCTTGTATGGGTACTTTGGGAGAACTTACTTGAGCTCGGCTGATTACATGCACCACACCCTTTTCTCGTTTCAAAATCCTTTTTGTAAAAATGGTTTTTCTTTTAAAAAAATTTATACCAAGTCCTCAGTTTGATTTCAGACACACCCGAGAGTGTGCTCGAATCCCTCAAACCAAGGCTCTGATACCAACTTGAAACATCCCAAAAATCATGACCACAAATTTTGTTTTAAATCATTAAATAAAACCATAATTATTAATCATTTCATCAAGCATAGTCAAAATATCTTAAAACTTATTATCAGAGTATCAAAACATCAGAGTAAACATCCCAGGCTAAAACATCTTGGTGTGTGCAATGCAGTCATCCCGAGCTATTCTATCTGCAATCGGAAATACGTGTAACCAAAACTGAAAACCGTAAGCACGAAGCTTAGTGAGTTCCCCAACCTACCACATACCATACACATAATCACATATGATGGGCCCCCGCTCGGCATTGGACCATGTCCGACATCTGGCCCCGCTTGGCATCGAGCCCCGCTCGGTATACAAATCTGTTTCTTCCAGGCCTCGCCTGTCTCTGGGCCCCACCCGTTATACACATACAACAATATCATATAATCATACTAGCACATAAAGAATCATACACATTACTATATGCTCCAGTCCTAAGGCCTCGTCTATCTTGGGCCCCACCCCTACTCTATTAATGATGAGATATGGAACCCCGTCCATACTCAGCTAGTGATGAGATATTGTACTCCGCCCACACTCACCTCCCGACCAGGCACATACGAGTATCACAAAGACAACAAGTATAAATAAACATACATACCTTCCTTGGGCACTGCCCGACATCGGACCGTGGTCCGAAAACATACATAGAAACATTCCTCGGGTCCCGCCCGACATCGGACCAAAGTCTGGAAACATTCCTCGGGCTTGCCTTGGCATCATACCGAAGTCCGGAAACATACAAAACAAGTACATACAAGAATCACAAACACATCAATCATACAAACATTCCTCGGGCTCTCCCCGACATCAGACCGTAGTCCGTAACATGTAATCATACATGCATACATATACGGGCCGACATTGGTGCCTTAGACCCGTTCACACAAAGGGAAACTCACATCGCACTACTGAATCACACGAATAATCCTCTAGCTGCTAGCTGGCAGATCCCCAAATTGCTGATCTCTCGAATCCTCGAGCTATCATTACTAAAATAACACTTAGTCTAAAAGCCAATAATCCTCCTTAGGGTAAAATGACCATTTTACCCGTGATTTAATTGGTCCCAACCTAAGGCCCAAAACCATAATATGAAAGGCCCAATACTAGGTAGACTTCCCAAGCCCACTAGTGGCCCACTAATGGCCCAATTTGCTAAATTGGGCCCAACCCCTCTAATGAGCCTTACCCTAAAGCCCAAACATAATATTAGCCCATAATATCTGACTTCTGATGGCCCACTAAGGCCCAAAGAAACAAAGTCCAATGTATGGCCCAATCCAAGGCCCAAAACACGCAAAACACACATCTTTTGAGTACGCGGGGCGTACTCCTTTGTACGCTAAGCGTATGACTGTATGACTTGTACGCTGCGCGTACATGCATGTACGCCCAGTGTACTACTATGTTAAGTCACTTCTCCCATTAAGCACTTAATACTCTATTCCAATGGTTATAAGCACAGATCCAAGTCCTCTTCAACGTCTTAATCAATAAAGTCACTAACTTGGTGACTTTACATGACCCAAATAAGCCCAAACTCCAAAAATGGTATTCTATTTCCATGAAAGTGATCTTAACTCATGCATGAACCCATTAAGACATTCAAGATGGCAACTTTCTGCCTTAGGGACTCATTTAGCACTGAGAGTGGCAACTCTAAGCCTAGGAATCAGATTTGAACCATAAAGCTCCATCGTTGGGACCAAAAAGGTCCAAAAACTCAAAATAATAGATCTAAGCATTCAAGAGGCAAGTTTTAGACTTTATACCTCAAGATGGTCTTAAATGAAGCAACAATATCGGATCTACAACTTCTTCTTTGAACCACCACCTTGCTTTGCTCTTCACATGCTTGGAAAATGGATCAACACACCAAAATGCTCTCTAATGGCCTTCTAAGCTCCAAGAACACTCAAATACTGATTAGGGTTTTGTGGTGGCTGTCTAAGGGTGAAATAGAGGCTGAACATTGAGGCATGTTACTCCTTTTATAGTGGCATGCCCTAAAATTTAGGGTTTTAGTCTGAATGGAGTACGCCCCGCGTACCTCTATGTACGCCCGACGTACTCACAAACCACCCGCGTCCATTTTACTCCTCTACGTTGGGCGTACCCCAACTTACATTGGGCGTACTTTCGCGCCTACCACGTTGCATGCATGGTACCTTCTTGCCACTTTTCACCATTAGGGACCAATATTGCCAAAAACTTCAAAGTGCTATAACTTCTTCGTTCTAAGTCCGTTTCCGACAAACTTTATATCCACGAAAAGGTGGCGGGAAGCCCTACGCTCCTAGCTACACCCTAAGCCTTAAAACTTCCGAATAAAACCCAAGACCCATAAAAGACCGAATCGAAATATTACGCCTATGCCCTTGGCCTCCGAAGTCACAACCGATCACTTTCAAAAGTGGGTGTTACAATGCTATTTGTATTGATTAGTATTTGAGTGTGGGCGAGGCCCGTATCTTGTTTGGGAGGGGCCCGTCATACGAGTGTGGGCGAGGGCCGTATCTCATAGTTAGCCGAGTGTGGGCGGGGCCTGCATCTCGTAGTTAGCCGAGTGTGGGTGACGCTCGTATCTCGTAGTTAGCTGAGTGTAGGAGGCGCCCGTATCTTATAGTCAGCGGAGTATGGGCGAGGCCCGTATCTCCTAGTTAGCCAAGTGTGGGTGGGGCCCGTATCTCATTGAGTGTGGGTGGGGCTTGTATTTCTTAGTAGCATGATTATGTGTATGGTATGTGGTAGTTTGGGGAGACTCACTACGCTTCATGCTTACAACTTTCAGTTTTGTTTTCAGGTACTTCCGGTAGCAAAAGGAAGAGCTCGGGATGACTGCAGTGCACACACCATTTGTTTAGCCTGGGATGTTTTTACTCTTATATTTTGATATGAGTTTTGATGTGATACTCTGATTTGGTACTACGACTTATGTTTTTGGATGCAATGATTTTGATAATTATGGTTCTTTAATAAATAAAAAAAATGAAATTTTTGGTCATGATTTTTGGGATGTTACACACCCGCTAAACAACATAGAAAACGTACTAAAGCACTTCCTAGGCTTTCCTAGGATTCCCCACCTCCCCTGCCATCAGCTGCTGAAGAACCCCTATTAATGTCAGCTAACCACTTCATGAATACAATTACATGTAACAAATCTAAAAGACCCAACCCTACAACGGTTAGACTCAAACGAGAGCTGCACAATAGCACCAAATCCTTCACTCTAAGATTATTTAACCTTCATAGCATATAATTTAACATATTCATTTGATAGTTACTCACATCAATATGAGTCCCACAAAGCACAAAGCAAACATCATTCGAGTAGTGGAGTCGACTGGCACTAAGACACAATAAAATCAGGAAAATCCTCATACACAATTCCCAACTTCTAGACCCAAGCATCTAGGATACACATTCATCCTGTACTCACTCTCTCAAGAGTAGCTAATCATTCCTCACGTTGACCTGCTATAAATTGCACCCACTCATGAAACTTCCACCAACCCTGCAGCCACTAGTGCATGTTAATCATACATAACGCTGGATCCCATAGACAGTCAAATACTTGACTCTACCCTAAGCCCTTAATCAGACAAGAACGGGAAATAAAGCTAAATCAAACATTTTCAGGCTATAGAATCTTTGTTATGTACAACTATGATGCACACACTAAGAAACCATATAAGAATGATGTCAATTTCATCTAACATATAAGAAGTCCTCCTGGGCTATCATGCATCATACATCATACAGTTCTATCGTACAATTCCTGAAGATCCCTAGCCTGTCACTAGCATGCAGTTCTATCATAGCATCATAAGCAAATAACAATGTGGGTGTCATGGGGTAAATTTTCTTGCTCCAGCTGATCGTACACATCTCATCCTTCCTTGGTTACTTTTGAAAATAATTTAAATTTAAATTTGAAAATTATTTCGAAAACTTTTACAGATCCTTAGTTTGAATGCATTCACATGAATGTTCATCCAATTCTCTCAAACCAGGGCTCTGATACCAACTTGTAATATCCCCACAAAAATCACGATACTTTTTTTTCATTTTTAAATCCAGAGAAATCATTGTTTTCTGAAAAAACCCCAAATCAAAACCAATCGTTTACAAAACATTGTTCTCAAAAGTAGAAACCATATACCAGAGTGTCCTAAATCAGTATCATCATAAATCTCTAAAATATATATCGTTGAAGGATGTGTACGATCACGCCTTTGCTTTCAACGATCATCTAAAATACTTGAAACATAAACTTAAACCGTAAGCACGAAGCTTAGTGAGTTCCCCCAGGTACCACCACACAAACATATAACAACATGCATACTAGGACCACAACTAACATACTGGATTATCCCTGAGTCCACAGCATGAGTCTGGCTTACCTCCTGACCCACATCTCATGTCTAGCTTACTCCCGAGCCCACAACATAAGTTTGGTTTGCATTTCGGTCACACATCTTATGTCTGGCTTGCTCCCAGGTTTGTTGGCCTCCGCACAAAGCATTGTTGCCTCAACCCAACCACACTAAGTCGACATATGCAACAGATAAACATATAACCAGAAAACAGATAATCATAAAGATCTTTAGATCCCTACCGCATAACAATATCCTATATACCAGAATACAGATCAAATAGATCACTACAACATAGCAACATCCTATATACCATGATACATAACATAATGGGTCGTCATTGGTGCCTTCGACCCACAAGTACAGTGAGGAAAACTCACCTCTCAGTCTGAAAAGATAGCTAAACATGACACTGCTCCAAATATCATCTCAACCTGTTACCTATTCATGAAAAATGACCAACTCAATTAAAATTCAAAATACCCCCAGGTCACACTAGGTCAAAATCTGGTCAAAGTCGAAAGTCAACAAAATCAACCGAGTTGACTCAGCTGATTACGCCCAACGTACACAAGGCTTGACCAAAGTCGGTATGTAGACCACATATGCGCTGTGTACTCCAGCATACGCCTAGCATATGCGCCATCCAACCACACCTTCGATTAAGAGCTTAATCCTTAAGCCCTTTTGCCCAAAATTCAGATCTACTCCTTAAATGATGTCCTTGACCATAAAGTTTCCAACTTTATGGTTTTGGATGGCTATTAAGTGCTCAATACAAAAAACCCTAACTTCTTAACCCATTAAGACATCCTAGTTCTTGCATGGAAAGAAACTAATGACCAAGATCACATTTTTATGCTTATACACACTCCAAAACGTCTGAAAGGACAGCTTATATAAATTAGAGTAACCCATATTCATAATACCAATCTTATGGGACCAAAAGAACACAAATCCATAGCTACACAAGATCTAATCAACACTTCATCAAGTTCAGAGCTTTTTACCTTCAAATCAAATAGTGATGGGATTTTGGATCCAAAGTGATCCACTCTTCAAGAACACCAAAATGTACACTCAAGGCTCAAAAATGCTCTCAAATGGATTAAGGTCTGCATAGTGGTCGAAATGAGGCTAGAGGCTGATGGATGAAAGGAGCCTTGAGAGTTAAGGATGAATAAATAGTGCACAAACCCTAAATATTAGGGTTTTAGGTCCAGGCCACGTACGCCCCGCATACGCTTGGGTATGCCCAGCGTACGCAAGCAACTCCAAAAATTACAAAAAAGTCATTTAAGACCAATTTGCAAATAATTCTCATACCAAGGGTGAAAATGAAAATTCCAGGAAATCGAGATGTTACAAAATTTGAAATATTTTTAGAAAAAGGTATAGCACAACATAAAGATGAATTTCACAGCCGACCAAGATTCAAAAAAGAGAAATACAAAATCCTTATATATTTTTTTTTCTTGGTACGCATATTTCTATCCATTTAAAATAATGACAAATGTCCATTTTTATTTTTTCAATAATATTTTAGGATATTTAACTCAATTTTAAATTGATAGGAAGAAAAAGTTTGGAAGGATTTATGTTTTCTTCAAATATTTTATAGCCATATTTTCTATTTTTCAGAAAGTTAGTCAATGGAAATAAAGAAAGTGGTTACTTTGGTTAGAAATACGTAAGCAAAATAGTACTTGATCCGAGTATCGGGCCTAACTGAGATTGGGCTTGAACCGGTTATCGGGTCTAAGTACGGCCCCTAACTGGGATTTTCTCAAAGCGGGCCCATGGGCTTGCATTTAAAGATTGTTTTCGGGCCGAATCTCTAGGTCAAGACTCAAGACAGATTAGTGGAGGGATTAATATTTAGTTACAAACATATAATACAAGTGGATCCCCAATTGGCAATTTTATTTCAGAGTTTACAATAAAACATTTATAAATGTTGAAATATTTTATTAGATTATTCTATCCTTCCGATTGTATCTCTCTTTAATTTTTATATAAAAATGTCTTTTATTAATACTCAACAGTCACAAAGAAGAAGGATCTTATGGGGTATTGAATAAAGTTTATTATTCTATGGGAGGTCTAATCAGTCTAAAAATGGAAATATCCTATGATTCCTAGTCGCTTTTCTTTCGATTTTAAAATATAGCATACCTTTCTCATCTTTTAGCTATTCTTTCTCACAAATATTATTCTCTATTTTATTTTTCTAAATCTTTGACCACCACCATATATAGATTTATTCATTAAATTGCCATGTTGAAGATGTACTATACAATAAAAAATTATATAAGTTCTTTTTATTATAAAAAAAAAAAAAAAAAAAAAAAAAAAAAAAAAAAAAAAACCATGCAACTTGTGGATTAACGGCCGCTAACACGTTTTCCAACAGTTAACTCGCGAGTGACATTTATTCTTCGAGTATGACTTTTCGTCTAATTTGAAACCCACTTATTGCAACATATTTTTCATACATAACGATTGGAACATCAGTTGATGGAAAAGATTGTATTCTTTTTTTTTTTTTGGTTTGACATTCTCATTTATCTTGGGAATAAAAACTTTGACACCTCTAGGTAACTAACCTCATCGATAGAACATGATTCCACGGCTTTATGAATTGTATACTACAAACAACATCATCATCCTCTTCATAAGAATTATCATGCAAATGGTAGAATTCAATACATTTGCTTCAACATTCACTATAAAATATCCCAAGTAACACAAGTATCATAATTACTTGATCCATTTTCCGATGAATAAGTCAAGCATTTTAGTATTTCAATGAAATCATTCTCAAGTAAAATGGCAAAGAAACTCAAAAGAATCATTTATATGACCATTCAACAGTTACCATTCAAAAAGACAGGTGCTTTTAGTTTTTTAGCTTTAATTTTGTGTTTGGTCCCTTTTATTGTACTAGTCAAACTTTGTTTTTGTCCAGCTTTCCATTGGTTATTAAATCATTCCTAATTGAATTTCCATGCAACTCAAACCGAGTAATATTAATATATCATAATCATTCTAAACATTATACAACTAATAAAACATTTGTTTTAGTTTATGAGTGCTTCCATTCTCAAGTGAATGTCTATAAACCCAAAAATAATCATATGAATAAAGCACTTGTATCCCATATCTTGATTCCTAGGTCCGCCACCGAATATAACCATTCAAGCATTCACGAGTGAATGCCAATTAACTTAAACCTTATAATTACACATTATCATACCATCCTCAATTGAATTGCCAAGTAACTCAAATCAGTACGTAATGAGTCATACTTCAATGATAGGGTTAGGTTATTTTGTTTTAGGTAACTATTATGTGCATGTAAGAACTCTGGACCAATAGATGAAAATAATGAATGACTATAATTTTGAGGGTCTATGATATTACAATGGAGTATCATGTACGATAATATCACTCAAATTTAATTAAAAGAGTATTTTAGACAATTAACTATATTTAAAAAATGAAATTTTCGAATTTGAAGGAATAGTTCTGATTTAAAAAAAATTAATTCAATTTCCATTCTAATTTAATTTGTAATCATAACCGATTATAACTTATTTTATTCTGTCAGAATGCGATTCTATTATAATGAAATTATGTTAGAATGACATTCTGTTAGAATAACAGTTTATGACATTATTTAAGAATACATAAATAAGAAGAAAACATGAATAAGTACATTATGAAACAATATAAAAAATCGATTCTTAAACTAATAATATATCAAATAATTACATTCTATGATTGTGATATAAAAAGAACATTCTTGAATAATAACAACATTCTGAAAGAATAACAAGTGTAATTTTTAAAAAACAACATTCTTAAACTGTGAGTGTGATCAATCTTTGATTCATTCTTCACGTCATTCCTATAAGATCTTCAAGCCATTCCTATCACAAATGCATCAAAAACATCAAAATCCAACAAAAAACACTAAGTCATTCTGAAAGAATAATATTGCTAAGATTCGTTTTATACATTTTGGCGGAATACATTCTACTATAAGACACAATTGTTCTCCATATTTTCTTTTTTCTCCACATGAATGACAAACTCTTCAAAACCTAAAAAGAAAAAAAAAATCATCAAAATCTAACAAAAACACTAATCCACTAAACGAACCGACAAAATATTTGACATTTTAATAGGCAAAAAAGATTCTAAAAGAATCATTAAATCTAAAGTGCAATTACCATTTGATTCTGACAGAATATATATATATATATATATATATATATATATATATATATATATATATATATATATATATATATATATATATATATATATATATATATATATATATATATGTGACATTTTAAATTTTGGCAGAATACATACAACATAGTAAATTAGCAAGTTGTAATTCTGACAGAATAATTAGGGTAATAAAATATGATCATAAAACAATTTATTTGCAATGTTGGTTGGGTCAGACAATTCATCAAACACTTGGCGTACGAAACTAAAAGTGAGAACATAACCAATCAATTCTACAAATTTAAAAATACAAAACTATCTAAAAAAAGCTAGTATAACTTGATTTCAACTAACTATTGTGAAATCAATATCATTAATATAACCCTCATATTAAAATCAGAATGCATTGGAATGCAAATCTTAGTACACAAAATACAATAATTATCATTAATATAAAAAAAATTTGAATCTAATCATACATTGAAAAATAAATACAATACACATAAAGAAAAAACATTTGAATCTAATCTACAACTTTCGTTTAGACTCCGTCGGCTAATTTTGACTCTATTTTTAAAGTTATATTTTTAACAGGCCGGGACCCGAAAAGTCCGTTAAAAATTCATAACTTTTTCATCTGAAATCCGTTTTCGTCTGTCTTTTTACCGTTGAGCTACCATTAACCAGACCTTCGATACTCGTTTAGGTTGTGTCGGCCGAAAACCGTTCGATTTACTATTCGAACTCCGGGCTGTGTAATGTTTATCCGAAACTTGGAAAAATCGTAACATCCTCATACGAAGTCAGATTTGGGCGTTCTTTTTATGCACGCTCTCAGTTTAACGTATGCTACAAATTTTGTTTAGATTGCTGGTGATGTTTGTTTTTCCGAAGTGAAACTGTCTGAAGTCTGCGGACCACCTATGCAGCCCTCTGCAGCAGAAGAGGTGGACCAAAGTGCTGCAGACTGTAATGAGAAGCATGTTTGTTTTTTTAACGTCTGCAGGCTACTGCAGATATTAAAAAATTTAAAATAAAGTAATTTAATAAACCGAAAATAGTTTTTTAATACCAAAAATTTAATAATTGTAGTCTTAAAACATTGAAATAAAATTCAAACAACCAAATTAGTCTTACAATAACATTTTTAAATAAAATTCATACAACCAAACTTTAATAATTCTCATTCCAAATTTTGCATCAATTGTTCGGCAATTTCATCCCGTAACTGGGTCATATATTCACGGTCCGCTGCAGTACCATGTGTTGGAATGTCATCTTCATCATTATCAACGACTGTATTGTTATTCCGAACCGAGACATTTGGTTCATCATATCGTGCAAAATACTCATCACGTAGTCCCTCTCTTCTTATAAAATTATGAAGCGCAAAACATGCTAGGGTAATGTTTCGTTGTGTAACCAACGAGAATGGTGTCATCCTCTTCAATATAGGGAATCGTGCATTCAAGACACCAAAAGCACGCTTAATGACATTCCGAAGTTTTGCGTGTGCATAGTTAAATTTTTCTTCATTCGTTAATGCACGTCTTCGACGGAAATCTCCAAGCCAATACCTCACATTACGGTACAGTGCCATAAAACCTCGAATGTTTGCATAGGCGGCATCACAAAGATAATATTTATTTGTACAAAAAACAAAAGAAAAAGGTCATTTATTTTTCAAACTAAGATAAAACTATTTAAATAACCATAAATTTACCTGATGGTGGAAGCGGGAATGGTGCATGTGGATTTGCTAATGCTTCTGATAAAATTCTAGAATCGTGTGCTATCCCTTCCCAACCGGCCACAACAAACGTAAACATCATGTTGAAGTCACATATTGCCAATACGTTTTGGTAACAATCGCCTTTTCCCCTACTTCTATATAAATCCCGTTTGTTTGCAGAGACAACAGCATGTATCAAAGTGCCATCAAGTGCACCACCTGCTCCCTTGAACACCCGCCGTAGCCTCCTATTATGTCCCGGAATGTTTGGATTCGGATTAAAAGAAGTTGGTACTATAATGTCATGTGCGAAAAGCAACATTTTGTCCAACACTTCATGAAAAAACTTATGAATTGTTTGCTTTGAGTGTTGAAATCTCCGTTTGATAATCACATAACATTGGTTATGACTGATCATCATCAAAAACATAGTCATCTTCTCCTCAACCGACACATGTTTGCTATCCTTTAACGCGTAGTTTACTCTAAAATGAGCACATAGCCGGAAAAATGATTCACGGGACATGCGTAGCACTTCAAGACATTGTAGAGGATTACGGTGAAGTAACTCTAACGTAAATTCATGTCCCGTCATTTCCGAATCATTGTCCCGCACTCGTTTGACACCCCTCTTCCAAAAGTAGCGGACGTATAAGTACATAAGAATTATGAGTAATATCTTTTTTTCATGATCCATTACAAACCTATTAAGATAATAACATAACATAAGAATCAAGAGCCAACTAACATAAAAGAATAACATAACATAAGATTCAAGTACCAAAAAACATAACATAAATCTCAAGTACCAAATAACATAACATTAATCTCAAGTACCAAATAACATAACATTCAAGTACCAAATACTACAAATAACATTCAAGTAGCAAATAACCAAAAAAAACATAACCATATAGTTCCAAAACATGCAATTAAAACCTAAACAACTCAAACATATAAACTTAACGAACAATCTTTCCATCCTTTAAAACTCCTAAACTTGTAGCTGTCATCTCGATCCATCCTCTTAATATTTGTGGATCATTAGGCAAATTTACCCACATCTCTCTTATATTCATGGTCCCTCCAAAAATGTGATACGCAGCAAATTGTAGAGGGTCCATTGGGTCTAACTCGAGCAACTCAAGCTTCTCTAAACATTGGGGAATTGTTGACCCTTAAGTCAAATGGCGTAGAGCTTTTTTCATCTCCAGTGCTAAATCATCAGCAGTAATAGAAGCTTTAGGCGAGGCACAAGAAGGTGGATCAGGTGAGGCACTATGAGCTCGAGGTCTAGGAGTTGAGGGTTTAGTCCTTTTGTTGGGGTTACCAGTATGTGAAGGAGCAGAAGGTGAATCAGCAGAAGGTGAAGCAGCAGAAGGTGGAGGCTGAGTAAAATGCTCACTAGTATGATTGGAAAAGAAATAATCCTCATCTATGTTAATGGAAGGGGTGTCCATAAGATGTAGTGGTGCAACATGGAAAGAAGATGATCCATGTGCCGATGGTGTTTGGGATGTGGCATGGCTGAGATTACCAGATGCACTGTTTCCATCAAAGAGTTATGCACAAAGCTCTGGAAACAATAATGGGACGGTTTTCAAAGAAGCGGCTTTCGGATGTCCCTAAATGCAATCAATGTAACAAAAGTAATATAAGAATAAATGGCAACTATATTAACAAAATACATATAAATATGTGTGTGTATATATATACCTTTTTAAGGTCCTCCCACTCCTCATTTGTTAAATTAAAAGTATTTGTTTGTGGATTGTAAAGGTTTCCATTTTTGTTTTTTAAGTATAACCATCCTGTGTATTTGGCTTTAAGGTTATCATAGGCGTTTTTTAATTGTCGTTGATTCAAATCCACGCTATACTTTTCCTTAATGGTTGTTCCTAACTTGTGCCATGATTGTTTGTGCAAACTCAAACCTTTTCTACCCACGGTTTGTACTTCTTCAATACAAATTTGCAATAAGCATTTTGTATGCTCATTGGTCCATGTATGTTTATCTCCCATTGCTAATAACAAAAAAAAATATAGAATACATACTTTAGCTACAAAGATTAATCATATTTCAACATAATCAACAAATAAGTTTAGCATATTCAACAATTTAAGCACAAACTTGCAAATAAGCATAAACTTGATCTCCATTCAAGAAATACAAGTGATAACAATTCAACAAATAAGTTTAAAAAACCATTTTAGCTAATGATTTCAGCATATAAACTTGCATATGAGTTTACGATTTCAGCATATAAGTATATGATTTCAGCAAGGATTATGATTTTACCCAACATTCATAACAATTCAACACAAAAATTCATGAACCTAAACATAAATTTGAGCAGAAAATCTTTTTAAAGAACAAAACACAAACTCCTAAAAGTATAACAAAGCACTAAAGCTGAATTTTAACTCAATTTATGGCTCTAATATCTCTAAATGCTAGAATTATAACAAAACACAAACTTCTCTCTTATAGATCATGGTGGATCTGCTGAAAAACAGCCAATTATGCCCTTATGAAACCATTAAAATCATGAGATTATCATCTTTTTCTTCAATCTTATTTCACAGTTTAAAAGTTTCAGAAAAATGAATAAATTACCAGTGAATAAGAAATCAGAAAATTCATGAGATTATCTTTAGGCACTCAAATAAGAAATCATAATAACAAAGTTTCAGAGTTTCAAAGTTATTTCACAGTTTCAAAGCTTATTTCACAGCTTCTCTCTTCAATCTTATTTCACAGCTTCAATCTTATTTCACAATTTCAAAGTTTCAGAAATATCATGAGATTATCATCTTTTTCTTCATATTTAGGTACTCAAATAAGAAATTAGGAAAAAAAACTAACATGTTGATGTTAATGTTGAAGACGATGGTAGATGGTGGATTGGGCAGCGAATCCAGCGACCGGCGACCAGCAGCAGCAACCGGTGAGCAACAGCAGCAGCGAGCGGCGAGCAGCAGCAGCGAGTGGCGAGCGGCAGCGGACCAAGCGGCGCTCGGATTTCTTCCGGTCTTCAACAGTGTCGACGACAAGGGAGAACGAAGAAGGAGGCGTTGCGGCTATTGTCCGTGTTTTTTTTGTTATTAGGTTTAGAAGTGGTGAGAAGAGGCAAGCCCAATGATGCGTGGGGAAGAGGACGGGAAGAGGTTTTTGAGCCCGAAGCCTTCTAAAAATCAAACTGCTGCGAACTTAAAAGTGTTGCGCGTCTGCTGCGCCGCGCAGCACTAAGAGGTTAGAAGAGGACTTTTAAAAAAAACAAACACAACCTAAGTGTAAAAAGCACTTTATCGTAAACTCACTTTTTACGTCACGCAATGTCATGTCGGTTCTGCCGCGAAACTTCGACAGACCATAACTTCTTCGTTATAACTCGGATTTCATCGTTCTTTATATGTCCGAAATCCTTGTCACAAACACTACAACTTTCTTCATAGATATCGGGCTTATCTAACATTTTATTTTTGACGCTTATTTTTATTATATATTTACCACCAAGTATATATTCACATAAAATCACATAATTCACATAATATTCAAGTAATTCATCTTTATTACTTTAAAATAGGTTACAATGGTTGAACTTGACTATTACATCATCGAATTAATGCTTAGCCTTGAAACACAGGCGTTACACAATATATATATATATATATATATATATATATATATATATATATATATATATATATATAAGTGTTGCAAATATCGGCCTTGGCGGCCGATTAATCGGAGCCTAGGCGCTTGGCGGTCCTCCGAAGATAACGTTTATAGCTAATCGGTCTCTATAATCGGACGTTGTCAAAGTCGGTCAAAGGCGGAGATAATTGGGTCTAGGCGGGTCTAGGCACCCTAATCGGTCAACTGGTCAACCTAAATTAAAAAACTTTTAATGGAAAATTTGTCAATTGTTTCTAGGGTTCCTTCCAATTTCGCCATTCCATCGCATTCGATCAAAATTTCGTTTTTGAATTTCTCTCTGTCATCTCAAGGAACGAATGGAAGAATGAAGTGAACGCCGACACCATCTGCTCCTCCTCCGACGCCATCTTCTTCTTCCAGTGAACGCCAACATCGTCGCAGTCCGTCTCGTCCTCGAAGCACACCAGTCATCGTTGTCGAAGCTTCCACAACAGTGATTATAGGGAGGGTTAATTGATTCTAGGGTTCCTTCCGATTACCCATTCCATCGCCGACATCTTCTTCTTCTCCATTGACGGCGATGACAACTTCATCTAGTTCTTCGACTTCCGATTCCAAGCTTCTGAAGCCTATCGTCTTCCGATTCCAAGCACACCGATGTCGAATTCTGAGGTTAAACATCGGTATCGACTTCTAAAGTTAAACACCGGTATCGACTTCTGAAGCTTCTCCACTTCTTGTGGCCAACACTAATGGAGCAGGGGTCCTAATTTTGTGGCTAACAGGTATGAAATCCCAAGGTTACGTTAAATATGCTGGAGTTTTTAGATTTTTTAAATCAATTCGTTTATCTCTTTGATCATGCATAGTTCTGATTTTGATTTTGATTGTTGATGCCTATAGTGCTTACAACTACAATATCTTCGTTAAGAATTGAATTCATAGTTTTCAATTATCTGTAGACATTTAGACAATTGTCTGGTTCAAAATCCAATTCAAGGTTAGTATCCAATTCCAGGTTTGTGCATAATGGTGAAATTGGTTTCTGGTGGATTTACTGTGAAAACATATGTGGATGGAATTATAGAGCGGTTGTCTTGTATTTATCAGCTAAGATTCCAAGAGGTATTTCATTCCTGATTGAAATTACAGTGGTTGTTGGTGTCCCTTGAATCAAGTGTGTTGTCAAAACTCCAAACCCGGAAATAGTATCCTTGTTCTTTGATGCCCTGGAATCACTCCTCAAAAGTTAAGAATTGGTGTGTTTTTCTTAATGTGGACTTTTGGTTTTGTATTTGTTAGAATATTATGTATATGTTATAAAAAGTTTGTATTGTTTTTAGTGTTTTTGGTGCATTTTGTTGAACAAACTTTATATGTAATTGTTGTGGGACTAAGATAGTTGGTTGAGAGTTTATTGTAGAAATGGAATTGGAAGACAACATTTTGTAGTATGTAAAAGACCAAATTTCATGTTTGAATTTATTAAATTTTAAATATTTTTCTTAATAATTAATGGTCTCCGATTAATCCCCCGATTAATCCCCGCTTAGCCGATTAATCCCTTGACCCCGGTCCACCGTCGAGCGATTTCTACCACCTTGATATATATATATATATATATATATATATATATATATATATATATATATATATATATATACACACATAAAGCTAGGTTCAAATGTGGATTGACATCTATTGTGTGGACGTGTGGACAGTGCTATTTTGTGATAATGACAAAGAAAATATGTTGTTTGATAATATGAATATGTTTAATCTTACATAACTATTGTTATTATCATACATTCTCACTAATTAAATCGTCCATAAGGTTATTATAGACATTTTATTATTATTCTCATTCTGTCAGAATGTTTATTGAGTCGTATTATGTAAGAATGAAAATGAGTAAAAAACGATGTTTGAGAACAAAAATGAACAAGAATTAGTGAGAATGCATCAAAATGACGATAGTTGTGTGAGGTTGAACGTATTCGCATTACTAAACAACTTATTATCTTAGTAATTCTCATAGAATATTACTGTCCACACGTACGCACAATAATTGTCCATCCACATTATAACCTAGCCCTATATATATATATATATATATATATATATATATATATATATATATATATATATATATATATATATATATATATATATATATATATATATATATATATATACTAGACGTTTACCTGCGCTAAGCGACGGGTGCGAATAATCTCTTCCAAAAATTAGTTTATAGAAGCAATTAAGTTTCTTGCACAAATTAGAGTGGGATGCAGTGGCGAGTGCTTGAGATTTCGTTCGTCTGTTGTGATGTGATGAGAGAAAGTGAGAGAAGCAAATGATAAAGGGAAGAACAAAGGAAAATATTGATGGTTCAAGCATGTTTCTTGTCAATTGTCATTTCCTAAGTATATTTAGGGTAATTCTAAAGACACGAATAAATATCTATATGCACGAATAATTATTGCAAAGCAGTCTTCCATCAATTAAATCTCATGTATATAAATCCCGAATATAATGGTATTTTAATTTTCAAAGAGGGTCCTCATGCTTTTATTTATCTTTCAAAATTTACCTTTTGTTTTTCAAAATTTTATTTTAAACCTTTTACTTAATATGTTCCAATTATGTTTTCAAATTTTGTCCTCATACTTTTATTTATCTTTCAAAATTTACCTTTTAAGGAATTGCATAAAAACATAATCAAGTCAAATTTTGTCCTCATACTTTTGTTTTACAAGGAAACCGAGTCAATAATCTTATATATTTAATTATATGTAAACAATAAATTTAATATAGATTTACATGGTTTGTTAAAATTATTTTTTTTATGTAATTATTGTTAACCGATAATCTCATGATTGTTCCTATTGATAGCAATAAGGTTCACCGTGGCCAATAACCAAACCAAACCGTCCAATACACATCTCTATTAAAAATATATAATTAGAAAATATGTATTGTTTTCTATATACACTACAAAAAAATTTCGATTTAGATACGGAAAAATTTCATAGCAAAAACATGAAATTCCGTAGCTAAAGCTAAATAACTATGGAATTTGTGACGTAAATTTTCAATTAGACTCCGTATATGTTTGCTAAATTAAAAAAAACAATTTTTTTTATTTATAGAGATCTTCATAATTATAAACAACAAAACATAAACTTGATTTTATTAATTATCAGATATTATAACTGTAGAATTGTTACAATTACTGTGTGTTGCAAATGGAGAAATGTATGAATTCAGGCGAGCAGCATAAACAGTTTCCCATCCAGCAGACCGTAATGATCTGTTGTGACGCCAAAGTGGCAAAATAGTAGGCATTGGATATGCTCCATGTAAATCAACCTTCACATAATGATCACCTCTAACAAGAGCAACAACAACAACTCTATGAGTTGAGATGTCTTGGGGACCAAGCCATAGTGGAAAACATGTTGATGGACTATCTTTGCTTAGAAAAATAACTATTACACTATACTTGTTAGCAATGAGAAAGCTAGTGACCGGCATAATCAACCAACGATCTTTTGGTGCGAAATGTGATCCATTGAAATTCAATGAGTGATGTATGGTGTTTAAATCGTAATAAAAAATATGTGCGTACTCAGCTGGGTGTGCTAACAACTCATTTTGTAAATCTAAGCGGATTTGACGCCAATTATCTTCACTATAACCGAGACACGCAGCTATTGCACGAAATCCACAATTTCCATCTCCCCTCACGTTTTGTATGTTTGTGACATATGGATGAAATTCATACGGAATTTCATTCATAAGTGGATCTGAATTATACATTACTTGTTCTTGGTTGAAGTACGAGTTATGCATCGATTGTTCCTGATTAAAAGTTGAGTTGAACATTGGAGGTTCTCGGAACGAGTACGTACTGTGCCTATCCGGTTCCTAGTTTAGATCAAACAAATTAGACCGCATATAATCAGGCGTATAAGTAGAAATGCTGCGTCGAGATGGATATTGAGTTGGTGGCGATTGAGTCGGTTGATCTTGAGGTGGTGGATCTTGAGTTGGTGGGTCCTGGTTTAAATCGATATGGGTTTTCTTGAAAAGTTTCTTCTTTAAGGAGGGGCACCCACGAGTATTTTTGTGAGTAGCAGGTTCAGAAACTGAAGTTGTTGACGGCGTGATTAAGTTTAGTAACTTCCTTGCTAAACTTAACTTAACAGGTCTTGATTGTTTTTCGTAATGAGCATTAAACATATTTACCTCAACTGCACAACCCAAATTGTCATCTTCTAACGATTTGCATTCTAATAAATCAAGTTTCTTCCAAAACTTATCGACTGAATGAAGCGGTACATAATGACCTTTTTTAACAAATATAGCTTGTTCATGCGCACATGGCAGCCCATAACTTGTACGTACTTGACATCCACAATTTTCATAAACAAATCCAAATTCTTTGGACCGCTCATATTCTTTGAAAATGATATCAAGTGCATAAATTGAAACGAAACGACACAATGGTTTTAGATGTGGTATTTCGTAGTACCGATGTACAATAAAAATTTTGTTATGCGCAAGACTCGCTTTTATACCTGTGTATTGTGACTCAACAACATCAGCAATACGCTTCAATGATTTGGCGATATCTGATCGCGATGTTTCGACATATCTTTTTAACTTGGCATGTTGACTTTCAGCTCTATTAGTTGTGTGGTTGCCAAAGTTAAGAAACTTACCGGTCCATGCAGACACAAACTTTTCTTTGTGTGGTGTCAACCATGTTTTGTTTAGATAAGAAAATGCATCTGAAATACATAAACAAATTTCAGTTGATGTAATGAATTATAACATATTATAATGTATATTTAAAAATACCTGGATAATTGTTCGTAATTTTTTCAACTTGTGCCAAATTCTTGTTGTATGCTTCCTTTGTTTCAGAGTTAACCAAACTCGTCCATGACGTATAAAGAACATCCCAACATGATTTGCATTTCTTCATGATATTGTTATTTATATGTCATCTGCAAAGTAATCCTTTAGCATATGGAAATATAACAACGTATGCGTTCATGAGAGCCATTTCTCTATCGGTCACAATAACACGCGACAACATACATCCTTCCATTACCGATTTTAGACAGTCTAAAGACCAAACATAGTTGGACTGTTTTTCTTCATGCATGTACACAAATGCAATGGAAAATGTCATATTTGTTGGAGTTACACCAACAATCTCCAATAGAGGCATCCCGTACTTGTTTGTCTTATATGTTGCATCCATTAACAAGACATGTGGAAATGCACGCCATATTTCTAATGATCTTGGATGAGCAAAAAATAAATCTTCTAACTTATTTGTCAAAACATTTGCACGACTATAATAAACATATCCATTTTGATCTAGAAATTCCATAACACCTTGCATTTGAGTTTTACCTTCTCTCTCCCTACGTCGAAGTTTTTCGTCTGCATTGTAGATAGTTTTGAGAGTAGATACATTTTTTGGATTTATGTTTTTTAGTGCAGATAATATATCTTTTGGTTTGACATTTTTTTTTCAACAAATCTTCCACTACTCGACATTCATATTCAGTTAGCCGTCGTGGATAAGGATGACATTTCAAATATAATGACGGCTCATGGTTATGAAATTCACATATCATTTTTATCTTCCAAGAATTTTCTACTGTCGAATATTTACCCGGTAGGCTAAATGGACAATTAATTTTTTTTGTCCCTGTTTTTTTTAGAGATTTTTGTACTTTTGTATGTACCTCCACGGTCACATTGAAATACAACATTAAAGTTACGTTTCGAATTTTTTATGACGATGACATAACCTAAAGTATTTGCCATATTTTGCACCTAATCCATCAATTCTTGACGAGAATTGAACACCTGACAATTATATTATTATCAGTAGCTAACAAATCCACTCGATGCTAACATTACTGTAACAACATACTAATGAATTTATACCTTATCTGTTTTGAATGGTGATGTGTCATCGAAGAAATAACGACTTTCATTTAAACTTTCATTTTCATCTGCTTCATTTTTGTCCATTGGATGAATATCCGTTTCGAATGGCGATGTGTCGTCGAAAAAATAGTTACTTTCATTGAAGCTATTATTTTCATCTACTTCATTTGTCTCCATTGGATGAATATCATCTCTCTAAACATAACAAAGAGAAAAACATACATTTAATAATAATAATAATAATAATAATAATGATAATAATAATAATAATAATAATAATAATAATAATAATAATAATAATAATAAGAAAGGTTAAGTACAAATACCTCATAATATGTGTCACCCATCCATTCTTCCCAACTTGTCATTTAATAAAATCTATATTTATAACAAGTATCGTATGTTTGCTTTAAGGAAAGTTACTTTCAAAATAACATTGCAAGTCACTTTCAGTTTAACATATAAGAAAATCTATATATAGAAAGAAATTGTAACCAAATTTTCATTTTTATCCCTTCTATTTTTGTTAATGTTTCATAGTTTATATTTCTTATTTAACAAATTAATTTTTTTCTATTAATATTTAATAATATTCATTATTACTCTTCTTGTAAATGTATTAATGAGATCATTTTAATTATACAACTTTTATGAATAAATAATATGTTTTTATTTGTTAGTTTTCAAAATTAAAAAAGTTTTAAGGGTTTAAGATTTAAATTGATAAAATCTAGGGTCTTTTTTAAAACGACAACGTAAACTGAGGGTATAAAATTGTAATATTACATTTTATCGATAGAATGATTGGCACACATATTAATACAATAATTGAGATAGAATGATTAGCACACATATTAATACAATAATTGAGATATAATGATTGGCGCACATATTAATACACATATCAATTACACGATTTTATTCGTGTATATAGGAGCACCGAATATATATATATATATATATATATATATATATATATATATATATATATATATATATATATATATATCCCGAATATAATGTTATTTTAATTTTCAAATGTTGTCCTCATGCTTTTATTTATCTTTCAAAATTTACCTTTTGTTTTTCAAAATTTTATTTTAAACCTTTTACTTAATATGTTCCAATTATGGTGAACTAAAAGGATATGGCGAGTTTGCGGATTATGATAAGTTGGATATATCGGTCCTAGAGAGTGATTCTAACGGAGAAGAATTTGATGATGAACCTAAACTTATTTATTCAGATAACATGTTTCATGGTATGCCCCCATTGCCTTCGTGTCCTGTAAACGATGATGTGAACATTCCATGTCAGAGGCTGGATATAAATGAAGAGATTAAGGTTCTAGACAATTTTTTATGACAAAGAGTTGCTCAAGCTTGCAATTGGAAGACAATGCATGGAACAAGGTAAGCAGTATAAGACTACCAGATCGAGCAAAGAGAGGTTCGAGGTGGTTTGTTTGGTAGAAAATTGTTCTTGGATGGTTAGGGCAAGGGGAATCAAATCGACTACTGCTTTCCAAGTCACAAAAGTTGTTGACCAACACACTTGTTGTGCAACAAACTTGAAGTCTAATCATCGACACTTGTACACCGTAGGTTTAGTATGAAACCTACAGTTTTATATATTTTTTTTCGATTTTTTTCAAAAAGAATTTAACCACATATACAAAACCTACTCCTAATCACAAACACGGTAAAATTTTGATGAAAAGTAGACAAACCTAGTTGTTCTTCGGGTGCTCCATTGAGACAAAAAAGTAGCCAAACCAAAGAAAACAATAGGAAAAATGACATAATCTGAAAAAAATTTCATTATATACTTTGGGCTAATGGGCCACGAAAAAGTAAACGGGCCCGTGAAACAGTAGCCTATTAGCACGAAACACTACTTTAAGGCATAAAATAATAGTCAACAACGTTGACCGTAGTCAACCAAAAGTTGACTACGTTTTTAAGGGCTATTTTTGGCTAAATATTATTTTTTTTTGCTATTTTTTGATAAATAATTAACAAAAATTGCTAGATTTGTATTTTCCCATTTTATTTATAGCTTTCTTTTTTATTTATATACATATTAAAAAAAACGAAATGCCGATGGATTTCCCATGTTAGAAAAAAACACTAATTTAATAACGGTTTATGATCCTTCAATATTTGTATAATTTTAAACTTATGAAAGTGTTATTTTCTAATTAACACTAATTGAGTTTTTAAACGTCAATTGAGTTCTAATACGTTAATTGAGTTTGTAAATGTTAATTTTAAACACTACTTGAGTTTTTAAACACCAACTCTAAATGCTAATTTTTTAAAACACTAATTAATTTTAAATATTAATTGAGTTTTTAAAAACTAATTTTTAAACGTTGATTGAGTTTACAAATGAATTAGACTAATACTATAGGTTAAAAATTATGTATATATTTTTAAATATTATCATACACATATGAGCATATTTCTAATAGAATAGATTAATATAGTGAATTTTTAAAAGTCAAAAAAATATAGGATGAAATATGAACATTGTGTATTAATAAAGGGATTAATGAGAAATTATATAATAACATTTCCATATATAAAGTGGTTGTGACATATTGTCAGTTTTCAAACTTCAGACACAAATACCAAAACAATTACACGACTCGTTTCGTGCGAATAGAAGGACCCATATATTTATTGAAATAAAATAATAAAATATTAGTTTAAAATTTTAAAAGGATATTTATTAATACTTTAATATTAATCTTCTTGGATCCAAAGGTTATTCTTGACGTCACGCTTCAAGAAAATGTGATCTTAAGTCGTATACATATCCAAAATAAGCTAATTATGAAAAAAAAAAGTTTGACAAAGACAATTTACTTTGTTTTTTATTAAACTCCGCACCCTACTGCCTACCCATCTATTTACTTTGTTTTTTTATTGTTTTCTTGTAATTAAGGCATTAGGTCTATATATCTAGGTTCACTTGTTAATTGTTTTTTATTGTCCATTGATATTTTACTAACGTACATATTCATTAATATTTAACTTTCATAGATCGTTTATATATTCATAGTATATACAATGCTTATTTGGGTGTAATAATTAACCAGAGAGTTCATATTCATGAAAACAAAAGACATGGATAAATTTAACAATTTAATAATTTTGTATTAAACTTATGTGTATAATAAAGTAATAAATATTATCCATAGTCTAATTTATTTGATCGTTTCTCTTCGAACTATACATAGTTAAAAAAATATATGCCCCCATTTGGAAAAGGTTCTGGTCCGCCTGTACACATAACAACTCTAATTAATTATATATATATATATATATATATATATATATATATATATATATATATATATATATATATATATATATATATATATATATATATATTAGGAAAAGAGTACATTTTTTTTATTGATATTCTTGGTTATGGAAAAAAAAATTCTTGAATTTCCAAACAAGTCCGAAATCCGATGACAATTCTGAAATTTCGAGAAAATTCTTGGTTTTTTATTTTAAATCTAAGAAAAAAAATTAAAGAAACATAGCATTTTGGAAGCATATATTTATTCAGGAGCTTAAAATCACAAACCTAAATTGAAAATGGTGATATTAAACACTTTGAAATTAACACTTCAAACATTAGTACATATATTTTTTTGTTTTTTTTTAATAATTTGTGAAAGTAAGGAAAAATAAACATTATATTTTATTGGTCGGTAAAAAATCACCGATTTATGACCGTGGTTATGTTTTGCAAAACACAAAAACTTTGTTATTTTTTGTTAAACCTCATTTATAAGGTTGAGTAGAGTTAATATCCCAACAAATTTTGAGTCAAATGTTAAAAAGAGCCTTAAGTACCAAAATTGATCAAAAAGTTTTTTTTTTCTTGGACCTCAAATTTTCATCCATCAAAGTTGCAATCGGTTATTGTGGTACTCATCATTTTTGTGGTTTTCATTTGAACTATATGTGTGATCACCATGATGTGAGCCAATGGTTGAGGTGTCATCGTTCCATGAATAAATGAGGTCCAAACTGATATATCAAGAATATTGATAGTCGTCTATGATTGATATATCACCCATATGATAGGCTTTAAGGCAGATTCGGCGTGAGCCATACTAATGCATCATGGTACGGTTTACCATTTGCGTTTTGTGTGTGAATTTTGTATGTATTTTCAAACATATTTTTGATGTATGAAAGTGATTTGTGGCTCTTGAGTACTTTTTTACTGTTACAAATCAAGATGATATCATATTAGGCTATGTTTTCCGATTTTTAATACAAACATAATGCATAGTATATTGAACATGGTACGTAGTAAAGTAGGAAAAGAATAAAGTAATTCAAAATAAATATACAACCTATAAATATAAATAAAAATAAAATAGTACTTGAGACACTTTAATAATAATGCCTATTTAAATATTTGTAACAACTTGCGTGACTTAGAATCGAATGGATTCAGATTAGGGAAAGAACAAACACTAAAATTACGATAAAATAATGTTGCGAGACACTTTATAGTGTACATAAGTAACAGCTTATGTGGCTCAAATAATCTCCAAGTTCATATTGTATACTCTCTTTTTAAGAGTTTTGGCGTTATCTCTACCAAGCTAATTAAGGAGTGATCCACCATGAGGTTTCTAAATCTCTGTGTGCTTATTTTACTTGTAACATACGATGTATATTTGATACAAGCATCAAGAGTGCTAAAGGTCCTTCCACCACCAATGCCTAAGCTTCCATCTATACACGGGTTTAAGTTCAATCATTACAAAATGTATGAGAAGAAAGCTTTCAGGCCAACATGCCCAGGACCAAGCCCTGGGGTTGGACATGGAGAACCCCCGGGGTCATGCTAGCTTCATTCACCTATGTTTTACAGGATTTTTTTTTTTGAGAATATTATTTAGTAGAGTGAAGAAAACGAAGGTATTTTCCATGTAGTATTTCGTATATCGTTGATGATTGAGTTTCAGGTTTGATATCTGTGTAATAAAGGAGCATTTATTGGAAGAGTTTCCCATAATAATATTAACGTTTTTTTTTTATTTTTTTTTATTTATTTTTTTTAAACATTTTTTTTATTTGTTAAAGACCACTAATCATCGATTAAAACATCTTAGTTATCATCGTACAACGAATGAGAACGCAAACGGGCAACAAGTTGCACCGTTAAACCTTTCTGTATGATAAAACCAATTCTGATAATAGCAAATGATTAATTAATGTTTTGGTTATAAAACAACCATAATATTTCTTTAAATAGGGATCAGCATGACAGACCAAATACCAAACCCCCACCTAAATCGGTACCACACCAAACTCGAACCGATTCCATCTATTCAGTGCAGTACTTGGTTCCACCTTTCATATATACTAATATGTATTCGGTACTATCCGGTTCGGTTTCAGGTTTTTTTTTTCTGAATGTACCGATCCCAGAAGCTTAATAGTCACACTAGATCTCTTGATCTCCTAATCAACTCCATTCCTAACTTACAGGATTATTCAAGAATCAAGATATTTAAACGAAAGCGGTTTCCATCATCTTCATCAAATAATTGGTACCCGATAAACACTAAAAGCCTTCAAAAAATCGGCCCCCATATGACGATTAAGTTGCTACATTGATGTTTTGTTACTATCTTACATTTATTTTCAATTCGAATGCTTTTTGATTTTGATACACATTTGCTATTTTGGTTTTCGAATGGTTTACAGATAAATTTGGAATGATTTACATTAGTGTTTGTTATTTAGTATATTTATTTTATGTTCTTAATTATTTGGTCCTAGTACTGTTTTCGATCCCAAAACCGAACCAATGTCGAAGTTGTACGTATGGTTCGTTATTCGGTCCTAGCCTTAATCTCAGAAAAATTTCGGCACTGGTGCTGGACTGATCACATTCCTAGTTTAAAATACGTAAAGAAGATATTTAACTCTGTCGGATCGTATTATCTTAAAGAAACTTTTACTAGAATAAGATCCGACAGAGGCTTCCGTTTCTACCCCTTCTCCTTCCATTAACCTTTGTTTCCTCATCTCGTGTGCCCCAATCGGAGAACAACAATAATTGCTCCTTGTAACACTGTAAATTTTCAAATAAAATTTTCACTTTTAAAATCACATAAACTCAACATCACATTTCCCAAAACCACAAAATATATAAGTTGTCAAAACACAATTCAACAAATGTTTGATAAAATCTCAGAATCCTCAAACATAATCTCGAACAGGTGTGTACAATCAAGCCGGTGCCTTCCCGTGATCTTGAGAAGTACCTGAAACACATATCACACAACACCGTAAACATGAAGTTTAGTGAGTTCCCCAAAATACCACATACACAAATAATAAGCCTCTCATGGCTATAGCTCGGCATGGACCCTCCGGTCAAGCGTCTCGGTGAGGACCCTCCGATCTCACGGCTCGGTGTGGACCCTTCGTTCATGTGTCTCAGTGAAGACCCTCTAGTCTCACAGCTCGGGTCGGACCCTCCAGTCCTGTATCTTAGTGAAGACCCTCCGGTCTCATAACTCGGTTTGGACCCTCCGGTCCTAACTCAGTAAGGCACAAAATAATATAGCGTATATCACAAAGACAAAATGCATAATATCACATAACTCAATATAAGCATATAGGACCATCCGATCGATAACTCAAATAAGACCCCCCGGTCACACAGTATTACAACTCAGATAAGTATAGTGAGAAGACTTACCTCATAAGTAAAGCAAATATGTCTCGTACTCGAACCACCGATCTAGCCTCCGCCTAACATATATCGTAATTAAATCTAATTAATAAACGACCCCCAATGTTGTTAGGCTAAACCCTCTACTAATTTCTCAGAAGAATAAAAGACCATTTTACCCTTCCATAGCCTCCAAAGTCCACAGTTTGACCAAACCCTAAAAGTCAACAAAAGTCAACACCAAGCGCGTACGCTAGGCGTAGAGCCCTTTACGCTGGGCGTACTGCTTCGTGATGCATGCATCGGGAAACTTTGACGCTACGCTGCGCGTATCTAGGAGTACGCTCAACATACGTCCCAGGTTTACTTTTCCCATTCTCCTGGTCTTAATCCGTTAAGACCATAGCTATAATCTCAGATTTAGACTCACTAAAGGCTAATACTCCATAAACTTTGTGACTTTAAGCCTTAGCATGGCTGAGCAAGTCTAAAACTCATAAACTCTCACTCCTGACTCACAAAAGTTCTCATATTGTTGGATTAGATGTCTAAGCCCATAACTATTATTGGTATGTACTCGACCCGAGAGTAGCATGGTCCATTTGGGTTGCATAACACCAGGACAATTTGTTAGGATGGACTCTTGAGAGAAGGTTATATATGATTTATTAATATATTATAAGTTGTAATATATTAATATGAAATCATATGTTTTAATTAGTATTGATCAAGAATTAATTTGGAATTAATTTAGTGATCAAAAGTGACTAATTAAATCTATGGGGGCTAATTATGGTAATTAGTTATATTTATATGTGTTGGGCTTATGATCCATGTTGGACCAAGTTTATGTATGGATATATAAAGAGTTGGGCCACATGAACGATGAATCATAAAACCCATGGGTATGGATTTAGGTTATACCCATGACTCTTGGAATCCTACATATAAATATAAGCTCGATAACCTAAAAACGCCTACACTTCTAGTTCTTGGAGTTCATGGAGGTTTTTGGTGCATGGAGAATCTCTCTCAAGAGCCACCTTTGTCCTAGGTGATTTATGAGCCATTTGAGGCATTCATACTTTTGGTGCTAAGCTCTTAAGGCCAAATACATCAAGGTTTCAAGCTACATAAAAGGTATGTCATCCTAACTAGTATTTCATATTGTTTATGTCAATTGCATGCTAGTTAGAGGCTTAATGCTTTGGAAATACCATTACATGTATAATTAGAGAAAACATAGATCCAAGGAATTTAGGGTTGTATGTACACCATAGGATGTTGTAGTATACAAAACCCAACAGTGGTATCAGAGACATGGGTTGTTTTCTATTATACTTGATGTTATTATTGGTTTTCATGTGAAAAAAAATCATTTTTGTGCTCTCTGGACAGTGGACTCGCCGAGTCCACTGGGGAACTCGCCGAGTTCACCTCATAATTCAACCAACTCGCCGAGTCAGTTCTTGCACTTGACGAGTTGGTGCCCCTGACAGCAGATTTTCAAGTTTTTTTGGCCTGTTTTGGATTTGGATCATTACCACAAAATGTTTTTGTTCATAAAATTTGATTTTGATGCTATGGTAATGATTATCCTCATCCAAATAAAGGATAATTGTCAAAGTTTCAAGATTTGTATTAGTTTATATGATTAGCTAATTTCTTGAAAATTGTTGATATAAATTATCTTTGCTTATGAGTTTAATCTTGTTCATAGAAAAATTACTTTATTATTGTGTTAATTGGAATATTTGATCTTAATGGTTTTTATGAACTTCAGAACTTGCCCTCAAGTTATGGAAAAGAAGAGTTTTCTTTTAAAAGAGTCATTAAGTCTCATAGGTTATGAAAATGGAAGAGTCTCTATTTTTAATGTCATCATAAAATGTTTTTTATATCTTCCATAATTTGTCCTCAAGTTATGGAACTTGAAAAGTCTTCCATAAAAACCATATTAAACTCATAAGTTATGGAAACCAAAAGTTTTTGAATTGTTCAAAACTTTCCCTCAAGTTTTGGAATTTGTAAAGTTACCCCCATGTATACTTTAATTCCAACCCTTAGAATTTTAAAAGTTTAAAATTCAACCCTTATACTATTATAATATTATAGGCTTAATATTTATATATATATATATATATATATATATATATATATGTATAAGAGTAAGTCATTCTTACCGTTAGTAAGCCTCATTCACGAAGCCGGTCTATAAGGGGGGTATAAGGTTACTGCCTATAAAATGACAGTTTAATGGGTGTCCACTCTCACCCACCGCTTCCTTGACTGGTGGAGGGTCGTTAGCCGAACGGGTAGGACAGGACATTAATTATCCCTTCATTAAAAGTATAATGATAAATATAAAGTAACTAAACTTTATTAAATTCCCAATCTTAGTTACTTTAGGAAAATGTGAATTTGGTGCTAACCCATGAAATTGCACTTTGCACCTTGTTAAGTCGTTAGTGGAGCGTGTGTGGTTAACCGACACACTAATCTGGGACTGACAATGTGTGGCAAAGGGTAGCTTGATGTTAATCATAGATCAATGGAGCGTGTGTGGTTAACCGGCACATTGATTAGGTGGTTGTAACATTAAGTGTACCAAGTTAATTTGCATGGTTATTCACTCCTTGTTTGTGATCCTCGGCATCCCAGTCACAAACTTGAAGGGCACAATCGAGATTTAAACATGCCATTGAATAGTTCAATGAATATCAAAGGATCTAGGAATTTCAATCCATTTAAGACCTAAAATTCCTTTTCGTTTTTCATGGTGGAAATTAGTAAATTGTCATTTACCTACCTTCAAATATTTTGTTGCTTGGATTACGGCATCCCTCTTCCAAGTTATAAAATACTGTGTTGGGTCCTAGCCTTAATATTCCATATTGGGTGTTATATTAAGGATTTAAATCAACTAAACTTGAATTTTTCCCTCATAGATGTCTATTTATGACAACTATGGTCTTCCTTATCCTTTTGGATAAAGCTTTCCTAATGAATATGATATCCCAAATGACGATCAAGGTGAAAGATTAATCCCTTTGTTGTGCATTAATGGGACTGGAAATCATACTTCACTTCCTCTACCTCCTACAATTATTCTCCCTAACCCAAAAGTTCTAGGTCACTCAAAGCCATGTTGGCAGGAAGGAAAGTCTATATGTGCTCACATCTTGGAGATGAAGTCACATATTGACAAGTTGGGAGAGTTGCGTGTCGAAGTCTCAAGGAAGTTGACTGTTGACTGGGTTCTTCAATCACTTTCTGAGTCATATAGTGAGTTCATTAAGGACTACTATGTGACAGACCCCGACATGACCCTTAATGATCTTATCTATTTGCTTGTTGCTGCTGAATCAGCAATGATTTGGAGCACTGGTAAAGCAAATTTGATTGGAAGATCTACTTCCCAAACTTCCATGGACATTGACAATGGTAACATTAGAAATCCAGAAAAGCTTTATCTTCCCAATGGAAAGGGATCGACCATAGTCAACCCGGTTGACCAAATGGTAAAGAGAAAGGCTAAGTCTGAGATAGTCCCATGTACCATTACCAAAGAGTCCATATGTTTCTATTGCCAAAGGAATGAGCATTGGTTGCGAAGCTGCCTTATTTACCTGAAAGTTCACTAGGATGGTAAAAGTCAAAAAAAAAAAAAATTGACTATGCTTCAGGTAAAGTCTACTATCTAACTCTATTAAGTTTCTATTTGGAGATTCTTATTACGTGATGTGACTAGGTCGCATTTTGATGTTTTGTAGAATCAAAAAAGGAGAGGAAGCTTAGAAGAAGAGTATGATGAATCTGATCGCGAAGATGGATTTCGATCGCATGATTCGAAGATCAGAATTTTGAGTTGCTGCTTAAGAGTTATGATAGATTGCTTAGGAATAGATAACAACATAGGTTTCATTGCATTGTAAGGAAAAGTTTTTCCGCAAATTTTATAAAGAAAAGTTTTTTATTTTAAGTATCCTTACAATGGCATTTGTGAAAATTGTTGTTTATATGATTCCATTGATAGCAATATTGGAAAATGGATTTGATTCTTTTGTTTGTGGTAGTGTCAAAATTTACCAAATTAGGAAAGATTCTCATCACCCAAGTTTCAGTTGGATAGAAACTTGGAATCATGCAACTTGTATTGTATGATGAATGAGAATTTTCATCTTTGGTAAATTAAGACTAATTCCTTGTTCGCATGTATATGTGAGTCAAGTGAAGGACTAGGGGATCGGGTACACTTGGGTGTGCGCTGGTCAGGTCCACCACAGAGAACGATATGACTGTTCGTCATGATTTACTAAAGTTTAGTAAATATGGTTATGCTTACAAGTTTAAGTATAATTCTGAAACATTGGAAAAGTTTCAATGTATGGAAGAACGAATAAGAAGAATCAAATTAGACAGAAAGATAAAAGTTTCTCTAATCTGAAAAGATGGGAGAGTACTTGAAGTATCATGTTTTATGATTACTTTAGTGATTTTGAAACCGTATCACAATTAATCCTCTAAGGACATCTTAGTGCATTTGTATGACTAAGAAGAGGAATCGCGAATTGTTGAAATGGTTAAATTAAAAGTAAATCGTACTTCGTTCCAAAATCAAGTCTTGAGTGACATAATCTAAAGAAGGTTTATAACACTTGTCAAATGTAGAGTAAAATGTTTTCATACTCTTGTTCATTTGGAATTGGTAATTTGTGATGTTTTGGATAAAACAAAGACCAACTAAGGCTAAGGCCAATTGTGTGAAGTGTTTGTCTTGATAAGAATCCGCACTAACTCTTGAATATTTGCTTTGGCAAGGAATGGTTCTTGACAAGAGAATCTTATATGTCAAGAGGTCAGTGGGAGTCTTAATGATATTGAAAAGGGTCTCAAGAACTAATCAAGAATAAAACCTGTTGTTTATCACTAGCACACGACTTGAGGTTTGTAACCTATCGTGTTGACATATTCTTGTTTCTGTGCCCATTCCAGTTAAAGTTGACCATGCATGTGAGTTCTATGAGTTCTCAATTGTTTGCATAACAACTTGGAAGACATGGTAGGCCCTTGTGCTGCCATGTGGCAAGAAATTAAGATTGAACAACTTCAGTCCATATGAGTTTGGATTTGTCACTAACCTTGTCTTATGATTATGGTTTGACAAATTCACATGGATAGGAGGACATACACCATAAAATCTAAGTGTCATAAGGGTTCTCTTCGATTCATGAAAATGATGGTGAGGAAACGCTTTCACTAAGTAGATTTTAAGGAGATAGCAATTGTGGTATTTGCATTCTCAAATTCGATTATGATTACGACATCCCTCTTCATAGTTCGAATTTTGAGAAATGGCAAAAGGTCTAAACATTATGATTACGACATCCCTCTTCATAATTGTTTAGACACACATGTGAGATATCTAAGTAAAGGTGTATGATTTTGATAAAGTCTTATCAAAGCATCTTGTATCAGAAATCTGAACTTTGGTAATGAAAGTCAATAAAGTATTGATTTCTAGAAGTCCAGCTGATTTATGGGTACATGTCAAAGCTAGTGGGAGCATAAGTGTTATGCTAATAAGGATATAATTATCATGTTAGTGGGAGCATGATTATTATGTTAAGTTTTGCAAGTTAGCAATATTAATTATAGAAAACAAAAGTTTCAATTTGCAAAGTTGCAGGGTTTGAAAAGTTGTTTTGCTATAATTAAGGGAGAGGAATTCATACTTCATTTCAATTATGCAAGCTTAGATTGAGATTTTAATCAAATTTAGTCAAGTATATATATGAATGTTATGTTGGAATGGTTCAACATAAAGAATTTCTATATGGAAATGTTAATTGCGTTCTCAAAATTCGATTATGATTACGGCATCCCTCTTCATAGTCCGAATTTTGAGAACATGGCAAATGGAAAAATTATAGTAAAAGACTGGTCTATGATCATGTCTTTATGTGATACATTATGAATCGTATCCCATATGCTTCGGGTATAGGATCAATTGCATATGCTATAATATTTCTATGTGTTCTGAATTTTCTAAATGCCTAGGGCATTAAGAGGGAAAAAGGACCAGAACTGTATGTGACTAGAATGATTAAGCAATTGTCGAGGACAATCCGAGGTTTGCCAAAGATTGGTTGCTCATGGACAGTTGGAAGTATAGTGTTAATTTTGGGAGGACCATATTGACATATTCTGAAAGGAGGCAACTCTTGTTCAGAAGTGATAGTCAAAATGGGAATATGGAAATGTTTCCATAAGTGGAAGTTATTCATTGGATCTGTGTAAGATTAGAAAAACTTAATGCAAGAAGGATGTTCAAATGAATGTACTTTGAATATGAGACTTCATGGAACTGCTCTCCATTGGAATACTTTGTAATGTCTGTTGCCAAGTCTCTGTGACTTTTGTGCATAGTCATTACAAGAGGATCGTTGCATATAAGTTTAGAGTCTAACAAAATTTAAGTAAATGGCAAAGGATCTTGTATTCTTACATTTATCATAAGGATTTGGAATTGTGAAATGAGCATCATTGAAATGTTATCAATTGATCTATTTCACAAAGAAAGGACCATAGGTAAACATAGTGTGCATGTTTGGAGCATGGCATAACTATTGTTTTAATTTAAGTATAAAGTTGATTATTTGAAACATTATACAATGAATAATGAGTAATCAATATGACCCAAAAGTTTTGGGGCCATATAGGATTACTATTATTCTTGTGTTTCACTTTGCATGTTTTGACTTCCCGAATAACTAGGTTATTCAAAAACCATCCACAGTCGATCATACTTTGGAAGTAGGTATTGAGGCAAGACTGTCATGAATGGGTCTGTAGTTTGTCTAGGTGTTTTAGACATAGCTGTAGTATTCATGAGTGCTCCTGGAATAAGATTCGAGTATTGGATTAAACCCACGCTCATTTGAATCCTTCATGGATTTTATCACGAGTGATCATGAGACGATAATATCTTATATTCTTCAAACGGAGAGATATGAGTTGCAGTCTACAAGTCGGTTGCACATTGATAATGTGAAAACGCACCAGTAACTTGGTGTTATAAAACACATTGTTGTGTGTGATTTGATGAGTAGATAGAGCAAGCATATGAGTCGAAGTTTATCCATTCATTTTACCCTTGGAGGGATAAAAGCGATATCTGTGGGCCCCTCGATGATTTAGTGATGACAACCTTAAGTGCTCGGCCGGGCTTGGACTGATTTGATTTGTTCAATTAATCCGTCGTCATAAATCAGAAATCGGGAAACAACAGATGGACAGAGATAATGATTATAATCCATGTCTCAGTCCATATGATATCTAGAATGGAGGAATATATGACCCCTTATCTAATGGACACGTCATTGACTAGGTCAGAGTTCGACAACGGCTTTTAAGAGCTACGATTGCTAGTCGGGTTTTGGAGTCATACTTGCAATAATAGTTTTAGAGTTATCCAAGTGGGAGATTGTTGGATTAGATGTCTAAGCCCATAACTATTATTGGTATGTACTCGACCCGAGAGTAGCATGGTCCATTTGGGTTGCATAACACCAGGACAATTTGTTAGGATGGACTCTTGAGAGAAGGTTATATATGATTTATTAATATATTATAAGTTCTAATATATTAATATGAAATCATATGTTTTAATTAGTATTGATCATGAATTAATTTGGAATTAATTTAGTGATCAAAAGAGACTAATTAAATCTATGGGGACTAATTATCCTCTACTTGGAAATTAAAGTCCATGGAAGCTCTCAGGTTCATGGACTTTGATATGCTCGATGTCATAAATAAAGCTCCTATCGCCGCTATGCATCAATCACCCATTTTTGATGCATCTGGTAGTAAGCTGAAAGGGAAATCTATACCCGGATATAACAAGGAAAAGAAAAGGATGCCGAATCTCGATGTAAAGGCGAGAACTGCTATTGGAAACTCACTCCATTTTTATGACTATCGTTTGGTCCTAAACTGCTCAACTTCTCAAGAGATGATGATCACTCTATCATATGCTTTTGAAAAGGAAAACTCCTCAGACGATGAAAGTAAATGTCTCATGGAAAAGATTTTTGAATCCCATGCTGACATTTCACATGACATCGTTGGGATCCTTGACGCTGATCTTCTTCACGCTGCTAAGGACCTCAAGTAAGAATGGGACGATACCTCAGCGTATCAGGTAAAGAATATGATGGGTTATGAGCATAACATCATTCCTATGGTGTTCATGCAACCCTAATTTCTTTGATCTAGGTTTTTCTAATATGAACATACAACATTGAATACCAAAGCAATAAACCCTAATCTAGCATGCTTATTTCGAAATAGACATAATAAAAAAGTTAGAATGATTACCTCAACTTGTTATGTAGTAATAACAAGAACTCATTGACCTTTGAAAACTTAGTGCCTCAAATGTTGCACCTCTAATGGAATCACAAACACCCAATGCAACAAGATGACTTAGGAGAGACGAGGAAATCGGCTAGGGAAACTCCAAGAAGCATATGGCCGAATTCCTTAGACTATAGGGGTTTATATAGCTGAGGCTGCTAGGGTTTTCAAGTGGAAACCCTAATACCTGACTTAGGCAACAAGCAGCCCATGAACTCCTTTCCTTAGAGCCCATGGACGAATTCTATAAGGCTTCCTTATAGAAGTTCGTCCACTCCACTCCATGGAGTCCATCAGTCCATTTATGCAACTATCAATGATTTGCATAACAATCCCTCAATTATTTAATCAGTCTCTTTTGACCACTAAATTAATTCTAAATTAATTTCTGATCAATACCAATTAAATAATATGATTTCCAAATAATATATTAATCTTGTAATATATTAATAAAATCATTTTGAGTATGAATTTATTATTCATATAATAAATTCTACTCTCTCTCCTCTTATCATCATCAAGTTGCATGAGTAAAGGCAACCCAAAAGGACCATGCTCATAATCGGGTCAAGTATATACCAAGATAGTTATGGGCTAAGACACCTAATCCAACAGTCTCCCACTTGGATAAGTCTACTAACTATTTTTTAAGTACTACTTCAGAACCTGATTAGCAATCGTAGCTTTCAAAAGCCGTTGTCGAACTCTGATCTTATCAGCAACGTGTCCTTTAGATAAGGGATCATGTATTCCTCCATTCTAGATATCGTATGAACTGAGACATGGATTATAATCATTCTCTGTGTTCATGTGTTGTTTCCCGATTTCCGATTTATGACGACTGACAACAAACTACAATTGAACACATCAACTTAGTCCAGGCTTGGCCAAGCGCTTTAGGGTGTCATCACTAAATCATCGAGGGGCCCACAGATATCGCTTTTATCCTTCTTAGGGTAAAAGGAACAGATAAACTCCGACTCAAATGCTCGCTTGTATTTACTCATCCAATTACACACAACAATATGTTTTATAACACCAAGTTACTAGTGCGTTTACATATGTCAATGTGAAACCGACTTGCAAACTACAACTCACATGTCTCCGTTTCAAGAATATAAGATATTATCGTCTCACAATCACTCGTGATAAAATCCATGAAGTGATTCACATGAGCGTGGGTTTAATCCAATACTCAAATCTTATTTCAGGAGCACTCAAGAACGTTGCAACAAACCTTTGCTATGTCTAAACACTTAGACAATCTACAAACCAATTCATGACAGTCTTCTTTCATACCTACTTCCAAAGTATGATCGACTGTGGATAGTTTAAATAATCTTATTATTTTGGAAGTCAAAACATGCGAAGTGAAACACAAGAATAATCGAATCCAATATGGTCTCAAAACTTTTGAGTATAAAGAAAATACATTTTATTTAATCACCATATCGATTACACATTATTCATTGTATAATGTTTCGGATAATCAACTTATTACTTGAATTATAACAACAGTTGTCCCATGCTCCAAGCATGCACACTATGTTTACCTATGGTCCATACTTTGTGAAATAGATCAATTGAACACATTTCCAACGATACTCATTTCACAACTCCTAATCCTTATCATAAGTGTAAGAATACCAAATTCTTGCCACTATTAGAATATGTTAGATTCTAACATTTTATGCAACGATCCTTTCGTAATGTCACAGCACCAAAGCCACCAAGACTTTGCCAATGATATTACAAAGTGCTCTATTGGAGATTGTTACAAGGAAATTCCATAGATATGAAGTCTCACATTCAAAGTACATTCCTTTGAACATCCTTCTTTCATAAAAGTTTCTAATCTAGACATAGATTCTAGATATCCAACTCCCATTTATGGAAACATTTCCGTATTTTCTATATGACAACTCATTGTAAATAGAGCCCTATCTATTCATAATAATGTCAATGTGGTCCATCCATTACTATACTTCCAACTGCCCACAAGGACCAACCCTTAGCGAACCTTAGATTGTCCTCGATAGTTGTTTAATTATTTTAGTCATTTCCGGTTCTAGTCCTTTTTCCCTCTTAATGCCCCAGGCATTTGGAAAGTTTAGAACGGTCGAATAGTACAGCATATGCAACCGATCCTATACCAGAAGCGTATGGGACACGATTCATGAAAAACGTGATACTTTACCAGTTTCTTGCTATAATATTGTCATATATAGAATTCCCTTATGTTGAATCTTTTCAACATAAAAATCATATATATCTTTTGATTATATTTGATTAAAATTTCTCGATCTAAGCTTTTAGATTTGAAATGAAGTATAATATTCTCTCCCTTAATTATAGCAAAACAACCTTTCAACCCCTGCAACTTTGCAAAGTGAAACTTTTGTTTTCTATAATAAATATTGCTAACTTGCAACACTTAAAATAATAATCATGCTCCCACTAACATGATGATTATATCTTTTACCAGCATAACACTTATGCTCCCACTAGCTTTGACATGTAGTAGAAAACAGCTGGACTTCTAGAAATCAATACTTATTGACTTTCAATACCAAATTTCATATTTCTGATACGAGATGCTTTGATAAGAATTTATCTAAGCTTCTTAAACTCATACACCTTTCCTTAGATAACTCATATGTGTGTCTAACATTTCAGAACTTATAGCAATAAGTCTTAAATGTTTAAACTAATTGCCAAATCTCACAATTCGAACTATGAAGGGGGATGTCGTAGTCATAATAGAATTTGAGAATGCAAATATCATAATTTCTATATTCTTAAAATCTCTCTTAGTGAAAATGTTTCCTCACAATCATTTTTCATGAAAATGGAGAGAAACCTTATGACACTTAGATTTAATGGTGTATGTGTTTCTATCCATGTGAATCTGTCATAACCATAATCATAAGACAATGTTTGTGACAAATCCAACTCATATGGATAGAACTAGTTCATCCTTAATTTCTTGCCATCAAGGGTCCCACCATTGCTTCCAAGTCTTTGAGCAGCTCACCCCTACCTATCAATGTACTTTCCATTGATCAGGGTGCCTTGCCTCTATGCAATCAATTGAGAACTCATAGAACTCACATGCATACTTGACTGAAACTGGAATGGCATAGAAACAAAATTATGTCAAAGCGATAGGCTTACACTTGATTAGTTCTTTAAATCCTTTTCAATATCTTTAAGACTCCCACTAACCTCTTGACATATAAGATTCTCTTGTCAAAGAACATTCCTTGACAAACAAATATTCAAGAGTTAGTGCGGATTCTTATAAAGACAAACACACAACACACAATTGGTCTTAATTGGTCTTTGTCTTATCCAAGACATCACAACTTACCAATTTTTAAAAATGTGCAAGAGCGAGAAACATTTCTACTCTACATTTTGTGATGTGTTACTTATCCAAGACTTGACCTTTTGGAACGAAGTATGATTCACTTTTTGATTTAACCATTTCAACAATTCCCGAATCCTCTTCTTAGTCATACTAGCGCACTAAGTTGTCCTAAGAGGATTAATTGTGATACAGTTTCATAATCATTAAGATGATCATAGAAAAGTACTCTCACTTCTTTTTAGAATGGAGAAATTTTATATCTCTGCCTAATTGACTCTTCTTATTCGTTCTGCTATTATTGAAACTTTTCCAATGATTCAGAATCACACTTAAACTTTTAAGCATAACCATATTTACGAAACTTTTAGCAAATCATGACGAATAGTCTTATTGTTCTTTGTGGTGGACTTGACTAGTGCACAACTATGTGTACCACATCCCCTAGTCCTTCACTTGACTCAAATCTATATGTGAACAAGGAATTAGTCTCAATTTCCCAAATGTGAAGATTCTCATTCATCATACTATACCAGTTGCATGATTCCAAGCTTCTGTCCAATTGAAACTTGGGTGATGAGAATCATTCCTTATTTGGTAAATTTTCGACACTACCGCAAACAACATAATAAAGAATCACATCCATTTCAACATTGCTATCAATAGAAACATACAAACATCAAGTTTCACAAATACCATTGCAAGGATATATAAATAAGACAAAACAAAAAAATTATTTTATTTATAAAAACGCAGAAAAACATGTCCTTACAACGCAATTACAAATGAAAACTATGTTACTAAACATTTCTAAGCAATATATTCTAACTCTTAAATAGCAGCTCAAAAATCCAATCATCGAACCATGCGATCGAAATCCATTTCTTCGCGATCAGACTCAACATACTCTTTCTTTTAAGCTTCATTTCTTTTCTTCGATCCTACAAAACATCAAAATGCAATCTTATCACATCATGTATTAAGAATCTACAAATAGGAACTTAATAGAGTTAAATAGTGGATTTACCTGAAGCAAAGTCATACATCTTGACTCTCCCATCTCTTAGATCTCTCAGGTAGTCAGGGCAGCTTCGCAACCAATGCCCCTTCTTTTGGCAATAGAAACATATGGACTCTTTGGGAAAGACACAAGAAACAATATCAGACTTTGCCTTTCTCTTATGGTCAAACTTTTTGACCATGGCAGACCTCTTTCCCTTAGGAGAAGAAATCCTGTCTGGACTATCGTTGCCATTGCCTATGTCCATGGAAGTTTGGGAGGTTGACTTACCAGTCAAGTTTGCTTTACGAGTGCGCCAAATCATTGTTGATTCAGCAGCAATAAGCAAATATGTAAGATCAATGAGGGTCACGTCGTGGTCCATCATATAGTACTCTCTAATGAACTCACTATATGAGTCAGGAAGTGATTGAAGAACCAAGTCAACAGCCAGCTTCCTAGAGACTTCGACACCCAACATTCCCAATCTATCAATATGCAACTTCATATCCAAGACACGAGCACATATAGACTTTCCATCTTCGTGTTTGTTTGCCAGTAGGGCTTGAGTGACCTTGAACTTTTCAAGTCTTCGAACACGTGGGTTAGGGAGAATTATTGGAGGAGGTGGAGGAAGTGAATCATGATTTCCATTTCCACAATCCAATCGTGGAACATCATCTTCATGTGGAAAGCTTTTTCCAAAGGATTCGGGAACACCATAGTTGTAAGAGTTTGACATCTACAACACGGGAGAAATTCAAGTTAGTTGATTCAATCCTTAATATAACACCCAAATGAAATATTAAGGCTAGGACCCAACACAATATTCTACAACTCGGAAGAGGGATGCCGCAATCCAGTTGCAGAATATTTGAAAGTAGGTAAATGACGATTTACCAATTTCCACCATGAAAAACGAAAATTGGAAATTAGGTTTTAAATTCATTGAAACTCCTAGATCTTTTAAGATTCATTGAACTTTTCAATGGCATGTTTAATCTCGATTATGCCCTTCAAGTTTGTGACTGGGATACTGAGGATCACAAACAAGGTGTGGATAACCATGCAAATTAGCTTGGTACTCTCGAAGATGTGTATCACCTAATCAATGTGCCGGTTAACCACACACGCTCCATTGATCTATGATAATCTACGAGCTACCCATTGCCATCCTTCATTGGTCCCATATTAGTGTGCCGGTTAACCACACACGCTCCACTAACGACCAACAAGGTGCAATGTGCAATTTCATGGATTAGCACCAAATCCACATTTTTCCTAAAGTAACTAAGATTTGGGAATTTATAAAAGTGTTTAGTTACTTCGTATTTCATTATACTTATAATGGAAGGTTGTGTCCTATTCTACCCGTTCGGCTAACGACCCTCCACTAGTCAAGGGTGCGGTGGGTAAGAGTGGATACCCAATGGCTGTCATTTTACTGACCACTTCCTTAAACACCCCTTATAGACCAGCTTCGCGAATGAGGCCTACTAACGGTAAGACTGACATTTACTTATACATATATAATATTAAACTTTTAATTCTATATAGTATAAGGGTGTATTTTATACTTTTAAAATACTAGGTGGTTTAATCTATTAATAAATTAGACTTTCAATTTGATTAATCTTAAACCATATTATTATGGATTTATTAATTCTCGCTTTTAATTAAACTTTTAATTAATCTTAATGAAATCGATAAAGGGGGTAATTTTGAACTTTTCAAAATACTAGGGTTTTAGATTTAATTTTTCAAAATTAATACTTTTTAATTAAATTATAAATTCCAAAACTTGAGGACAAATTTTGAAACTTTTCAAAATATTAGGGTTTAACTATTTAAATTTAAAAAACTAAAACTTTTTAAGTTCAAATTTAAACTATAAAACCTAAAGGGTGTAAATTGAAACTTTTCAAGCTTACTAGGTCAAATATTTGAATCAAAATAATCCTATATTATCCATATTTAACCAAATCCATTAATTTTGATAAGGATAACCATACCAAACATGAAAAATCAATTTTAGGCAAGAAAAACGAGTTTTGGTAATTATCATCATCAAAACTGCTCAAAAAATCGAAAATTCCGGCAACAGCACCCTGGACTCGCCGAGTTCATGCAACTCGTCGAGTCCACTGATGGACTCGCCGAGCCGGCTTCGCAGACAACAAAAATTCGACTTTTTGATCAATTGGCAGTTCACTTTTGCATCTATTCAACTAGAAAAACGACATAGGCTCTGATACCACTGATGGGTTATGAGCATAACATCATTCCTATGGTGTTCATGCAACCCTAATTGCTTTGATCTAGATTTTTCTAATTTAAACATACAACATTGAATACCAAAGCAATAAACCCTAATCTGGCATGCTTATTTCAAAATAGACATAATAAACAAGTTAGAATGATTACCTCAACTTGTTATGTAGTAATAACAAGAACTCCTTGACCTTTGAAAGCTTAGTGCATCAAATGTTGCACCTCTAATGGAATCACAAACACCCAATGCAACAAGATGACTTAGGAGAGAGGAGGAAATCAGCTAGGGCAACTCCAAGAAGCATAAGGCCGAATTCCTTAGATTATAGGGGTTTATATAGCTGAGGCTACTAGGGTTTTCAGGTGGAAACCCTAATACCTAACTTAGGCAACAACCAGCCCATGAACTCCTTTCCTTAGAGCCCATGGACGAATTCTATAAGGCTTCCTTATAGAAATTCGTCCACTCCACTCTATGGAGTCCATCAGCCCATTTATGCAACTATCAATGATTTGCATAACAGTCCCTCAATTATTTAATCAGTCTCTTTTCACCACTAAATTAATTTCTGATCAATACTAATTAAATAATATGATTTCAAAATAATATATTAATCTTGTAATATATTAATAAAACCATTTTGAGTATGAATTTATTATTCATATAATAAATTCTACTATCTCTCCTGTTGTCATCCTATCAAGTTGCATGAGCGAAGGCAACCCAAAAGGACCATGCTCATAATCGGGTCAAGTATATACCAAAATAGTGATGAGCTTAGACACCTAATCCAACAGAATCTTGTTAATTTCTCCTCTGTTGAAAATATTGAAAAAGATGACACGATAGACCACCTACGTTTCGATTTATTGGTCTCAAATAAAGAGAAATCTGCTCTCATTCTCGAGTTAATGAAACTCAAAGAAAAAATCTATTTTCTCAAAAAATTTCTTTATGTATTAAAAAGGGAAAACACATGTATCTCTCTAACAAATAATTTTCTTCACACTGAAAAAGAAAAAGCTGTTGATCATGCTAAATGCATTCAAGTAATTTTGAAAAACTGGGCCTCTTCTCACTTCAATTTCACAAGAATTATAAATGTTCAGATCCCAGATCAGTGTGAGAAAATTCTTGGAGGTGATATAGAAGGTGCAGTTTCCTTAACCAAAGTTGTTGAAACTAAACAAATCTTCTATAAAGCTAATTGTTTAAAATAATATTTTAAGAGTAGATTTGTGAGTTCTTATTTTATAAATAAAACTTTAATTAATACTCACAACTCTACTGATTCTAACGACATTACCAAATGTGTTTATTAGTTATCTGCTCTTGATCCTTCTCACCAACCTTCTCATCGTGAGTATGTTCTTCCTTCCACTAAGATTTTGCTAAAGTTTCCTATATGTAATGGTGAAGTTCATTATGTAAACGAAATTATTAGCATGTTTTCTCAGTGCTCAGTTAGCAATTCTGAAACTAAAGATCAATCAAAGTCTTCTACCTCGGATGACTCTTCAATGCATCGTGAGCCTCATGAAAAGGTAGTATCTGAGCATACCATCGATGAAATTCCTTGTTCCATAACTAAAAGCATAAATATTAAATAAAATAATCAATGTTCTTTGGATTCTTTAGTTGAAAAGAAATAAAAATCTAATGCTAAAGGAAAGAATCCAGGAATCAAATTTTGTTATCAATGTGGTGATGCTTATCACAAAGTCCACAAGTGAACCTTTAAAAATAATTCCGTTCGAGTTGAAACATCATGACTTGAAATGATAAGTGGATCAAAAAGGGAAAATCATTGAATTGTCTCCCTGATGATTGTTATAATATCTTCTTGAGTGACCCATTACAAGTGGGTAAGTGTATATTTTTGTTTCTTCTGTGTCAGGGCTTATTGTATATTTTAGTTTTAGGGTAAAGAGCATATTTGGTATTTAGACTGTGGCTGCTCAAGACATATGACCGGATTCAAGTCACTTCTAGAAGACTTCATAAAGAAGGATGGTCCAACTGTTACGTATAGAGATAATGGCAAGGGAGTTACAAAGGGATATGGATCCATCAAGTGTAATTATGTTGTTTTCTAGAATGTCTCTTATGTGGAAGGTCTTCAGCTTAATCTCATTTCAATCAGCCAACTGTGTGATGTTGGCTATGAAGTTCTCTTTAACAAGAGAGAAGGAAAGGTTGTTGATCAAAGGAGCCTAACTATTCTCTCTGCATATCGACAGAATGACATCTATGTTCTGGATATGTTTTCTACTGAAAACTCTCTTCGTCACTGCTTCCTATCTGGTGCTCAGTTGCATCTAAATTGGTTGTGGCACAAGAGGTAATCACATTTGAATTTCAACACATATCGAAGATCTCGGGGAATCATCTTGTAAGAGGAATTCCCAATATGCACTTTGTCAAGGATAAGCTATGCTCAACATGTGAAAAGGGAAAGAAAACCAAGTCTTCCTTCAAACCAAATTCCTGCTCTTCCGTTATCGAACCTCTTCATCTTCTTTACATTGATCTTTTTGGAATAGTTCCGGTTAAGTCAAGAGTTGGGAAGAAGTACACTCTCTTCATTGTGGATGAATTTTCAAGGTTTATGTGGGTATTCTTTTTAAGAAGGAAGAGCCATGCCGCTGATGAAATCATTCCTATTATCAAGCAGTGGGAAGTTCTCTATGATCATAAAGTAAGGAAATTACATAGTGATCATGGGATTGAATTCAGAAACTCCTCTCTGGAAGAATTATGCTTAAACACAGGGATTTCTCAGAATTTTTTTGCTGTTACAACTCCTCAACAAAATGGTAGCGTAGAGAGAAGAAACAAAACTCTCATTGTAGCTGGATGAACTATGGTCATTGAAGCTGGTCTTCCTTTTTCTTTTTGGACTGAAGTTGTCAATACGACATGTTATACCCAAAACCGATCCATCATTGTTAAGCGCCATGGGAAAACTACTTATGAGCTACTGAAAGGAAGGAAACCGAACATATTTTATTTTCATGTGTTTGGATGTGTTTGTTACGTCTTTAAGAAGAAGTTTTTCTAAAGCAACCTCCAGGGTTCGAAAGTGAAGAGTTTCCAAATCATGTGTATCGTCCTGATAAAACTATCTATGGTTTAATGTAGGTAGCTAGAGCATGGTATTATATATTGCTGAGCTATCTTCTTTCAAGTGGATACAAATGAGGAAAGATCGATAACACTTTGTTCATAAAGCATTCAGGATCCCATGTCATTTTTGCTCAAGTGTATGTGGATGATATCATTTTTGGATCCAATGATAAAAAGCTAAGTTCATAATTCACAGATATTATGGCCAAAAAGTTCGAAATGAGCATGATGGGCGTACTAACCTTCTTTTTGGGTTTGCAGGTCAAACAACTAACTAATGGTATTTTTGTTTTCCATGCTAAATATGTTGTAGATATGCTGAAGAAGTATGGATTGTCTTATTGCAAGCCGAAAAAGACTTCGATGTAATCATCAACGTCTATTGGCGTTGATGTGAATGCAACCATGTTTCAAGGAATGATAGGCTCTTTACTCTATCTTACCGCCAGTCTCCCTGACATTATGTTTGCTACTATATTGTGTGCGCATTATCAAGCATACACCCAATCTTGGGTTATAGTACCCTCGTGATTCTAAGTTCAAGCTGGTGGGATAGACTGACTCCAATAATGGTGGATGTGGCATTGATCGCAAAAGCACTTCAGGAGGAGCTCAAATTCTTGGAAATAGATTGGTAAGTTGGTCCAACAAAAAGCAGACATCAGTGGCTTGTTCTACAGCTGAAGCTGAATATGTTTCCGCTGGAAGGTGTTGTGCTCAGATTCTATGGATTCAGAATTAGCTCATAGACTATGGTCTAAATTTCTCAAAGACTCCCATTTGCTATGATAACTCTAGTGCCATCAAATAATACAGAATCTAGTGCAACATTCCAAGACCAAGTAAATCGACATCGTGCATCATTTCATCAGGGACATAGTTCAAAAAAGAAAAGTGGAGTTGTTCTACATTCCATCCACTGATCAGTTGGCTGACATTTTCACTAAGGCGTTGGACGAAAATACTTTAAACAAATTGATTTCAGATGTCGACATGATTTCAATGATTTAATTGCTTTCTAACTATTTTGATTGCTTTCCAAAAGAAAACATAAAAACACAAAAATAAATACTATTTTTATTATCTTTACAGATTTTTACATAATTTGTTTAAGCTTCGCTTCTAGTATTTACAAGTATTCTTTTCTTTCTTATACATCCTTCAGGCGTATCTAAGATTTATCTACATATCCTTTCTTCAGAATTTGTAAGAGCTTAAAGATCTCAATGCTCTTGGTGCTGAGAAAAAGAGTGGCATCATGTCTTCTTTTTCTTGAGAATACCCTCTTTCTCCTACACTCACTGGCATCAATGCAAAGAGCAACCATCAATGCAGTAAGTCTTGTTTTCATCTACTGACTCAAAATCTCTTAAAACCTCGAATGCCCTCATGTTGATCTTGAAGACACAATGATTTTATGCATTCGATTCGGTTAACTCGTTGGTTACAAGGACTGATATCTACTTCTCTTTCCTAAGTGTATTCCCACCTCTCTCCTCTCATCCTTTTGCTAGTAGTGTTTGTGATCCATTAGAGGTGCAACATTTGAGGCACTTTCTTTCTAGAGTCAAGGATCTACAAGGTTTCTTGTTATTGCTACATAACAAGTGAGGTAAACTTATATACCCTAATCACATGTAGATTTCGATTTATATATGCTAGATCTAGGGTTTTCCTTTGGTATTCAATTTGGATGTTCAACTAGTGAAAAACTTAGATCCAAAGCAATTAGGGTTTCATGAACACATAGGTAGTATTTATGTTCATAACCCATCAGTGGTATCAGAGCCTACAATGTTTTTAAGTTGAATTTGATGCATATGTGAATTGTCCAAAGGAGGAAGGAACAGATTCGTCAATCTGTTCATTGAACTCGACGAGTTCCTCATGGGACTCGATGAGTTGGTCTAACTCAAGGAGTTCACTGCCTAGAACTCGACGACTTGACTCGTCAGATCCCTGATTTTTCGATTTTCATATCTTGATTTGATTAGGATAATTACCTTAATTTGTTTTTATTGCTTAAAATTGAATTTTCTGAAAAGGTAATGGTATATCCTTATCAAAATAAATGATTTGGCCAAATTTTTAGATAAAGACAAAATTAATTTATTAATTTCATTATTTAAAATTTGATCTAGTATTTTTGAAAAATTTTAAAATACATCCTTTGGTTTTATAATTTAAAATTTAATTAAATAGTTTAATTTTGAAATCTTAAATTTAAGAACCCTAGTATTTTAAAAGTTTAAAATAGACCATTATACTATTATAGAATTAAAAGTTTAATATATATATATATATATATATATATATATATATATATATATATATATATATATAAGAAAAGTCAGTCTTACCGTTAGCAGGCCTCATTCACGAAGCTGGTCTATAAGGGGTGTTTAAGGAAGCGGCCTGTAAAAAGACCGTCATTGGGTATCTATTCTTACCCACCACACCCTTGACTAGTGGAGGGTCGTTAGCCGAGCAGGTAGGATAGAACACTAAACTCTCATTTAAAGTATAATGACATAAAGTAACTAAACTTTAGGAAAAATGTGAATTTGATGCTAACCCATGAAATTGCACCACTAGTACAAAAATGACCTACGGTCACACTTTCCGAAAAACGGCCTATCACACTTTTTATTGAAAGTGTGGCCAAAGGTCACTAAAAAAATTTAGAGACTGTTTTTGGATACATTTAAATTAGTTTGTGTGGCCATTGTATAGATAATCAAAACTTTAACCACACTTAATTATACCAAATGTGACAAATATTAGTCACACTCGAACATTGAGGCCATAGGTCACAATCAGCCACATGTATCGATTAATATTGTCATACCTTTTTTATAAGAGACAATAGATAAATGTATTGTGACATGAGGCAATTGTATGTGTGTCTATAACCTGGTGCCTTTTTAGACACATAACATACAAAGTAGCTAAAAGGTGATGCATATGGTCACACTAAATATTTGTGTCTCCATAGGGCGATTTTGTACTAGTTGTACTTAGTAAACGCAAGAAAACAAGTTAGTATTGGTTGTTTATGGTCATGTACCTTTTATTATGTGTGTCAAAATATGATGAATTGGCTTTCAGAAGAAACAAATATTGTGAGTGTAGGTAGCATTTAATTATGATTACAGTTATTATATGTGTCTATATGTAAATATAGTTATATAAGAATAATAATGTCTTATCGGTATAATTATGGGTCGTTCATTGAATATGTTACTATAATTATGTAATGTTCATTTTGGTTGTACTATTGTATTTGTAAGTTTAAAGAATAGTCTTCATAAAATGAAAATTTGTTGCTGTAAAACTGAAATTGTTTCCTGGTTAAGTTATTATACAAAAAAATGACAATTTTAGACATTTTGGACGACTGGTAAATTTGACCATTTTTTTCTTCGATATCATTTGGCAGAATTAAAAATGAACAAAAAGGTCAATCATGCCATTTTACAAAAGTACATTGCTTTATTTGCATTTAAAGGGATGTATAAATAAATAAAAGGAATTGAATGGTAGTTTTGTAAACTTACCTTAACATAAACAATTTCTGAAAAAACTAAAAAAAAAATGAATAAAAACAAAAACAAATAACAATATAGTTGTATTGAATGAAGGAGTTTCGGTAACAGCCATAAGAAAGAACCAAATTGCCCTTTTTGTCATGTATTCTTTTAATTGCACCAGATTATACACCATTAAAAAAATGAAAAGAATGCAACTTTCTTTAATAGAAAAGTATGATAAATAAATGAAAAGAATACAACTTTGTCTAACATTGCATAACGAAAGTACATTGCTTTAATATGCAGTTTATGTTATAACATGTCATCCACCATTACAGTAAAAAACTGAAAAAAATTAACTTTGTGTTATAACAGTATTACAACGGAAAAGTTTGATGGTATATTATGGTAAAAAGAGATTGAGGAAAGTACATCGTCAATTTTTTTCATTTGAGTAAAAATTAAGTGTGTTATAACAGTATCAAACATGAATTGGCAGCAATGTGTGCTTGAAATAGTACAATTAAAAGAATAGAAACATTTACTAAAATCTTATAAGTATATATATGATATATCTAATAAACACCATTTTTTTATACTCAAAAAAATAATAAGGGTAATATTGTCAATTTGGGACAGAAAACCCATCAGGAGTAGTTACTAGCATGCACACTGAAGAAAACTTCCAAGAAACATTTTCTTATTCTCCATGTAAGTAAATATCCTTTTTTTAACAATAAAGAGCCAAACACAAAGTTCTGCATGCATCCATCAAGACCTGCATCGAAATGATTTATCTTTACTCTAATGAAACTGTTGAGTCTAATTGTGTTGCGTCTTGGGCTTTATGTTTTGTATCCGGATTGGGCCTGTCCATCCGTGTTTATCTGATAGGGTTATACTATAAATATGCATGCATGTATGCATTAGACGGGGTTGATAATTACGTTTATTGTTTTGTAACCCTAAACACCTCTACAGTTGAAGTTCTTAATCGAGCTCTTCTGAGGTGTTGAAGTATTAATTATACGACATATTCAAATCCATTCTTGTGTTCTTGATTACATTCTTAACTGTTTGCTTGCATAGAATCTAACGATCCTAATAGAACATTGTTCTAACAATTGGAATCAGAGCAGGAGACTGTGTGATCAATACACATTCCTTCTGTATTCAGAATTCTTTAGGGTTTCCGTTTTTATCGTATAAATAGAAGCCGTCCTCTTCGTATCGACGACAACTCTGTTTCAGATAAAACCCTAATCTCAAGTTTACAGGTTTGATTCTAGCAGCTCACCATGTCTCACGAAGATTCGCAAACAAATCCCATCAACATCTCAAACAGCATTGGATCAACAACCAGGATACCCATACTCTACACTCAAGACTATGAAGTATGGGCGCATCACTTTGAAGACTACGTGGTTGGATCTGAAGATAATGGCTATCTCATCTGGGAAGCTATCACACTTGGTCCGTTTGTTCATTCAGGAACGAACACGACAGTTAAGTCCCAAAAGGAATATAACAAGCTGGTGGCGGATGTAGAGAAGATGCCACAGGATGAGAAAGACAAGTTGTTGTGTAACGTGAAGGCCATGAGAATGATCAGATTCGCCTTGCAATCTGATACTTTTCGATTGGTTGGATCATGCACGACGGCCAAAGAAATATGGGATAGGTTGAAAGAACTTTATTCAACTGATGAAGATCTGGAACACTCCATTCAAACCTTGCTGCTGTCAGAATTTGGAGTTTTTGAACAGAAACCAGAAGAAAAACTCATACAAACTTTCGATCGGTTCAATCATCTCCTAAGTAAGATGATCTAGCATGGAATAGAAAGAAAGTTGACCGAGCAGAAGGTGACCTTCATGAACGGTCTGAGACCAGAATGGATGGATGTGGTTTCAACCGTGAAAGCACATGAACAATTTAAATCTTACTCACTAGCGAAACTTGTAGGAATACTTAAGTCCCATGAAAGTGTAGTAACCAAAGAAGCGAAAGTAGTTTCTGGTGTGGGATCGCTGGCCCTTGTCTCAAAAGCAAAAAGCATTGCAGAAGAAGAAGACGAGTCTGATATGTCTGAGTGTGACCTTACAAGCGAGGAGTATGCTATGATGGTCACCAATCCAAAGAAGTTTGCAAGAAGAAAATTTCCTGTCAACAAGAACCGAAACTGGCAGGGAAGTTACAGTTCTGAGAAGGTGAAGGACGAAGAGAAAGTCTCTTCTCAAAAGGATGAAGACAAGAAGGAGAGCAAACTTGCAGGAGACTCTGGGTTCGACTGCAACTACTGTCACGGCAAGAACCATTTTTCCAAAGACTGCGTGCTAAGGAAAATGGCTGAGAAAAGAGATGGTGAAGATGATGAGACGTACTACATGCACAAGTTGGAAGAGATCAAGCAAAAGAAGGCAACTAACAGCTCTATGAATGCCTTGATTGTGCAGGAGAATGCAGGTGAATATGAGTTCGGTGGAGTCGAAGTTTGGTCAACCGATTCTGAAGATGAAGAGGTGAGAAAGCCCACTCATGGAAAGGCTTATGTGGCAAAGGAAGTAGGTTCGGCTGGAAGGTGTTTAATTGTCACAGCTGGTTCATCAACCGAAAGTGCAAGTGAGGAACCGAACCTGACTGAGGACAAGTGTTTTGCGGCCAAGCCTGTGAGTGAGAAGATCAACGACTGCGATCGGTTGATCAAAAAGGTACAATCCATCCTTGAATCACTTAAAGTTCCAATAACAGATTACGAAGAAGAATTAAATGAATTAAAATTTAAATTTTCTAACTTAAGTGGTAGTCTCATGCAAACTCGCTTAGCGAATTCTAACCTAACTGACCAACTCAGCAGGGTGTCTTCAAAAAGTGAGGAGAGAAGGATGTGGATTGAGCTGAAGGAGGCGGAGTTAATTAGGATTAGGGATGAAAGTATTTATTTACAAAGAGACAATTTAATGTTTTTAAAACAAAGGAATGTTTTTTGTTTAATTGCTAAGCGTTTATACTTTAATATTGCTCAATTGCATTTAAGTTGTGAGATAGGAAAGAAGATTCATAAGATGATGTTACCCTTTCTTGAATTTAAGGAGGATGAGGTCATAACAGAATGTGAATCAGTAGTGTCCTCAGAAGAAACGTCAATTCATTACAAAATCGGACTGGACAAGATAGAAACCTTCATTGACTCTAAGGAACATAAATGTATGCTCAAAGATCTTTTAGATGAAAATGATAGGTTAAAAATAAAGTCCGAAAATATCAAATCATTTGACTCGTCTAACGCAAAATTGATTTCAGAAAATAAAATGAACTTAGAAAATACGTCTAAATTTGATGAGGAAAGTGAGATGAGCGAAATCTCAGTGGAAGATGTAGTTGATTGCTCAGAGTTTATGAAAAGCGAAACCAAGAATAAGAAACCTCTCATTTCTGAAAATTCGGTTGAGTTCGCTCGCTTGTCAAAAGACAAGACAAAGAAACTCAAGGAAAAAGCTATGGTCTACCAAAAGGTTCAAACGGTGCCGAATCAGGTGTATGCAGTTACAGGAATCACTGCTAAACAAACAACAGAATTACAAATCCTGGTCGACAAAGACAATGCTGAAGGATGCGACGATTACTTCTGGTCTGCCCTTATCGACAACGCAGACGAAACCGTAGGCTTATCTGAGCAAACTTCATGGAGGGTTAAAGGAAGATATGTTGGTGAACTCATCAACAAACCCTCAAGTTTCGACAAACCAAGCACAAGTGGAACCAAAGAAATCCCTGAAGAACCGATGACAGAACCAACTGTTCCAACAAATACAACCGAAATTAAAAAGGAGAAGCCAAAGGGTAGCTTCAATATCCACAAATCACAGAAGGAGTTAGCTGAACAGAAACGCTTAAGAAATCAAAGATACGCAAGGAATCTGAATGTGCGAAAACGTCACTGGGAATCTCAAAATCCCAACTACGTACCTCCTAAGAAAGAATCAACGGATAGAGGAAAGGAAAAACTGAAAGGAAAAGAAAACTTCAGCCCAAATTCCTACTATTCCAAATCTCAGAACCGAAAGTCTACTTTAGGTTCCCAAACTAGCGTACCGAACCGAAAGACAAGTTTCGGTCCCCACATGGACTCACAGAACCGAAAGACAAGTTTCGGTCCAACCGCCAAGGCTAACAACCGAAAGCCTACTTTCGGTCCCAACAACAGCACTCAGAACCGAAAGTCGAGTCTCGGTCCTAAGTCTAGTTTCGGTCCTTCTAACTCCCAAAGAAAATTAACTTCAATGAAGGATATCAAAGGCAAGGGAAAGCTTGATTCTGAGTTCAATAATAAGAAAAAGCCAGCTAAACCTAGGATTCAAAAGAATATTCCTAAACCATCTAACAACACACAAACTTATACACCAAAACCTAAACAAGATAAAACTAAAATCAAGGTGTACACCATTAAAAGAAAAGATCAAACGACTCTAGTAAAAAGAACATATTTAGTTGATATTTCTTCTGTACTTCCTTTTTCTATGAAAAACTCACCAGGACCCAAGAAACTTTGGGTTCCTAAATCTGCTTAAATTTGCAGGTAATCAGTGACGAGCAGTTCGATGATGAATGGTATATAGACAGCGGCTGCTCGCGTCACATGACAGGAAGGAAGGAAGAGCTGAGGGAGTTTCGGTCCCTAAGAGATGGTGGGTGTGTAAAGTATGGCAATAACTCCTATGGAACAATCAAGGGATATGGTATGATAACCAACGGAGATTTCTCAATTCGAAAAGTGGCGTATGTGGAAGGATTGCAGCATAACCTCATCAGCGTGTCACAATTAGTTGTGGGAACAGGTCTGAAAGTATCATTTGATGATGAGGGCTCTGAAATAATAGAAAAGCAATCGAAAAAGGTTCTGCTAAAGTCTGAACACAAAGGAGAAATGTATCCTTTAAATTTCAACCCAATACGAGGAAAACCAGCAATATGTCTGCTGTCAAAGGCGAACACTGATGAAAGCTGGTTGTGGCATCGACGACTATCGCACCTGAACTTCAAAGACATTAATAAGTTGGTGCTTGGTGATCACGTTCGAGGCCTCCCTCTTCTCAAGTTTGACAAGGAACATCTGTGTGCTGCATGTGAGATGGACAAACAAAGAAGAAAGAGCCACCCTACACGAATTAATACAAAGATTGTTGAAGCTCTTGAACTATTGCACATTGACATATGTGGACCTTCGGCTATCGAGAGCATCAGTGGTAGTAAGTACATCCTTGTGATTGTAGATGATTTTTCACGCTTCACCTGGGTTTTCTTTCTTAAGCAGAAATCAGATGCTACTCCCAAGTTGAAGACATTTATCAAGCAAGTGGAAGTGCAGCTGAGAAAGACGGTGAGGAATATCAGAAGTGACAACGGTCTGGAATTCAAGAATAACGATTTTGAGGACTTTCTGGCTGACAAGGGGATAACTCACAATTTTTCGGCCCCTTATACACCACAACAGAATGGGATTGTTGAAAGACGAAACCGTTCTTTGTGTGAAGCAGCCAAAACCATGCTCAGTTTCGCTTCTCTCCCGTTATACTGCTGGGCTGATGTAGTTGCAGCCGCGTGCTACACTCAGAACCGATCCTTGCTCAACAAGAGATTCTCAATCACTCCATACGAGATCATAAGCAATCGAAAGCCCAACGTCAAATTTTTCCATGTGTTCGGTTCAAGGTGCTTCATCTTCAATTCAAAGGAGAACCGAAACAAGTTTGACGTCAAAGCAGATGAAGGAATTTTTCTAGGATATTCACTCTCTTCTAAATCTTACAGAGTGTTGAAAAAACGCTCCAAACGAATTGAAGAAACATATTACGTCACCTTTGACGATAATTATATGAAGAAAGTGCAAAGGAGTGCAAATGACTTAAGTGAAATATTTCCTGAATCTGGACAGGTCTCGGTTCCAATATCCAACCTGTTTGAAGAGTACATTCGGTTATTTGATGAACCAGAGAAAGCGGCACACTCAGAGGCGAAAGCAGTAGATAACAAAATTGATAATCTCAAAAAGATCATAGATGAAGCTGCCAAAGAAATGGAAAGTGATCCTCCTAAAACTATAGGTGTTCAATCCTCAACTGACTCTCCCATCAACGGCTCAATATTCAAGGGGGAGAGTTCTTCAGCACCAAAGACAATCGAAGTATCTTTCGAGGGGGAGAATCCAATTCCATCCCCAACTCATAAAAGTCTAGGTGAAGGGGAACATAATGCTCCAAACCCACCCAATAGTTGTCCAATCGAGGGGGAGAATCCTACTCCCACAGAGGATGCAAATTTTGATGATGCCACAGGTTACACTTCGCCAGTCGAGGGGGAGAAAGAGAATGCAACTGACGAAGGCGAGGGTGATCAATCAGAAATTGAAGAGGAAATGAATGCTGAATTGGATCCAGCATATGACCCAAATTATCCTCCGTTAATCAAATGGACCAAGGACCATCCCAAAGCTCAAATTATTGGAGAATCATCTGAAAAAGTACTCACTCGCTCACAGTTGAAAGCGAAACAAACTGCATTATTCTCTAAAGTTGAATTCTGTATGTTTAATTCATTCATATCCAAGGTCGAGCCGAAAACAGTTAATGCTGCACTTGATCATTCTGATTGGGTTCAAGCAATGCAAGATGAGCTCCATGAGTTTGAACGCAACCGAGTTTGGAGGCTGATTCCTACCCCAAAGGATGCTTCAGTTGTAGGCTTAAAATGGGTCTTCAGAATTAAATTAGATAAAGAAGGGAATGTCATTCGCAACAAGGCTCGGTTGGTGGTGAAAGGTTATTGCCAAGAGGAAGGGATAGATTATGAGGAAACCTTCGCTCCAGTAGCTAGGTTGGAGTCAGTTAGAATCTTCCTGGTATATGCTGCTCATAAAAACTTCGAAGTTTTCCAAATGGATGTCAAATGCGCTTTATTGAATGGGGAACTAGAAGAAACAGTGTATGTTGAGCAACCTCCCGGGTTCGTGAATGAGAAATTGCCTGATTATTTCTATGTGCTGGATAAAGCGGTATATGGTTTGAAGCAAGCACCAAGAGCCTGGTATGAAACTTTAACTCGCTTTCTGAAAATGTCGAAATTTAAGCAAGGTTCGGTTGACCCAACCTTCTTCCGAAAGAAAGAAGGCGAACATCTAATGATAGTTCAAATTTATGTCGATGACATCATCTTCGGCTCCACGAATCCTAGCTTAACAGCTGAATTCAGGAAGTTGATGGAGACTAAATTTGAAATGAGCGCAATGGGTCCGATTAATTTTTTCCTTGGTTTGAATATTAGACAGGGACCAGAAGGTATTTTTATTAACCAGGAGGTGTATACAAAGACCCTGCTAACAAAATTTGGCATGACAGGACACTCAAAAATGAAGGTTCCTATGGCGTTTGGCACTAAGTTAACACCTTCTCTGGAAAAACCTGCTGTTGACATAACACTATATCGACAAATGATAGGGTCCCTTATGTATCTAACAGCTAGTAGACCAGACATTATGTTTTCTGTTTGTTATTGTGCTAGGTTTCAAGCTAATCCAAGAGAACCTCACATGGTGGCGGTGAAAAATATTTTTCGTTACCTGAAGCGAACATCATCTCTCGGTCTCTGGTATCCTGCTAGATCTGGATTCTTCATTCAAGCCTTTTCTGATGCTGATCTTGGAGGATGTGGTCTGGACCGAAAAAGCACTACAGGTGGATGCCAATTTCTTGACGGAAAACTGGTTAGTTGGCAGTCTAAGAAACAAACCTGCGTGTCACTTTCAACAGCCGAAGCTGAGTATATAGCTGCAACATCTTGTACTTCTCAAGTCATTTGGATTCAAAGTCAACTAAGAGATTACAGGCTAAGTATGAAGAAGATTCCTCTCTATTGTGACTCAGAAAGTGCAATAAGGATATGTCACAATCCAGTACAACACTCAAAGACTAAGCACATTGCACTTAGATATCATTTCATCAAGGATCACGTAGAAGATGGGAACGTGGAAGTGCATTTTGTTCGATCCTCTGATCAATTGGCTGACATATTCACTAAAGCCTTACCTGAAGCGAGTTTCAATAAAATTTTGCAAGGCTTGGGAATGATGGAAGCAGAGTCGGTAACGAATCCTTAATTCAACACCTAAAAATTAGACAAGCGAAATGGAGCGAACGCTCGGTCTATTTCGGCTCCATAATTTTCGGGAACCGAAATGAACCGACCGCTCGGTCTATTTCGGCTCTGGAATTTTGAGGAACCGAAATGAACCGACCGCTCGGTCTATTTCGGCTCCATAATTTTCGGGAACCGAAATGAACCGAAACGATTCTGGACTCTCATTACCAGAAGGGCGATAAATTCTTTGGACATTCCAGTGATGAAAGATGCTCTAGTTGCGTCTATTGCTACGTTTCACACCAAGAAAATCATAATTTCTGATCCTCTGAAGTTTCCTCACATTGGCTCTATCCCTGAGACAATGTATAGATGTGTTACAGCCGAAAGTAAACTCATAGCTGATTATCGAAAACTTCCTCCTAAGGAACCGAGAGTTCTATCTCCTAAACAGCAGGCTGCCCTAGATGCTGTTGACAAGCCGAGTAACCGAGGTAAACGGATTTCTACCAAGAAAGAGCCAAAAGAGGATGATAAGTCTAAGACTTCCAAGTCCAAGAAGCGAAAGTTTGATACAGGGGATTCTTCTAAACCAAAGAAAATTAAAAAGATGGCAAGAAGGTCCAAGAGTCCTACTCCTCCTAGCTCAGAAAATGACGATGAAGGTGAAGAAGAGGAAATTCGTCATGCATCACCGAGAGGTAACACTCCTCCCCAATCTCCTACTCCAACCGAATCTCCTCATAACAAACTTCCAACCCCACCTCCATCACCGAAACAGACAATTCCAGTTTCGGTTCCTCCTATTCCCCCACCTACCACATCTCCAACAACAACTTCCTTACCACCACCACCAGTTTCGTCTATTCCTATTTCTACAACTCCAATCCCAACTCCTATTTTTTCCCAATCCACTACCACCACTATTCCTGAACCGACAGTAGGAGTCAATGTATCTGATACGGGGACGACTACTGAAACAGAACCCCCAGTTACTTCTACACCCCTTTCACCCTCACCTTCAACCGACTCCGGTGCCACTCTCGGTGGTGCTAATGATGAGTATGATTCTACATACTTCAGTCCCTATCGGCTTCCTACTAATGAGGATGATGATGCTCCCGTCACAAGACAAAATCTGCAGAGCATTCACGACAAGCTTGATAAATTACTAGAGGACAGCAAGTCATACAGTGGTGTTGTACTAAAGGCTTTTCTGGATACAGCTCTAGAACAATACACCGATTCCATTGAAAAATCCACCAAAGCTGTTAATGAGTCTACCTCCTCTTGCAAAAAGGCCACCACTAATGTTACTGAAATTGTACGTAGTACTCAGATTTTTCTTGAGTCACTTAAAGGGCATGCTGATACAAATGCAGCAAAGGTAAATGCTTCTGTGGATTCTTTCTCCAAGTCTCTTCAGGAAGAACAAACTAAGTTTGAGGCTGTACGTTCCTCTATCCAAGCCGAGAACTCTTCACTTATCAGTTCAGTGAATTCTCGACTTGAATCTCTTCACGCTGCTTTGGCAAAAGAAAGTGCTTTGAAGGAAGAACTTGCTCGCCAAATATCCATGGTTGAAGTACAGAAAGTGCAGCTAGCCCAAGCAGAAAAAGAAATTTCTTTGTTAAAGACCGAAAGAGCTGTTTTTCGCAGCTGTGCAGGGGATGTGAAGGATATGCTCACCAACTTTCTTGGTGCTCATGATCCTATCCTCACTTTGACCATTCGGAATCACCTCACTACCAAACTTCTTCCCGCCCTTGCATTGTTACACGAGATGAAGGGTGTTTCGGAGAAATTCGTTGCTCCAAAACAAGGGGGAGAGGGTGCTCATCAACCGAAGGTTAAGACTGAAACCGAAACTGCTCAACCGAAGGTCAAAGTTACAACCGAACTGAAGGATAATGTAGCTTCAGGTTCTGGTCGACAAGAAAAGCAAAAGGAGATTGATGATGATAACAGTAACGAATCCGTTGAAACTATTGCTGAGGCTCTCAAGCGAAAGAAGAGAGACAAAGAGCTTGATGAAACCTTGAAGGTTGCAAGGGAAGCAGAGGAGAGGTTAAGGAGAAACAAGGAAGAAGAAGAAGCCTTGAACTGCAAGAAGGCCTTGTTTCCCTTATGGACTAAAGAGGCACTTATCAATCAAGCTATAGAGTTTCCAAGTATTTATTGGTTGGAACCTGTTGCTTCTTTTGACTGTGATAATTCTAAGGACTCGCAGTTCGACATGCCAATCACACGAAAGGCATTCACGTTCCACTGCTTTGATTCGACTGCTGAGGTTCCTTTTCCTCATCCAAAGGTTGACCGAGAGCTTATTGATTTCTATCTGAAGTATGGACAACCTCAGTACTTGACATGGAGCACACAGAAAATAATCACTGTCAAGGTACTGAAACCTACGTCTGCTGGGAGATTTGTAAATGTCAATTTCAAAATCACACGAGGTTCTGCAAACTCGGTGTCGATTATATCTCTAGCAGATCATCCGAATCTAAACCCTCATGATTGGATTTTATTCTTTAATATTCTGCTCACAAATCCGAGGGAATATGAACCGATTTTGGAGCACTTGAAGAGGATGTTGGCTTCTTACATCCATGAGGTTGCAGCTATGAATCAAGAGATAGCGAAAGTAATGAACAAGAAACCAACCATCAAGCCAACATCGAAACCAGGAGATGTGAATAAGATGAAGATGGGCCAAATAGATTCAAAACATCTCACTGTGATGTTTACAAAAGGCGAAGCTCACAAATTTTTGTTCGCTCTTGTTGATAAACATTTATTTTCAACTGACTGCTTGGAGCACATCATCAACATTATACATCGGTGCAAGCAGAACTCAGAAGCTGACAAGAAGAATTTTACTGACATGCTTCGGTGGTACATAACGTTCCGTCATCATTTGCTGGCTATCATTCCGAAGGTGTTCAAAACAATAAAGAAGACTTCTGCAGCTCAACCGAAGTGAGCTTTCGGTCCCATTGACGCAAAGGGGGAGATTGTTGAGTCTAATTGTGTTACGTCTTGGGCTTTATGTTTTGTATCCGGATTGGGCCTGTCCATCCGTGTTTATCTGATAGGGTTATACTATAAATATGCATGCATGTATGCATTAGCCGAGGTTGATAATTACGTTTATTGTTTTGTAACCCTAAACACCTCTACAGTTGAAGTTCTTAATCGAGCTCTTCTGAGGTGTTGAAGTATTAATCATACGACATATTCAAAGCCATTCTTGTTTTCTTGATTACATTCTTAACTGTTTGCTTGCATAGAATCTAGCGATCCTAATAGAACATTGTTCTAACAGAAACATTGTTACTTATTACAATTAAATAATTTAAAATGAATGTGTTGTTATCATTGACCAAAACCAATAAATTAACCTTTACATTCGAAATGAAAATAAGGGTCTAGGAGGTTATATGTATGTGTTTTGAAATTACCTTAAATTAAGATACTCCTTAGAATCCCTACACGACATAACGCCAGGATCAAGGTTTGGCCTTTCCCTTCTACAAACAAAAATAAAGATCATAATATGTTAACAGAAGGAAAAATTTTATCGCTACAAATGTAAATCATGACATTAAGAAACATATACCGTACGTGTAAGAATACCATGAAAATCAGTACGAAAATAATCATTTTCCTTCTGCAAGTCAAGTGTGTCTATACGTGGAAATATATTATCATTATGAAGAACTATAGTACTAAATTCTTCACCTACATCCTCATATGTATCTCTGTAATTTTTGGGAGGTGTGTTGAAGACAATAGACATTTTTTGATCGAACGGGTCTGTCACGTAAAATACTTGTTGTGCTTGTGAGACCAATATGAAGGGATCACCTTTATGGCCTAATCTTTTTAGTTCAACTAGTGTGTACCCCAATCTATCCTTTTTACCCCATTTCTACTGTCAACCCAGTCACACATGAAAATTGGAATTCGTTTAAAATGATAATCTAGTACCCATATCTCTTGTAAAACACCATAATAAGTGTTTTTGACATATGTTACAACTTCTTTACTAATGTGTGTGTCAGTTGCAATGACACTAACCTCACTGTTTTGGTAAACTTTACCTTCAAGAGCTTTTGTACGAAAAGTATATCCATTGATAGCATATACATCATATTTAATAATGTTTTTTTTGGGTCCATGTGAAATCCATCTCATTGTCTCTGTTATACTTTCTCTACAGACCCCTAACTCTCTCTCTACCTGAATAGTAATTATATTATGAATTTAAGATATAAAGAAATACATAACAAAGAACACAACTTATATGAAAACAATATACCTCCTTTCGTAACCAATGACCAAATGTAATATTGTGCTCTTGCTCTAGCTGTGCCGTTCGTTTAGTAGGGTGTTGATGTTGCAAAAATTCCATGTGTCATATGTAAATACGTTAATGTTAATATAATAACAAAAAAGAACATACATGTAAAAAAACTTACTTGATATAAGGGAGTACTTCAGATGTATTTGGAATACAAAGAAATGTGCTTTGCTGAAGAGTTCTACAGAAACTTCTACCGATTTAGCAGCTGATAGAGGAGCACCGTCCGTAATAGAATTAGTATCTACACCTTTCTGAATTCCACATGTGTTATGATTGTTAGGTGGAATACCAACAATATCCATCTTTTTGAGGAATTCACTAAAAAACTCAATCGTCTCTTTCGCAACATTCTCTTCTGCAATGCATCCTTCTGGTCTATTTTTGTTTCGCAGGTGCCCCTTAATAACCTCCATAAACCTTTCGAACGGGTACATCTATCTAAAGAATATTGGACCGCATAATTTTACTTCCCTAGTTAGATGAACGGTTAAATGAATCATCACATCAAAAAATTATGGTGGAAAGTGTTTCTGAAGAAGGCGTAAGGTTACACATAACTCCTCTTGCAACTTATCGAGATCATCCACTTTGATTTCTTTGCTACATATTGTTTTAAAAAAGAAACAAAACCTTGTAATAGCAACTCTAGTGGGTGGATGCATAATAGATCGAATTGCTATGGGAAACAATTGTTGCATGAGCATGTGATAGTCATGTGATTTGAGTCCGATCAACTTCCTATCCTTCAGACTCACCAAACTAGGAAAATTAGAACAATACCCTTGAAGAACCCTTAAGTTGTATAAAGTCTCATAGAATTTGTCTTTTTCCTCTTTTGTCAATGTGCAACCTGCTGCAGGAAGTGTTGTGTTCTTCCCGTCTATCTTAGGATGCAGCTCTAGTTTTAAACCATAATGAACCAAATCCAATCGAGCTTTATAATCATCTTTCGTCTTCCCGGGAACGTTCAACATAGTTCCACTTAAACTCTCGCCCACGTTCTTTTTGATATGCATAAAATATATATAATGTGGAATTAAATGGTGGCGCCAATACCTTAGCTGTCTATACCATATATTAAATTTCTTCCAGTATGTAGTATTTTGCTGGCCCACATCTGAAGTACCCACTTGGTTTGATTTTCTATTTTTTATTAATCTTCCCGCCTCTTTAGTTGAAGTTTGTTGGATTTCTGCCTCCTTGCCCTTAGACACCTTTCCCTATTTATTAATTATAAATTTGACCCTGTTATATATTTCCTCCCCATTCATAGGTTTTGGTGAGGGTGAGAACTCTTGTTATCCATTGAATGCCTTCTTTTGTCTTCTGAACGTGTGATCATACGGTAGAAATCGTCTATGACCAGCATAACTTTGCTTATTCGATTCAGGGAGTATAATGCAGTGTGTTTGTTCGCCACACACAACACAACCTTGAAATCTGTTGTAAGGACAACCACTTAATGTAGCTAGATCAGGATAATCATTAATAGTCCATAACACAACTGCACGTAGATTAAACTGCTCTTGTGCATATGCATCATATGTTTCAACTCCAATATCAAATAATATTTGTAGATCATCAACCAAAGGTGTTAGGAACACATCAATATCGTTTCCTGGTGTTCCCGATATCAATAACGAAAGCATGATGAACTTTATCTTCATACACAACCATGGTGGAAGGTTGTAAATTATAGTTAAAATAGGCCACACAATATGATTCCTATTTCCTCTATTCACATCGACCCCGTCATCCGAATTGCCTAGCCACAAATTTCTTGGTTCGCTAGCAAAGTCAGGATATTTGTCATCTATGACAGCCCATGCTGGTGAATCAGCTGGGTGACGTTAAACACCAATATCCACCTTTCTGTCTGTTACGTGCCATGTTAAATCTTTTGCAGTAGTCTTTGACTGAAAAAGTCGTTTCATGCGCAGAATAATTGGAAAGTACCACAAGAATTTTGCAGGAATATTCTCGTAAATTTTATTTTTTTGTTCATCGACCTTCCATTTTGATTTACCACAAGTGCGACAGACTGCCATGTCTACGTATTCGTTTCTATAAAGTATACAGTTATTGACACATGCGTGTATCTTCGTATACCCTGAACCCATTGATGTGAATGCTTTTTTGGCCTCGTATGTACTACTGTACATTTGGTTTCCTTCTGGTAACATATTTTTGATCAAAAATAATTCTGTAAAGTACTTATCTGATACTCCATACTTACTCTTCAAGTTGAGTAGCTGTATGATTGCAGATAACTTTGTGTAATTAGGACACCCTTTATATAGGGGCTTCTCGACATCTTCTATTAGTTCTCTAAACTTGTCAGGGCTCCCCATGAAATTTTCTTCTGCAACTTTAACCATCTCTACTGTTTCTACAGCATCTATTGGCATTTCTGTATTCATGTTCGTGGAATCAACAACGTATGACGTGTCCATGTCAAAATTCTCTTCATATACATAATTTCTAGGTGGTTCCTCTGTTTCTCCATGCTTATTCCAATTTGTGTATGTTTGATCAATTCCATTCCTGAATAGGTGAACATCTACCACATCCACCGAATGAGATATGTGGTTTACACACTTGATACATGGACATGGAATTTTTATCTTTTTTTTGGTATCTAGAGGATCCCTATTCTTAGAAATCTTGTAATTGCATACTGCATATTTCAAAAATTCTGCAACACCGTTTACATACGTTTCTGATGTTCTATAGGCTACCATCCAAGACTTATCCATCTTCAAGTTACAATAGCATCAACAAGTAATATATGTTCCTTGTTCATTGATGTATTTTAACAAACAGTTGGTGTGCATAAACGAAAAGATCGCATTACAAATAAATCTAATACATGGAAACCAAATACTTGTTAATTCTTGAATATATAATGATTCACTCCATGACCAAACGAAATAGCAAAGATTCATATTATGAGGATAATTGGTTTTTATGTCCCTGTAAAAATTAATGTTGTATGTGTACCTGTATGAATTTCTGGTTGAAGTATAAACGTATTTGCAATGCATTTGTAGTAAGCACATAATGATTCAATGGAAATTCATATTGTATCAAAATTTATATTTACGCAATGGGTGTGGATGATCAAGGATATATCGAGAAAAAAAAGAGATATTGCTTAATGATTGTTTTAACGTTTGACAGATTTAAAAAGTTATGTACATTATAAAAAGATAAAAAAGTGTTATTAGTGGGGTTCGAACCCATGCTCTTTCGGAATATGCCTTAACTACATGTACACTGACCAACTACGCTGACTGCTACTTCATAACTTATTTGGTTACGAAAAAAGAAAACATGATATAAAAACAACTTACCAAAATACCCTTACTTAATTATGTTATTGGATTTGAAAAGAGAAACATTTGACGAAAATACCTCTGCTTCCCCATTTACTGATCTAACACAACCACAGTTAGAATCATTTTTACTTTCCTCCTTTGATAAAAGAAATGTAATTATGGGTGCGAATTCTGTTTAATTAGTCTTTAGAATTGGAAATAAAAACAAATGAAAAAAGTACCCCTGATTCCTCTCACACTCATTTTGTTTAATTTAAGTTATGAACAACATATATGTATCCAAGATTAACTTTTTTTTATTATCATTACTATATGTTTTGTTGATGCATACACTTAGGTGCTGTTTCATTTTTCTTTTCCTTTTCTATACTGAATGACCATTTTACCCTTACATCTCAAACACAGTTTTAACAATATTCATTAATTTTTAACAGTAGTTTGGAGGGGTAAAATGTGTATAAGAATTAATGTATTAATATACTAAGCATTGTAGAAGGGTAATTTAGATATTTCACTAACATTCAAACATTTCCATTAACCAAAGTATATATACTTCATCGACTTTTTGGGTATAAAGCATATTAATAGGGTATGGAATACATCCATCCTCAGGAAAATCAGAAGCCCAAAGAGTGAGATTATCTCTCAAAAGTTGCATGATCAATGTGCTGTCTTTGTATGATTCCTCACTCAAAGTGTCCAACTCAGAAATCGCCTAATTAAAAGCTTGTTTACTCAAATGGCATGCCCTGTAATTTCATCATATAAAACACTTCAATTTCATACACCTATGCAAATTTTAAATAAAAAAGTAAAATATATGATTTTACTTTACAGGAGAACACTAAGAAATTGAGAGCCAGGCCCAGACGAATTGGGTGGGTTGAAGGGAGCTCTTTATTTGCAGACTCAAAAGCAGCCTAAAATGGAAAATTATAACATTTTCTTTGTTTTCTGATAATAATGAACAATTGACGGATATACCCCTGCTTTATCATATTCTACATATGTTTAAAACATACATGGGACAAACTTACTGATCTAACACAACCACAAACATAAATCTGACCTGGAACTTAGCCTTAAAACCCAATTTATACATAATATTCAAAGTACATTGCTTTTTTATAACTTTAAACAAAAAAGAGTTTCAAAGTATCTAAATGAAAATGCCATGTATGATGATAACTATCTGATAATTATGAAATACACTCAAGATTACAATGGGAAATTCATATTTTTTCATTAATTCCCATTTTGCCCCTTTGACAGTTAGAATCAACACAACCATTAACATAAAGCATATATACACATCATATATAACATTAAACAAAAAAGAGTTTCAAAGTGCTTACAAAATAGGATGTTCTATTCCATCCAATATACACAACATATATACTATGTCTTAACCATGAAATAGCTTACTTCATCAAAAAAAAAAAGATAAAGGTTGCCTACTCTATGTTTTGCCATGCAGTCACATTCTCCATGGCCATGTCCATTGCATCTACCATCTTTCCTCTAGGAATGGTCATGTTTAGCGTATACTTGATGTATGCTATTCCATCATGAACTGTTTCCATTAGGTGTTCTGTTACAAACAGATTAATAAGCTTCTCAACTCTTTTGGATGGTGAGTTCATCATGAAGTTGGGGAAATTGATTGGCACATATATCGGCTTGTGTTCCACATATAGATGTTCAATCTCACGAAATTGGTGTGCCCTAACCATCATTTTGAATGTTCCCAAAGCATCATCGTCCAAAATTAGAGTCATGGACAAACCACAATGTTCCTTAGTAGGCATATGATACCAGTAACCCATAGTTGTATAACCCAAACTTTTAGAAAAACGACCAAGCAATTCCATGTTAAGCAAATCGATGTTGACAAAAGTAATAAAGTGAACTTTTGTTTTTTCATAAGATTTACCTGGATAATCGGTAAAATATTTGCCATGAACAACTCTAATCGTGAATCTCTTATCATTTCCTTTCCCATACTCTACGGTTGGTGGTTTTTTTGGTTGTTCACTGCTTATACTCCATAGTTGTAACCTCGGCTTTGCACATGGATCAATATTCATATTTGTTGCCATTGATCGACAAATTTTATTTCACAGAGGAGGAGCAATTCAAACTTATCATCGGTTGGTGATGAAAATGTAAGAATGACCATTTTCATATAAGGGGAGGGTTTAAATGGATGATCAATCGGATCTGAAGAGACATCGACGCAGACCATACTCACATCAGTTCCGATTACCTATAGGCTACAAGGGACGTGCAAGTTGAACGACATCAGTTATAATGATTAATGATATTAGTGTTATACATTAATATAATATTTACATTAGTTTAATATTAATTAAGTATAATATTAAATACTTTTTTTGTTTTTATTATTACCATACAAAATATAAATTAATAATTAAATTAAATAGATATATAAATTCATATTTTTAATTAATATTTTTTTTAATTAAAAAATTCCATGCGTAAGTTGTGAATGAACTACAGGTGGTCGGTTGGTGGTACAGGTTGATCATTACTAGTCAGGTAGGGGTGTTGGTACGAGTTTAGGACCAAAATGGGTGTACAATAGGTGAATGGGTTACAAGTGGTCGGTTGGTGGTACGGGTTGATCATTACTATGTCAGGTAGGGGTGTTGGTACGGGTTTAGGACCAAAATGGGTGTATAATAGGTGTATGTGTTGAGAGAAAAACTTTGAGACACACTTGCACAAACGTTAGAACAAGTATATTGCGGAATAGTTAATCTCGAAAGATCTAAAAGCTCAACAATAATATTAATAAGTTAGAGTTAGATAGTTAGAGAGTAAGTTGCGGAAAAGTAAAGAAATGAAATGACAACAATTGTTATATCAAGAATACACATAAGTTGATTCATAACGAGGAATGCATTCAAGCCAAGTTAATAAGTGAGATCAAACTTAGTGATTAAATCACAAGAGACTTGCTCCGAAGAGAGATTGTAATCAATTATATTCTAGTAAGATTTGAGGGTAAGAAGTGATGCGTAGATAGAGAGATAGAAAAGATAACTTCAGAGATGTGTATTCAGATAGATCGATTGATTCGCACTAGATAAGTGAGAATGAGCTCTATTTATAGAGACTCAAGAAGTTACATTTGAATCACTCTCTAAGAGTAGCCATGCAAGGCATATTGGACAATAGAGAGTATTACAGAAAGACAAATAAACTAAGTAAAGTAGAATGACTGCGGTTGACTAGATGACTTCGGATGCGGTTGCTGAAGAGGGAGCTTGACTGCGGTAGCTGAAGTTCAAGAGGGTCACTTTTCATGATTCAACAATTTCCCCCTAAGTGACCTCTTTAAATTTTGTTCAGCTATCAAGTTTAAGAAACTTGATCAGGATCCACCAAAACTTCCTGATGTTTTCCAACCAAGTGATTCTCCTTAAAATCTCGAACTTGACTTCGGCAGTTGTATGCTTTGATCTTTCGATTGTGGTTCGATAGATTTCAAGTTGCTTCCTGGTGAGGCGATTCATGGTAGTCATAGGAATAAAATATTTGACTTTATTGGTCTTCCTTTTGAAAATGACTCCGAGTTCAGGGAAGTTGGTTGCACCTAAGGATCTTTCTTGATAACCTTCAGTAGGTATCGGTGCATAATCGAGTGGTGGTAGATCAAACTTCTAGCAATGATGGGGTAGATGTCTGCGTCGATTTTAGCAAAATCACAGACAATCTCTTTCAAAAACATACTAGCTCTTTCAAGAGCTATCTTCATCTTCGGGTGTTTCTCCGACTTGTTTTGGAACACCTTTGCTATGACAAAGATTTCTTCAGGATTCATGAAGGGGAAGTCAGCTTGGGTGCGGACATAGTCGTGTTCCCTTCTAGTGAGAGTGTATTGGATGAAGTCAGCCTTCATGAACTTCCGAGGCTTGTAGTTTTTGACTGCGGATGGTCTGTCGTTAGACCAGATTTTCTCAATGGGAGAGGAATGCTTAGCATAAAAATGGTAAAGTCTCTCGAATTCCATTGGCAGTCTTTTGTGGTCTGGAAGGCTGCGGTCAAACGGCTCAAACACTGTGAAGTATTTAGCATTTGGGGAGATTGGAACATCCCAGTAGCCATCCGAGGGGGGTTCAGCATATGTGAGGTATGGCTTGTAGTCATCATCCAGCAGTCTGCGGTGAGGATTGATCCAGGAGTTTATCAAGGATTCATCTATGATAGTGTCAAAACCGCATTCTCTCCATATAAGCTCAGCAAGTTTAGCTGCTTTCCAATCTTTTTTCCTTTGGGTAGTGGCAGGGGAGTCGTTTGAGCTTGGAGAGGACATGTGATCCACCAGATTTTTGAAGTAAGGAAGGGTCTCTGGTTTCTCAGGAGTGATCTCCTTTTGTGGTGGAGTATGATGAGGTGGAGTATGATGAGATGGTTGCAGTGAAGGTTGCGATGTAGGAATTTTTTCTGTAATGATGGGGGGGCTTTGATGTTGGGAGAGGCTTTTGGAGTGATTGGAGTGATGGTCTTCTTCTTCTTCACTTCCCCCTCTTGAGGAATGGAACCCAGGAGCTTCCTCAAGCCATTTTCGAAGGCCAACAACTTTGGCAAAAACTTCCTGAAATTGGGCTTTAAGGGCATCTGCCAACTGTTGATTGTTGGGGATGGTGGAGTTGAATAGCAGCCTGTTAATTTCCTTGGTGAGTTGAAGGATTTCAGGGCCATGGAAGTTGGTTGACAAGGATCTTTACAGGCGGTTGATTGTAGCTTGAAGGACTGAGATAGTGGACTCATATGCAGTGTGAGTCTCAGCTATCAGCTTTTGAGATTGGGTGGCTTGATCCGAAATGGCTGCTTGTAGATCTTTCTTGATTGCGGTCACCTCAGAGATGAGGCGTTCCGCAGCAGCCATGAAGTGCTTGTGATCTGCTTGTCGATTGTTGTCAAGGGACCGGATTCCCATTTCAACTTTAAGGGAGATACGCTCAGCAGCCAATCTCTCACGAGTTTCCAAGCGTTCGATTCTTTCGATCAATGACTGCGGTCCGGGTGTGTCTTCTGGTTGCGGTTGAGTTGGCTTGACCGCAGCAAGAATTTGATCGACCTTTGCTTGCAGGCTCAAAAATTCCTTTCTTGTGAGAGCATTCTTCTTCTTTTTCTTCTTCTCTTTGGGCTTAGAAGTTGAATGGTGAGAGCCACTGGATTCTTCTTCTTCATCGAACATCATAAGATCATCATCAGAGGGAGAGGGTTTGTTTACCTCTTGTAGAATAATATCATCAAGACCGAAGGTGGGAGCAGAGCTGACTTCTATTGCGGTTCCTTCGTCTTGTGAGTCTTGAACTGGTGGAGTTGGAGGGACTTTGGAAGCACCAGCACCGTCATGAGTGGACTGGGCCTTGCGGATTGTCTCAGCCATGTCAGTCATCTAGTTTTGAACTTTCAGTATGGTGGCTACGGTATTGGCATTGTTAATTGCATCTGCCCAATACTTAGCCACAACTTGGATTTCTTGTTCCTTTTGCTACTATTGCTTTATTTGTTGATATTTTCGTGCTTGGAATGCCCTATGGAAAGCGGCATACTTCTGGATGTCGGCTTCAGATACCGGAGTGTAGTTCAACCATGAGTCATTAGAGTTGTCACCGTCAAATCCTTGGTATCGCACCGAAGTGTCCTTCGGGTCCACAGATCCTTGCACATTTGTGCTCACCGTGCCTAAACCACCTGTTACAGATGTAAGCAGAGTATGATTTCCTAAGCTTCCTCGATCTCCTTGACCCGTAGTCAAGTTTGGGAAGGTGTTTGAAGTGTATGGGTGACATTCAAGAGGATGGAGTTCAACTCTGCAGGGGAAAATAAATGCAGTCGGGAAGCCCTGGAGACCTTAGGGCGAGAACCAGTGTTATCCTCTTGGGAATGAACTGGGGGGGGGGTGTCTCCACGATGAGATGAAACAGACTCACTTTCTGAGCCGGAGTGGTATTCTATTGTGGAGTTGAATGGGTCTGCGGCCACCCCAAGGACTACCGGAGCCTTTTGAGAGGCTAGGGTATCAGTCCGGTCGTGTATTTGGCCAGTGGGATTGGTTTTTCTTTTCTTAAGGATGGCAATTGGTTGCGCATCCTCATCAGAGTCACTGTCATTTGTGGTTGCGATTGGTTTGGTTTTGCGTTTCTTGGAGGGTGCAGTTGGTTTGGGAGCATCTTTCTTTGGGGTTCTTTGTTTCTTTGAGATGTTGCGGGGGCCTTGATGAGTTGAGGCTAATTTCTTTCTTCTTTGAGAAAGATTGGAGAGAGTAGTGGAAGATGGGACTGCGGTACTTCCAGGGGTAATGATTGCGGATGGGGTTTGAAGAGGCGGGGTAGGAAGGTATGGGGCAATACCTTCCGTAGCCTCAATATGATCTGAGACATCAGTAGTCTCCAGACCAAGAGTGTTGAGAATGTGGGTTGGAAGTCTTCTAATTGGTCCAAAAACAGATTGATCAGATGAGGGATTGTACCTTTTAAGATCCTTGGTGACAAAGAAGTTGATGTCGTTGCCCATGCTGATTCCTGCGTTCGCATGGAGGTCTAAAATGCAGAGGGACCAGAATCTTGCAAATGTAAGCTCGATAGGGTTCTCCCTTGGGTTCTCATTGGGAATATATTGTAGAAGATCATCCCATAGAATCTGACCGTAGTTTACGTCATGGCCAGTGAAGATTCTACATACTAACTCTAGGAGCTTGAGTCCCATATTATCCGTGCCTCCGGTTCTGCCGGATAGACTGCGGATGACAAAGTGGCAAACGAATTGCCAGACCGCAGGCAATTGGTTTTTCTTAAATTCTCCAATGCCTTTGATTTTCTTCTGATATCCCATTTGGTAAAGTACAGAAGTGATGTCCGCCATTGATGGAGAAAAAATCTTGATTGAAGGATGAACAAGAAGGTTAATGGCAGAAAGAAACTTTTCTTTAGACATAATTACTAAAGAATCGTTAACTAGGTTTAGATGCACTTCTTGTGCGTTCTCGAGTGGTCGATAGGCTGAAAAGGCACATTTGAATAGGGTGGAAAGGGGAACAACGTCTGTAAACGAATCGAAGGGGCCAAACAAGGGGTGATTGTTCAAGAACTTGATCATCAGCTTGATTGGAGCATTGTAAGATGAATGGTCTTCGAACACGGCACTGAAATTGCTTGATGCTATCGTGGGAGTGGGATGTCTTGGAGTAGAGTCTGAACCAGTAGGGTTCACTGATCCAGAAGCTTTGGAGTGTTTCTTGGATACACCGGATTTCACCATTGTAGCAGTTTGAGAAAAAGTGAAGAAACAGAGTGTGATAATGGAGAAAGGATTCAAAGTTCAGAGAGCGTAAACTGTGCTTGGGGAAGAAGAATGGTTTTTATAGGGGCTTATGGGAGCGGGAAACGTTTTTTTATCTACCCTAGGTGAAAAAGGATAAGGTAAAAAAAATTGGGGGGTTCTTTTGATTTTGGATTTTACCAAAAAAGGATTTGCATTTAATGAATAGTCAGACGTACATCATCACGGCAGGTGATCGTGTGGTGAGGGTTTGTTTGATCCGTTATGCAGAAAGAAGTTGTAACGGATGGGACGTGCTGGGTAAGAGGAAAAGACAGATTAAGGATTTGTTTATGGAAAAACGTTCTTTTTGTCATCATTCCTAAAATAGGTCTGACACAAGGTTTAATCAAAAAGAGAATGAGACAGTTTCTCAAGGGATGTTTTTATTTAATGTTTTATTTAATGAAGGATCATTAAATAGCACACCATGATTCAAAGATTAATGAAACAGTTGAGAAATTATTAATGTGATTGCGGATGGAAACTTCATTCCGGATGGATCCTTGGCTATTGCGGATGGATCATTCATTGCGGATGGGTAGATGTATGACTGCAGTAGAAGAACTGAGGAAAGCACTTGTACAAGAAGTGAGTAACAACAAACAATAAGGACCAATGAAAGATAAATATGATATATGGTTGCGGTACATAGACTGCGGTACACAGGATATACCAAAACCATCTATCATAAGTAACTTTAGTTAGGACCGCAACAGAGACCAAGGATGGTCTGCGGTGCCAATCAATTCAAGAAGAATTGTGGGTCCGGATTCATCATTCCTAACATTTGTAAGAAAGTGTTGAGCTTTGTAGAGTCAAGTGCCTTTGTGAATACATCAGCAATCTCTTCATGAGTATGGAAAAATATGAGTTCAATGTTACCTTTCAGGATGTGGTCTTTGATGAAGTGATACCGTAGTTCAATATGCTTGGTCTTGGAGTGCTGAATAGGATTGTGAGAAATCGCTATAGCACTCTCAGAGTCACAGTAAATAGGTATCCGCAACATTCTGTATCTGTAGTCCATAAGTTGTGTCTTCATTCATAGTACTTGTGAACAACAGCTGGCTGCGGCCACATATTAAGCTTCTGCGGTAGACAGAGATACACAACTTTGTTTCCTTGATGACCAGCTGACGAGTCTTCCACCCAGAAATTGACATCCACCTGAGGTGCTTTTTCGATCTAGTATGCATCCGGCGTGATCCGCATCTGTGAATGCTTGAAGGCTGAAATCATTGCCTGCGGGGTACCATAATCCAAGAGACTTGCTTCCTTTCAGGTACCGTAGAATTTGTTTGGCTGCGGTTATATGTGACACTTTTGGGTCAGCCTGATACCTTGCGCATACGCCTGTTGCAAAGACAATGTCTGGCCTGCTTGCGGTGAGGTACATCAAAGAGCCTATGATACCTCTATAAGTCTTGTGATCCACAGATTCGCCCGAGGGATCAGCAAAGATCTTATATCCGAAGGCCATGGGGACCTTAGCCGAAGAACAGTTGTCCATAGAATATTTATTTAACAGTTCAGTGGTGTATTTCTCCTGATGAATGAATATCCCTTGCGGAACTTATTTCACTTGAAGTCCTAGAAAGAAGTTAATCTCTCTATTCATGCTCATTTTGAACTTGTTGGTCATGAGCTTAACAAATTCATCCACGATTCCTAGATCAGTCGATCCGAAGATGATATCATCCACATATATTTGTACAAGCATAAGGTGGTCACCATTTGCTTTTCTAAATAAAGTGGGATCAATCACTCCTCTTTTGTATCCGGAAGAGACAAGAAATTCAGAGAGAGTCTCGTACCACGCTCTTGGGGCTTGCTTCAGACCGTAGACTGCTTTTTCAAGTTTGTAGCAGTGGTCTGGGAATTCAATACTTTCAAAGCCTGGAGGTTGCTGAAGATAAACCTCTTCTTTTAATTCCCCATTAAGAAATGCACTCTTTACGTCCATTTGGTGTACCTTGATGTTTTTGTGGGCTGCGTATGCTAAGAAGATTCGGATGGCTTCCATTCGTGCCACCGGAGCATACGTTTCATCATAGTCAACACCTTCAAGTTGACTGTAGCCCTTTGCAACTAACCTTGCCTTTTTTCTGACTACCGTACCAGATTCATCCAACTTGTTTTTGAATACCCATCTAGTACCAACAATGGTGTGACCATGTGGCTTCGGGATAAGCTTCCACACTTTGTTTCTTTTGAATTCTTCTAGCTCTTCTTGCATTGCGGATATCCAATCAGGTTCTAGTAATGCTTCTTTGATCGTTCGGGGCTCGACCGAGGACATAAAGGCTGCGTAGTGACAATGATCAGACAAGTCCTTGGAAGATCGAGTCTGGATACCTGCGGATGGGTTGCCAATGATTTGACCTGGTGGGTGGTCCTTCGTCCATACGTGTAGACGGGGTTGCAGATGATCAGCAGCCGCGGTAGAGGGGATGTCTTCGATATCAGAAGATTCTGCGGTTGGAGATGTCAGTTCCCCCTGGACTTGAGAACATCTTGCGGATCATCTTGGATTGTTGGGGCGAGAATGGAATTTTCTTGAGCAGTTGGAAGAGGTTCCCCCTGGATTGCTGATGGGAGTTCCTCTGGAACCTGAGAAGGTTCCCCCTGGACTGCGGATGGAAGAGTGATAATCCTAGAGTCTGTTCTTGTGTCGATGTTTTCTATGTTTTCATCATCCGAGTTGGAAGAAACGTTGGATGGTAATGATTCTCTATGGATGGGAACTTGAGCTGTATCAAGTACTGGAACCTCGATGGTTGTTGCTTGATCCGGAGTAGAGCTTTCCCCCTCAACTGGCGAGGTGGAAGTATTGAGAGATGCTACTTCGGATAGTGAAGGACCAGATACATCAGCGTGCTGCTATTGAGCTTCTTGAGACACAAGAACTTCGGATAACTTGGCTGTTTCTACAGGGTCGAAGAGATCGTCATAATTGACTTCAACAAGATTTAATGGACCCGAAGAGGTAGGAATATCACTTTCCAGGATTGCGGTGGTTTCAGTGGATGGAGGGGTGTTGCGGATGTGATAGTCATCAAATTTCAGATCGAAGCTTTAAATGATCAACCTTATGCGTCTAATGAGAACTCGATAAGCAACCTTGTTAGTGGAGTAGCCAAGGAAGATGCCTTCATCAGACTTCGGTGCAAACTTGTTAAGCTGATCTCCGTTGTTGATCACAAAACATCTACACCCAAAGATATGAAAGAAGCGAACATTTGGCTTGCGGTTGTTAAGGCCCTCATACGGTGTTTTATTGAGGTGTTTGCACACAATGCTTTGGTTTTGTACAAAGCATGCGGTTGCTACTGGTTCAGCCCAGAAGTAGAGAGGAAGGTGTGCGTAGTTGAGCATGGATCTGGCTGCTTCTACTAGAGTACGGTTCCTTCTCTCTACTACTGCATTTTGTTGCGGTGTGTAGGGAGCTGAGAAGTTGTGAGTGATGCCCTTGGACACCAAGAAACTGTTGAGGAGATGATTAGTAAACTCGGTTCCATTATCACTGCGGATGCGTCGTACTGGCAGCTTTATCTGAAGTTCTATTTCCTTGATGAAATTGATGAGAATCTGCGGTGTTTCTGACTTGAGTCTGAGGAAGAAAACCCATGTGAAGCGTGTGAAGTCCTCTACTATAACCAGTATGTACTTCTTGTGATGGAGACTGGCTACAGTTGATGGACCGCAGAGATCAATGTGAAGGAGCTCTAGTGGTTCAGAAATTGAAGAGTCGATCACCATGGGGTGACTTGCTTTGGATTGCTTTCCACATTCACATGCAGGGCAGAGAGTATCATTGCTGAACTTGAGAATAGGGAGTCCTCTGACTAGTTCTCCAGTGACCAAATTGTTGATGTATCTGAAGTTGAGATGAGCTAGCTTGCGGTGCCATAGCCAGCTGACTTCGGATACTGCTTTGGATAGGAAACATAACTGCGGTTTGCCTATGATCAGAGAGACATCCAGAGGATACATAATACCTTCGGATCGAGATTTGATCAAACATGTGTTCCTATCACTTGTCATTACATAGCAAAATTGATCATCAAATTCAACTCGATGGCCTGCCTTACATAGTTGGCCAACACTGATGAGATTGTGTTTAAGGCTTTCTACATAAGCAACCTTTTGAATAGAAAAGTTCCCCCTAGTGAGAACACCATAACCTCGGATGATCCCATTCGCATTGTTGCCGAATGTAACATTTCCACCGTTGCAAATTGGCCTGAAATCCCGAAGGTATTCTAACCTTCCGGTCATGTGCAAGGAGCAGGCACTGTCGATTAACCATTCTTCTTCTTGTTCCTCCTTGCACAAAGCCTGAGAATTACACGGTTAGTTTAGGCATCCAAACTAGTTTGGAGCCTGGGACAACAGATGAGTTTCTGAATGATGGATGGACCGAGGTTGCAGGGACAGGTTTCTTGTCAACTTTTAATCATAGTCCTGGGTGTTTGTGTAGTTTTGGAGTGTTGTGTGTTTTTGAAAAGTTACGAGGTTTCTGACTCCAACTAGATTTGACATAGGATGAATCTTTTTGGCAACTACACTGACATTTGCAGGTTGAGATTTTGTCTTTTGTTCTGACACCACGTTTGGTCAGCGGTCTAAAGGATGAGTTGGGCTTGTGACCGGTCCAAGGTTGAAAAGATCTGACATGAGTGTTGTTTGGTTTCTAAAAAGTTTGTTTTGAAAAAGGTTTAGCACGTGTAAATCTTTGTGTCCTTTTTGTTGGATTTGGTAGAATACCCTTCCACTTGTTAAAATTTTGATGTGACTTTAAAAGTGTTGGAGTGGGTAAGATACCTTTCCATTTCGGATCATCTGAGGAATAGATTTGAAAACCATTGTTTCAAAAAGACTTTACACCTTTTTGGGTTGTGTAAGATGAAATAGGAATGACTGTTGAAACTGTACATTCCTTTTTGTATGTTTTCTTGATGGGAGAGTTTTTCAAAAAATAGTGTGAGAAAACAAATTTTTCTGGACTTTTGGACTTTGGAAATCTGACATGCTTCTTGTTTTTCGAAAAGATTTGTCTATTTGTGCCTTGGGAGCGAATTTCCTCTTTGAAAGCCTTTTTTGCTAAAGTTTTTGGAGAACCGCAGTCTTTGATGTTCAACTGCGGTTTCGTGGAATTCTTAGAAATTTTTTGAAAACGTGGTCTTGAGTCATCCGAACTTGAAGATTCAAGGGTTTGAGAGCATTGACCTACTTCAAAGTTTTCTATGGGTAATTCATGATGAATTGGCTGAAGAGTCACAGTTCCTTTTACTGATGACTGCGTTAGTGATGTTTTGACTACTGCAGAGTAAGTCTGAGTTGGGACTTCAGTGGGACTTTTGCCTACAGTGTGAGACACTGTGGCCTGAGGGCAGAGATGGGAAGTCTTTCGAGACTTCGGGGCCCTCAATGACAATTTCTTCATAAACTACAAATGAGGTTTGAGAGTTTGGGTAAATGGTGCCACAGATAGGAATTTGATCACATGTGTGACCCGACACCTCAGGCACAATTTCCTCAATGACACAATTATTGCTTAGATTATGAAGTCTACCGAAGTGAGTTTTGATGTCTTCGGGAAAGGTCTTGTCATTGACTGAGAAATGAAATTCTCGGTCTGGAGGGACATACAGTCTGTCTTTGTTGAACCGAGGTGAGGAATCCATTGCGGTAGGATATCCATTTGACCAACCCCAATTGTATGTATTGTCCACGGTTCCATTATTTACCAAATTTTCAATAGCTTCACTTTCATTGAACAATTTTTCGATTAAGAGATTTAAGCGTACAATTTCACTCTGAGCTAAATCTCTCTCGTTCAAAGCTATTTCTAATTGTGTTTCACTCAACATTCTTGCATCTTTCTCTAACTCTAAGTCCTTTTCTAACATATCCATTTTGAGTCTTTTGTTATCCAGTCTGTCTTTGTTGAACCGAGGTGAGGAATCCATTGCGGTAGGATATCCATTTGACCAACCCCAATTGTATGTATTGTCCACGGTTCCATTATTTACCAAATTTTCAATAGCTTCACTTTCATTGAACAATTTTTCGATTAAGAGATTTAAGCGTACAATTTCACTCTGAGCTAAATCTCTCTGGTTCAAAGCTATTTCTAATTGTGTTTCACTCAACATTCTTGCATCTTTCTCTAACTCTAAGTCCTTTTCTAACATATCCATTTTGAGTCTTTTGTTATCCAGTCGTCCTCTCACATGGAACATCTCTTAGGACGCAATGTTCTTCTCATCTAAGGCTTTGTTATAGTCTGTAAGGACGGCAACACACGTGTCATTAAGATCATCTATGTAAGGTTGACAGTCATGCATGCTATAGTTTAGAGTTTGGATCATGAGTTTTACCTGTTCGACGATGCTTAGAGTTCCATCCTTTGCCATGTAGCAATAGTTCTTGTCCAGCTTTGTAGACCCATCATCATCCGTAGTTGCCAGCATGCAGATTTTCCCTTTTCCTTTGACACTGCTGATGGCTTCATCTTCGTCTCCGGATGACCAAACTTGATGGTCTCTTTTGACATGGCGACGTATGCCCTTGCCTTTTCCTTATCTTCCAACTCTTGAGCCATTCTAAGGTAGAATGCTCTGTCTTTTACTACATTGGCCTTACAATCTCTTGCAAAATGATTCTCTTTGTTGCATTTGTGGCAAATTACAACATCAGTCTTGTCTTCTGAGGGAGTACCAGAGTCAGTGGTTTGAGTAGACTGCGGTAGGGATGAGATTTGGAACCGGTTCCGGTTCCGGGTTTGGGTTTAAAAATTGGCTTTATCCGGTTTCCGGGTAATCCGGGTTTGGGTCCATCGGGTCCGGGTAAACCGGGTCTAAAAACCGGAACCGGTGTTAGGAACCGGAACCACTTTTAGGGCCGAAACCGGTTTTTGTGAAACGTTTAAAAGATGCATATCTCATTCGTTTCAACTCCGATTGACATGCGGTTTTTTCCAACATGTAGTTTAGAGTTTGTACATGATTTTAGACTATAAATTTGTCATTTTTAGTTTTATATTCATTGACTTACAGTCCCCCAAAGTCGAGATATCAAAGCTGAAAATTTTTAGTTTTTCAGTTTTCTTGTATTCTGTGAAAGTTTTAAAACACGCATATGTAATTCGTTTGAAGTCGGATTGACATGTGGTTTTTTTCCAACTTGTAGTTTAGAGTTTGTACATGAGTTTAGACTATAATTTTGTCATTTTTGGTTTAATATTCAATGATTTACAGTCCCCCGAAGTCGGGATATCAAAGCTGAAAATTTTCAACTTTTCAGCTATTTGTTTTTGTACTTTGTATTATGTGAAAATGTTAACACATGAATATCTAATTCATTTAAAGTCGGATTGCGATGCGGTTTTTTCCAAAATGTAGTTTAGAGTTTGTACATGATTTTAGACTATAATTTTGTCAATTTTGGTTTCATATTCAATGACTTACACTCCCCCAAAGTTGGGATATCAATATGAAAATTTTCAAAGTTCAACCCACTAAATAGTAAGTAATTACCAAAAAAATCCAGTTTTTCCGGTTCTAAACCCACTTTATCCGGTTCCAACCTACCCACTTTGATGTTTCCGGGTTTTCCGGTTCTAGACCCACTTTACCCGGTACCGTACCCGGAACCGAACCGGAACCGGTTCCTATATACCGGTCCGGTTTCCGGTTCTACAAAATCCCGTTAAACGGTTCTGGGTTTTCCGGGTCCGGGTCCATTCGGTCCGGGTTTGGACCCACTTTCATCCCTAGACTGCGGTGCCTCATTTGGTTGATTATTTTGAGATTGCGGTGGTGGATGAGAACTTTTGGGATATCGAGGATGGTTATTCTGGGGACTGAAGTTACGGTTGAATGGAGGTTTGTTGAACTGTTGATTCTTGCGGAAGGAAGGAGGTGGTTGACGGTTGAACTGTTGGCTAACCAGAGCAATAACCTGAAATTCTTCTTCATCATCATACTCTGAATCAGCTTCGTATGACTGCGGTGGAGTGTCATACGAGGGATAGTAAGATTGATTATGTGGAGCTTGTGCTATGAGAGCAAGTGGGCCTCCGAAGTCAGCACAGTCTTTGAGTACGATGGATTCTTGTGCTTGCAGTTCTCCATAGAGCTTGTAGAGTGACAAGGAATGAATCTTTCTATCGCCTTGGACTATCATCTTAGCCGTAGTCCAATGTCTTCCCAAACCATTAAGAAACTGAAGATTTGTTTCATGGTTACTGCGGATGGTGCCCGCATTGGATAACTTGGTGACTATCAGGTTGAACCTTTTGAAGGAGTGTTCCAAGCTTTCGCCAGTATGAGCTTTGAAGTTGTTGAACTCATTGAGTGCGGTAGTAAGCTTCTTGTCTTGTGCTTGTTCTGAGCCTTCGTACAAATTCTTGAGAACTTCCCAGATCTCTTTTGCTGATTTGCAATTTATGATAATATCGAAGTTGTCAGGAGCAACTCCACAGGAGATTTCATAAAAAGCAACATCATCATTTTCCATTTTATCGAGATCATCCTTGGTGGGACGGTTCATGACTGGTTGACCTCCTCCTAGTCTGGTTGTAGCGCCGTCAGTTTGGACTGGTGTAAGGACTGGGACATGTGGTCCTTCTTCTACGGATCACCATACATCTCTACCAAGTCTCCTTAAGTATCTTTACATTCTTTGGGACCAGTGATGATATTCATTTGCTACCAGTATTGGGGCTCGATTAGAACCACCAACACTGTTGGAAACATTCAGAGATAACGATTGTGCCATTTTTGTTTTTGAAGTTTTTAAGAAATGAGCTTCAGTGGTATAAAAGGCCCATTGAAAATCAGAGTTCCGTTTTCAAAAAGCAACCACTATGTCTCTGATACCAATTGTTGAGAGAAAAACTTTGAGACACGCTTGAACAAACGTTAGAACAAGTATATTGCGGAATAGTTAATCTCGAAGGATCTAAAAGCTCAACAATAATATTAATAAGTTAGAGTTAGATAGTTAGAGAGTAAGTTGCGGAAAAGTAAAGAAATGAAATGACAACAATTGTTATATCAAGAATACACATAAGTTGATTCATAACGAGGAATGCATTCAAGCCAAGTTAATAAGTGAGATCAAACTTAGTGATTAAGTCACAATAGACTTGCTCCGAAGAGAGATTGTAATCAGTTATATTCTAGTAAGATTTGAGAGTAAGAAGTGATGCGTAGATAGAGAGATAGAAAAGATAACTTTAGAGATGTGTATTCAGATAGATCGATTGATTCGCACTAGATAAGTGAGAATGAGCTCTATTTATAGAGACTCAAGAAGTTACATTTGAATCACTCTCTAAGAGTAGCCATGCAAGGCATACTGGACAATAGAGAGTATTACAGAAAGACAAATAAACTAAGTAAAGTAGAATGACTGCGGTTGACTAGATGACTTCGGATGCGGTTGTTGAAGAGGGAGCTTGACTGCGGTAGCTGAAGTTCAAGAGGGTAACTTTTCATGATTCAACAGTATGGGTTACAGGTGGTCGGTTGGTGGTATGGGTTGATCATTACTATATCAGGTAGGGGTGTTGGTACGGGTTGAGGACCGAAATGGGTGTATAATAGGTGTATGGGTTACAGGTGGTCAGTTGGTGGTACGGGTTGATCATTACTATGTCAGGTAGGGGTGTTGGTACGGGTTTAGGACCAAAATGGGTGTATAATAGGTGTATGGGTTACAGGTGGTCGGTTGGTGGTACGGGTTGATCATTACTATGTCAGGTAGGGGTGTTTGTACGGGTTTAGGACCAAAATGGGTGTATAATACGTGTGTGGGTTACAGGTGGTCGGTTAGTGGTACAGGTTGATCATTACTATGTTAGGTAGGGGTGTTGGTACGGGTTTAGGACCAAAATAGGTGTATAATAGGTGTATGGGTTATAGTTGGTCGGTTGGTGGTACAGGTTGATCATTACTGTATCAGGTAGGGGTGTTGGTACGAGTTTAGGACCAAAATGGGTGTATAATAGGTGTATGGGTTACAGGTGGTCGGTTGGTGGTACGAGTTGATCATTACTATGTGACGTACTGGTGTTGGTACGGGTTTTGGACCAAAATGGGTGTATAATAGGTGTATGGTTTTTTTTTCTAACTTAATACAAAATAAAATAAAAAATCTTAACAAAGTGTTTACACGGAAGAATAAATGTTAGTAAGGTACGTGTGTAATACAATTGGGTAAATCAATGGTTTATATATTTAGGGCATATAAATGATTATGAAAAATTAGTAAGCTAACTAGACCTTATTCTTATTTTCGTTTTACTATACTATTTTCCCATTGTATATATATATATATATATATATATATATATATATATATATATATATATATAATTAAATGTTAAATACTTTTTATTTCCAATAGTCATATAGTTGTATCCTAGCGTAAAATTGTTAATTTACAAGGACCAAATATGTAATATTTCTATTAATATCAAATAACTCGTAATAATGTTTCAAAAGCCAGGACATGTTTCCAAACCACGATTTATGCTTCTCGTCATGTGGGATCACTATCAGATCAAAATTTGGAAAACATTTGAGTTCTTCAAACGAAATTACGCAAATATATAGGGAGGCAAACATTTTTTCCATATTGTTTTTGGGCTCCAAATCAAGGTGGGAACTCGTCATCTATCTCTCCGCCAACACTATGAAGATCAATCCATCAGATCAAGGAAATTCCGGTAAATTTGGTAACAACCCTCAATTTAGGACCTACTAACATTGTAATATTTAAAGGACCTTGATTTTTTCCACCATTGTATCGTTTTTCTCTAGGTTATATCCCAATTGGATTATAATTCAGTTCATCAATCGACAACATTCATCACGCATTCTACTATAAGTATATTGTTTGTGTATGATGTCAATGTTATTGATTGTATTGATTAGGGGATTATACATAAAACAGAAAATTTTGATTCTTCATATTACTGTTCTTGTTGCACACCAAGTGTTCGATGAAGTGCGTTTGTGAAAATTTGTCTGTAATATAAGTTACTCATACCTTTTCATTAAACATATAAATAATCAAACTTATTTCCTATGTTTCATGTCAACAGAAGAATCATGGAGGTGAACAAGGAACAACATGAGGATTTGCCCGACTATGATATGGAATATGAGCAAGATGATGGAACCCAAGTTTATGATTCGGACACAGAAGATGGTGAAAAAAGGGACATTGGCTACAATAGCCATTCCGATTCAGAAGAAGAAATCCAAAATAGAGTTCCTACAAGGTCAAATAGGAAGAGGGGCATGACTCGATTGCCAAAGCTGAAGACTGAGTATGTCAATTCTGGTGGTAGAAAAAAACGTGTCAAGTTTGATGAATTCGGTAAGTTTACAGGGAAGAATAATGCAATGTTTGTTATTTATTTGGGAGATCTTGTCTGCGAGAAGGTGGGATTAAGTGCTCTTTGCTAGAAGAAAGTAAAACCGAAAGTGAAGGAGAAACTATGGGAAGAGATTACAGTAAATACTTTTTTCACTTTTTTTAACTGCATCTGATATTGTATTTACAAATCATGTATTAAATACTAACATATTCATTATTGTTTCATTTTAGTGCTTTTTTAAAGTTGATGAAACTGGAAAACAATTTGTGAGGAATAGGCTTGGTATCTTTCTACGGAACTTCAGAAGTAAATTGTGATAGGAATAAATCCTTAATGATCGAATAGATTAAAAATAGGTAAACAAGAACACAATGTGATCAAACTGGTGCGGAATGATTAATAGTCACGCCTCAGAAGAACTCGATGAAGAATTACTTCTGTAGAGGCGTAAAATAGGGTTACAAAGATAATTATGAGAGTTAACAAAAATACGTAGCATGCATGCACCTTATAAACTATAACCCTAGCAGCAAATACGAGTGGACAGGCCCAACTCATTTATACAAAATGGACTAGAAAAAACAGACCCAATGACGCAACACTAAATCTTCAACAATCTCCCCCTTTGCGTCAATTAGAACCATAGCCATTTAGTTCTTGATTCGCTTCTGCACTTCATAGACTTTGGGAATTAATCTCAACAACAGCTTGCGAACTTGAATATACCAAGTGATCACATCCGTGAAACACTTCACGTCATCCTTGTTGCTGCCCTTAAACTTCGTAACCAGCTCCAAAATGAACTCCAGACAAGAAGTAGTAAATAAATGTTTGTCTTCGAGATGAAAGTATAACTTGTGTCGATCTGCTCCTGGACGATCTCTAGACGTGTATACCACAAACCATCCTTCCTTGTAAATTTTTCCTGGCTTGAGCTTCTCAAAGTCTTTCGGAGCTTCCTTTGGAACAACACTTGGTTTTTGCCTCAAAACGGTGGCAATATCCACATCCATCATTCCAACTTCCTGAATATAAGCCTTGATCATAAGTTAAAGATGGGACATCACAGGTTCGCACTTCTCCTTCTCTCTCAACAGAATATTGAATATCACCATCCAGTCATGGGGGTTCAAGCAAGGCAGGTCTGCGAGAGTGAATTCGTAGGCTTGATGTGCTGATCCTCTCGCAACTTTAAACTTCGCATTAGGGAAGATTTCGGTCTCGATCGACCCAGTGACCTTCACAACATCAATCTTGCTCGCACTCCAAGTCTCGAACTGGGGCTGCATGTGCTTCAAGTAGAAGGCAAACAACATTTGATCTGCAGTGCTGTCTGTGAAAGGTACATTAGCAACCTTTACAAAGGCACGAAACCTGAATGCCTTTGGTGTGATAGGTAGGTCCAATTGCGAATCCTGTGTGTTTTGGATTTCAAAAGAAGTAATTGGATCCAACCAATACTGGCTTGGCATATCCACAACTTGGTTTTGAATGCGCTTCAGGGCCCACTTAGGAAATAATAACATTTTGCTTTTAAGAGTGGCCTGAGCTTCCTTTTCAGCTCTTTCTTTCTCCTTAGCCTCCTTGACGATACGAGCATTTTCATTCTACTCTGCTTCACGAGCCTTCCGCCTTTTAAGCTCAGCTTCATCAGGCTCTTCGTCTTCGTCATTGTCAATAATGGGTTCTTCACTGAATAACTTTTATTTTCTGTTTGGTTCTTGCTTGATGACAGGAGGTTTGATTGGAGCTTTGGGGGTTTCATTCGTTTTAACTTTGGAGCTACCTTCTCCCTCTTATTTCAAAAAAGACATTGGCATTGAAACACCCTCCAAACGGTGTAACATAGCAAACACCGGTCTTAGCTTTTCAGACAAATGCTTCTTTACTGTGATAGAGATCATTGTAACGCCCATGTTTCTAGGCTAGGAATTAATATTGACGTGATAGTCTAGTTTAACCTTTGCAACTCATTTTGAAGAAATGAAAAGGAATTATGTGAATATTATGTGAATTATGTGTTTTATGCTTAATTATTAGGGTTTAATTAATTAAGAATAAAAATGAGCGTCGAAAAAATAAATATTAGATAAAGCCGATATCTATTAAGAAAGTTGTAGTGGTCGTGACAAGGGTTACAGATATATAAAGAATACCGAAATCTGAGTTATAACGAAGAAGTTATGAATTTTTAACGGATTTCCTGTCCCGGTCTGTTAAAAATAATAATATAAAAATTAAAGTCAAAATTAGCCGACGAAATCTAAACGAAAGTTGTAGAGCGTAATTTTACCTACGCGTGCATATAAAGAACGTCAAAAACGGAGCCCGTATCCGAAAGTTATGGATTTTAGAAGTTTTTGCACAAAAATCGAGAAAATTCGCATAGTCATACTTCGGCCACATCACCTTCACTGCATGCGTGCCACGTGTCCGAAATCGTTGTGTCATCAGAAGCGTGTCCGAACCAGAGAGCCATCCAAAGTGGTCCAATAAGAATCCGACGCGTGTGCCTTGGTGGCGAGCCCTCGCATCCGAAGCGTGTCGCGATGACTCTCGCATCCGAGCCAGCTGCTTCGCTCCGCAGACGCCACGTGCCTTCGCCTCCTGCTGCCTCGTGCCTTCGCTGCTGACTCACCCCTCGGAACGTAGACTTCGGTCCAATCAGAAGCCTCCAGCAGGACCCTCGCACGTGCGAGCCATGTGACTTCTCTTCGCATTTGCTGCCATGTGGCTTCCTCTCAGCCGTCCGATCAGGAGCCTCGCCCCATTTAATAGAAGGGTGCGAGACCTCCCGGGTAATTTTGGAAAATTGTCCCTTTTCACCCCTTTTTCAATATTTTTACTATTTTGACATCCCCCGAAGCCCCGATATCAATTATGGCACCCGAAACACGTCCCGAAGTGCCCGAAGACCCGAAAAATTTTATCCTTTCGGTTTCGAAGCACGACTCTTGCAGAGCCCGGTTTCTCAATAAAACTCCCGGTTTTATTAGAAACAATCGTTTTAGGAAACGAAGTGCTGCCCGATTATCATTAAATCAGGTGAGTGTGTAGTTACTTTCACCTTACACATAGATATGAAGTATTTTATATAAAATACGTGCTGTGTGAATATATATTGTTTGTTTATTTGAGATGGATGTTGAAGGAATGATTTATATAGGTTTTTAAATAATTTAAACTGTATATGTATTTTTATCTACAAAAATGTTGGGTAAAACATGGGTAGATGAAATAGTGGGTGTGTGATGAAAGGTGAGCTGGATAAATGAGATGATCAGTGATATAGATCATGAGTTGAGGGTGAGTGGTGAAATATGAGAGAATCACTTACCCAAACGTGGCTCCCGTCATTCAGCAGAGTATGAATGACAACCATGGACTATTCTAGATGATCTGTGGAACACTTGCAGGCTCGCAACCTGTAAGTGTGTGAACTATATGTTCATCAGCTGTACTCTAAAAACCCATTGACATGTATTGGAAGGGGGGATTCCCGTGAATAATACTGTCGATAAACAAGAGCTATGGACTTAGCACATGTTGAATAAACCTTGGCAGCTATGGACTTAGTGCCTCCTGTGTAAACCCTGGCGACGATGTGACTTTGTGCCTCTTCCTTAGGATGAGTCCTTAGGAATGAGTGATAGTTGAATCTTAGGGTAAATCCTTAAGAAATAAATAAGATAATGGGGTTGGGGTAATTTGGTTGATTGATTGATGTTTAAGTATAATAAATTTATTTATTGTGGGTTGAAAACCCTATATGCTCACCAGGCTTCCAAGGCTGACCCACTCAGCTTTTTATATTACAGGTAGTGGACCCCGAGCATTGTCGGATGATAATGATGAGTGATTTTTGGATTATAGGCCAGTAGTTGTAAATAACTATTGAAAGGCTTATAATGTCTTGTTTATACTTGTGATCTATATCGGAACATGACATCCCGAGGTTTTGATATAAAAGGAAAATATATACTTTCTTAAAGAAAGGTTTTGATAAATTTTATCATGTTTTGTTTTGGGGACCAATTCCGCAACATCTTTTAAAATGATTTCTCTGACTTTGTTTTAAAAGCATAAATTAAATCGGTCTTTTCTGGCCGAGAAATTAGGGGATGTCACAGTTGGTATCAGAGCATTAGTTTAAGCGAACGAAGAAATTAGTAGGATTTCTAGACTTAAACTTAGAATGCTAAGTGATGATTGTGAGATGAGTGTCTACCATATTTTAGACACGAGCACTAGTTTATTTTAGGAAAGATGCCTAAAATGCTTTTAGGTGCTAAATGCTATATGTTTGCCATATATGCCATTATTTGTTCGAATCTATGGTCTGTTGCCGACCGGATCTGGAAACGTTATGTGTGTAGGATTCTAAACGTATGACTACGATATTAGAACTAACATATAAACGTTTCGGAGTAATAACGAAGATTTAACGTCTATCGAAAATAAAGATCTAAAATCACCTACGATTGGTGTATAGATCGAAATGGAGAGTACGCAAAGTGGATTCGGAAACGATAATCCGCAGCCTGAGCCAATCACGATGGTTGGGGTGCAGGTAATGGTGCGTACGATGTTGGATCAATAGATGGAAGAAACAAAACGTTTACTTCACAAAATGTAAGGATGAACTTACTGTGCCAGTATGTCAGGCATCTGTTCTAGAGGCAACTATCTGGGTTGCTAAGTCTATTGAAGAAATGATCAATGGCAGGACCGCCAACAAGGTTGAAGTTGGCAAGAAGAGGAAATTTGAGGGGTCTTCAAGGCCCAACAAGAGCAACATATTCTCAAAGTCTGGAAAAAGAGGAGGTAAAGGAAAATGGTGCGGGAAGTGCAAAAATAAACACTCTGGGAATTGTGGCAGGAAAGTGAATTGCTTTAGGTGTGGAGAAATTGGGCATTACGCTAATGAGTGTACGATTCCCAAGGAGGTGTGTTACGGATGTAAGGAAGAAGGCCATATTTCTAAGGACTGTTCGAAGAAAAATGAAGTAACAAGGCCAAGCGCACCACCAACGCCAAGGGAATTTCAGAATATCCTTGACGAAGCAAATAACAACGCTGGGAATTAGAAGTAAAGACTTGATACCCGAAGATCAAGTTATGAAGTAGTAATGTATAGTAACAAGTGGTTTAGCCTATTAGAGGCATATTATAGGGTAAACTTGAACCTCTGTGTAATCGTTTCAAGGAAATAATATAAACCCTAGTTTTTCCATCTGATGAATTGAATGACTATGTGAAATTCTTGTATGGTGATTTGGAGAACTGCGAGACAATACTTGGGACGAGTATGAGTAGGTGTGAATGGTAGTAGAGGCCTATAATACCGGAAGCACAAGACTCGTACTTGGATCGAGGAAAGTCACAAGGTTACCAATGAGCTAGTAATTGATTACGTCTTATTCTAGTCTGTCGTTACCATTGTTTCAGTAATGACTAAGAAGATGATTGTTATTCTGACCCTAGAGGTCATATCGAATCGAGTCCGACTATGATGAGTTTATTATGTGGTTTAGAGAACCAAGTTTGATGTAGCATTTGACTTAAGCCAGAAGATTGAAGTGAAAGATGATCAAAGCGATCAATAGAAGTATCGCACTCAATGTTAAAGAAGTTGGTAGTTAGAAATGATACATTTTGAACTGTGATTGTATCACATTAGAACATGAAGGAATGTATAGTTTGTTCCGAAATTTGTCCCTAGGAGATCTGAGTCTAAGTAGTGCATTATACGATGAGAGATCATTAGAACATGGCCCATCGGTCTGTTACAATGAATGAAGGAAAGTACTTATTCTAAGAAGAAGAAGGAGTCCTCAATAAGGATTTATTTTGTAACTCGAAGGTTACGATTGAAAGTCCTACGAAGATCTGAAGCTTTTTAGGATTAGCTGGATATTACCGAAGGTTTATGCAAGGCTTTTCTTCGATCGCGACTCCATTGTCAGCTTGGACCCACAAAGGAGTTGTTTATACTTGGAATGAGAAGCATAAGAAAGCTTTTGAGAAGTTAAAGAAGAAGTTGTGTGAAGCACCGATTTTTTCTTTACCTGAAGGAGTTGATGACTTCACAGTTTCTAGTGATGCCTCTGGAGTTGGGTTAGGTTATGTTCTGACCCAAAGGGATAAAGTGATAGCGTATGCATCAAGGCAATTGAAAGAGAATGAAAAGAACTACCCCACTCATGATCTGGAGTTGGCAGCGGTAGTATTCGCCTTAAAGATATGGAGGCACTATCTTTATGGTACTAAATGCAAACTTTTCACTGATCATAAGAGTCTTCAATATCTCTTTAATCAGAAGGAATTGAACATGAGGCAACGACGCTGGCTAGAGTTACTCATGGACTACGACTGTGAGATACTTTACCGTCCTGGTAATGCAAATGTTGTTGCTGATGCTCTTAGTCGGAAGGTAAATCTTGAAAATAAAAGGCCAAGAGCGTTGAGAATTGAAGTTGTCTCGACCATTGTGGAAAGTATAAAGAAAGCTCAAGAGGAAGCTTTAGAGAAAAATGACTGAAAGGAAGAACGTTTGGGGCAAAACGTTAGTGTTTGATACAAACGGTCAAGGACTGAAGGTATTCAAAGATAGGATTTGGGTACCTAAGACGGGAGGAGTAAGAGATCTTCTGATGGAAGAAGCTCACAAGACCATGTACTCGATTCATCCCGACAGTACAAAAATGTGAAGGGATCTAAAACCCTATTACTGGTGGCCGACGATGAAGCTCGATGTTGCTAAGTATGTGGCCGAGTGTGTAACTTGTGCTAGGGTTAAGGCACAACATCAGAAACCGTATGGGAGTTTAGAACCCTTACCTGTACCCATGGGTAAATGGGAAGACATCACCATGGATTTTGTGACTAAACTGCCCAGAACAATGAACGGTCACGACATGATTTGGGTGGTCGTTGATCGCTTCACTAAGAGTGCGCATTTCGTAGCAGCCAACGAGAAATGGTCTATGGATAAACTTGCGAATTCTTATGTGAAGGAAATTGTGAGGCTTCACGGTGTTCTGTTAACGATTGTATCCGATCGTGACAGCCGTTTTACCTCAAGATTTTTGGAGGAGTCTACAAGAGGAATTGGGTACCAAGTTGTGTTTGAGTACAGCTTACCCTCCGCAAACTGATGGTCAGAGCGAACAAACAATTCAAACATTGGAGGATATGCTGAGAGCATGTACCCTGGAATTCCAAGGTAACTGGGATGAACATTTACCTCTAGTAGAATTTTCCTATAATAATAGTTTCCACTCAAGCATCAAGATGGCACCTTATCACGCTTTGTATGGGGAAAAGTGTCGAACGCCGTCATGTTGGCTGGAAGCTGGGGAAAAACAGTTTATGGGACTTGAAATAGTCCATCAGACTGCTGAAAAGTTGAAAGTGATTAGGGAAAGGATGTTAGCTGCTCAAGATCGTCAAAAGAGCTATGCTGACAAGAAAAGACAATCAATATCATTCGAAGTTGGAGATTCGGTTTTACTTAAAGTCTCGCCGTGGAAGAGACTTATAAGATTTGGTAGAAGGGGAAAGTTGAGTCCAAGGTTTATTGGACCATTTAAAGTTCTTCAGAGGATCGGGAATCAAGCTTACAAGCTAGAATTACCGGAAGAACTGGAGGGTATTCAGAATACCTTTCATGTGTGTTATTTGAGAAAGTTCACGGGAGATGTGCCCGACATAATTCCCATTTCTGAATTATGGTTGGATGAAAACAATAGGTTAATTGAAGAACATGAGGCAATCGTTGACCGTAAGACTAAGAAGTTGTGAAGCAAGATGGTCGACTTAGTGCTTGTGCGTTGGAAACATACGAATGAGACAAGTCTACCTGGGAAACGGAGAGTGACATGATGACTCGCTAGCCGTATTTGTTTGCTGATGTGTGATTCCAGGGACGGAATCATCCTAAGGAGGAGAGAATTGTAACGCCCGTGTTTCTAGGCTAGGCATTAATATTGACGTGATAGTGAAGGTTAACCTTTGCAACTCATTTTGAAGAAATGAAAAGGAATTATGTGAATATTATGTGAATTATGTGTTTTATGCTTAATTATTAGAGTTTAATTAATTAAAAATAAAAATGAGCGTCGAAAAAATAAATATTAGATAAATCCGATATCTATTAAGAAAGTTATAGTGGTCGTGACATGGGTTACGGATATATAAAGAATACCGAAATACGAGTTATAACGAAGAAGTTATGAATTTTTAACGGATTTCCTGTCCCGGTCTGTTAAAAATAATAATATAAAAATTAAAGTCAAAATTAGCCGACGAAGTATAAACTAAAGTTGTAGAGCGTAATTTTACCTACGCGTGCATATAAAGAACGTCAAAAACGGAGCCCGTATGCGAAAGTTATGGATTTTAGAAGTTTTTGCACAAAAATCGAGAAAATTCGCATAGTCATACTTCGGCCACATCACCTTCGCTGCATGCGTGCCACGTGTCCGAAATCGCTGTGTCATTAAAAGCGTGTCCGAACGGAGAGCCATCCGAAGTGGTCCAATAAGAATCCGACGCGTGTGCCTTGGTGGCGAGCCCTCGCATCCGACGCGTGTCGCGATGACCTCGCATCCGAGCCAGCTGCTTCGCTCCGCAGACGCCACGTGCCTTCGCCTCCTGCTGCCTCGTGCCTTCGCTGCTGACTCACCCGTCGGAACGTAGACTTCGGTCCAATCAGAAGCCTCCAGCAGGACCCTCGCACGTGCGAGCCATGTGACTTCTCTTCGCATCTGCTGCCGCGTGGCTTCCTCCCAGCCGTCCGATCAGGAGCCTCGCACCTATAAATAGAAGGGTGCGAGACCTCCCGGGTAATTTTGGAAAATTGTCCCTTTTCACCCCTTTTTCAATATTTTTACTATTTTGACATCCCCCGAAGCCCCGGTATCCATTATAGCACCCGAAACACGTCCCGAAGTGCCCGAAGACCCGAAAATTTTTATTTTTTCGGTTTCGAAGCCCGACCCTTGCAGAGCCCGGTTTCTCAATAAAACTCCCGATTTTATTAGAAACGATCGTTTTAGGAAACGAAGTGCTGCCCGATTATCATTAAATCAGGTGAGTGTGTAGTTACTTTCACCTTACACGTAGATATGAAGTATTTTATATAAAATACATGTTGTGTGAATATATATTGTTTGTTTATTTGAGATGGATATTGAAGGAATGATTTATACAGGTTTTTAAATAATTTAAACTGTATATGTATTTTTATCTACAAAAATGTTGGGTAAAACATGGGTAGATGAAATAGTGGGTGTGTGATGAAAGGTGAGTTGGATAAATGAGATGATCAGTGATATAGATCATGAGTTGAGGGTGAGTGGTGAAATATGAGAGAATCACTTACCCAAACGTGGCTCCCGTCATTCAGCAGAGTAGGAATGACAACCATGGACTATTCTAGATGATCTGTGGAACACTAGCAGGCTCGCAACCTGTAAGTGTGTGAACTATATGTTCATCAGCTGTACTCTAAAAACCTATTGACGTGTTTTGCAGGGGGGATTCCCGTGAATAATACTGTCGATAAACAAGAGCTATGGACTTAGCACATGTTGAATAAACCTTGGCAGCTATGGACTTAGTGCCTATTGTGTATACCTTGGCGACAATGTGACTTCGTGCCTATTTCTTAGAATGAGTCCTTAGGAATGAGTGATAGTTGAATCTTAGGGTAAATCCTTAAGAAATAAATAAGATAATGGGGTTGGGGTAATTTGGTTGATTGATTGATGTTTAAGTATAATAAATTTATTTAGAGTAAATTACTGAAATCGTCCCTATGGTTTGGTCCAAATTGCACGTTTGGTCCCTAACCTTTTTTTTGCACTCGGATCGTCCCTGTGATTTGATTTTGTTGCGTTTTTTGTCCCTTACATACATAAAGTTAGGGACCAAACATGCAATTTTGACCAAACCGTAGGGACGAAAAACACAACAAAATCAAACCACAGGGACGATCCGAGTGCAAAAAAAAAGTTAGGGACCAAACGTGTATTTTTGACCAAACCATAGGGACGATTTTAGTAATTTACTCATTTATTTATTGTGGGTTGAAAACCCTATATGCTCACCAGGCTTCCAAGCCTGACCCACTCAGCTTTTTATATTACAAGTAGTGGACCCCGAGCATAGTCGGATGATGATGATGAGTGATTTTTGGATTATAGGCCAGTAGTTGTAAATAACTGTTGAAATGCTTATAATGTCTTGTTTATGCTTTTGATCTGTATCGGAACATGACATCCCGAGGTTTTGATATAAAAGGAAAATATATACTTTCTTAAAGAAAGGTTTTGATAAATTTTATCATGTTTTGTTTTGGGGACCAATTCCGCAACATCTTTTAAAAGGATTTCTCTGACTTTGTTTTAGAAGCATAAATTAAATCGGTCTTTTCTGGCCGAGAAATTAGGGGATGTCACAATCATGGGATCACGAGTCTCAATGATATTAGAGAGCAGTCCAGTAACATCAGAGATACAACTCTTCGTGACTGCCTTCTCTGCTAGCAAATCATCGACCTGCTTTTCAGTGTAGTGAAGCTTGGTTTCCAACACTTTACACTTTTCCTCCTTGATGGCGAGAGCATCCATGATCTTGTTTTTTGTCGCCAGATCCTCCTGAAGCTTTGTGATGTTCACAGTGATAAAAGATTGGAATGCTTCATGATCTGACTGAAGTGCCTTGCGAAGATCAACAAAGTTCGCTTTTTCCTTTTGGAACAAGGCACCAACGTTTTGAATAGCCTTGTTCGCAGTCACTGTGTTGGCGTTGTAGGTGTTCTTGTAATCCTCCATGAATTCTATTGTGTCAGCAATTAGTTTATCGACTTTTTTGATCGTCGTCTTGCAGACATCAGTAGAGTCAGAAACAACCTTGGACAAAGTAGAGACATTAGCAGTATGTTCCTTCGTAACGTGCTCAAGGATTAACTCAACAACTGATTTGGAGTAAGCCTCAGAAGTGGAGACTTTGGATGTGAGAATCAGCTGGTCAATCTTCTCTTGAAGAGATTTGAGTTCCCCTTTCGTAATAGAGACTTCATCTTCACTATCAATCCTTATTTGAAAAGGACTGTAAGCGAATCCGTCCAAATCATCATCTTCATCATCTCCGAAAATCATTTCCGGGTCATATGTGTGAATGGGAGAGATGGGTGGTGTAACATGGCTTGAAAAACCTGAAGTGTTAGCCCTCATATCAGATACGTTGACCAAACTTGCAGGTGCGTCAGAGATGTGGGGTGAAATGGTGGATTCTGTGAAAATAGGGATTGAGAGTGGAATAGGTGTGGGTGGTTGAGATGATACTGGTGGTGGCAGAAGTGCGATGGTGATTGGGATAGAAGTAGTTGTTTTTGGTGAGGGAGGTGGAGAAAGAACAGAATCATTAAGTGGTGGAGTTACCTCACGAATAGGAGATGAGGCCTCAGTGCGAACAGGTGGTTCGTTGTGAATCTGTTCTCCTTCCTCATTGCGAACATGTTCTCGTTCTTCAGTGCGAACGGGCTCATCTTCTTCATTACGAACAGGGGGATCCTCCTCAATGCGAATCTCCGACTCAGTATCGGAATCAAAATTTTCTCCTTCACTTTGAGATGGAGTAGGAGTGGGAGACTTTCGCCTTCTAGCGGGTTGCTTCCTTCGCTTTGGTGCAGCATTAGAAACAGCAGGAGCCTTTCGCTTTTTAGATGGAGGTTTCGCAGCCTCAGAAGGTCCTTCTTTCCCAGTGTCTTTCTTGGTAGCTTTCTTTGACCCTCTTCCCCCTTTCTTGGCTTTATCTGCCTCAGCTAAAATTGCTTGAAATTCGTCAGTTAATGGACGAGGTCCTGAAGGAGTAAGAGCACAATAACCTTCTAGAATTTTACTGGAGGGAGGAACATCACGAAACATAACCTCCGGAATCGAGCCAATGAAGGAAAACTTTGACTTATTAGCCATAATGATACCAGTTGTATGGAATGTTGCAATAGAAGCCATCAGTGCATCAGACATCACTGGAATTTTGAGCTGCTTAATTTCCCTGTTAACAACGATGGTCCAGAATCTCGCACAGGAGATCTCACTGTGACGAGTAACAAAGTGAGTGCTCTGGATAAGTTGAGCCCAGAGGATAGAACCATAGTCAACATTTTGACCAGTATACAGGCCATAAATCAGACCCATGAAGAGTTTGCTCGCACAGTCGTTGCCAGTGACCCTTTCAGAAAAGGCTTTGAACAAGATAGTGAAAAGGGCGTTCCATGTAGGTGGAAGATTGGGTTTCTTGAACTTAGATAAAGCAGTGAGATTTTCCTTGTACCCCATTTGATAAAACATTTCCAAGATAGCAGCGTTGGAGATGGTTTCCGGGTTGACATTGTTTTGAGACTGCGGAAAACCCAACAGATTGCAGAAACGGGTTTTGAAAATTGAGGTTGTATGATTATGGATGTCGAAGTATATCCGTTGTTCTTCCTTGACATAGTTGGCCGTTGTGTATGCTTTGGAGAGAATCAATAGTGGAACATTCTCAACTTGAGACAAAGAAATGGTGAGAGGGGAGTATTTCAGGCACTCAATCAGAGGTAGTAGAAAGGGATCATATATAAACGGATCCAGATCGATGATGAGGTTTTGATGTTGCTTAACGGCCAGAAGAGATGAATGAGCAGTTTGGTCTTGAACAGAAAGATTCTCGGATGAAGCCGCCATTGATGAAGCTTGAAGAAGAAGATGCACAGTGGAGAGGTTTGTAATCGCCGGAAATCATTGCGAGATTTTGAAAGTGGTAAAGAAATATGGAACCATCAAAACCCTTATATACGATTTGATTTGGTGAGGAAAATCCGGAGAGAGATTATCTCGAATACTGAACCGTCGCCTGAAAAAGCGCGATTTGACAGCTTTGATAAATCAGAAGCGTGCGTCACGCGGCATATCAATTTCTGTCCGTTCAACTTTGCACGCGCCCGTTTGAATTCTTACCTTTTAAAACTTGTCGCGTCAGCTCACCTTCTTTCGTAGTAAAGAAAGCACGATGAATTTATACAATTGCGAACCTGAAAATTATTTCTAACCACGAACTAGACCTTTGGAAAATCACTAGGATCTTCATGCAAAGATCTCTTTCTTCATAGTCAAGAGATACTAAGAAGTGTCTGTGTGGTTTCCTGTTGAATACGATCAAATGTTTGATGAGAAACACTGAAAGACATTTTTTAATAAAGCTTATAAAGGTGGTTCATCCTTCAACCAAACTACGAACTTGACATAAGTGTGAAAGTTGGAAAAGGTACTCGTGTAACCAGTGTAGTCAGTTTAACGAGTAGGTTTGGAATTTATTTTAAGTGACTTGGAAAAATATTGAAATCTCAAAAAAAAAAAAATAACCAGGATCCATTGGAAGAAATGTATTGAGACGAGAACACTTCATTAGGATCTCTCAAAAGAAAAGAGATTTCTTGGTACTGACCACGAATGTGGACTTTCGTTAATTCTTGGGTGAAAATACTAGAACGTTTAATTGTTCACCGTCAACTCATATAAGGTGTTGAATTTTGGGTTTCACTCAATTCGTGGTAGAACGAAACTAAGATCATTAACACAGATGTTTGTGTAACCATAAACCTCAGTAGTAATTTCTGAGAGTCTCAAGGGTTACATGTATGGATGCGAAAGTGATTGAGAAGAGAGTAGATGGTTTCAAGAGAGTGAAAGTACCTATGCAATGCGAAAGTGACGATGCAGATAACTCTTAACTCAATGTGAGAAGAGTAAGGTAGCTCATGACTAATGTGAATTCGTAGCCTGATTTGGAAGAATTGATTGGTAGTATCAACTCATTAAGGCTTCACAGTCGAGTCGTTGAGGCTTAGGTCAACATGCAACAACATGCTTCTAGGGACACTTAGCTAATACATAAGTAACAAGATTTATACCTGCCCCATCACACGAGTTGATAAATGTTGCGAACATCTTCGTCTTATGATCTTGGTATGAATCTATAGTTTTTGGAAATTTTAATGATTTGTAAAAAGAAAAGAAATAAAAATAGACACAAATTAAAAATATTTTTGTGATTTTGATTTTTCTGAAAAACAATAAAATAAAACAAATAAATTATTTTTGGTTTTGGAGATTTTCTGAAAATGAGAAAAAAAATAAAAAAAAATAAATTAATAAAAATAAACAAAATATACAAATTGAAAAAAAAGATAAGCAATGATATACAAAATGTACAAAAGGATATATGAAGTACCAAACCATGAATGCACAGTGCCCTGCGAACTACTACGAACGTTCGCATTGATTCGCATCGATAAAATAGACTGTGAATGAACAGTTGACTACGAAAGCCTGCGAACGTTCACACCGATTCGCAGTGAAGATTTTATGAGTGCGGTAGTGGTTTTGGTACTGAATCAGCTTCCATCATTCCCAGCCCTTGAAGGATTCTATTAAATGTTGTTTTAGGTAGGGCCTTGGTAAATATTTCAGCCAATTGATCAACGGATCTTACGAAATTAATCTCGACATTGCCATCTTCCACATGATGCTTGATAAAGTGATACCTCAGAGCTATGTGTTTCGTCTTTGAGTGTTGCACTGGGTTGTGACAAATGCGAATGGCACTTTCAGAGTCACAATAGAGAGGAATTATTTTCATACTTAAGCCATAATCGCGAAGTTGGCTTTGAATCCAAATGACTTGAGATGTGCACGAAGCTGCAACTATATATTCAGCCTCAGCTGTTGAAAACGAAACTCATGTTTGTTTCTTTGATTGCCAACTCACCAGTTTGCCATCAAGAAATTGGCATCCACCAGTTGTGCTTTTTCTATCTACACCGCAACCGCCTAAGTTAGCATCTGAAAATGCTTGTACGAAAAACCTTGAGTTCGCAAGATACCATATTCCAAGAGATGACGTTTGTTTTAGATACAGGAAGATATTCTCGATGGCCACCATATGAGGTTCGCGTGGGTTGGCTTGGAACCTAGCACAATAACAAACTGAAAACATAATATATTATCTACTAGCTGTTAGATACATGAGTGAACCTATCATCTGACGATAAAGGGTCATATCAGCAGCTGGTTTATCCAGCGAAGGAGTCAGTTTTGTTCCAAATGCCATTGGAACCTTCGTTTTTTAGTCTCCCAACATTCCAAACTTAGCAAGTAGGGTCTTCGTGTAAGCCTCCTGATTGATGAAAATTCCTTCTAGTCCCTGTCTAATGTTTAAGCCAAGAAAAAAGTTAACTGAACCCATTGAGCTCATCTCAAATTAATTTCCATCAGCTTTCGGAAATCAGCTGTTAGGCTGGGATTAGTAGATCCGAAGATGATGTCATCAACATAAATTTGTACGATCATCAAGTGGTCTCCCTCTTTCTTGCGAAAGAAGGTTGGGTCAACCGAACCTTGCTTGAATTTATACATTTTAAGAAAACAAGTTAGAGTTTCATAACAGGCTCTTGTAGCTTGCTTTAGACCGTAAACTGCTTTGTCAAGAATATAACAGTGGTTGGGATATTTTTCATTTACAAATCCAGGTGGTTTTTCCAGATAAACAGTCTCTTCCAATTGTCACACCCCCAAATCGGAACGACGGAAACGTTCGGGGGCTGAGGACGTCATGCATAGTATCACAACAATTGAATCATAGTAATCAAAGCAACAACAACCATTGTATTAATAGTATAATGTTTACATTATATTTGAATCATACACGATTGACTCCAAAAGTAAATAACGAGTAAAGACTCGAACTACTATGCTCAATCTTCTTGAACCCGATGCGTGTACCTGTCTACTAATGTCCTGAGAATACAAGTAGGTTTTGAAAGAGTATCAACATAAAGTTGGTGAGTTCATAAGCGTTTTTTTTTGGAAAACTGTTCTTTGTTCTATCGAAAATTGCGTTATTTTTCTCCAGAAAACCTTATATTTTCTGATGTAGTTAAGTAAAAATGATTCTTACAAAATCTTCTTGCGAGTACTTAGTGTATACAAATCATATACAATCCAGATCGAACAAACAATCGATTATGTGGTTCTGCGCCAAGCACACAACCAAACAAGGAACAGGAAATAAAGTGGAGGCCACACATTCCACTAGTTGTCGGGTCCTCATGTACATAATCCTGAAGTATTCACTAGATACTTACCAAGTTAACTGTATTGGTCCTTTGATGTCTATTGATATTGTTCCTCAAGAAAATCCAATATTTTCTTATGAAAACATGATTAACCCATTCCTTCAATGACTTCTTAGTTCATACTTGTTACGTATAAACCAATATTGGATAGAAAGTTAATTGTGTGGATCTTCCCTAAACCCACAACCAAACAAGGAACATGGAATGGGGCGGAAACCACACATTCCACAGTCTATCGGATATTCTTCATGCGTAACCTGGATGCATAAACTAAGGAGTCATGGAATTAGTAATGAATATTCGTTAGTTGAATAATGAACCACTTAATTTGAAAGTACTGATGTTTATCCTGGAAAGTCCTATATTTTCCCTAAGTGTAAGTTATTGAATTATCTGTTCCAAATCGAACAGTACAAGTATCTACCGTACTTATATTGTTTAAGCATTGTTCTTTTTGAAAACCCTGGCTACCACCAGTAAGGTATAGTAGTCTTATTACATAAATAGAACTAGTAGAAAACGTAGAGTCCTATATCCTAAAAGTGTTGTTAATACCGTCCTGTGATCACTTGGTACCTACGAGTTATAGAAATCTAGATCGAACAAACAGTCGATTGGGTGATTCTGCCCTAAGCCCACAACCAAACAAGGAACAGGAAATGAGGCGGAAATCACACATCCCACTGCAAGTCGGATGTTAATTTCATATTACCCTAATGTACATACTAAGTCATCACATAGTTACTAACCCTGTTGACTGATTGTTAAGTACATTATTACGTGGACGAGTCGTTGTTTCACCTGTGGATTCTTATAACAATACTATGGACGATCAACATTTCGACGTACTCGGACGTTGTGAAAAATGACGTTTGTCACCCTAGGTTGACTGTAGCTAATAGTCAGGGTGCAGGATTGTCACTCCCATATAGATCTATACACAAACTCACGCTCTCTTTCCAGGAGACTCTGGTTACAAGGCGTCTCACACTGTAGTTCTCTCAAGGAATCCACGAATAATACTATGAAAACCCTTTTTATTATTAACATGAATCCTTATAAAACAATATCTTTTATTTCATAATTCATAAGTTCGTTTCCTTAGTTCTGAAAACTGCTTTTGCAAGGTTTGTATCCTAACACGTTTTGTAAAACTGATTTTCTACGTTCGATGTATACTAATGATGGAAAATATATTAAATCAAATAATATTTTCGAACACCAGATTAGTTGTGCTTTTACTTGTATTCCCCCCTGAAAACATTAAAAACTTGGAAAATATAGGGGTATGAACTCACCTTATGTGTTTGATTCGATTGAAGGTTCGCGTAATGATGAGAAGTTCCACGAATGAATTCCCAAGACAAAAACGAGTCCTAAATGACATATAATGGCATATATAGGCATGTAATGAGTGGTTTGGACAACTAACATGCAAGGAAACACCCTTAGGGACTAGGAAACACTTGAAACTAAGTGTTACAATCACATGTGATTGACAAAAAGGGGTTTACGGCCATACAAGAGAGTGTACGACCAAGGGTTCACGGAAAATGTATGTGTACGGCCCATGAGTGTACAACCAATGAGTGTACGGCCGTATACCCATGGAAGGAACATGCAAAATGGGTGATTTGATCCATGGGGAAACTAGTGGGTCTAATGTTCAACAAGAAGGTGGGCAAAACACTCGATTTGGACCCTTTTTGGGTGTGTACGGCCAACCTATGAAGGGTTTACGGTCGTACACCCTTCAATATGACGAAATATGAATAATCGGGGGTTGGATCTAGTGGTATCTCATGTATAACAAGTTTATGGTTGAAATACCTACGTTTTTGGAGCCTTTAGGGAGCTCACATCCGATGATAGTTGAGAGAGAATGGGAGTGATCTCGGTCGGGAGGAGGAAAAAAATAAGAAGAAATGAGCACCATATATATATATATATATATATATATATATATATATATATATATATATATATATATATATATATATATATATATATATATATAGGGGACAGTTCAAATAAAAACCGTAAATAGCGTGAGAACGTAAAAACACTTTTTTATGTTATTATTCTGCAATGAATTTTGTATCGACAACTTTATGTCATTATTTAGCAAAGAATAAATGAATAGTCAAAGTTTAAAATTAAAATTAGAATTTACTACAAAAATGCACATATATAAGTTTATAATAGAATAATAACATTGTAATGAATATATGACTAATCGAAAGTTAATATTTATATTAGAATTACTTCAACAATACACATATACAAAATTCATTACATAATAATAACATAAACCTAGTGTTTTTACGTTCTCACACTATTTGCTGTTTTTATTTGAACTTACTTATATATATATATATATATATATATATATATATATATATATATATATATATATATATATATATATATATATATATATATATATATATATATATATATATATGTATAGGGTGGTGTATAGTCGTAGACCCTGTGTACGGCCATACACACCTTGGGAATGGTTTCCGGAACGAGTCAATCTCTCCAGCCTCGAGTAAACACTAAGGTTAGAAGCTCTTGAGGTGAGACTGAAGGAATATGATACATATGGGGTGAGTTCACGGCTACCTTGAGTGTACGGCCGTAGACTCCTCTTGAAGGAGTGTTTGGCTTGAATGCAACTCGATGAACTTAAAATAACTCATCCCCAGACCCAAACCTTTAATGTACTAGGCTTAGAACACTCAAACAGACCCTAAACAATGCTAAAAGATAGTAGAAATGAGTCTGAATTTCAATGATTGAGGTAACTTAGAGACACAGATTTCCGGGTTGTCACATCATCCCCCCGTTGGAGGGAATTTCGTCCCGAAATTCAAGAAGAGAATACAAATCATGGACTCGGAAAAAGATGAAGATGTTTCTGCTTCACCTGATCTTCGCGCTTCCAAGTGACTTCAGGTCCTCGCTTGGCATTTCAGCGGACCTTCACTATCGGTATACAACTTTGTTTTGTCCTCTTGACTTCCCGATCCATGATTTCGATTGGTTCTTCTACGAAGTGTAAGCTCTCGTCTAGCTCGATCTCATCGAGGGGTATCACAAGTGTCTCATCGGACATAAACTTCTTTTAGGATCGGTGGGGTACTTGGGTTTCATAAAACCCTCGCGTTCTCTAGTGAATTCAGATCCTCGCTGGGTGTTTCAGCGGATCATCATTGTTGTATTTGATGTTTTGGTATGTGAATGGTGTGTAGGTTCGACTTGTCTGACCAAGTTCATCTAACTGGTAGAATGACCTTTCGTATTCTGAGCAGCCTTTATCCTGAAGTTCATGGTAGGACTCATACCTGGTTCATCTATCATCGATAGGCTAACCATATTTGTCCCTAGCCTCTATGCTTGAACTTGACTTGCTGCGCGAGTGGTATTTCCAAAATGGTCTGCTGGGAATACTTAAGGAAAGTTACAGGAGGATACCATACTCCTCGCATGAGTACTTCGGAGGTTTGAAGTGAGAGATGATTCTGAGGTTCAAATCTAGTTTGTCGTTATGAGTGACGAGAGTTTTGTTATTCGGTCAGTTTAAGGCAAAGGGTCTCCTCGGTGACACGTGGGTTTGGTGTAGCGTGGACTCAGCTAAAATAGACGGGATGACGTCGTCGGATCACGTGTTAGGTTAGTTCGGAAAGAGTGCTTTGTTAGAACATCGGTGCCTCTGGGTGTATGTTTTTGGTGCTTTCTGTTTTGATCCTGATATTACTACTACGATAGTTTTGTATTGCCTTACGTGTGTATTAACTGAAAGATTTTTCTAGTGAATGATACTTGGTATTATGATCCCTATCCAGTCTCTCTATAATCTCTTGGTGTCTACAAGTCATATATAATTAAGAGTGATATGAAAGTCGACTGAGTGACTCTGCCTTAAATGCACAACCAGACAAGGAACAGAAAATAAGTCGGAATCACGCACTCTAAGTCTATTGGTCCTTAATTATATATGGCCCTACTGTTTACACCAAGTCATTATAGCCTACTAGAAAAGAGTATTTAGTTTCTACATAAACTATGTGCTTTGCTTAGACGAGGAAGAAAATATTATAGTTAGAACTTAGTTGTGAGACGTTTTCCTTGAAAATGTGGGTTTGTGAAAAGATTTGAGTTGGAAGACGTACCGCTGTTCTTGGGGGTTTCCGGGGTAGACTCTCCTGCAGTGATCATTAGCATTCCTCCTTCCTCATCTAGGTTTCTAGCCAATGGACAATATCTCCTGTAGTGTCCTGCTTCGCCACATTCATGGCAGGTCTGAATCACTTCCTCAAATGGGACCTGATAGATTGGTCGAGCCGGTGCCCTACAGAAGCGGATGGTGTGTCCCCTTCTGAGGCAGTTCTTGCAATACAACTTCTAACACCTTCCGATATGATGGAAGTTGCACTTATTACATTTAGGTAGGGTTCCAGCATAACCACTACCTGGTGTTGAAGTGGTTGGTGTCGTAGCAGCATAGGCGGCACCCGTCTGTTGTCCCTTGGAGGGTTCTTGTGTTGATTGTCTCTTCTTTCTGCTCTCGGGCCTTTGATTATCATCACCTCCTTTGGTTGACCCATGAATGGGGTCCATTATGCCTTGGCGGATCCCATAGTCCACCAAAGTTCGAGCCAGGCGTTTGGCACTGTCAAACGTAAGAGGTTTCGCTGCTAGTACGTTTCCTTGGATTGGAAAAGGCAGTCCCCAAATGTATCTCTCTACCTTCTTGCTCTCTGGGGTAACCATCCCTGGCCATAGTGCAGCTAAGTCGCTGAACCTATCGGTGTATGCTACAATTTCTGAGCCTACCATGGTAAGGTTCCATAGCTCATGCTCTAGTTTCTGTACTTCGCCCATCGGGCAGTATTCTTCCAGCATCATTTCCTTTAGATTTTCCCAGCCCATTGCGTTTCCTATAGAAAGAGTCAATGACTTGACATGGCTGTTCCATCATGTAAGGGCTCTGTCAGAGAAGGTGCAGGCAGCAAACTTCACTTTGCTTCCTTCGAGGCACGTGCATAACTCGAAATCGAATTTGTCTTCTCGAACCATCGCATTAGGGCGATGACTCCCCCATTTCCATCGAAGGATTTGGGTCCACAAATCATGAAGTCCTTGTATGAGCACTCCCTTGTGTGTCCGTGGTTAAAGCTGTTGGTACCACTACCCGATCGACCGGTACCAGTTGCATTGATTTGAGTCATGACAGCTGTCACTGCAGCTGTTACTGCCGCCTGAAAGACAACCGGGTCATACTGAGGAGGTGGTGGTGGTGGTGCGTTGTTTTTGTTTTTGTTCGACTTCTTCGGTGGCATCCTTCTGCCAAATGGTTTAAAAGACGAAACGAGGGTAAGTCCTTAGATGTTACGAATCGAGTGTATTCTGAATCAAAGTTATCTTAGTTCTGAGTGTTTCATGTTTTGACGTTTTAATCAATTCATAACAGAGGTCTACGCAACATAGACTTATGAATTTGATGGTGACTACCCTCTTAATGAAGTTATGGAATCTGGTTTACTGTTACTCAGCCGATATGATAAAGGCATTAAGCCTAACACATAGTGTGATCAGTGTAATCACTAACTCACTAGATCATATTAGTTAGTTAATTATTAGTATGACGTATATGGTGCTCTACCACCTTGCGCACCTCAGGAGGGGTTTCTGTTTTAGTTATGATGGTCCTGAATTCAGCTGTGAGGATTTGTTGATCTGGGTTTTCTTATGGTTCTCTTATTCACTGTAGATCATGCTTCGGGTTTTACCATAGATCTCCATCACTTCCTGATGGAAGATTTGCATCCTCGTATGATTCCTTCTAGGAACCCTCTTTATGAATCCTCTCTGGTTCCTCCTTGATTCCTCTGTTGGTGATTATAGTGGAGTGGCTATCTCTACCTAGGTTGTTCGTGCGAGAATGGGGATGTCTAAAGAATCCTATGAGATTACGTAAACATTTCTTCTTATAGTTATTGATGATCAAAACTGGGTCCTCCTATAGTCAAGCAGTGCATGCAAGCTGTATATAACCAAGATCAAATAGACCGTCGAATTGATGATCCTACTCCAAAACCACAACCAAACAAGGAACAAGTAGTAGAGCGAAGATCACCAATTCTAAGTCTATAAGATCCCAATTATATATAACCCTGGAAGCATGCACTTCGCAACTATAGACCTGCCAGTAAAGGTCTTTTAGTTCTCATTCAAGTTTGTTATAGTGCCTAAAATACTCCTATAGTATTTTATCTTTATGTTTTGTTTTAAGGATACTTTTGTATATAGAGTTGGGTAAGTTTTAGACTCGTTGCAACACCACCATCACTCCCAAACACATGTTGGTCATATCTCAAATAAATATACTTGATCAGGTTATATTTATTCCAGATATGATTACATAACTGCTCAGGTTTGACTGTAGTGTCCAACATATAAATACTTTTGTTTGTTTTGTTCTTAGTTGTTCTTATTATGATACTTGTTCTTAGTATGTATGCTTATTAGTATACTTATCGTAAAATACTTATATTTTAAAAGTATACTTTTAGTCAGAGCACTCCGGCCCCATTGAATTTATAGTAGTATATCTTTTACTGGTTGATATACTATGTTCACTATAAACAATGCTCTGATACCAATCTGTCACACCCCCAAACCGGAATGACGGAAACGTTCGGGGGCGGAGGACGTCATGCATAGTATCACAACAATTGAATCATAGTAATCAAAGCAACAACAACCATTGTATTAATAGTATAATGTTTACATTATATTTGAATCATACACGATTGACTCCAAAAGTAAATAACGAGTAAAGACTCGAACTACTATGCTCCATCTTCTTGAACCCGGTGCGTGTACCTGTCTACTAATGTCCTGAGAATACAAGTAGGTTTTGAAAGAGTATCAGCAAAAAGCTGGTGAGTTCATAAGCATTTTGTTTTGGAAAACTGTTCTTTGTTCTATCGAAAAGTGCGTTATTTTTCTCCAGAAAACCTTATATTTTCTGATGTAGTTAAGTAAAAATGATTCTTACAGAATCTTCCTGCGAGTACTTATTGTATAAAAATCATATATAATCCAGATCGAGCAAACAATCGATTATGTGGTTCTACCCCAAGCCCAAAACCAAACAAGGAACATGAAATAAAGCGGAGGCCACACATTCCACTGGTTGTCGGATCCTCATGTACATAATCCTAAAGTATTCACTAGATACTTACAAAGTTAACTGTATTAGTCCTTTGATGTCTATTGATATTGTTCCTCAAGAAAATCCAATACTTTCTTATGAAAAGCATGATTAACTCATTCCTTCTATAACTTCTTAGTTCATACTTATTACGTATAAACCAATATCGGATAGACAGTTAATTGTGTGGATCTGCCCTAAACCCACAACCAAACAAGGAACATGGAATGGGGCGGAAACCACACATTCCACAGTCTATCGGATATTCTTCATGCGTAACCTGGATGCATAAACTAAGGAGTCATGGAATTAGTAATGAATATTCGTTAGTTGAATAATGAACCACTTAATTTGAAAGTACTGATGTTTATCCTGGAAAGTCCTATATTTTCCCTAAGTGTAAGTTATTGAATTATCTGTTCCAAATCGAACAGTACAAGTATCTACCGTACTTATATTGTTTAAGCATTGTTCTTTTTGAAAACCCTGGCTACCACCAGTAAGGTATAGTAGTCTTATTACATAAATAGATCTAGTAGAAAACATAGAGTCCTATATCCTAAAAGTGTTGTTAATACCGTCCTGTGATCACTTGGTACCTACGAGTTATAGAAATCTAGATCGAACAAACAATCGATTGGGTGATTCTGCCCTAAGCCCACAACCAAACAAGGAACAGGAAATGAGGCGGAAATCACACATCCCACTGCAAGTCGGATGTTAATTTCATATTACCCTAATGTACATACTAAGTCATCACATAGTTACTAACCCTGTTGACTGATTGTTAAGTACATTATTACGTGGACGAGTCGTTGTTTCACCTGTGGATTCTTATAACAATACTATGGACGATCAACATTTCGACGTACTCGGACGTTGTGAAAAATGACGTTTGTCACCCTAGGTTGACTGTAGCTAATAGTCAGGGTGCAGGATTGTCACTCCCATATAGATCTATACACAAACTCACGCTCTCTTTCCAGGAGACTCTGGTTACAAGGCGTCTCACACTGTAGTTCTCTCAACGAATCCATGAATATACTATGAAAACCCTTTTTGTTATTAACATGAATCCTTATAAAATAATATATTTTATTTCATAATTCATAAGTTCGTTTCCTTAGTTCTGAAAACTGCTTTTGCAAGGTTTGTATCCTAACACGTTTCGTAAAACTAATTTTCTACGTTCGATGTATACTAATGATGGAAAATATATTAAATCAAATAATATTTTCGAACACAAGATTACTTGTGCTTTTACTTGTATTCCCCCCCTGAAAACATTAAAAACTTGGAAAATAGAGGGGTATGAATTCCCCTGAAAACATTCAATTGAAGGTTCGCGTAAGGATGAGAAGTTCCACGAATTTCCAAAGACACAAACGAGTCCTAAATGACATATAATGGCATATATAGGCATGTAATTAGTGGTTTGGACAACTAACATGCAAGGAAATACCCTTAGGGACTAGGAAACACTTGAAACTAAGTGTTACAATCACATGTGATTGACAAAAAGGGGTTTACGGCCATACAAGAGAGTGCACGGCCAAGGGTTCACGGCTAATGTATGTGTACGACCCATGAGTGTACGGCCAATAAGTGTATGGCCGTACACCCATGGAAGGAACATGCAAAATGGGTGATTTGATCCATGGGGAAACTAGTGGGTCTAATGTTCAACAAGAAGGTGGGCAAAACACTCGATTTTGACCCTTTTTTGGTGTGTACGACCAACCTATGAAGGGTTTAAGGCCGTACACCCTTCAAGATGACGAAATATGAATAATCGGGTCTTGGATCTAGTGGTCTTTCATGTATAACAAGTTTAAGGTTGAAATACTTACGTTTTTGGAGCTTTGGGGTGTTCACAGCTGATGATAGTTGAGAGAGAATGGGAGTGATCTCGGTTGGGAGGAGGGAAAAATGAGAAGAAATGAGCACCACATATATATAGAGGGTGGTGTACGGTTGTAGACCCTGTGTACGGCCTTACATACCTTGGGAATGGTTTCCGGAATGAGTCAATCTCTCCAGCCTCGAGTAAACACTAAGGTTAGAAGCTCTTGAGGTGAAAGTGAAGGAATATGATACATATGGGGTGAGTTCACGGCTACCTTGAGTGTACGGCCGTACACCCATGTGTGCGGCCGTACACTCTTGTTGAAGGAGTGTTTGGCGTGAATGCAACTCGATGAACTTAAAATAACTCATCCCCAGACCCAAACCTTGAATGTACTAGGCTTAGAACACTCAAACAGACCCTAAACAATGCCAAAAGATAGTAGAAACGAGTCTGACTTTCAATGATCAAGGTAACTTAGACACAGAGATTTTCGGGTTGTCACACCAGTTCACCATTTAAGAATGCACACTTCACATCCATTTGAAAAACTTCAAAATTTTTGTGTGCTGCATATGCCAAGAAGATGCGAACGGATTCCAACCTTGCAACGGGTGCGAAGGTCTCTTCATAGTCAATCCCTTCTTCCTCGTAATAACCTTTGACCACAAGTCTAGATTTGTTCCTGATCACATTCCCTTCTTTATCCATTTTATTCCGAAACACCCATTTTAAACCAACAACCGATGCATCTGGGGGAGTTGGAATCAGTCTCCAAACTTTGTTTCGTTCGAACTCATTGAGTTCATCTTGCATTGCTTGCACCCAGTCATAGTGATCGAGAGCAGTGTTGACGGTTTTGGGTTCAATCTTGGATGCGAACGAATTAAACAGACAAAATTCTACTTTGGAGAATAATGCAGTTTGCTTCGCTTTTAGTTGAGAACGGGTAAGGACACCTGCAGAGGATTCACCAATAACTTGAGCATTTGGGTGATCTCTTGTCCACTTGGTCATAAGAGGATAATTTGGATCTAAGGATGAATTTAGCTCAACATTTACATCCTCGAATTCATATTGAATAGATTGAGCGTCCGAGTCATCATTCGCTTCTTTATTCTCCCCCTCGAATGATGCGAACTCGTTGACCTCAGGAATTGAATCATCACTTGCGACTCGAGGTTCATGGGTTATAGTTGGTGGGGAACAATCTCCATCAGAAGGAGACTCAGTAGAAATGGGTGATGCAAAACCCTCCCCATGCAGAGAAGCATTCATAGAATCCTCCCCCTCGAATTGTGTATTAGACCCAGAAGTCTCCCCCTGGTAGGTGGTGCTTGTGTCTCGAGGGACATTCGCAGTGAATGGTTGTTGTGGCATGTCCTTCGCAATCATCGATAATCTTCTTAAGTTCGTCGACTTTATTATCTGCTCCCTTACCTTCAGATGAGATTGCTTTCTCAGGTTCATCAAAGCGTAACATGAATTCTTCATAAAGGTTGGACATAGGAATAACGGCTGGACAAGGTTTAGGAAAGATTTCCTTGATCTGACTTTCGTTCGACTGAATTCGCTTTAGATAATTGTCGTCAAACGTGACATAGTAGGTTTCTTCTATCTTCTTTGAGTGTTTGTTGAGAACCCTATATGCCTTGGATGTTAGTGAATATCCCAAGAATATACCTTCGTATGCTTTCACATCGAACTTGTTCCGTTGTTCTTTGGAGTTGAAGATGAAACACCTGGAGCCAAAAACATGGAAAAACTTAACGTTAAGTTTGCGATTATTTATGATTTCATAAGGAGTTATTGAGAATCGCTTATTTATGATGGATCGATTTTGGGCAAAGCAAGCGGTAGCAATTGCATCAGCCCATAAGTAGAGTGGCAGACATGCGGACGATAACATGGTTCGTGCAGCTTCACGTAAGGAACATTTTCGTCTTTCAACTACGCCATTCTGTTGTGGAGTGTAGGGAGCAGAGAAGTTGTGTGTGACTCCCTTTTCAGCAAGAAATTCTTCAAACGCTTGCTTTTTGAATTCTAGCATGTTGTCGCTGCGAACGTTGCGAACCAGCTTTCGCAGTTGAAGTTCGATTTGCTTGATAAAGTCCTTGAGCTTTGGCGTTGCTTCAGATTTCTGTCTAAGAAAGAACACCCAAGTGAAACGTGAAAAATCATCTACAATTACTAGAATATACTTACTACCACCAATGCTTTCAATAGCAGAAGGCCCGCAAAGGTCGATGTGTAGAAGTTCCAAAGGTTCGATGACTTTCGTGTTCACAATAGTTGGATGACTTTTTCTACTTTGCTTTCGCATCTCACAGGCTGCACACAAATGATCCTTGTTGAATTTCAATAGAGGTAGTCCTCGCACATGATCACCAAGAACGATCTTGTTGATGTCTTTGAAGTTTAAGTGCGAAAGACGTCTATGCCATAACCAGCTTTCGTCTGAGTAAGCTTTTGTAAACAGCCAAATGGCAGGCTTTCCTCGTATCGGGTTTAGATTCAGTGGATACATTTCACCCTTATGTTGTGATTTCAGAAGAACAGTCTTGGATTTCTTTTCAATGATTTCTGATCCTTCGTCATCAAATGACACTTTCAATCTGGTTCCTACAACCAACTGTGAGACACTGATTAGGTTATGCTGCAAGCCTTCAACATAAGCCACTTTACGAATAGAGAATTCCCCATTCGTTATCATGCCGTAGCCTGTTATTCTGTCAAAAGAATTATTTCCGTATTTTACATTGCCACCATCCTTGAGAGCCCTGAATTCTCGTAGTTCCTCCTTTCTTCCTGTCATGTGACGTGAACAACCACTATCGATATACCATTCAGTGTCGAACTGTTCGTCACGAATAACCTACAAAATTTAAGCAGATTTAGGAACCCAAAGTTTCTTGGGTCCTTGTAAGCCTTTCATAGATCTAGGAAAAGTAATATCAAGATCAACAATATATGTTCGTTTTATAAGAGTGGTTTCATCTTTTCGTTTGATGGTGAAAACTTTGATTTTGTTATCTTTTGAGTTAGTTTCTTTAGAATCAAAAATTTTATTCTTGTTATTAGTCTGAATTTTGGGATTGCCAAATTTGCTTCCTTTCACTGAGATTTCTTCTATATCTATCGTTCCTTTGTTGTTTTTGATCAGCAAGTTGCTTTGATGACTTATGGATGTTCACCTTAGGATTCTCTTTTCTCACTTCAGGTTCGCTGCGAACCTTCTTGGTACCACTAGGGCTACCTTTCGCAAATGCTGAGCAATTAGTCAAGGGTTCAGCCACGTATCTTCCTTTGACTTTCCAAGAAGTTCTTTTAGATAAACCTACGGTTTCGTCAGCATTATATATGGGAGCTGACCAGAAGAATTCATCACATCCGTCTTTGTTGTCTTCGTCGACAATGGTCTTTAGCTCGACGGTTTGATTTTCGGTTACCCCCATTAACTTTAAAAACTTGATTGGGCGTTGTTTGAACTTTTGGAAAAACTGTTGCTTTTACTTTCAAAATTTCAGGTTTGTTTTGAACAACTCTTGCGAACTTAACAAAATTTTCAGAAATAAGAGCTTTCGCAGGTTAAGATTCAATTTTAACAAACTATGAGCAGTCAACCTCATCCTCTACATAAATGTCACTCATATCACTATCCTCATCGAATTCAGAAGTGCTTTCAATATTTATTTTATTTTTTGAACACCATTTGGCATTCAATGAATCAAATTTTTGCACAATATCAGATTTGATCTGCTTTTTATCATTTTCATCCAGAAGTTGTTTCAACATGTTTTTGTGGTCCTTGGACTTAATGTAATTTTCAATATGTTCAAGTCCGACTTTGTATGCATAAGAAGTTTCTTCAGACGAAATAATAGATTCGCAATTGTAGCAGTCTGCATCTATTTCGTCTTCCTTTAATTCGAGAAACGGCAAAATCATTTTATGGATTTTCTTACCGATTTCACAATCAAGGTGCAGTTGAGTAATATTAAAGTAAAGCCTTTTTGCAATCAAACAAAAAATGTTTCGCTGTTTTAAAAGCATTAAATTATCTCTCTGCAAATAAATAGATTCGTCCCTAGACTTAGACAAATACAACTCAACCTTCTCGATCCACATACGCCTGTCCTCACTCTTGGATGTTGCCCTGCTCAATTGATCGGTTAGGTTAGAGTTTGATAGCCGGGTTCGCTTTAAACTATCGCTTATACTTGAAAAGGTGAATTTTAGATCGTTAAGTTCTGTTTCGTATCTAGATACAGGAATATTAAGTGATTCAAGAATTGAATTTACCTTATTGATCAACTGTTCGCATTCGTTCATCTGTTCTAAAACATGCCTTGCCGCGAAACAGCTATCTTCGCTCCTTCCACCCCCACTTGCATTCTCCTGCATCTGCAATCCTCCTTCAGTCACCATCAAGCATCTTCCCGAGTACTGCGAATTATGTTCTTTTGCAACAAACGCCCTTCCATGTGTGGGCTTGTGTACTTCTTCATCATCTGAGTCTGTTGACCAGACTTCCACTCCTCCGAACTCACCTTGAGCCAAGTTTTCCTGTACAACAAAAGCAGGCATAAAATTATCATTAGATTTCTTCTTCTTGATCTCTTCCAGCTTTCCCATGTGATAGGCCTCCTCATCCTCTCCTTATTTCTTCTCATTCTTCCTTCGCAACATGCACTCCTTCGCAAGATGGTTTTCACCATGACAATAATTGCAATCGTATCCGGATTCACCAACTACCTTTTTCTCCTTCTTCTCTTCCTCTTTCTGAGATCCATTTTTGTTCTCCTCTTTCACTTTCTCTGAGCTATAGCTTCCCTTCCAGTTCCTATTTTTGTTTGAGGGAAACTTCTTCCTTGCAAATCGCTTAGGGTTAGACACCATTAAAGCAAAATCTTCGTTTGAGAGCTCGTACTCAGAATGATCTGAATCAGATCCGTCATCAGTAACAGTCTTGCCTTTCGCAACAAAGGCTAAAGACCCCATCCCAGACACCACCTTTTCTTCTTTCATTACTTCACTCTCTCGCGCCTTCAGAATTCCCACAAGCCTCGCAAGAGTATAGTTCTTGAACTATTCGTGTGCTTTAACAGTTGACACCACTGCCTTCCACTCTAATCGTAGTCCGTTCATGAACGTGACCTTTTTCTCAATCAGCTCACGTCCAATCCCGTGCTTCATCATCTTGCCGAGAATATGATTATATCGATTGAAAGTGGCACTTAGAGTTTCTTCAGGCTTTTGAACGAACTCGCCAAACTCGGATAACAAGAGCGTTTGAGTTGAGTGTTCTAGATCTGCGTCTGTGGCATACAGCTCTCTTAACCTATCCCATATAGCCTTCGTTATGTCACATGAGCTTACAAGACGAAAAGTATCTGCTTGTAAAGCGAATCTGATGATCCTCATTGTCACACCCCGTTAAAGCGGAAACACGAAGAGTGACAGGCTAAGGTCTCATCACAAAGGTAAATAGAAGTACCAACCATAAACATTAAGCGTTTTAAGTTTACATCGCGTACAAAACAAATACATTCAGTTTTCACAACACATAATTTAATACATAGCAAAGGTAACAACTTAAATCATGCTAACGTCTTGTTGATTCACTGACTGTTCCCTGAAAAGCATTTAAAAACGAGGGTCAACTATAAAATAGTTGGTGAGTTCACAGGTTTATAATAATACATTATTTCAAAAATGTAGTTTATTCTATATATGTTCCAATTTAGAAGACGATGAATGCCATTGCATTCCGTTCACAACCAAGCCTAACGACCGTTCCTGCCCCATTCCATCATGTCCATGGTTCCCATGATGTCAGTTCATGGAAATATGCACTCGCGGTTCTGGGCGAGTGGGGGCTGTCGACCCCAAATAACGCTATCCATAAGACCATCGGCTCAAATATGAGTTAATAGGTTGTATCGGTTCTCCGGGGACTTAATCATACAAGTTCATAACACCAAATTCATAATACAAGTTCATACAACAAAGTTCATATCACAAATTCATAGCACAAGTTCATAAAATAATGTTCATAGATATTGTGGCATGCTTTCCACCCCAAAACATTAAAAACCGAAAATAGGGGAGTGCGTGAATACTCACCCTGGAAAGTTTGCGGCTCGGGCTTTGCGGGTTGATGTTGGTGAGTGCGAATCCTAATAGCGTCCTACGGAACAAATAGTCTCTAGTGAGATATAATTCACTAAACCATTATCTAAGTCTACTTATCCTACTAGTGGTGTCATTAAGTGCCCAAAGTTTGTTTGGTTCATTATTAGTATTATTGAATTCATGGTGTCTTATATTCAAAAAAAAAAAATTCATAAAGGCATGAAAATGAACTCCAAAAATTGTAAAACTTTATATTGTGTTTCTACAGGAGGGTATCAGTGTCCAGAAATTTTATAGACATTTTTGATGGTCGTTTTATATTTATTTGTAATTTAGGATCAAATAATAAAGAAAATCCAAATAAATTGGTAAACAGTTTCTAAAATTCCCAATTTAATTTTTACAGGTTCTTATAATGTTCCTAAGGTTGAGAAAAATATTGGTTAGGAACTTTGAGTCCAATAACCCGAGATTATAATTTCATGCTCCAATTTAATGAAAAATATGGAATAAATATCAAACAGTGTCCAAAATGTCTGAAAATTTACATGGCTTTCTTATTCTGTGATTATATTCATAATAAAAAATTTCAGATTTTTATACCTTTCGAAAATGATTATTTGGAATTTAAATCCATTAAATAACTATTTTTATAAATAAATAAGGAATTGGTTCTAGCCCTTGGTATTTTACAGATTATCACATGCATGTGAGGGCTTTCAAAAGGAAAAATGTTCAAAATTTATTCAGAAGGGAAATAGGGGTATTGAACCCAAACAAGTTAAGAAATGTTGCACATTATAGTGCATGAGATGTAAATGTGGCTGAAGTTCATGAATTTGAGTAGCACATTCTGTGGGGTTTTAAGCCACGAAATTTCAGCCATAATTCACTGGATATGTTAGGTTTCTAAACTATTTTTCCCCAGATTTATGGTTGGGTTTAAGGCCACTGATCACGTAAAGTAAAAATGGTGATCACAGAAAAAGAGCTGTTCGCTCAACCATTTTGTAAAAATTGCCAAAAATCCGATATTTGATCTTTTACAGTGAGACCAGTTGGGTTTGAAAGCTAACTCGTGGAACTATCCAATACAAAAAGAATATCAGGATTTGGTTAAGTAATGACCGAGGTATGGCCGTTCAAATCTGAATAAAATAGTCTGGCAGATTGCATGTCTCCCCTGGTTGCCTTGAGTGCATTCTTAGGGCACTTTGACAAGAACAACATGCATGCTTCTGTTAAGGTCCGATTTCTAGCACATGCATGGAGTGAATGAGCATCCAAGATGTACTAGAAATGGTTTAAATGCTTTTGGTCATGCAAGAACACAAAAGAAATGGAGAAGAAGATGTAATACTCGGTTTTGAAGTCACATGAGCACATGTGCATCTTTTTCACTCCTTGCATGGGTTTGATCTCGGATTTTGACCATCTCAAACACATTCATTGTGTTATGGTGAGAATCTACAAACCACAAGGGAAAAAGTAAGGATTTCTAGCCATAGAAGGGCATAGAATCCGAAGAGTAGAGAAGAACCATGAAGAAGAGGAAGTAAAATCATGAAACTATGAGGGAGGATTGTGTTGTTTACCTTGGTTTTGATCTTGAGAGAAGCAAGAACACTTCAAGACCTTCTCAATTTCGAAATTATGGCAGAGAATGGAGGATTTTCTGATGTGTAGGAGTGGTCTTGGAAGTGGGAGAGTTTTCTTGGAGAAGGAGTGTGAGATGGAGTCTGTAGGTGGTTCAAATGAGGTGTAATGATGGGTTTTAAGGCATGGGGGAGAGGGAAAAGCCTAATGGACGAAAATTTAAGAGGGATATGGTATTTTTATTGGTATTTGATCAAATAATAAAAGCCTCCCTTGAATTTTTATAAATCTAGATTTTAAATTTTATAAAACTCAAACATTTTCATAATCTCCTAAGATTTTAATTATTGGGTTTTGTTGAGGTATTTACACTTGGTAATGACTTCCAAAAATTATATTTGTTGAATTAATTTATATAATGATAACCTATTATTTAATTTTTATAAAAATCAATTTATCATATTTCAACAATTCTAACAAGGATTCATAATATGTGATTGTAAGAATTTGATATTCTTGGATTTTACTTTTGGTTCACATTTCGAATCATGAAGTGTATGAATTTGTCATCAACTTTATAGTTGGTTCATATTATGATCTAATTTTTGTTCATATTAGCTTGTGATACTTAACCTTGTTAAGCATCAATTTGTTCCAATATGAAATTTTTAGGGTTAATAACCTACCGTTGAGTTGTAATCTATCGAACATAGTTTTATGTTTAGACTTAAGGTTCAGCTTTGGCACTTTACCACTCAGTTGGTTCCTTTACACATCAATGTGATCGTTCAATACAACTAAGGTACACTACTTGTTCCGAGGGATCTATTAAGTCACAAACCTAGTTCAACTTGTAACTATAGAGCCAAGTTAAGTGCACACAAGGAAATGACAAGGTTCTAGATGAGTATTGACCTGAGTTTTGGTGGATGTCACAGTCTCCCCCAGTTGTGGGAATTTCGTCCCGAAATTCAACTGGCAGTAACACTGGTTCAGACATAGCGAATAGTTGAGGATATTTGTTCTTCATGAAATCCTCTCGTTCCCACGTAAACTCGGGTCCATGCTTAGAGTTCCAACGAACTTTCACGATCGGTATTTTACTTCGTTTTAGTTGCTTAACCTCTCGATCGAGAATTTCTACAGGTTCCTCCACGAACTTTAGTTGATCATTAATTGGAGGTCCCCGAGAGGTATGTGTAGGGATTCCTCCGCCAAGCACTTTTTGAGGTTCGACACATGGAATGTGTCGTGTATCGCACTCAGTTCATCTGGTAGCTTTAATTTATATGCCACTGGACCGACCCTATCGATAATCTCGAAGGGTCCTACATAACGGGGACTCAGTTTTCCTCTTTTACCAAACCGCACGATTCCTATTTGAAATTCCAAAGGTTTCCTACGCTTGTCAGCATAGCTCTTCTGGCGATCGCGGGCAGCTTTCAGTATATCACGTATTATCGAGATCTTCTCAGTGGTCTCTTGAATTAAATCCAGTCTCGTTAACTACCTATCGCCAATTTCCAGCCAACATAGTGGGGAGCGACATTTACGCCCGTACAAGGCCTCATAGGGGGCGCATTGTATGCTGGTAAGGTAGCTATTATTATAGGAGAACTCAACTAATGGCAAATGGTTATCCCAACTTCCTCCAAAGTTGATCACGCAAGCCCGGAGCATATCTTCTAACGTCTGGATCATATCTTCAAAGTTGATCACTCTGACCGTCTGTCTGGGGATGATATGCGGTACTTAAGTCTAAACGTGTCCCCAAGGCTTTTTGAAGCGACTGCCAAAATCGAGATGTAAAACAGCCATCTCTATCCGATATGATGGAAATAGGTACTCCGTGACGTACTACGATCTCATCTATGTAAATTCGAGCAAGTCGTTCCATTCGGTAATCTTCCCGAATGGGAAGAAAATGTGCGGATTTCGTCTGTCTGTCCACCACTACCCAGATAGAATCGTGTCCTTTCACGGTCCTCGGTAGCTTAGTAACAAAATCCATGGATATTTTCTCCCATTTCCATTGAGGTATTTCTGGTTGCTGAAGCAAACCGGAGGGCTTTTGATATTCAGCCTTCACTTTGGAGCAAGTTAAACATTTCCCAACATACAAAGCAATATCTTTCTTCATTCCAGGCCATCAATAGTATTCCTTTAGATCCAAGTACATTTTGTCGGCTCCAGGGTGGATCGAGTATCGGGAATTATGGGCTTCCTTTAAAATTACCTTACGTAATTCGTCAATCTTTGGTACCCATACCCTATTTTTGAAGTACCTCACCCCATCTGAACGTGTTTCAAATTGTTGTTCCAGGCCGTGCAATGTTTCATGTTTCAAGTTCTCAGTTTTTAACGCTTCGCCTTGAGCAGCAAGGATTTTGCTCTTCAAACTGGTTTGAACAAGGGCTCCGAAGGCATGTGCTCGTGAGGGTTTCACCCTTTCCTTCCTACTCAACGCATCGGCTACAACGTTGGCCTTTCCTGGATGGTATTTAATTTCGCAATCATAGTCGTTGAGTAATTCTACCCACCGCCTCTGTCTCATGTTAAGCATCTTTTGATCCAAGATGTGTTGTAGGCTTTTGTGATCAGTATAAATAGTGCACTTAGTTCCGTACAAGTAATGTCTCCAGATCTTAAGGGCGAATACCACCGCTCCTAATTCTAGGTCGTGGGTTGTGTAGTTTTTCTCATGAACCTTCAACTGCCTTGACGCATATGCAATAACCTTGCCTTTCTGCATCAGTACGCAACCCAAACCTTGGTGTGACGCATCATAATACACTGTGAAGTTCTCCACACCATCTGGCAATGCCAAGACTGGCGCATTACACAACTTATGTTTTAGCAATTGGAAGGGATCTTCTTGTGGTTCATCCCATACAAATTTTCTATCCTTTTGGGTCAGAATAGTCAATGGCTGGGCAATTTTGGAGAAGTTCTCAATAAAGCGCCTATAATAGCCCGCCAATCCGAGAAATTGCCGAATTTCCGTCGGGGATCTTGGGGTTTCCCATTTCTTAATTGCTTCAACTTTGGTGGGATCCACGTGTATTCCTTTTTCTCCAACCATATGACCAAGGAATCGTATTTCCCTAATCCAAAATTCGCACTTAGAGAACTTTGCAAACAACTTTTGGTCTTTCAACAGTTCCAACACTAGCCTGAGATGTCGTTCGTGCTCTTCTTTGTTTTGGGAATAGACTAGTATGTCATCAATGAACACGATAACAAACTTGTCAAGGTACGGCCTACAAATCCTATTCATAAGATCCATGAAGGCAGTTGGCGCGTTAGTTAGCCCAAAAGGCATAACTAAGAACTCGTAGTGTCCGTAACGAGTTCTGAAGGCGGTTTTAGGAACGTCTTCGTCGCGTACCCTTAATTGGTGGTATCCCGATCGTAAATCAATCTTTGAAAAGTACGAGGCACTTTGGAGTTGGTCAAACAAATCGTCTATTCGAGGAAGGGGGTATCTATTTTTGATAGTCGATTTATTTAGTTCTCTATAATCGATGCACATTCACATTGATCCATCCTTCTTTTTCACAAATAAAACCGGTGCGCTCCACGGTGAGGAACTTGGACGAATGAATCCTTTTTCCAAAAGTTCCTGAAGTTGACTCGAAAGCTCTTGCATTTCAGAAGGTGCCAAGCGGTAAGGTGCTTTAGCTACAGGTGCCGCCCCAGGAATTAGATCAATTCTGAACTCGACTTGTCTTGTTGGGGAGGGGGGGTCCGGGCAACTCTTCCGGGAACACTTCGGGGTATTCTCGCACTATTAGAATATCCTGAATATGTTTTTCTTCCGAATTCTTTTCCACTACATGAGCCAAGAACGCAAGGTACTTCTTCTTCAGATATTTGTGAATCTTCATGCATGAGACTATCTTCAGGTTCTTGCCTGGTTTCTCTCCGTACACTAATAGGGTTTCGTTGTTTTGGAGGGGCATTTTGACAACTTTCTCAAAGCATCCTATGTCTGCTCGATTCTTGGATAACCAGTCCATTCCTACCACTACGTCAAAGCTTTCGAGTTCCATGGGTATCAGATCAATACTAAAATTTTTACCGGCTAAGTTCAAGGTACAATTAGGAACTATCTCCTTAGCCTTAATTTCATGGTCGTTAGCAAGTTCAATTATGTAAGCATGTTCTAACATTTTTGATTTCAAGTCGATTAGTGATCTAAATTCATGTGACACAAAACTTCTATCTGCCCCAGAGTCAAATAATACTGATGCATAGTGGTTGTTTAGGAGGAATGTACATGTTACCACCTCTGGGTTCTGGCGGGCCTCTTCCGCCTTGATCACAAATGCTCGCCCACGAGCCTGACCTCCTGGATTTCCACGGTTGTTATGACCTGCCTGGTTGTTGTTGGGGCCCTTGTTTAGATTCGGGCATGCATTCCTAAAGTGGTCCACACTTCCACACTCATAGCACGCCCGTTGACCACCCTTGCGATCCTTATCTATCCTGCAATACTTTGCGAAATGCCCAGATCGGTTGCACTTGTGGCAAATAGGGCAGGCACCCTCATGGTGATAGCTGCATTTCTCACACTTAGGTTTAGGCCCTCGGTATTGCACAGGTTCCTCTGTTTTAACCGCAAAGTTCGTTGCCCTTCTCTTGTTCCTTTCTGAGTTGTCATTCTTCTTCCTTCCAATCTGGCTCTCTGGTTTTCTTTTGTTACTGGTGTTGCTTATGGTCAATATCCCAGCCCTCACTTTATCATTCGTAAGTCGGTGCGCCAGGTCTATAGCGCTATGGATTGAGGTAGGATTTGCTGAAGTAACCATGCCTCGGATTTCGGGTGCCAATGCCCATATGTATTGGTCGATCCTTTTGCTCTCCGGGGTGACCATGTGCGGCACTAGTTCAGCGAGTTCATGGAAACTCACAGTGTAGCCTTCCACATTGGCTCCTACCATGGCATGGTTCCAGAAGTTAGATTCCATTTTCTGGATTTCATCCTTACGACAGTATTCCTTCTTGAGTAACTCTTTGAATTCCTCCCAAGCTAACTGGTTCGCCGCCTCCCTTCCACGGTTTCGGACTTGCGCATTCCACCATGTTAAAGCTCTGTCTTGTAGAAGGCATGCAACATAGGGAACCTTGCAGTCATTTGAGCATTTGCTGATGTGGAGTACGGCCTCTATTCCTTCTATCCATTTCAACAATCCCACCGCACCTTTTGTTCCGTGAAACTCCTTGGGTTTGCAAGACATGAAGTATTTATAGGTGCATCCCCTTGTTTCCTCATTACGAGTTCCGCTTCCATCCGTGTTTACAGTAGGTGTAGGGCCTCCGCGGTTTGTCTGACTAGTATGGATTCCCGCAATGACTTGAGCCACAATGTTAGGGATAGCATCCATCAGTTGTTGTGAGACTAGTTGAGCAATATCGGGAGTGGCATTCTCAGGTTGTGTTTGGCGGGAGCGGGTGTTCCTTCTTGGGGGCATGGTTCTATAACACACAACAAAATTTAAGACGTTACCATCTTAAAAAGAAAATTTTTCTCTTTTTGCAAGAAATAAATATAATAAAATATATTTTCAAGAAAGATTTCAAATCATCAAAACAATTTACAGTTTATGAACAATATAAATGCGAAATAACATGGAAATTGAAAGTCATTAAAATAGATTTTCATTCATAGTTTGTAAATAAAAGGTTTAACAAAGCATACTGCTTGGCACTGCAAGCTACAAAAGATACTTCAACCATACTTTTCAAAAGCCATAAGCCAAAGGCATTACATCAAAATACATAGACCAAAGACCATAAAACATAAACCATGACGCTTTGATTCAACCCCAAAACACAATCACCCAGACAAGTGCCACTGCCAGAATCAATGCTAGCCCTCCAGCGATAGCGCTAGTGATCATAGCTCTGATTGCTGTCCTCTGGGCGGAGTATGCATAACCACACACCGCATCCACCACGTCTGACATGTCGGCTATGCTGTGATGATGATAAGCAATCCTACTACGGGCATCATGCAGGTCTCGGGCCATGGCCTCCATGCTGCGTAGCTCCTGACAAGTCATCCCGGGTGCTCGCATATAAGGCGTCCCTATGACTGGGGGTCGAGGCTGACTAGGCTCGTGACGCTCACTCCTTGGTGCGGGAGGTGCTGGCACGGGTTCTGGACGCTCGAACCTCAACACTTCTCTCGGCATTGGTGCGCTCTTTCTCGTTGTCCTCCTGTGGTATAGTCCATAAAGGGGTGGCCGAGGCGTCAGCTGTCGCGCATTACCAGAATTACTTATACTATGTATAATTATACATAGGTGATCAGGCTATGTATAATTATACATAGGTGATCAGGCTATGTATAATTAAGGTCCAGTAGCGCATTACCGGAATTACTTATACTAAATGGCATGTTTTATTAACTCAATGGTTATAGTTTAGCCGTCCCTAAGGGAAAGGGGAAGCCGGTATTCTCTATAACCTTAGGCTCTGATACCAAATCTGTTACACCCCGTTAAAGCGGAAACACGAAGAGTGACAGGCTAAGGTCTCATCACAAAGGTAAATAGAAGTACCAACCATAAACATTAAGCGTTTTAAGTTTACATCGCGTACAAAACAAATACATTCAGTTTTCACAACACATAATTTAATACATAGCAAAGGTAACAACTTAAATCATGCTAACGTCTTGTTGATTCACTGACCGTTCCCTGAAAAGCATGCAAAAACGAGCGTCAACTATAAAATAGTTGGTGAGTTCACAGGTTTATAATAATACATTATTTCAAAAATGTAGTTTATTCTATATATGTTCCAATTTAGAAGACGATGAATGCCATTGCATTCCGTTCACAACCAAGCCTAACGACCGTTCCTGCCCCATTCCATCATGTCCATGGTTCCCATGATGTCAGTTCATGGAAATATGCACTCGCAGTTCTGGGCGAGTGGGGGCTGTCGACCCCAAATAGCACTATCCATAAGACCATAGGCTCAAATATGAGTTAATAGGTTGTATCGGTTCTCCGGGGACTTAATCATACAAGTTAATAACACCAAATTCATAATACAAGTTCATACAACAAAGTTCATATCACAAATTCATAGCACAAGTTCATAAAATAATGTTCATAGATATTGTGGCATGCTTTCCACCCCAAAACATTAAAAACCGAAAATAGGTTAGTGCGTGAATACTCACCCTGGAAAGTTTGCGGCTCGGGCTTTACGGGTTGATGTTGGTGAGTGCGAATCCTAATAGCGTCCTACGGAACAAATAGTCTCTAGTGAGATATAATTCACTAAACCATTATCTAAGTCTACTTATCCTACTAGTGGTGTCATTAAGTGCCCAAAGTTTGTTTGGTTCATTATTAGTATTATTGAATTCATGGTGTCTTATATTTAAAAAAAAAATTCATAAAGGCATGAAAATGAACTCCAAAAATTGTAAAACTTTATATTGTGTTTCTACATGAGGATATCAGTGTCCAGAAATTTTATAGACATTTTTGATGGTCGTTTTATATTTATTTGTAATTTAGGATCAAATAATATAGAAAATCCAAATAAATTGGTAAACAGTTTCTAAAATTCCCAATTTAATTTTTACAGGTTCTTATAATGTTCCTAAGGTTGAGAAAAATATTGGTTAGGAACTTTGAGTCCAAAAACCCGAGATTATAATTTCATGCTCCAATTTAGTGAAAAATATGGAATAAATATCAAACAATGTCCAAAATGTCTGAAAATTTACATGGCTTTCTTATTCTGTGATTATATTCACAATAAAATTTTCAGATTTTTATACCTTCCGAAAATGATTATTTGGAATTTAAAGCCATTAAATAACTATTTTTATAAATAAATAAGGAATTGGTTCTAGCCCTTGGTATTTTATAGATTATCACATGCATGTGAGGGCTTTCAAAAGGAAAAATGTTCAAAATTTATTCAGAAGGGAAATAGGGGTATTGAACCCAAACAAGTTAAGAAATGTTGCACATTATAGTGCATGAGATGTAAATGTGGCTGAAGTTCATGAATTTGAGTAGCACATTCTGTGGGATTTTAAGCCACGAAATTTCAGCCATCATTCACTGGATATGTTAGGTTTCTAAACTATTTTTCCCCAGATTTATGGTTGGGTTTAAGGCCATTGATCACGTAAAGTAAAAATGGTGATCACAGAAAAAGAGCTGTTCGCGCAACCATTTTGTAAAAATTTCTAAAAATCCGATATTTAATCTTTTACAGTGAGACCAGCTGGGTTTGAAAGATAACTCGTGGAACTATCCAATACAAAAAGAATATCAGGATTTGGTTAAGTAATGACCGAGTTATGGCCGTTCAAATCTGAACAAAATAGTCTGGCAGATTGCATGTCTCCCCTGGTTGCTTTGAGTGCATTCTTAGGGCACTTTGACAAGAGCAACATGCATGCTTCTGTTAAGGTCCGATTTCTAGCACATGCATGGAGTGAATGAGCATCCAACATGTACTAGAAATGGTTTAAATGCTTTTGGTCATGCAAGAACACAAAAGAAATGGAGAAGAAGATGTAATACTCGGTTTTGAAGTCACATGAACACATGTGCATCTTTTTCACTCCTTGCATGGGTTTGATCCCGGATTTTCACCATCTCAAACACATGCATTGTGTTATGGTGAGAATCTACAAACCACAAGGGAAAAAGTAAGGATTTCTAGCCATAGAAGGGCATAGAATCCGAAGAGTAGAGAAGAACCATGAAGAAGAGGAAGTAAAATCATGAAACTATGAGGGAGGATTGTTTTGTTTACCTTGGTTTTGATCTTGAGAGAAGCAAGAACACTTCAAGACCTTCTCAATTTCGAAATTATGGCAGCGAATGGAGGATTTTCTGATGTGTAGGAGTGGTCTTGGAAGTGGGAGAGTTTTCTTGGAGAAGGAGTGTGTAGGTGGTTCAAATGAGGTGTAATGATGGGTTTTAAGGCATGGGGGAGAGGGAAAAGCCTAATGGACGAAAATTTAAGAGGGATATGGTATTTTTATTGGTATTTGATCAAATAATAAAAGCCTCCCTTGAATTTTTATAAATCTAGATTTTAAATTTTATAAAACTCAAACATTTTCATAATCTCCTAAGATTTTAATTATTGGGTTTTGTTGAGGTATTTACACTTGGTAATGACTTCCACAAATTATATTTGTTGAATTAATTTATATAATGATAACCTATTATTTAATTTTTATAAAAATCAATTTATCATATTTCAACAATTCTAACAAGGATTCATAATATGTGATTGTAAGAATTTGATATTCTTGGATTTTACTTTTGGTTCACATTTCGAATCATGAAGTGTATGAATTTGTCATCAACTTTATAGTTGGTTCATATTATGATCTAATTTTTGTTCATATTAGCTTGTGATACTTAACCTTGTTAAGCATCAATTTGTTCCAATATGAAATTTTTAGGGTTAATAACCTACCCTTGAGTTGTAATCTATCGAACATAGTTTTATGTTTAGACTTAAGGTTCAGCTTTGGCACTTTACCACTCAGTTGGTTCCTTTACGTATCAATGTGATCGTTCAATACAACTAAGGTACACTACTTGTTCCGAGGGATCTATTAAGTCACAAACCTAGTTCAACTTGTAACTATAGAGCCAAGTTAAGTGCACACAAGGAAATGACAAGGTTCTAGATGAGTATTGACCTGAGTTTTGGTGGATGTCACACTCATCACTTTAATGTTGCTTAAGAGTTTGTCTTTTTCGTCTTGAGGCACGTCCTTCACGTAAAGAAGCAGTTAGTTGTAATCTTTCTGGGTTTTGATTGTTCTTTTGGTCTTTGTGTGAACAAACGGACCTAGAGTGATTTCTTCCCAAATCAGATAACCATTATCTTCTGAACCTAAAACATAATATTTAAAGTGCATTGCCCAGACTTCATATTCTTGAGGAAAAAGAATCGGGATTCTGGTTGTTGATCTGATGCTGCTTGAGATATTCAAGGAGTTGATGTTTGAATCGTCGTTCTGCATGGTGAATAATCTTTTAATACCTGCAATTAATCATACTGTAAACACTTATTAGGTTAGTAGTGAGATCACAAAGTTACATCAATAAATCAGTGACGGCTCTTAACAGATCCAATATTTGCGGAAACCCTAATAATTTCTTCAAACAGAAGAGTTGTGTATTAAGCACACAGTCTGCTGCTCTGATACCAATTGATAGGAATAAATCCTTAATGATCGAATAGATTAAAAACAGGTAAACAAGAACACAATGTGATCAAACTGGTGCGGAATGATTAATAGTCACATCTCAGAAGAACTCGATGAAGAATTACTTCTGTAGAGGCGTAAAATAGGGTTACAAAGATAATTATGAGAGTTAACAAAAATACATAGCATGCATGCACCTTATAAACTATAACCCTAGCAGTAAATACGACTGGACAGGCCCAACTTGTTTATACAAAATGAACTAGACAAAACAAGCTTAATGACGCAACACTAAATCTTCAACAATATTTTTTTTCAATCAAACTGGTGCGGAATGATTAATAGTCACGCCTCAGAAGAACTCGATGAAGAATTACTTCTGTAAAGGCGTAAAATAGGGTTATAAAGATAATTATGAGAGTTAACAAAAATACGTAGCATGCATGCACCTTATAAACTATAACCCCAGCAGCAAATACGAGTGGACAGGCCCAACTCGTTTATACAAAATGGACTAGACAAAACAGGCCCAATGACACAAGACTAAATCTTCAACAAATTGTATACAAATTACATCAAGCCACATCTAGGCAATCCCAAAAAGCTTGCAAAAATTTCCTGTTCGTTATTGTGCACTAATTACTGAAAAAGATGATTGGAACAAATTCGCGACATATACACAATCTGAACAGTTTAATGTTACAATTTTTTTCCAAAAGTTCTTCATTTATTTATCATAAACTTACCAAAAAGTGCTTGACAAATAACTTTTTTGTCAGGTTGTGTCACAAAGGACTATCAAAGCGCGGAAGATGTCAAAGTATGCTCATTGGATTGGACGAGGGGGGTATACTACTCTTAGACAGAAGTTGGTAAGCTTGGTCTTTAGCTATATGATCCTATTATATTAACTTCATAGCATTGTAGTTAACAGGATTTTGCTCTATATTGTTTACAATTTAATTTTTTTTTATCAAGATTGAAGAGAAAGTGATTTCAAAGGAAGAAATGCCCCCAAGGTCAATTATGTGGTGTAAAGGACGTGAAAGTAAAGGAGAATTTAAGGATGAAGATGTTAAACTCATGGCAGATAAACTAGTAACTGCACTAAACTTTTTTAGTACTTTTACCGTAAAGATTTTAATTAGTTATATTGGGACAATAATTATTAATATTTTGTGTGCTAGATGGAACATGAAATGTAGATAAAAGAAGGACAAGTAAATGTTGAACCAGGCACGGATGCCATGACCTTAGTTTTTGGCAAGGAAAAAGGCGGATTTTTAAAGGGTGTCGGCACGAGATTCACTTACAACAGATATATCAATGTTCATCGCATCAAAGGATCATCTAAGGAGGAAATTAAGATCTTAAAGTTGGACTGTAGAATGGAAAAGTTGAACTTGAGAAAAAAGATGTTGAACTCAAGGCTTTGTCTACAAAGGTTAATGAACAAGATCAAACACTAAAGCTAGTTTTGGCTCATCTTAATGCAAAAGGAGCTGACTTTCCAAATCTGTCTCATACAATTGTAAGTCAATTAATAACATCTACTGTCAATGTTACTTGTAAATTGCATTTGTTATATACATTTTCCCTGTTTCTTTATATTTGCTAGGGTATTTCAAGTGACAAGATTGTTGAAAGTAGTGAAACTGCTTTTACTCTCAAAACCAAGGAACCATCAGAACATGTAACACCAGTATGTTATCATCTTATAAGATCATCATTGTTATATTTTTTTTGGTACTAATTTCTGTTTTTTCACTTGGGACTTTAACTTATTTAGGTAATTGCAAAACCCACCAGGAAAGCAGTTCAAACCAAATCTGCAACTGCAACTCCCGATACATAATTGCTTTCCATGAAATCTGCAACACTAGTATATACTAACTTTATAGTTTTCAATACTTTTAATTTATCTTTTATATTAAAATATAATTTTACATATATGTCTTAAATCTTTACATTAGGCAAATACAAAACCCACAAGAAAAGTTGTTGAGTCTAAGACTACCACTATCAATCCTGAGATACCAACAGTTTCACCAAATAAACCCCTTCACCAGGTCAGTGTTTTTTTTTCATGCTGAATATACATTTCTGTCTTTTTTTCTGATTCTAATATTACTAATCATTGTATCCAATTAAGTGTAGTCTATCAGATCCGTATAAAAGGAACATCGTTGCTCGTGGTACCGTTCACTTATCATCAGAAAGACAATTCATTCATGGAGTTCCTCTACAAGATGATTGCTATAAAGTTTCCATTGCTGAATTGGTAAAAAAGATGCATTTCTACCCCCATAAAACTGGAGAATTCACATTAGTTGAGGACGCATATAAAAGTTTTGTTCCATGGCCAAAATACCTTGTGCAAGCCGATTCGAAGGTTTGTATATGTTAACTACTTTGTGCATTACACTTTATTTTCTTCATAAACTAGTATACTAAGTTTTTAATGAACTCATTTTTTTTTGTTTCAATGTTGTTGGTATAGGTACTATATACTATATCACATCAAGAACATCAACTTCAAAACTCAAAGAAAAGGAAACCAACTCACATATCATCTGATACCCTTCTCAAGAAGACAAGGAACAATACAAATAGATGAATGCCTAGCTAGTTATGTTTAGGTTTTGGTTTATAATGTGTTTGCTTTTTTTAGCATAATTTAAATACTTGCAATTAGGACAATTTTATTTTTTTGGTATTATAATTAGGAATTTAATGTATGGATTTAGATTTCAATTATTACTAATATCAAATTATGAATTTTGATATTGCTTCATATTGTTGGGTTTGGTTACTTTAATTTAAATTATTTTGATGTGTCTACAATGTAGAAAAAGTAACAATAAAATTTGAATTATTGTGGCTTTAATATAAATTTGGCCATGTTTTATAGGTTTTCAATGTCTCTAAAATTATACAATGGTTACTTAACATCATTTTTTAACGTGTGGCTAAATGGTTAACATTAATCATAATATACAAGAATTATGAGTCTACAGATGTTTTAAGATGATGTTTTTTCTAAATTTTTTGTGACTAAGTTAAACAATAACAACATGAAAAACAATTTATGTGGCAAATAAATAGCATAAGTGATTGTTGTTGTGACTAAATACTAGCAAATCGTCACTTACAAAATTAATTACATTTGTCCATTTAGCGAACATGGTCATGTTTACCGTAATTATATATTTCTAAAAGATACCCAATAGTCTTAATAAGATACCCAATAGTCATTAATTTTAACAAAATGTGTGTCTTTATAATATTTATGATTGTATTTCACTTAATTGTGTGTCTCTATACGATAGCCAATAGTCACAAAAATTGATTGTTTTTTGTGACTAATTATTAGCAAATCGCCACTTATGCAATTAATTACATGTGGCCATTTAGCAAACATGGTTATACTTGCCGTAATTACATGTTTACAAAAGATACACAATAGTCTTAATAAAATTTAAACTGTGTGATAATATAATAGAAAACAACCACACTAAAACAATATGAATGTCGCAAGTTGGTGATATACAGTCACTACAGTTACTAAATAAATGTGTATACTGACGGTTTATCGCTACAATATTGGATAAAATGATTGACTTAAGGAACAAAATTCCGTACACAATTGCCACACTTTTATAATACGGTCACATGTTTTCATATCATACGGACACTACATTTTAAAGTCACCATAAGACCCATATGATGGCGTCACCTTCCGTCACACTTTTAGTAAAAAAATAAAATGTCACTATACGCATATGGTCACACTTTTTGGTGTGTCTGTAAGTCATTTTTGTACTAGTGCACATTGCACCTTATTGGTCGTTAGTGGAGCGTGTGTGGTTAACCGACACACTAATATGGACTAATATTGTTGGCCATGGGTGTCTCGTAAATTATCATTCATCAATGGAGCGTGTGTGGTTAACCGACACATTGATTAGGTGATAAATGACATCGAAAGTACCAAGCTAATTTTCGTGGTTATTTATATCTCGTTTGTGATCCTCGACACCCCAGTCACGAAGTGAGAGCATAATCGAGATTAAACATGCCATTGAATGGTTCAATGAATCTCAAAATATCTAGGAGTTTCATTAGATTGAAACTGGTAAATGTGTTGGGTTTTGTGTACTATAACTCTCCTATGGTGCACATACAACCCTAATAGCTTTGGATCTAAGTTTTCTCTAGTTATACATGCAATAAAATTTCCAATGCTTGAAACCTACAACTAGCATACAATATTGGCAATTGAAATATAAAAGTAAGTTAAAAGAATACCTCTTAATTGTAGCTCGTAGGAATTGGTCTTTCAAGAGCCTAGCACCTCAAGTGTGATGCCTAAAATGTCTTATAACAAACCAAGAACAAGAGGAGGAACTTGAGAGAGAGGTTTGGAGACACAAAAATCGTATAGAGCTTCTTGGAATCACTAGTGCACATTTTTTGGCTTAGGGGTTACATTTATATAGTGTAGAATCCAAGAGTTAAACCCTAATCCACTTCCTTGGGCCTTAATCCAATAATCCATATGATAAGCCCTTTGGACTAACTCTTCATGGAATCTTACATGAACTTAGTCCATTACTAATCACTGTGGATCATTAGCCCAAACTATATATATCACTAGTTTACACAATCAGTCCCCGTTAATTTAATTAGTCTCTTTTGATCATTAAATTAATTCCAAATTAATTCTTGATCAATACTAATTAAATAATATGAGTTCTCAATTAATATATTATACTTATAATATATTAATAAAGCACATTAACCTCTTTCTCAAATATCCATCCTATCAAATTGTTCCAGAGTGTTACAACCCAAATGGACCATGCTTGTATCGGGTCAAGTACATACCAATTATAATTATGGGCTTAGATACCTAATCCAATAGTCTCCCACTTGGATAAGTCTAAGAACTATTATTGCAAGTACGACTTCAAAAACCGATTAGCAATCGTAGCTCTCAAAAAGACCGTTGTCGAACTCTGATCTTATTAGTAAGGCGTCGATTAGATAAGAGATCATATATTCCTCCATTCTAGATATCGTATGGACATGAGACATGGATTAGAATCATTATCTATGTCCATGTGTTGTTTCCCAATTTCCGATTTATGACGACCGACTAATTGAACAAATCAAATCAGTCCAGGCTTGGCCAAGCGCTTAGGTTTGTCATCACTAAATCATCAAGGGGCCCACAGATATTGCTTTTATCCCACATTGGGTAAAAGGAATGGATAAACTTCAACTCATGTGTCCGCTCTATTTACTCATCAAATCACACACAATGATACGTTTTATAACACCGAGTTACTGGTGCGTAACATGAACACTCGTGATAAAATCGATGAAGTGATTCAAATGAGTGTGGGTTTAGTCCAATACTCACATCTTATTACAGGAGTACTCATGAATACTGCAACAAACTTGTGTTATGTCTAAACACCTTTAGACAATCTACAGACCCATTCATGACAGTCTAGCTTCAATACCTACTTCCAAAGTATGATCGAATGTAGATAGTTTGAATAGTTTAAAATTCGGGAAGTCAAAACATGCAAAGTGAAACACAAGAATAATCAAATCCAGTATGGTCTCAAACTTTTGAATATAAATAAAACACCTTTTATTTAATCACCATATTGATTACACATTATTCATTGTATAATGTTTCGATTTATCAACTTAATACTTGAATTAAAACAATAGTTATCCCATGCTCCAAGCATGCACACTATGTTTACCTATGGTCCTTACTTTGTGAAATAGATCAATTGTAAACATTTCCAATGACACTCATTTCACAATTCCAAATCCTTATCGTAAGTGTAAGAATACCAAGTCCTTGCCACTTACTATAATCTGTTAGATTCTAAACTTATATGCATTGATCCTTTTGTAATGACTATGTACACAAGTCACAGAGACTTTTCCAATTACAAAACTTTCCATTGGAGATTGTTACAAGACAATTCCATAGATATGAAGTCTCATATTCAATGCACATTCCTTTGAACATCCTTCTTACATAAAAGTTTCTAACTTACTCTTAGATTCTTGATATCCAACTCCCATTATGGAAACTTTTCCATAATTGCCATATGACTATCCATTCTTAATAGAATCCTATCTATTCATAATTATATCAATATGGTTCATTCATTACTATACTTCCAACCCTCCTTAAGCAACCAATCCTTAGCGAACCTCATATCGTCCTTGACAGTTGTTTAATAACTTTAGTCATATCTGGTTTTTGTCCTTTTTCTCTCTTAATGCCCTAGGCATTTGGAAAATTAGAACACATAAATATTATAGCATATGCAATCGATCCTATACCTGAAGCATATGGGATACGATTCATAAGGTCTTACATAAAGACATGATACTTTACTAGTCTCTTGCTATAATAATTCCATATATAGAATTTCCTTATGTTGAACAATTCCAACATAACATTCATATATATCCTTGACTCAATTTGATTAAAATCTCACAATCTAAGCTTTTAGATTCGAAATAAAGTATAAGTATCCTCTCCCTTAATTATAGCAAAACAACTTTTCAAACTCTACAACTTTGCGAATTGAAACTTTTGTTTTCTATAATTAACATTGCTAAGTTGCAACAATTAATGTAATAATTGTGCTCCCACTAGCATAATAATTACATTCTTATTTTCATAACACTTATGCTCCCACTATCTTTGACATATACCCAGAAATAAGCTGGACTTCTAGAAATCAGTACTTGTTGACTTTCTTACCAAAGTTCAGATTTATGATACAAGATGCTTCGATAATCCTTTATATAAGCTCATACACCTTTTATAAGAAAGCTCATATGCGTGTCTAAACTATTTCAGAACTTACGGCAGTAAGTCCCGAATGTTCAAACTATTTGCCATTTCTCACAATTCGAACTATGAAGAGGGATGCCGTAATCATAATCGAATTTGAGAATACAATTAACACAACTGCTATCTCCTCAACATCTTCTTAGTGAAAGTGTTTCCTCACACTCATTTTCATGAAATGGAGAGAAACCTTATGTCCCTTAGATTTTATGGTGTATGTATTCCTATCCATGTGAATTTGTTATTTCTAACCATTATCATAGGATAAGGTCAATTACCAATTCAAAGTCATATGGACCGAACTTGTTTAATCTTAAATTCTTGCCACTTGGCAGCACAAGGGCCTACCATGTCTTCCAAGTTGTTGAGCAGATCACCCTTACTGATCAATGAACTTTCACTGATCAAGGTGCTTTGCCTTATGCAATCAATTGTGAACTCATAGAACTCACATGCATAGTCATCTTTAACTGGAATGGGCACATAAACAAGAATATGTCAACACGATAGGTTACAAATCTCAAGTCGTGTGCTAGTGTTAAACAATAGTTTTATTCTTGATTAGTTCTTGAAACTTTTCAAGGTATTTAAGACTCCCACCGTCCTCTTGACATATAAGATTCTCTTGTCAGGAAACATTCCTCGACAAACAAATATTCAAGAGTTAGTGTGGATTCTTATAAATAATAACACTTCACAAATTGGTCTTAGTTGGTCTTTGTTTTATCCAAAACATCACAACTACCATCTTGAATGTGTTATAACCTACTTAAGATATGTCACTCAAGGCACAATCTCGGAGTATGACTCTAAGACTTGATTTTGGAACGAAGTATGATTCACCCTAATTGATTTAACCATTTCAACAATTCCCGATTCCTCTTCTTAGCCATACAAATGCACTAAGGTGTCCTTAGAGGATCAATTGTGATATGGTTTCATAATCATTAAGATAATCATAAAACACGATACTAGAGTACTCTCCTTTCCTTTCAGATTGGAGAAACTTTTATCTTTCTGCCTAATTTGGTTCTTCTTATTCGTTCTGCTCTACATTGAAACTTTTTCAATGATTCAGAATTAAACTTAATCTTGTAAGCATAACCATGTTTTACTAAACGTTTAGTAAATCATAACGAATAGTCTTATCTTTCTTTGTGGTGGACCTGACCAGTGCACAACAAAGTGTACCGGATCCCCTAGTCCTTCACTTGACTCACATATATATATATATATATATATATATATATATATATATATATATATATATATATATATATATATATATATATATATATATATGTGAACAAGGAACTAGTGTTAATTTCCCAAAGATGAAGGTTCTCATTCATCATACAAGATAAGTTACATTATTCCAAATTTCTGTCCGATTGAAACTTGGTTGGTGAGAATCTTTCCTTATTTGGTAAATTTCCGACACTACCATAAACGAAAGAATCAAATCCATTCACATCATTTCTAATAATATATAAACACCAAATTTTCACAAATGCCATTGTAAGGAGATATAAAATAAGATAAAAAACAAAAATTTTCTTATATTTATAAAATTGCAGAAAAACTTGTCCTTACAATGCAATCACATATGAAAACTATGTTCCTAAATATTTCTAAGCAATCTATCACAACTCCTACGCAGCAACTCATAAATCTGATCATCGAATCGTGCGATCAAAATCCATCTCTTCGCGATCAGACTCTGCTTACTCTTCCTTTAAGCTTCCTTTCTTTTCTTCGTTCCTACAAAACATCAAAAATGCAATCTTATCACATCATGTATTAAGAATCTAAAAATAGGAACTTAATAGAGTTAAATAGTGGACTTACCTGAAGTACAGTCATACATTTTGACTTTACTATCCTTGTGGTTCTTCAGGTAGATATGGCAGTTTCTCATCCAATGCCCCTTCTCTTGGCAATAGAAACAAACAGACCTTCTCGGAATGGCACACGGGACAATCTCAGACTTAGCCTTTCTCTTTACTATCTGGTCAAACGGTTTGACCTTGGTTGATCCCTATCCATTGGGAAGAGAAGACTTTTCTGGACTTCCAATGTTTCCATTATCAATGTCCATGGAAGTTTGGGAAGTAGATCTTCCAATCAAATTTTCTTTACCAGTGCCTCAACTCATTTCTGATTCAACACCAGTTAGCAAATAGGTAAGATCAATAAGGGTCACACCGCGGTCTGTCATATAGTAATCTCTAAAGATCTCACTATATGACTTAGAAGTGATTGAAGAACCAAGTCAACAGTCAACTTCCTCGAGGCAACGACATGTTTGCTTGTCAATGTGTGACTTCATCTCCAAGACATATGCACACACATACTTTCCATCATCATGTTTGTTTTCCAAAAGGGCTTGAGTGACCTTGAACTTTTCAAGTTGATGAAATTGTGGGTCAGGAAGAATAATATAAGGAGGTAGAGGATGTGAAGTATGCTATTGAGGAATATCCTCTTCATGTGGAAGGCCTTTTCCAAAAGATCCGGGAAGACCATAGTTGTCAGTAATAGACATCTAAGAACCTATGCCTAAGAACCCTAGTGGAGCCGATTTCTAAGAACCATTCCCTCCTCTCTCCTCTTATCCTCTTGTAAAGAGTGTTTGTAAGCCATTAGAGATGTCACATTTGAGGCCCTTGCTTTCAAGAGTCAAAGATCTTCAAGGTGTTCTTGTTATTACTACATAACAAGTAAGGTAAACATCTAAACCCTAGTTATATATAGATTTCAAATTATAGACTAGTTTTTAGGGTTTTGCTTTGGAATTCAAATTTTCATGTTCAACTAGTGAAAACATAGATCCAAAGCAATTAGCGTTGCATGATCACATAGGTTGTAGTTATGCTCAAAACCCATCAATGTAAGTGTATCCTAGTTGGGGGTTTGTTTCGGTAGTTTGTGATGATCCTTTGAGACAAATACGAGTAAGTGTGAAAGGTAGTTTGGGCCCGTACTACAAAAAGCACATGACCCGTACGCGTAACAAGAAAGTTACAAACCCCGAGGGTTTTGTCTCTTTGTGATGGTCATAGCAGTATAAATTATGGCATTTACGATATATATTTTTGTTCATTTTCACTATGGTGTTCACGAGAGGATCTGGTTTTGGATCTGGAGCAAGTGTCCAGGATAGTCCGATGTTCACTGATGGTCAGATACGAGAGTTGATTACCACTGAGGTGGCTACTGTTTTCTGGGGTTCTATTTGGAGCTATTTGGTTCTATAAAGAGCGCGATGATTATGTTGTTTAATTATCGCTATTTTGGATCTATAGCCACAACCGTCGCTGCCACGTAAAGCCGATGTGGAGGTACATTCCACTATCGGGACTTAAGCAACATAAAGCCCCCGAAGTTCCACGGGGTCAAGCACCCGATTGTGGCGATGAGATGGATTTCGGATGGGGAGGGCTATTTATTCACCTGCCCCTGTCTAGAGGACTAGAAGATCAGGTGCGACCTGCACCTTCTTCGATTGGGCGCAAAGGACTGGTGGAACCTGGTGATCAGTTATTACACTCCTGAGTAGAGGGCTATTGTTACTTAGGGGCAGTTCTCAGAGATGTTCCTCACGAGGTATGTTACCCTAGTGTAGAGGGAGAGATTGGCTCAAGAGTACTTGGATTTGAGGAAGACAACAGATTCGGTGACGGTGATCACCAAAATGTTTACTGATAGCGCTCTTTTCGGTCCAAATTATGAGGCTACGGAGCAGGCCCAGATGACGCGTTACTTGAGCATGCTGAAGACTGACATTTGGTAGTTTATGTCCATCCATCGTTAGAGTACCCTCTTTGAGTTCCAGGATCCCGCTCAGAGATGAGAGATTAAGATTGAGACTCAAACGAGGGAGCATAGGCAAGATCCCGTTTAGTAATAGCCTACAAGGAAGCGGTTCAATCCTGCTGATTCACGACCTTGGTGACAGAGGGTCGACACTTGTGGCAAGTGTGGGAGATATCTTGAGGAGGTGTGTCAATCGTCGATATCATGCCGCAATTATGGCAGAGAGGGACACTTTGTGAGGGATTGTCGACTGCAGGTTCCGCCGCTGAACATCAAGATTTGTTACCATTATGATCAGGTGGGCCAGGTAAAGGCCCACTGTCCCTTGCATACTGCCATGCCGGTGCAGGCTCCAGACCCATCTACTTTGAGGATCACTGATAGACGCCAGGGTAGGGCGGAGCCCCTAAGGGATCGAGTTCGTGCTTTACAGCTCACAATAGAGGAGGCCAGGACGGCGCCAGACGTCATTACTGGTATGTTTTCATTTATTATTTTGTCAAAATTATTTTATGGTATGCTAATGTTTATGATTCTGCTAGGTACCTTCTTAACGAACTCCTTGCTTGCTCTTGTGCTTTTTGACTTGGGTTTGAGTCATTCCTTTGTGTCTCAGTCCTTCAGTAGGAGTTTTGGTATGACTCTTGGAGAGTTAAAGTGTCTGTTGCGGATTTCCATTGCCAACGAACATGGGGTTTTAGCATCAAGCATTTTTCAGGATTGTACCTTAGATATTTTCGGAGTATCTTACTCGATCGGTTTGATCCCTATTCCTATGGGGAATGTGTGCATGATAGTAGGGATGGACTGGTTGAGTAGGCTTGGTGTGATAATTGAGTGTGAGGGTCAACGGGGTGTAGTTCGAACCCCAAGTGGGGGAGAAATGATTATTTATGGAGAGGGTACCAGTTGTGGTTCTATTTTTTGTTCAGCCGTCAGGGCTGAACAGTATCTTCAACATGGATCTTCTGATATCTTGCTTATGTGATTGACACTCAAATAGAAAAGGGGGTTTTGGTTTTGGATGTGCTGGTAGTTAGTGAGTTTCTAGATGTTTTTCCGGAGGAATTACCCGGTGTGCCACCTAAGAGGCAGGTTGAGTTCATGATTGATTTGGTTCCTGGCGTGGCCCAGATTGCTATGGCGCCATATCTGTTAGCACCACCAGATATAGAGGAGTTATCCTCTCAGCTTTAGGAACAGTTGGGCAAATAGTTTATCAGGCTGAGCCGTTCGTCTTGGGGAGCATTGATTTTGTTTGTGAAGAAGAAGGATGGTTCACACCGGATGTCCATTGATTATTGGGAGTTTAATAAGCTAATGGTAAAGAAACGTTACCTATTTTCATGGATTGATGATCTCTTCAATCAACTGCAAGGTGCATATTGGTTCTCTAAGATTGATTTGCGATCAAGGAATCATTAGATGAGGGTTAGAGAGGTAGACGTGGAGAAGACAGCGTTTCAGACTCGCTATGGTCATTATGAGTTCGTGGTGATACTGTTTGGGCTCACTAATGCGCCTGCAAAATTTATGGATTTGATTAATCGAGTGTGCAGGATGATGCTCAATCGATCAGTTATTGTGTTCATCGATGATATATTGGTCTACTCCAAGACAAGGGAGCAGCATGAGGATCACTTTCGAGACCTGCTGGGAGTTTTGAGGAGGGAGAAGCTTTATGACAAGTTTTCGAAGTACGAGTTTTGGTTACATGAGGTTCAGTTCTTGGGAGACGTTGTTAACCAAAATGGAATTCTGGTCGCCGCGGCCAAGATGGAGGCCGCTATGCAATGGGAGGTGCCAAAGTCTCTATTGGAGATCAGGAGTTTTTTGCGATTACTAGGGTATTATTGGAGATTTATTCAGGATTTCTCCAAGGTTATTGTACCCCTCACTCATCTGACGAGGAAGGGAATAGATTTTCGTTGGGGGCCTGAGCACCAGGGTGGGTTCGAGGAACTGAGACAGAAGTTATGTGATGCCCTGGTGTTGACCCTTCTGAAGGTAATGGATGATTTCGTTGTTTATTATGATGCTTCCATCACCGGTTTGGGGGCAGTACTCATGCATCGAGGGAGAGGTATTGTGTATGCTTCTAGGCATCTGAAGTTGTAGTTCGATATCCAATGCATGACCTAGAGTTTGGGGCGATGTTGTTTGCCCTTAATATTTGGAGACATTATCTATATAGGGTCTAATATATCGTCTACACGGATCACAACAATTTGAGATATCTCATGGATCAACCACATTTGAATATGAGATAGCATAGATGGTTTGACGTGGTCAACGATTATGACTACAAGATTATGTACCACCCAGGAAAAGCGAATGTGGTCGCTGATGCCTTGAGCCGCAAGTCGGCTAGTTCTTCTGTTGGGAACTTATGTATGAGGATTTCAATTGATTCACAACTTCTAGATTTGATTAGGGAGGCTCAACCAAGGGAGTCAAGAAGGATAATTTGAAGCTGGAGCGAATCAGGGGTGAGTTTGATAGGTTTTCTATCGATAGTCGTAGATTGTTGACCCGGTGCGGTCGGGTTTGGATACCAGACTTTGGTGGGATCAGACATAGTGTTTTGGAGGAGGCACATAAGTCCAAATTTTCGATGCACAGTGGAGCCACCAAGATGTATTGGTATTTGAGACTTTGTTATTGTTGGTCGTGCATGAAGAGTGAGATATCCTAGTATGTTGATAGGTGCTTGACCTTTCGGATGGTCAAGGCCGAGCACCAGAGGCCGCACGGAGAGCTTCAGCCTTTGTAGGTTCCCATGTGGAATTAGGAACATATCACCATGATTTCAACGCCAAGTTACCTCGGATGGCTAAGGTATTTGATGCGATATGGGTTATAGTGGACTGTCTGACCAATAGTGCCCAATTTCTAGCTATTCAGGAGAGCTACTCGGCTGTGAAATTGGCCAATGTTTATGTACGCAAGATTATAACTCAACATAATTTTCCATTTTCCATTGTATCTGATAGAGATGTTTGATTCACTTCTCAATTTTTGTAAGGTCACACCTTATGATCTGATGAGTCAAATACTCTACACATCTGTCAGCATCAGCATCTTCTCTACTACCAGTGCCAGCGTATCAAGCTTATCAGCTTCAATGCATAGTATAGTTATTCAATGTAATAATTTTTATATTAGGTAATGATATAGATAAGTATAGAATAGATAGCAGATCCATTATCTTTGTTATGAAGATCGGTTCTTAGTATAGATAAGATACAATCCCTTAAATCATGGGATTCACATGTATAGATTAGTATATAATCTACATTAGCGTAAACGCTAATGTAGAGAGTTTAGCTTTGTGTCAATCGTCTTGTGACAACTCGTCTTCTTGGTGAAGACAAAACCCTTTCTTGGTGAAAGAACAATTTGGAGAACTCACTATGTTATTTACTTTATGCTTTTTTATTTTATTAGATTAAGTTTTACTTTCGTCTTTATACTTGAAGTGTATTCGATCGATACAAAACTTCCATTAGTATCAGAGCGGGTTTTTGATACACTCAAGTAATTATGTCGACCTCCTCCACTCCAAAATCAAATGTCTACAACAAGATCCCTCCGTTTAATAATCAAAACTTCTCTACTTGGAAATTAAAGTCCATCGAAGCTCTCGAGTTCATGGACTTTGATATGATCGATGTCATAAATAAAGGTCCTATCGCCGCTATGCATCAATCATCCAATGATGATGCATATGGTAGTAAGCTGAAAGGGAAATCTATTCCCGGATATAACAAGGAAAATAAAAGGACGCTGAATCTCGATGTAAAGGCGAGAACTGCTATTGGAAACTCACTCCCTTTTTATGCCTATTGTTTGGTCCTAAACTGCTCAACTTCTCAAGAGAAGATGATCACTCTATCATATGCTTTTGAAAAGGAAAACTCCTCTGACGATGAAGGTAATTGTCTAATGGATAAGATTGTTGAATCTCATGCTGACATTTCACATGACAACGTTGGGATCCTTGACGCTGATCTTTCTCACGCTGCTAAGGACCTCAAGTAAGAATGGGACAACACCTCAGCGTATCAGGAAAAGAATCTTGTTAATTTATCCTCTGTTGAAAATATTGAAAAAGATGACACGATAGACCACCTACGTTTCGATTTATTGGTCTCAAATAAAGAGAAATCTGCTCTCATTCTCGAGTTAAAGAAACTCAAAGAAAAACTCTATTTTCTCGAAAAATCTCTTTCTGTATTAAAAAGGGAAAACACATGTATCTCTTTGACAAATAATTTTCTTCACACTGAAAAAAGAAAAAGCTGTTGATCATGCTAAATACATTCAACTAATTTTGGAAAACTGGGCCTCTTCTCACTTCAATGTCACAATAATTATAAATGTTCAGATCCCAGATCAGTGTGAGAAAATTCTTGGAGGTGATATAAAAGGTGCAGTTTCCTTAACCAAAGTTGTTGAAACTAAACAAACCTTCTATAAAGCTAATTGTTTAAAATAATATTTTAAAACTAGATTTGTGAGTTCTTATTTTATTAATCAAACTTTAATTAATACTCACTACTCTACTGATTCTAGCGGCATTACCAAATGTGTTTCTAAGTTATCTACTCTCGATCCTTCTCACCAACCTTCTCATCGTGAGTATGTTCTTCCTTCCACTAACATTTTGCTAAAGTTTCCTATATGTAATGGTGAAGTTCATTATGTAAACGAAATTCTTAGCATGTTTCCTCAATGCTCAGTTAGCAATTCTGAACTTGAAGATCAATCAAAGTCTTCTACCTCGTATGACTCTTCAATGCATTATGAGCCTCGTGAAAAGGTAGTATCTAAGCATACCATCGATGAAATTCCTTGTTACATAACTAAAAGCAGAAATATTAAATAAAATAATCAATGTTCTTCGGATTCTTCAGTTGAAAAGAAATCAAAATCTAATGCTAAAGGAAAGAATCCAGGAATCCAATTTTGTTATCAATGTGGTGATGTTTCTTACAAAGACCGCGACTGCACCTTTGAAAAGAATTACGTTCGAGCTGACAACATCATGACTTGCAATGATAAGGGGATCAAAAAGGGAAACTCGTTGAACTATCTCCCTGATGATTGTTATAATATCTTTTTTTGAGTGACCCATTGCATGTGAATAAGTGTATATTGTGTGTATATTTTTGTTTCTTTTGTGTCAAGGCTTATTGTATTTTTTAGTTTTATGGTAAAGAGCATATTTGGTATTTAGACAATGGCTGCTCAAGACATATGACCGGATTAATGTCACTTCTGGAAGACTTCATAAAGAAGCATGGTCCGACTTTTACGTATAGAGATAATAGAAAGGGAGTTACAAAGGGATATGGATCCATCAAGTGCAATTATGTTGTTTTCAAGAATGTCTCTTATGTGGAAGGTCTTCAGCTTAATCTCATTTCAATCAGCCAATTGTGTGATTTTGGCTATGAAGTTCTCTTTAACAAGAGAGAAGGAAAGGTCGTTGATCAAAGGAGTGTAATTGTTCTCTCTTCAAATCGACAGAATGACATCTATGTTCTGGATATGTTTTCTACTGACAACTCTCTTCGTTGCTGCTTCCTATCTCGTGCTCAATCTCATCTAAATTGGTTGTGGCATAAGAGGTTATCGCATTTGAATTTCAGAACATATCGAAGATCTCGGGGAATCAGGTTGTAAGAGGAATTCCCAAGATGCACTTTGTCAAGGATAAGCTATGCTCAACATGTGAAAAGGGAAAGAAAACCAAGTCTTCCTTTAAACCAAAGTCCTGCTCTTCCGTTCTCAAACCTCTTCATCTTCTTTACATGGATCTTTTTGGACCAGTTGAGGTTAAGTCAAGAGTTGGGAAGAAATACACTATCACCATTGTGGATGAATTTTCAAGGTTTACGTGGGTAGTCTTTTTAAGAAAGAAGATTCATGCTGCTGATGAAATCATTCCTATCATCAAGCAGTGGGAAGTTCTCTATGATCACAAAGTAAGGAAATTATGTAGTGATCATGGGATTGAATTCAGAAACTCCTCTCTGGAAGACTTATGCTTAAACACAAGGATTTCTCAGAATTTCTTTGATGTTAGAACTCTTCAAAAAAATGGTATTGTAGAGAGAAGAAATAGAACTCTCATTGAAGTTGCAAGAACTATGGTCGTTGAAGTTGGTCTTCCTTTTTCTTTTTGGACTGAAGTTGTCAATACAACATGTTATACCCAAAACCGATCCATCATTGTTAAGCGCCATGTGAAAACTGCTTATGAGCTACTGAAAGGAAGGAAACCGAACATCTTTTATTTTCATGTGTTTGGATGTGTTTGTTACATCTTAAAGAAGAAGTTCTTTCTAAAGAAACCTCCAGGGTTCGAAAGTGAAGAGTTTCCAAATCACGTGTATCGTCTTGATAAAGCTATTTATGGTTTAATGTAGGTAGCTAGAGCATGGTTTGATACATTGACGAGCTATCTTTTTTCAAGTGGATACAAATGAGGAAAGATCGATAACACTTTGTTCATAAAGCATTCAGGATCCCATGTCATTCTTACTAAAGTGTATGTGGATGATATCATTTTTGGATCCACTGATAAAAAGCTAAGTTCAGAATTCGCAGATGTCATGGCCAAAAAGTTCGAAATGAGCATGATGGGTGAACTAAACTTCTTTTTGGGTTTGCAGGTCAAACAACTAACTAATGGTATTTTTGTTTTCCAAGCTAAATATATTGTAGATTTGCTGAAGAAGTATGGATTATCTTATGGCAATCCGACAAAGACTCCGATGTAATCATAAGCGTCTATTGGCGCTGATGTGAATGCAACCATGTTTCGAGGAATGATAGGCTCTCTACTCTATCTTACCGCCAGTCTCCCTAACATTATGTTTGCTACTATATTGTGTTCTCATTATCAAGCCAATCCTAAGGAAGCTCATCTTCTCGCTACGAAAAGGATATTTCGTGACTTAAAGCATACACCCAATCTTGGGTTATGGTACCCTCGTGATTCTGAGTTCAAGCTGGTGGGATAGACTGACTCCGATCATGGTGGATGTGGCATTGATCGCAAAAGAACTTCAGGAGGAGTTCAAATTCTTGGAAATAGATTGGTAAGTTGGTCCAGCAAAAATCAGACATCAGTGGCTTGTTCTACCGCTGAAGCTGAATATGTTGCCGCTGGAAGGTGTTGTGCTCAGATTCTATGGATTCAAAATTAGCTCATAGACTATGGTCTAAATTTCTCGAAGACTCCCATTTTCTATGATAACACCAGTTCCACTCAGATAATACAGAATCTAGTGCAACATTCCAAGACCAAGTACATCGACATCCTGCATCATTTCATTAGGGACATAGTTGAAAAGGGAAAAGTGGAATTGTTCTACATTCCATCCACTGATCAGTTGGCTGACCTTTTAACTAAGGCGTTGGACGAAAAGATTTAATTTCTTTCTAACTCTTTTGATTGCTTCTGATTGCTTTCCAAAAGAAAACACAAAAACACAAAAATAAATACTATTTTTATTATATTTACAGATTTTTACATAATTTGTTTAAGCTTCGCTTCTAGTATTTACAAGTATTCTTTTCTTTCTTATACATCCTTCAAGCCTATCTAAGATTTATTTACATCTCCTTTCTTCAGAATTTGTAAGAGCTGAAAGATCTCCATGCTCTTGGTGCTGAGAAAAAGACTGGCATCATGTCCTCTTTTTCTTGAGAATACCCTCTTTCTCCTACACTCACTGTCATCGATGCAAAGAGTAACCATCAATGCAGTAAGTCTTGTTTTCATCTACTGACTCAAAATCTCTTAAAACCTCGAATACCCTCGTGTTGATCTTGAAGACACAATGACTTTATGCATTCAAGTCAGTTAACTCGTTGGTTACAAAGACTGATCTCTACTTCTCTTTTTCTCTTGATAAATATGAAGCTTGGAGTCCATATGCAATGTTTCAATGATAAATGGCTTCATCACTTTTTATTTATAGTAAACTGTATTGCGTTTTGGTATGTTTATCTTTACTTGTGTTTTCTTTTCTAGCCAGTCTCGAAGGGTAGATATCTTGAAGAAAGGAAATTAATTAATGGGTGATTAATTCAAAAGATCTATCTTTTATGATTCTACGCAAAAGATTTTTTAAAAAGGCTATATATAGAGAGTCTCTTAAAAAGGTTGTATATTCTTTTTCTTTGTTTGACTAACTCTTTTGTTGTATTCTTATATTATTTATTATTTTATCATGTACCATATTAAATGAATTTATGGTGAACTGTATAGTTATATACTGCAACTTAACTCTATGATACAAAATTTTAAACTACTTTTTGTTGATGAGTTAACATTGTTTATGATTCACGTTGATTACACCTCAGCGTGACTGAGCCAATCCATTCTTTCCTTTAAATTCTTCTCTATAAAACTTAACGATTCACTGTGATATACCACACACTGATAAAAGTTTGAAACACTGTGCCGATGGTTAGTCTGTGTACCATAGGTTATCACACACACCAACCCTTTCTTTCCCTAATATTTTTCTTTAAAGCTTTATGATTCAACATAATGTACCATACACTGATGAGAGCTTGACAAATCTATGCCTATGGTTAAGCTAAAACACAATAGCTTATCACACACATCAAACCATTCTTTCCATAAAGTATTCTTTAGAATTTCATGATTCAGCGTATGATACCAGACGCTGATGAGAATTTGAAAAATCTATGTCGATGGGTATATTACTGTCCATAATATATTACACGCACCTACCCACTTTTTCCCAGTTATTCTTTTATTAAGAAGTTAATGATTCACTGTATTATCTATACACTGATAAAACTTCGACACTGTTTGCCGATGGGTACATTTCATACCAGAATGTATTACACGCAACATACCACTCTTGCCCTTTTTCTTCTAATAAAAGTGATTAATGAGACAGCGTATGAAACCACACACTGATGAAATCTCGCAATATTATGTTAATGCTTGGTAGTTCAAAGCCATACTGTCATGAGAAATCACAATCCTATACTAGACTTCAAAGCTACATCTCTGATACTCTCCTCCAGTTCCATTCTCCTGCTGATGTAAAAAAGGGGGAGAATAATCTTGCCAAAGCTGAAGAAACTATTAGATGTTCAACCAAGCACAATCTAAGGGGAAGTCAAGCTAACATCAATACTATGTGTCATCCACTGCTTGATTATCATGCGAAGTCATTCATCGTCTCAGAGGGAGCATTCGTTAAAGTTGAAGAGTTAAACCTTCATTCTTATTCTCAGGGGGAGCACGAGCTAAAGAATTCATTGAAGATTAGTTCTGACATCATCAGATATGGGGAGATTGTAGGTCACACCTTATGATCTAATGAGTCAAACACACTACACATCTGTCAACGTCAGCGTTTTCTCTACTACCAGCGCCAGCGTATCAAGCTTATCAGCGTTAGCGCATAGTATAGTTATTCTATGTAATCATTTGTATATTAGGTAATGATATATGTATATATATATATATATATATATATATATATATATATATATATATATATATATATATATATATATGTATGTATCTATATATATATATATATATATATATATATATATATATATATATATATATATATATATATATATATATATATATATATATATATATATATGTATAGAATAGATAGCAGATTTGTTATCTTTGTTATGAACACCGCTTCTTAGTATAGATAAGATACATTCCCTTAAATCATGGGATTCACATGTATATATTAGTATATAATCTACATTAGGGTAAACCCTAATGTAGAGAGTCCGGCATTGTGTCAATCGTCTTTGTGAGAACCCGTGTTCTTGGTGAAGACCAAACCTTTCTTGGTGAAAGAACAATTTGGAGAACTCACTGTGTTATTTATTTTCTGTTCTTTATTTGCTTAGATTATGTTTTCCTTTCGTCTTATACTTGAAGTGTATCCGATCAATACAAACCTTCAATTTTGGCAGAGGTTCCACGAGGAACTGGGTACGAGGTTTCACTTTAGCATTGCTTATCATGCGCAGATTGATATCCAGAGCGAGAGGACCATCCAGACGCTCATGGATATCTTGCGAGCCCATGTTATAGATTTCGGTGGGAGTTGGGATTCCTACCTTCCTCTGGCTGAGTTTTTGTACGACAACAACTATCACTCCAGTATCAGTGCGCCGCCATTTGAGCTTCTTTATGGGAGGAAGTGTCGTACCCCAGTCTGTTCCAGAGGCATCGGTCACAGGTTCATGGGAAAGAACGAGGTAGTGCTTCAGATGACATAGCTCATTCAGCAGATCAGACAGAGGTTGCAGACAAATAAGAGTCAGCAGAAGAGTTATGCTAACAGACATCGATCCGAGTTAGAGTTTCAGGTCGGCAATATGGTTCTACCGAAGGTATCACCCCGGAAGGGTGTAATACACTTCAGGAATAGGGTCAAGTTAGGGTCCCGATATATTGGGACATTCCATGTATTAGCCAGAGTTGGCAGGTTAGCATATCAATTGGATCTGCCAGATGAGCTCAGATAGATTCACATCATCTTTCATGTTTCTCAGCTACGGAAGTGTGTAGCTGATGATTCAACAGTGGTCCCTTTAGATGATATTTAGGTTGATGATTACCTGAACTACATTGAGAGGTCAGTGGCAATTTTGGATAAGAAGACGAAGGCCTTGCACAACAAGGTGGTTCTATTGGTCAAAGTCTGGTGGAAACATTAGAAGGGTTCTAAATGGACATGGTAACCTGAGGTAGAGATGCGGGAGGTCTACCCTGACTTATTCGAAGTCTCAGACTTTGAGGACGAAGTCTTATTCAAGTGGGGAAGAACTGTAACATCTGGATCCCAAGGTAATTCTGTATTTTAAGTATTTAAGGACGCCACGGCGTGGGTCAAGGCGCTACGATGTGGCGCTTCAAGAAAAATTGTGGGCTCATTTATGGCCGCCATGACGTGGCAGTATATGGCCATGACGTGGTAGCTGGTAAATGACGAAATCATATTTCCTGGTTTTTCTCCCTATTTAAAGGAATGATGAGGTTAGGGTTTTCCCACCCTCAGCCTCCATTTGCCTATTTGAGATTTTGAAAACCCTAATCCTCTCCTCCTTTGTTTGAACCTTGCTTTGGTGCTTTTTGAAGCTGTTGAAGAAAGGAAGAAGAAGAAGTGAGCTTATAATCTACAAGCAAGCCATCATCCTTTGTTATAGCAACAAACTAGACCCTTGTAAGTGTCCAAGACCCAATTTTTATCATGATAGGTGGTTAGATCTTGAATTTTGTCCCTAAATCTTCATATCCTTGATTATTGGGTGTTGAGATCTAATAAAATTTTGCAACTTTATGAATATCCAGGCCATTTTGGGCCTTTGATGCTTTGGATCTGGAGTAATAATGATTTTTAGAATCATGCATGGGAGATTTGGCCAAAAACCTTCATTTTGACCTAATAGAGTCCAAGACATACATTGGACATGCATGTCTAGAAATTAAGGATTTTTATGTTGTTATGTGATGCTAGAAACGTTATGGAAATGGGGATCTAGTAGTCTTCAAGAGAAAGTGCTAAATGGGTTAAGCCAAGTTATGTTTTTTGCCCTATTTAGATCCAGAAATGAGATCTATATCTCTTAGATGGTCTAAAGGGTAAAAGTTGGAAACTTTATCCACTTGGACCTTAGAATGGAGCAGATCTGGGCTTTGGAGCCCTTAGGATAAAAGAAATCGACTTAATCCATCAAGCTGTTGGGAGCCCAGTGTCCACGGCACGACCTAGGCTGCTACAGCGTAGCGACTGGGCTAAAGCCGTTTGTTTTGGCGATGTGTGGGCAAGACATGGCCAAGGAAGGCCACGTTGCGGCGATCGGTTGGAGTAAACTTTGACCAAGTTTGACTTAGGGGCATTTTGGGTATTTTGAGCTATAGTTTAGTTTAGGTCACTGTTTGTTGTATAGGTGACCTGTAGAGTTTATTTTTGGAGCAGCTTTCTTTTCTGCTATCTTCTCAGACTGTGAGGTCAGTTTTCCTCACTGTACTTGTGGGTCGAAGGCACCAATGTCGGCCTAGTAGATTATGTATCATAGTTTAGGATGTTGCTATGTTGTAGTGATATGATGAGATCTACATGTTTACCTGTTTGCTATTATATATTTATATGTTGCATATATTGAAATAGTGTGGTTTGGGTTGAGGCTGCAGTACTTTGTGTTGTCGGCCAACAAACCCGGTGGCAAACCAATCGGGAGATTGTGGGCCAGAGTGGCAGTCCAATCGGAAGATTGTGGTCCAGTGGTAATCCATTCGGGAGATTGGGGGGCAGAGTGGAAATCCAACCAGGTGGTTGTGGGCCAGAGTAATCCAGTCGGGAGACTATGGACCCAACATGCATTATGTATATTGTTTTGGTAGTGTGTGGTACCTTGGGGGAAACTCAATAATCTTTGGCGTACAGTATAATTGTTAGGTTTCAGGTATTTCTGATGACCGGGGAAAGGCGAAGGCTTGATTATGCACATCCTTCAGATTTTATGAGATTTGATATTAGGATACTCTGATTTGTGATTTGACACTTTGGAAACTATGTTTTGTAAACATTTATGGTTTTTGGTTGGTTTTGAAAAATGAAAATATTACCTTGATTTTTGGGACGTTACACTTGCAATCTGAAAATTTATCAGGGAGGATACATGCTAACATCATGTTAAAAAAATGTGTAAGGTTCTAAATTCAAAATTACAAGATGATAAGGATAAACCAATCATATATTGTTTGGATTCTATGAGAGAGTATTTGATGAAAAGATTTTGCAATGTTGAAAAAGAGATTGATAAATGTCATGGTCTATTTATACCTACTGTCACTAGTTTACTTGAAGAAATGAAAAAGCAAGCACAAAAGAACAAGTTTACTTTGAATAGGGCTGATAAAACTCAAGTGACTAGTCAATGGGGTAATCAATTTGTTGTTAATTTTTATGATAAAACCTGTCGTTGTAGGCATTGGAAATTTTCAGGAATTTTGTGTTCACATGCTATAAGTGAATTATGAAAAAAAAAATTAGACATGGGGCAAAGAACATGCCTAAGTTAGAGGAGTGGGTCCACCCACATTATTGTCTAGGTACATGGGCATAAATCTACCACCAAAAATTTAAACCCATTAATGCTAGATTAATGTGGCCAAAATCACCATGTCCTACCATTTTAATAGGACCCAAACATGTTGTTCATGTACCTCAATTTAATTATTATAATTGCACTTAATCATTGAAATTAACTCATGTTATCTATATTTGCATGTAGGTTGGCCTAAGAAGAAAAGAAAGAGGGCATATAATGAACTTGCAAGCCAAAGGAATAAGTTGTCAAGGAAGTGGATAATTGTCACATGTGCAAAGTGCCACAACAAATGTTATGATTCATGTGTTTTTGTTTTAGGTCAATTCAAGTAAACTTTCCACATTGTTTTGTGGTAGTCTAATGGTTATGTTTTCTATAAAAAATACTTAGTTTGGGCTAGTTCTTTTCTATGGTCATGAATGTTAACTTGAATCATTGTAAGCTTAGGTTGACCATGAAACAATGTTTTAGTTGTTGTGATATGCAATATCGTTTTTGGGTATAATGTTTTCATTGTAAACCTGATTAGTTCAATTCATTAGGTATGGACAATAAGAAACAATAGTTGATGCACACCTAATGTCTGTATTAATCAATATTTCAATTGATACATTACATCTTTTGAAATTACAAGCAAAGTCCAATTACACAAAACACATTAACCATAACACCAAGACTACCAACACAACACTTTCATGCATTTAGACACCACACACCAGACTCAAAATAAGACCACTAATACATAAAACCTACAACCACTTCTAACACTTTCATACGTTCAAGAAATAAAAGATATTAGCCCTGCAATCATCCTAACCCTTCTTCATGTAGCGAATAAATAAAAACCTAACTGGCAAAAAGGATAAACTTATACATTCTTGCTTGCATTGTAGCTTCTTGAAGGGGTTGTTGGAGTTTGGTCATGACCTGAGTAACCCATGTATCACTTCCATGGAATAAGGTCACATGGGTTAATCATACCATTTAATCCAACCACACATGCTCCCATTGGAACACATGACTAAAATCCCATTCTAGCATTATGATTAGACCATGATCTCACAATGACAAGATCACGACTTCCACAGGGGAAAATATTGATTCTTCTAGTTCTTGAGTGTCGTCTGCTTCACATAGGTCTTTCTTTAGCTTCGTAGAGGTATATGAGAAAGAGGAGTTGAATAAATAGGTCTAAGTTATAAACCCTGGGGGAAATGACGAAAATGCCCTAATGTTCAAGGCACATGGGGCATGTTAACAACACCTATAAACAAAAATCCACATTAAGGGTCATTTGAGTGCAAGGTTTCATCCACAGGGACCATTCATGTAAAAAAAATTAATAAGGACTATATTTAGGGATAAAATGAAAACCATACGGACCATTTCTGAAATTTTGTAAAAAATAATTAAGAGAGAGAAGATAAGTTATTAATAAAAAAACCTAACAACATATCTTCAAAAAACGAATAATCTTTTCCTAGAAGTTTAAAAACACATGACCAAGTAACAATATTTAAACGTCAGATGATATTCTATGTTTGTTCTTTTTTTTTTCTTTTTTTTTTTGAACGGTGGTTGTATTAAAATAAACTAGCAAGATGCTAGAGGAATCTAAGATCATCTAAAATAACAATGGCAAACCTGGTTGTATTAAAAAGACATGATCTACCCCTTCCTCATCTATTACAAAAAGGGAAAATAGATGAATCTAAGCTAATATCACGAACCACAAGATTGCTAGCAATCGAGATTCTCCTAATAAACATTCTCCACGCAAAACATTTTAGCTTAATCAGTACCCAACTAACCCAATTGAAGCCTCGACCATCAACACCTGCTGTATAAAAATGATATGACTATTCCTTCAAAATATATGATTCGGCTATAAAAACTTGATCATAATTAAGATTACATTTATAAGAGTTTATGGATAAATAGTAAGACCATTCACAATGCCTATTGCAAAACAAATTTGCAATGCCACATAGGTTTCAATTTCGAACCGGACAGTCGAACCGGCTAGACCGGGAATCAGAGACGAAAGCGGTTAAATAAGGACGGATTTTATGTCATTTTTTACATCGGATTGAACCGAACAGTTTTTTTAAAAATAATTTGAATTGATTTATTGGACTTGTATAATTGGATTTTACTTAGGTTGTTAAAAAACAACACATTTATAATGAAAATTGAACATTTTCAAAGTGTGTAGAACTCAAAGGCCGACGCACACCACGTCAGAGAAAGGAAATTTCTTGATTGAATCAGGGATCGAACTGACGGTCGAACCGATTGAACCCGAAACAAGTCACCAAGCTGGTTCAACTAAAAAATTGGTTTTTTTTAAAACATTGATATATATATATATATATATATATATATATATATATATATATATATATATATATATATATATATATATGTTAGTTATTATTATTTTAGATATATCTTAAAATTTATAAATTAAATGTGTGTGTTAATGGGGTTCCCTTAAAAAAAAGGAAAATACCGGCAATAGTAAAAAATGGGGGGTATTTTCGAAATATAGAAACAAAAAATTAGATTTTCGGGTATAGACATGGATTACGCGGAGGTAGCTCTGCGGAATAGCAAAATCGTAAATAAATCAGGGTATTAAAACAAAAAACCTCACGATCCATTCCGCGGAGCTACTTCCGAGGAATGGATCTTCAGATATATATATATATATATATATATATATATATATATATATATATATATATATATATATATATATATATATATATATATATATATATATATATATATATATATATATATATATATATAGGGCTAGGTTATAATGTGGATGGACAACTATTGTGTGGACGTGTGGATAATGCTATTTTATGAAAATTACTAAGAGAATATGTTGTTTGGTTATGTGAATACGATCAATCTCACAGAACTATTGTTAGTTTAATGGATTCTCACCAATTCTAATTCATTTTTGTTCTCATTCATCATTTTTTATTTATTTTAATTCTTACAGAATACGACTCAATAAACATTCTGATAACATTATGACAGAATGAGAATAATTAAGAAAAAGTGTATAATAACCTTATAGACGATTTAATTAGTGAAAATGCTTAATATTTAAAATAATTATATAAGATTGAACCTATTCATATTATCAAACAACATATTTTCTTTGTAATTCTCACAGAATAGCATTATCTACACGTCCACACAATAGATGTCAATCGACATTTGAACCTCTCTCTCTCTCTCTCTCTCTCTCTCTATATATATATATATATATATATATATATATATATATATATATATATATATATATATATATATATATATATATATATATATATATAGAAAGGATCAAATGAGAACACCTAAAAGGTTGAGAACGCGAGAACAGTTCTGAACCAATCAATATATAAGGTCATATAAGTAATTATATATTTTAATTAAATTAAAATAAAATAAAATTCAATCAAATTCCCTTAAATTTAGGATCAGTTACCAAAAAAAAGAAATATTCGATTTTTTATTTTTCTTATTAATGGAATATAAAAAACATTTTTACCAAAATTTAATTAAATAATGAAAAAAAAATCAAATTTTTTCTCCTATTTCACGTTTTTTTTCTTCAAAAAAAAAAAGAATAGAAATCCAACCCCAAATCAATACATTTATATTTACAAATGATTTTTTTTTTCAAAAAATCTGAAACTACTCCAAGCACAAATGATTACATATCAATTTACAAGTAATCGAATTCCTTTTTTTAATCAACTGAAAATAAAAAGAATACCTCTAATCATACATAAATACACTCACTAACACATGATTACACTGTTATTCACAAATGAATACATTGCTATTAACAAATTACTACATTGCTATTAACAAATGAGTATATTCACAAATGAATAAATGAATACCTCTAATGATAAATAAATACATTCATCAATGAATGAACTGATATTCACAGATGAATACAATGTTATACATAAATAAATACACATTCTGAATTTATGGAGTATATTGTCGACTGACTTGGAATCGGGATGGTCAATTAAAAAGTTAAAATTGGATTTGTGGACTTTTTGGTTCGAATGTCTCACCTGTGAATGTAATCAGAAACGAGGTCTCGGAATCGTAACTCATATTTGCAATCGGAATCGAGCCTATGTTTGGAAAGATTGGATTCAGGTATTGACATAGATTCGCAATCGGGAGTGTGATGTTCGGAACAAATGAAATTGGGATTGAAAACTATTTCACCTGCGAACGATCGGAGCTTGATAATCTGGGCTCATACTCATTTTTCCCACAAACATCAAAGTTAAAATCAGATTCAGAACCGACTATTCACTGTTGGGATGTTCGTAGTTTGAAATTGATTCGGAGCTTCATATTCGGGGATTGACTTTAATTCGCACTGAAATTATTGACTCAGAGTGAAACATCTCACAGTCGGTGTTTCGATTGTACTCGGAATCGGGGTTCTTGTCAGCTCAAAATCGGAATGAGATGTTGATCGCCTAACATTCGTAACTGTGTGCTCGTAACGAAGGTCTGCTCGGAGTTAATTGCATTTTGGATTCAGAGCTCATGTTGTGTTTCACGAGTAGTTTTGAGTCTATGTTCGTTTATCATGGGCAATTGGGGAAGAAGACTACCGATTTACACACGGCGATTAGGTCAAGAGAGGCAGAGAGTAATTATAGGAGTTTACAAAATTAGGGTAATGCTTATTTACTTTAATAGCCTTTATAATTTTCTTTAATTTAAAAATTAAAATTTAAATGTATTAATAATTAGAAAATTAACAATTAATAATAGCCACATATCTTAAAAATTAGATGGTCCAGATCTGTTGTCGCGTTCTCAACCTTTTAGGTGTTCTCATTTGATCCTACTCCTATATATATATATATATATATATATATATATATATATATATATATATATATATATATATATATATATATATACATATACACATCGATTCTTCGGAGTTAAAATTCATTCTCTAACTAATTATTTTCAAGAAAAGATTATCATACTATCATAATATTTTCTTGAAAATAATTAATTGGGGAATTAATATAAACCCCGAAGAACCGATGTGAATTTTTTTTTTCTGAAGATCCATTCGTCGGAGCTATCTCCGCGGAATGAGTTCATTCGTCGGAGGTAGCTCCGCGGAATGGATCTTGAGGTTTTTTTTTTAATACCCTGATTTATTTACGATTTTGCCATTACGCGAAGCTACAGTAGATTCCGTGGTGCTCCGCGGATCTACCTCCGCGGAATGCATGTCTATACCTGGAAATGTCCATTTTCATGTCTAAATTTTGAAAATACCCCCATTTTTTTACTATTGCCGGTATTTTCCCTAAAAAAAAGTTGGCAGTACACTGATTTGAGTGATAATTATAAAATTGATTCGACACAGTTAAAAAATTAATAACATAGAACAAATTACTGAAATCGTCCCTGTGGTTTAGTTAAAATTTCGTGTTTGGTCCCTAACTTTTATTTTGCACTCGGACCATCCTTACTGTTTGATTTTGTAGCATTGTTGGTCCCTCGTAAACATAAAAAGACTATAATACCCTTACCAGATTTTAATTATATTTTAAAAAGTATTAAAGATTATTTCATAAAGTATTTTATATATTATTAAAAAAGTTGGGTCCCACACATAACACATCCCACCACCTCCACCTCCAAACCCCCAATTGAGCCCTTCCCTTCTACAACTAGAAGCAGTCGATCGTATTCAATCCATACATTTCTTCTCCCTCTGAACTCAACCCTAGAGCATTGATCTTCACCTTAACTCCTCGTCGGAGCCGACTCCTCAGGAAACCTGCAATTCTAAAGTCGTGGCGGCCGCCATCATCTGTGAGAAACACCTTAGAAGACTGCAACCCTAACGCCTCCGGAAACCTGCAACTGTAAAGCCGTTGGAAACCAGTCGATCGTATTCAATCCATACATTTCTTCTCCCTCTGAACTCAACCCTAGAGCATTGATCTTCACCTTAACTCCTCGTCGGAGCCGACTCCTCAGGAAACCTGCAATTCTAATGTCGTGGCGGCCGCCATCATCTGTGAGAAACACCTTAGAAGACTGCAACCCTAACGCCTCCGGAAACCTGCAACTGTAAAGCCGTCGGAAACCTACAACTCTATTACTCTTCTCCATCTTCGCACGTTCCCATCTAACCTCATTTCTACCTGTTCTGCCGACATCATCGATTTCATATGGAAAATCATCTTCCAATGATTTCATCATTTAGAAAAATGGTCCTTGATTTATGGGATATCAGGTGAGGTGTTGCATTTTGGGGTTAATCCCGTTGTGGTTAATCCGGCGATCTCATCGATTTCAAATACAACAAAATTTAACCCCATTTGTTTTTGTATTTGTTTTTTGGGATTTCATCATCGATTTAAGGTTAGGTTTTATGTTTTAGGTTTTGATTTCTAGATTTGGATTTGATTTCAGTTTAGGTTCTGGATTTCATCATCGAAATTTTGACTTTGGTTAGGTTTTGATTTCGATATTTGATCTTGGTTTGATTTTAATTTCTGGGATTTGATCTTGGTTTTGGTTAGATTTTGATTTGGTCCAGGTGGTGATTGATTGTGGTTGCAGAGTGTAAATGATGGTTATTGTTGACGGTGAACATGGTGGTTGTTAGAGGTAAATGGGGGTGGGTGTCACCTGATGAAATCGATGACGTGGGCGGACCGAATACGCAAGTGGTGGTGTTGCCGGAATAGGTGGGTGGTGGTGGTGTCGGAATAAGTGGGTGCTGGCGGTGGTGATTGGTGGCTTCCTGGTTGTAGTGATGGGAGTGGGTCCATATATCTATAAGCAATGTTAGGGAATGGTGGTTACCGGAGGTGTTGAGTGAAGGATAGGTAAGTGGTGGCTGGCGGTCACCGGTGGTGGTTTTCCGATAGCTGGTGGGTTTCAAATGGTAGTGGGTGATTCTGGCATTGACACGTGGTATTAATGGTGGGACCTATTATATTAATACATCTTTTAATTAATAACTAATAACAAAAAAAAGAAAAAAGAAAATATAAAGGGTATTATAGTCTTTTTATGTTTACGAGGGACCAACAATGCAACAAAATCAAACAGCAAGGACGGTCCGAGTGCAAAATAAAAGTTAGGACCAAACACGCAATTTTAACTAAACCACAGGGACGATTTCAGTAATTTGTTCAATAACATATCACAGTGATATGAATAACATAACAACCTTAATCTTAAAAATGATTGGCTCATTTGTGACCTCCAAATCTTCAAAATGAAAAGCTAACCATTCCACTTGATGTCAAATCAGTTACCTACTTGCTTTTTCTTAATAGGATTTAAGAATTTTAGTGTGCGGTTGAGTCCTTGTATGGAGCGAGTCAAGAAATGTAGTCTTTTCCCAAATATGGAAACTATTCCCATGATTCATAAGTACTTTTTCCCATCATGGATTTTTATATTTTGTGGTTTAAAATATGATCATCCTTTAGCTTTTTTCCATCTTAAAAATTATTATCTTTATCATCAAATTCCATTAAAATCTTGGATCCTAAACTATAACACAATAGTCGCTAGTTGATGCAATGATGTGGGTTACTTTTTTAAAACTACTCCTTAAAAGTTAATACCGTTACGTCATAACTTAAAATCATAAATTTACTTATGATATATCATGTGAATTCTTTGAATTAAATTTTGATCGTTTTTCAAAACATATTTGGAACTTTGGAAATAAAATATGAAACTATTAATGATCGTGGAAAGTTATATAATATGATTATTTTAGTACGTGTCATTAAACATATGGGTTTGATTATAGGCTTATACGTATATCCGTTTTAGGATTTTTTTTAATACAAATAAGTCATAATGGGACTATAAATGTGTACAAAGATCAAAATGTGATACTGTATTAGGGAAGGAATAAGTATTTCAAAACCATGATTAGAAATATAAAATTAGTATATATATAGTTGAGAACTTCGAATAAATAAAAACATGTTGGCATACTTTCACATTGCATATAAATAAAATCCTATGAGAGACTAAGAATTCATATTTTCATTTCCAAGTTCGTGTTGTATATATAACTTGTTTTAAGAGCTTATAGGTTTCATCCACCATGCCGTTGATAAGTCTTTGGATAGTTGTTTTGCTCGTATCTCATGATATATATTCAGTACAAGCATCAAGAGTGCGAAATATCCTTCCTCCAGCCATGCCGACATATTCACCACCTATGCCCAAGCCACCGTCTGTGCACGGGCTTAAGTTCAATCGTTACAAGAAGTATGAAACACGAGCTTTCAGGCCAACATGTACAGGACCAAGCCCTGGAGTTGGCCACCAAAACCCTCCTGGATCATGCTAGCTCAACTCACCAGGACATGGAGGATGTTTCCAGGGTCATTGGAATATATAATATAAAAAGCTTTGTGGCGTGATTCAGTTATAACTTTTTCTCAGAATCTTTTTTTTTACAGATCACATTAGATATAGGTGAGATCGAAGTGTTTAAATTCCATGTAATCTCATTCTGATATTGCCGAAGTTTGAGGGTTCCATGTAATGAAGAAACTTAGAAACACCTTTTTGGAAGATTTTTTTGTTCGACTTTGGACCAAATTAAGTGGGATTTGAATCATGTTATGTAACCATATTAATATAGGTATTTCCGATTTAATTTGGACCAAAATATAGGTATTTAAACCATATTAATTTTTTTTTTCTGAAATGATCATCCAGTCTGAGAGGTGGCCATTTCCGATTTAATTTGGACATCTAAAGTGAAGTCATCATCTCTTCGACCCCTGCCTCGGTTTAGTATCACCGGTTTTGAGTTTGAGTTATTTGGTTTGGGTAATGGGTTTTAGGGTAATTAATTTGGTTCTGCTTAACCGAACAAGAATAATATTATTCGGTTTGGGTTTGGTTATTTTTTCTCTTATTCCGATTAATTATCTAAATAACTCGAATAAAATATTAGATTAATCTTTTTAAATTTTGATTTTTATAGATTATTATTTTGAAGCCTAACATTTATTTTATTTTCATTTGCTTCATCATTTTTAGACGTATCCTAGATGTTACGTGTTGTTTGGATCGCCAGAGAATATGTATTTTGACCTCAAAAAAAAAAAAAATGGCCAGTTCTTCGTTTAGGCCGTCAAGTATATTTAACATGTGGCCGGCATCCACAACACCATTTCATACCATCCCGACCAACTTGTTTAAAGTGGTGTTTATGGGCAGAGAAGAAGAGAGAAAGGGATAGAAAGGGGCAAGAAAATAGAGAAAAAAAATATTCCTCTCTTTCTTTTGTGATGGATTGTAGCCGGAGCCACGCCATAACACGCTTACTCTTCTTTTTTAAATGGTGTTCATGTGTGGTAAGGGTGTCAAAATTGATGTGTTTAGATGAGTACAAAACCTTGATGTAATTTAAATAAGGTTTTTAATTTTATAAAAGGAACTACCACACCTAGGGGTCATCACACAACTAAGAAAGTGCACCTAATCATATAATAGTTTAGTTAGGGTAAGCACGGGTTGTCGAACACTTGAGGTCGAGAATGAATTAATAAATAAAATTTAATTACTACTCAATCGAAAATTAGAAAAAACTAGGGAATTGGCTTTAGAAACACAAACTAAAGAAAATAGAATTTAGAAACAAACTACCAGAAAATAAAATTTTTAAACAAAAATGATAATAAGTACTTCCACTTAGACTTGAATCTCCATTTAGATTATGGTTGATTCATACGAAGTGTAATGGATATTGGTCATTGTTCACCAATTCATAGACGGATTAGATCCCTTGGATCGTTCACTAATCCTTATGATATATGGACATTTTGTCACAATGGTCATGTAAACTAACATACCCTAAATCATTCTTTAAGTTCATATTATGTAGCAATTAATATAATAATTGATTTTAAATGGTCATGTCAATCAAGTGATGCACAAAAATGGTCGTCTAATGCAAATCATACATATTCAAGTTCATTATTATATAACCTACCTTAGGATTTGGTCGGTCACTAATCACAATTATTAATGGTCATGAACAACTATGATTCAAACCTACATAATTAGATTCGCCCTTTATATCATGTAAACTCAACAATACGTACTAAAGAATCAAACTAAAACACATATACATTTTTGATTAAGCAAACACAATGAATTAAAGAGTAAATTACACGAATGGTCTCTATGGTTTGGGGTAATTTGCACGTTTGGTCCATAATTTTTTTCTTAACTCGGACTGTCATAAAATGTAATTTTGTTGCACGTTTGATTACGACAAAGGTGAAAATACTGTTATACCCTTTTTTTATTTACTTTAATGTCTCTTTGTATTGTTTTCTGATATAATAATATGGTTAGTTCAATGGGACCCGTCCACCCACCCACCCTCCACCACTTCTCCTTCTAGAATGCCTACAACCCCCCCCCCCCCCCATTCGTCACATCTTCTTCTTTCCGGCGAGACAATTCGTCTCCGACGAGAATGTAAAAAATCATTTATAATTAAATTCCATCTCCTGCCTCATGCATCACCATTGCCCGCCCAATCACCAACCCCTTCCTAATCTTTTTTCTCTACACTCATATTCCAGGTGACTCGCCCATCAGTATCATCTCCGATAACCTTCATCGGTTCATTTATGCAACCACCAACATTCCATTAGGCCACCACCATTAGTCCATTCCGACCACCACATCACTCCATTCTAGCAACCAACTGAAATAAAACCAAAACCAAATCAAAACTTGTAAAAAAAACTACAATCAAAACCAAATCCAAACCTGCAAATACAACCAAATCAAAATCTACAACCAAAATCATGCCTAAAATCCCACCTGAAACCAAAATCAAACCTAAAACTCTATTATGAAATTTATATGGTGTTCTTTTTTGCCCGTTGAATTCAAATCTAGTGCATAAAGAAGATATAAAATAAGAATAAGAGAATGTGACCAAGATTAGCCCATTTTCTTTTTCTACCTGATTATGTAACATCCGAATCCCGAGGTATGAATTTTATTTATGATTGAAAATCTAGTTGGTCATGACCTGGTGATGGTATCACCACGACGTGGAAAATTAGACAAGTGATTCATTAGACCGCGCAGTTCACGATGGGGAGCTGTGATCCTGTTTTTGAAAAAGAAGGATGACTTACACAGGATGTAAATTGACTACCGGTGGTTGGAAAAACTTATGGTGAAGAACCATTATCGTCTTTTAAGGATTAACGATTTATTGGACCACCTTCAAGTTCCAAACATAAACAAGAATTACAAATGATTACCAATACCGCATCAACTACTAAATAGAAGAACTGCTAACTCAAATATCGGTCTCCGAGACTCCAGTCGTCCCATGAAGACCGTCGGGTAACTGCCAAGCTAGGGGTGTAGGATCCAACACCTCATCGAAAACAAGAAAGGGACAATGAGCTCTGATGTGGCCTTCTTGGCCATAATGGAAACAAACTCACGAACTCTGCCTGTAATCTCTAACAAAATGGCCCTCCTCACCACACCTGCAACATACAAAAGATCTGCACCTCTCATCCGCTGATCCCGAACTCTAGACGGTGGACTTGAACCTTTTTGCTACAGACTGGGACTGAACCAGAGCCTGATGCTGGTCCCTCGCCTGGGTCTCTATTTCAATCTCTCGCCTCCTCGCGACATCCTGAAGCTCAACGAGGGTAGCATAATGCTGGGTGGACACAAACTGTCGAATATTCGTCTTGAGCATGCTCAAGTACCTAGTCATCTGAGCCTGCTCAGAGGCAACCAACTCAGGACAGAAGGGAGCCCTCTCAGTGAATATCTTGGTGATCTCTGTCACCGACTCGGTCGTCTGTCTCAGAGCTAGGTAGTCCTGGGTCAGTCTCTCCTTTTCCTTTAAGGGATCATACCTCGCACGGAACATCTCTGAGAACTACTCCCAGATAACAGCAGCTCTCAGCTTAGTAGTGTAAGTACTAGTCACCAATCTCCACTAATCCTTCGCCCCCAACTTGAGAAGGTTTAGGGTGCACTTGACCTTCTGGTCAACCGGACAAGAACAAGTGAAGAAAAAACCCTCCACATTAGACAACCATCTCATCACCGCAATTGGGTCGCTGACCCCATCGAACTCCATGGGCTTCGTATTGTCCAAGTCCCGGTACTGGAAAAATATCTCCCCTCGAATCCCTCCCGTAAAAACCGCCACGGTGGCTGCAGCAACAACAACATCAAAAAGAGAAGCGTACCAATCATCAGAGATCTCAATCATGGTGGTCTTGATAGATTTAAACATCTTTGGCATAGACCTCCAAACAGCAGCAGCCACCTTAATGACGATGATCTCCCGAATCTAATCATAAGTCAAGCCTGGCATATCCTGGCCACTCGCTCCAGACCCGGAACCAGATCCTCTCGTAAACACCATACTGAAAATAAACCAGAATATATAAGAATGCCACAATACACATTTCTACAATCACCAGACGAGACTAAACCCTCAGGGTTTATGACTTCTTAGCTATGCATACGAGTCTTGTGCTTTCAGTAGTATTGGCCCATAGTACCTTCCACATCTACCCGTATTTTTCTCAAGGATCTTCACAACCGCCCAACATAAATACCACAACTAGGATGCACATACATCCTACCATCACTCTCTTGAGAGTGGCTAAACACTACTTATTTGTTCGACTACTCACACATATACTCATCCATGAAACTTCCACCAACCCTGCAACACTCGCGTATGTTAATCATACATAACACTGGATCCTATAGACAGTTGAATACTTGATTCTAACCTAAGCCCATAACCAAACAAGGAACAGGAAGTAAGGCTAAACCATCCATTCTCATGCTATAAAATCTTAGTTATGTTTGACTATGATGCATACACTAAGAAACTATAGTAATGATGTAAATTTCATACAAGAGGTAATCCTAGGCTATCAGGCATCATACATCAGGTAATTATATCATGCAATTCCTGAAGATCCGTAGCCTATCACTAGCATGTTGTTCTATCATAAACATCATATGAACACAATCAGGAACTCGGTGCATATAAAAGGTATGAGTATTTTGGGAACCACTCTCTTGTTCAGGCTCTGGCTGACTGTACACACCACATCTTCCTGTAAAACAAAAGTTAGATCAAGGTCAATGTTCCCGATCCCAAGCCAACAATCAAACAAGAACATGACAAGAGACCGAGCTTATGTCATTAACCCAACCCTTTTAGAATAAATTATTTTTCAAAAATATTTCGCAAAACTCTCAGATCCTAGTTTGAGACTGGATTCACACAAGTGTTCCTCCAATTTGCTCGAACCAGGGCTTTGATACCAACATGTAATGTCCCATTTTCACAACCAAAAAATTTCATTTCATTAAAGTCAAGCTTCCCAATTAGAAATTTGTTATGACTAAAACCGTTTATTCCAAATATATTTATTGAAAATGAGAGTAATATTAAAACACAGAATCTTCATTGTTGCTGATGAATGTGTACAGTCACGCCTTCGCCTTCCCATGATAACTGATGATACCTGAAATAATAAACAACTGGGTAAGCATAAATCTTAGTGAGTTTCCACGAAAATACCCCACACGATAAACATACAAACATGCATAAAGGCCCACAACCTCCCGGTTGGAATACCCAGGCCCAATTAGTCCTCGGACTGGAATGCGAACAAGCAAAGGGTCTAATAAGCCATCGGGCTGGAATACCCAGCGTTTGTTGGCCTACTGCCTTAACCCAAACACTCCTCCTAAGCCTTCGTGCCTTTAGCTTACATTCGGCCCACACCAGGTATCTTGGCTTACAGCACAAAGCAGGACCGCCTCAACCCACTACCACCATATGTCGACTTATAAACTATCAAGGATCAAGCAGACACATAATAAAAGCAAACAACAATCATACAACTCACTACCGTCTGCTAGTCATCGCACCGCACACTGTCCTACTACCAGCTATCCTCCATGAAGTGCATAACCATAAGTAACCAGAGGTGAGATAGCCAGCCGAACAGATGATCCTACTCTAGAGCCACAACCAAACAAGGAACAGGCAAGAAAGCCTAAATCAAGAGTTCTCATTGTATCTTCCCTACATGACCACATACAGTCCCTAGGGCACTCGACTAGATGATAACCAGTAAGTACAGGTAGTCATACATATCTGCAGATCACTACCGCATAGCAACATCCTATATACCAGGATGCAAATGTAACATGTCACTACAACATAGCAACATCCTATATACAAGGATACAAATCTAACAAATCACTACAACATAGCAACATACTATATACCAAAAATCCAGGGGATGCATAACCATATATACTCAGAGGTGAGATAGACATCCGGACAGGTGATCCTACTCTAGACCCACAACCAAAAAAAGAACAAGCAAGAAAGCCTAGATCATGACTCATCAATCTATCCTACATTACTATATACAGTCGCTAGGGCATCCCTTTACTAACAGATAACCAAAACTAGTGGGTCGGCATTGGTGCCTTCGACCTATGGCACAATGAGGCGAAACTCACATGAAATGAAGAAACCCAAGAAAGACTGGGATACGCTCCCTACTACACTGCTTACTCTCGCGGATCCACTAACACCAATCTTAATCATGAGTCAAACCCTCAAGTTTGACCTAAAGTCAAATGTGGTCAAAACGTCAACGTACAATAGAGTCAACAAAAGTCAAAGTTGAAAGTTGTTTGAGTATGCCTTGTGTACTCAACTGACGCCCAACGTACGTGGGATGGCTTAGTACGCCCAACGTATGAAAATTACGCCCAACGTATGCGAGTTGGTTCCATCCTTTCCATTAAGGACTTTATCCCATAAGAACTTTTGTCTAGAGCTTAAATCTAAGTCTAAATGATGTTCTAAATCATAAAGCTTCCAACTTTATGATGTTGCACGGCTAGAAAGGGCCCAAATCCAAAACCCTAACTTATCATAATATTCTAAGCTTCATAACACATACATGAATAAAAGAAAAAGGTCAAGATCATATTTTTATGACTTAACACCCTCTTATGCACCTGTAAACGCACCTCACAAGGTCAGGAAAAACCCAAACTCAAATGGACCAACTCATGGGACAAAAATGACATAACTTTGACCATTAAACTAGATCTATCAATGGAGGCATAAAGGTACAAACTTTATACCTTCTGCAGATGAATGGGGGAGGAGAAATTCCAGATTCAATGTTGCTTCAAGCTTCTAAGCACAATCACTTTTGACTTAAAACACATTGAACTAAAATCCATAATTTAAATAAAATGCCTAAAGAATTACTTTTACCATTATACCCTTGGGATCGAAAGCACAACCCGAACTCTTGGATCTAATAATATGCATTACCCACTTCCCTCTAGGTGTAAACCTATCTTTCCCCAAAACCCGAACTCTTCTTATACTTGATCTTTGGGTCACGGCCACAAATTATGAAACAACTCAGAACAGGGTGTTACATCCTCTCTCTAGGGTTTGTGTTGTGACATGCTCTATAGGGGTTTGGATGCCGGATGATGGATCTGTCCTGGAAGCTTTCCTGAGAACACAACACAGAAGAATCGTTAAAGGACGTCTGGGTTTTCTCCCGGGACGTCACTCCGATGATCAAGTTAGTTTTCTGAGAGAGGGAATTTAGGGTAAAATTCGTGAGGGAGAAGGTGGATCCCTTCTTTGAGGCGAAAGAGATCCTTTTATACGTGTTACTAACGGGTCGTGGGGACCTCGTCCAATGAGTGTGAGACGTGGCCTCCTCTGACTTGGAGAATTATACCCACGTTAACTAACTGCCTGGTGACGTCAGTTCTGGGCGTCACCTAAGCTTTTTGTCACGCCCTGATTGGTCGTGAGTGAATGAGGAGATCATGGGGAATATTCTTTCCTCGTGGAGGGAAACAAACTGCCACCCCGATGCTGGATTGCTTAGGCCAAGGTCAGGCCTTGGGCAAGGTTCTGGCGAGATAACGTTTCGTTTATACTTCTGTTACATTTAACGTGGCCGTTCATGGTAACGTTAACAAGTCCCTTAGATTAGTAGGCTTCTGCATTCATGACGTAGCAGAGTTGTTCTGGTCTATTCACGGACACGTGGCAGGCTGCTAGTGATAACCTATGCAGTTAGCAGGGCGAAATCGCCATTCTTCGGCGGTTTCATCATGAAAATGGTTTGCTACCCCTTTAGTGGCATTTAAACTTCTGTTCCTCCTGGCGTTTCCTCCTTACTTTCTAATTTTCTCTCTTTGACTTCTTGCCCCAAAGAAACCTTTTCGACCCTTTCTTCATATTCTTCCATGGCTACCGCTCGTTCCTTGGGAATAGATTTTACCACCGAAGAATGGGAATCTTTTCAGTTCCGATTCGGGTTCGTCCCCAAACACAGCGTGCAAATCCCCCTTCCTGATGCATCACTTTATTTTCCTCCCGAGGGCAAAGTCGGCATTCTAATTGCCTTGTTCGAAGCGGGTCTGCGTTTGCCTACTACTAACTTCTTCAACTTGATTATCCGGTAATATGGGTTTTCCGTGACAGAGCTGACCCCTATTGCTATAAACAAGATAGTCAGTTTTGAACTCCTCTGTCGTGCTCTAGGCCGCCAGCCAATTGTTCTAGCATTCAAGTACTTATTCAATGACTCTACTCAATCGGGGACTCGGACCCTTTCTCGTCGGCGGGGAGTCCCTACTGTTGTCCACGATAAAAAGTCCAAGAAGAACTGGTGGGAGAAGTTTTTGTGCGTGAACAACGACCTCGTGGTGCTCAGCTACCCAAGGGCTAAGGTGTATGTCGACCGCGCTCCAACACTTTTTGGTGCTGACAAGGAACTGGCTGATGTCCTAGAGAAGATCAGCATCAATGGTGAAGATTTGCTTGACTGCTTCTTGGCTGCTAGCGGAATGACCCCGCTTGGAGGGCTCGTGGGAAGATGCCCAAGTTTTTTGTCGAGAAAGAGGTTATTGTGCTTCTCAGACTGTTTTCTCTTGCCCCCTTCCCATCTTTTTAATCGGCAAAGCATGTTTAAATCAGAATTTTGGTTAAACGCCATTGTTTTTTGTTTTGTTGCCAGGTGTGGAGGAGGTTGTTTCTTTAGAGAAAGATCTTCAGGGTTTATTCGACGGTGAAATTCAGTATCGCGACGTCGATCTTGTGGAGGCTCTCCCACCCCCGGTTTCTGGTCGAAGAATCGAGGCTACCATCGGTTCTGACAGTTCTACCGACGCTGACGAGGATCCATATCTGCAGGACATTGTTGTCACTGGCGCTTCTCAGAAGGATCCTCACCTTCCAGGTCTCCGAGGAGTCTTCGTCGTGTCAAGAGGCGTTTTGCTTTCATGGAAGCCTCTTCCGGTGGTCTAACTGAGACGGCTAGCACCGAGCCCCCTCTCCGTAAGAAACATAATCTGAGTTTCTTACAAGGGGGTACCAAGAGTTCCAACCGTGTCCCCGATGAAAGTCCTATGAAACTGCTGGAGGGGGCACAAATCAGGGCGACTTAACCGCCCAGTCATACAGAGGAAGAAAGCATCGATAAGACCAGCCCTGTTCCCACTTCTGTTGGTAAAACCGCAACCGTCCCCCTTTTTGTAGGTTCTCATCCAGATTCCTACAAGCCAACTTGGAGGCTAAATTCCTAAGACCTTGTCTCTGCTCACGACACCGCTCTTGGCTGGTTTTGGCACGCTTTTCCTCCTGCTACAACTGAGGCCTTAACTATCCTAATGGAAGAGCACATGGTCGATGACTTGCACTATGTCGCCGCCCAAGTGTCATCTTACTTGGTCGCAGCTGCTGAACGCATCTCCGATATGGAGATCATCCAGTCTGACTCTAACAGGAAGAGAATTGAATGTGAAGAGCTGAAAGCCTAGGTGGAAAAGATAGAAGCCGACAAGCGCAGCTGGGATGCCAAGGAAGAGGTGGCGCTGCTCGAGAAAACAAGCTTAAAAGAACAAGTGGCAAAGATGGAGGAAGAGGTGAGGCGCCTGAATGTTCGCGTGAGAGCCCTGAGTTTGGAGAATGTTGGTCTAAGCGAGCGGACGACAGAACTGGAGGTTGATCTGGTTCCTGAGAACACTGCAAAAGGGGTACTGGAGAAGGATATTTCGTGGATCCTTAGCGACGGGCTCAGCCGAGTGGTAGATAGGGTGATCGAGAGCCCTCAATTTCTTCAAGGATTGGTTCATATGCGGGCAGCTTGTGTGGCGGCAAGAGTGGAGTAGGGAAAGAGAGTTGCGAAAGAGCTTGTGATTGTCGGGGAGTTTAAACCAGAGGTTGAGGTGGACGTCGCCACTAAGACCCAAGAGATCGAAGATGCCATGGCGACTTTCATTGAAATAGATTTTGCTGGCTATCTCCTCCTGGGCAGTCTGGACATGGCCGGGCTCCACGATCTTTTTCAAGATGCTCAGAGCGATGGGTCTGGCCCTGGCCTAAGCTCTTCTCCCGATGATGGTAACACCCCTTCCCATAAGTAGCGCTGTTTATTTGGTTTGTTTTGATGTAACTTCTGTGAACAATGTTTTTTATTTCTTTCTTTGTTTTCTGTCTTTGCTGCCTTCAGTGATAGTCTGAAAGTCCGAGAGTCCGGCGCCTTTGACAATGTTCACTTTTAACCTGTGGGTATGAATGTTTCTTGTTACCGCATATATTTGTTTGTTTGGTTGCTTCATGTATAGTTTATGTTGGCCATCACATGGTATTTATGCAGGGTTTGTTATACCCCTGGTTTGAGTTTTTTTATTGGTGAACTCTTTATGCTTTACTAATGCAGGTCTTTGATAAATTTGTTCTAATTTGCTGCTTAAAGACCCTAGGTGTAGCCAAGATCGTCATCTTGAGGCTCATCCGGTTTTGTTTTTCTCATTAGTGGAAGGTTATGACTCTTCTACACTTATGTCAGATGTTATTTCGTATGTTTGCTATAATGTAATTGATGAACATGTTTTGGGAGAAAGGTTATGATCCTTTTTTATACAAATTCCCTGGCTGCCTCCTTGTAACGATTCCGCACATGTGACGTTGGATGATCAGTCCTTGTTGTCACACGGTAAATGTACACAACCTCTTTGTTTTACTTTACAATCTTGAAAATAAGAAGCATCTGAATTGCTTTCTCTCTTTTTTCTAGTTTTAATGTTGGAGCATTATAAGACTGAAGATGGTAAAGTAATTTTTGCTGATTACATTTACATTTCAAAACTAATACAAAATGCCTTTGCTAGTATTGAATCTATCTTTTACGCTCGTTTTAAGAATAAAAATGATGCAGGCTCTGCGCATTCCAAGTTCTTGGAATGACACACCCGTCTTGCGCTTCTAGGACATAAGCACCATTCTTATAGGCTTCCACAATTTTGTACGGTCCTTCCCAAGTGACATTGAGTTTCCCTAGTTGTTCAGCATGACTGGACTCGTTTTTTCTTAGCACCCATTCTCCAACCTTGAAGTTCTTGACCCGGACTTGGCATTTGTAATAGTTCTCAGTTCGTGATTTGTATAGTGGTTGGCGCATCTGTGCCGCCTCACGTTTTTCATCGAGCATGTCCAGGTCCTGGCGTCTCCCTTCTTCGTTGGCTACTTCCTCGAAACTCTCTATTCGTAGGGAGCCGACCACTATTTCCAATGGGAGGACCGCTTCTGTCCCATAGGTCAGACTAAATGGCGTTTCTCCCTTGCTTGACCTTGCTGTGGTACGCTATGACCACAGTACTGTCGGGAGCTCATCCACCTAGGCAGACTTTGATTTGAGTAACCTTTTATTCAAACCATTGACTATGGTTTTGTTCGATATCTCAGTTTGTCCGTTGGCCTGAGGGTGCGCCACCGACGTGAACTGGCGGTGGATTCTCTTATCTTCGCACCACTCTTTGAAGGGACTTCCTTCAAATTGCGTGTCGTTATCACTTATGAGGATTCTGGGGGTTCTAAAATGGGCCAAGATATTCTTGGTCATGAACTTTATCATTTCCTTTCCAGTGACGGTGGCTAGCGGTTTTGCTTCTATCCATTTAGTGAAATAATCTACGACTACTAACAAAAATTTCACATCCCCTGGTGCTGGTGGGAAAGGTCCCACTATGTCAATCCCCCATTGGTGGAAAGGTCAGGGGCTAGTGATGCTGGTCAACGGCATGGCCGGTTGATTTTGGAAAGGAGCGAATGCCTGGCATTCTTTGCATTTCTTGGTTAGGGCTGCGGCGTCGTTGTAAACGTCTCGCCAATATACTCCTAGGCGGAGTATTTTGCATGTGAGCGCTCGAGCGCCTTCATGTGCTGCCGCGTCTCCGGAATGACTTTCTTCTAGGAACGTTTGCCCCTCTATTTTAGAGATGCACTTTAGCCATGGGCTTAAATACCCTCTTCGGTACAGTTGGTTGTCTCTGATTGCAAAATGTGACTCCTTGATCTTGACTTTTCTCGCCTCCTCTGAGTCATTCGGGAGCACGCCATGGCGCAAGTAATCGACGTATGGTTTAGTCCATTCCGGTGTAGTCGATATTGTATTAACTCGTTGTTTATCGATACTTCTCTCCGGGAGCACTTCAACTAGCACTTTCTTTGTTAAGTGATCAGAAGAAGTTGAGGATAGCTTACTGAGAGCATCTGCCCTTGCATTCTTTCCCCAAAAGATTTGTTTTATTGAGAAACTTTTGAAAGTGTTGGTGAGGTTGCGGACTGCATCTAGGTATTTCTTCATCCTTGAATCTTTTGCCTCATACGTTCCATTTATCTGGTTTGTGATAAGTAATGAATCACTGAGGGATGCTAGTTGGTTTGCACCAAACTCTTTGGGCAGCCTCAGACCCACCAGGAGTGCTTCGTACTCTGCCTCGTTGTTAGATACTTGGAAGTCGAATTGCAGCGCGTTAGTGATCTCTTCGCTGTTGGTGCTTTGGAGGATCAGGTCTACGCCTGATCCTTCCTTACATGTTGCGCCATCGGTGAATAGCTTCCAAAGTTCATTGCTGGCTTCAGGCTCGAGTGGTTCGACGGAGATTGTCGTTGGCACTCCTTTAATGATATATGGGATTTCAACCAGGAAGTCTGCGAGGGCCTGGGCCTTGATGTTGTTTCGGGGGTGGTAATGGATATCATGTTCGCCTAATTCTGTGGACCACGTGGCCAGGCACCTAGACTTTTCCGGCCTTAGTAGCACTTGCTTTATCGGGTAGCTAGTCAGAACATCGACCTTGTAGGTTTGAAAATACATCCGTATCCATCTGACAGTGTATACCAGGGCGAGGACCAACTTCTCTAAGGCTGGGTAATTGACATTTGGTCCTTGTAGGGCCCTACTAACAAAATGGTTGGGGACCTTCTTGCCTTCCCTCTCCACCGCTAACACAGAGGAGATAACGTGTTTGGAAGCTGCTAAATACATCTATAGTGTTTCCCCTGGTAGCGGGAAGGCGAGAGCCGGTAGTTGGTGTAATGCATCTTTTAGTTGTTGCAATGCCGCATCTGCTTTTTCTGTCCACTTGAACTGCTTTTTGTCTAGGCACCCTTTAAGTGTTTGGTACAGAGGAAGCGCATTTTCTGCAGATTTGGCAATGAATCTACCCAATGTCGTCAACCTACCGTTGATCTCCTGTACACCCTTGAGGTTGTGGGGCGTTTTTGACTCGAGGAAATCCTGTATTTTCGTGGGGTTGGGCAGAATTCCCTCATTGGATATTTGATACCCAAGGAATTTCCATTCCTCTACCCCGAAAGTACACTTATGTAACGCCCCGACTCTCAGGTATTAATTTTATGGCTTTAATTTTCATAAATTACAAGGTCTACTCGACGAGTTGGATACCCTAACTCGTCAAGTAAAAGCAGGTTCGGCCACGTGTTTAAGTGACCTACTCACCGAGTCAAAGATAGGACTCGACAAGTAAGAGCTGGAGGATAAAACCCTAATTTTCGGGGTTTTGCACCCTATTTAAAGGGTCATTAGCCTCCCTTAGCCTCCCTTACAACCTCTTGAGAGTCCAGCAAACCCTAATCCGTGTGTGTGCTCCATTCTTGTGTGTTTTAAGCTTTAGAAGGTGGATCTCAGTGAGAGGAGCTTGAAGATCAAGTAGCTAGCAGCAAGGAACGTGGGTGGATCTAAAGTCTACCTCAGTTTAGCATCATGTGAAGGTATCAATTCGTTACCTTGACCTTATTTCCTTCTAGATCTCATTTGGTTAAAGATTAGGGCTTTTCTAGCATGTTAGGAAGCCATTCTTGGGTATGAGCTAAGATCTGAAGTTGCAACTTCAGATCTAAACTCTTCTTGGTCTCTAAGTCCATCAAGTTTCCAGCTTTAGCAAGTGTAAACCCTTCCTTATGTGTTAAACCCCATTTCAAGCTTGGATTTGATATTCTAAGTCTTTAGAGCCTTGCATGCACGTAAAGTTTGCAACTTTACGTGATAAACATGCCTTGGGAAGCTTGATCTGCAATATGGAGCCTTAGAATGGCTTAAAAAGCGTCTGAATGAAGAAAGGTATGAAGGGACTCGGCGAGTTGCATGGTCGACTCGGCGAGTTCGATTAATATTGTCGTGCAAGGACTTCTGTACGGACTCTGCGAGTTAGTAGGGTGACTCGGCGAGTCAACTAGGGTTTTCCCGACATTGGACACACATGAACTCGACGAGTTGCGGGGAAACTCAACGAGTCAATGAGGGATTTCACGACTACTCGAGTTCTGGAAGGACTCGACGAGTCAGTGAACTGTACTGACGAGTCAGGTCAAGATGGACTATTGACCTTGACCGTTGACTTTGACTTTGACAAAGGGTTGACTAATTGACTTCTGGGCATTTTGGAAAAATTAGAAATTTATGAATATGGTTGTATGGTGAATATAGGTGGTGGAGTTTGTGGCGGTGATCCGAGAGTTTGAGCTTATCATTTCGAGTCGACAGTTGAGAGGTGAGTTATCCTCACTATACTCAAGTGTCTAAGGTGGGTTATCTGGATATGTTATGCTCGTATGATCTGTTAGATCGGTATCCTGGTAGATATGATAGTATTTTGTGTTATGTGATATGATCAGTTAGATCGGTTTGCTTGTCTATAGACTGTTATGTGATTATCTGTTATATGTGCACATGTTTGTTTGGCGGTTGAGGCTTATCTGCTTTGTGCGAAAGCCAATAGACCTAGGTATTCCAACCTGTTGGTTGTGGGTTGTGAGTATTCCATCCCGAGGATGATTGAACTCATAGTATGTGGGCATTCCAACCTGTTGGTTGTGGGCCTAGGGTATTCCATCCCGAGGATGATTGGACCCATAGTATGTTGGCATTCCAACCGGATGGTTGAGGGCCTGGGGTATTCCAACCCGATGGTTGACTGGACCCATAGTATGATGTTTATGATTATATGTGTATTATTGTAGGTATGGGTATTTTGGGGGAAATCACTAAGCTCTCGGTCTTATAGTTTCAGTTTATTGTTTCAGGTACATTAGGGGATCGCGGCAAGGCAAAGGCGTGATCGTACAGCTCCTCACATTTTATGACTTTGTTTCTGGGATACTCTGATATGGAACTATTTTGAAAACAAATTGTAATAAACTAACGGTTTTAAATGTTTGAAAAAGCTTTAAAGTGGCTTAAATTTTATGGGTGTTACAAGTTGGTATCAGAGCCTTGGTTTGAGTGAATTGGAGGAGCACTCGTGTGAATCCAGTCTCAAATCAAGGAAAGGATTTTCAAGATAATTTTAAAATGGTTTTCAAAATAAGTAAAAGAGGATGCAGGGTGTACGATCAGCCGGAGCTAGTAAGTAAACCCCAAAATACCATACAGTTATTTGATATCGTGATACGTTAGAACAACATGCTAGTACTAGGTTAGGGATCTTCAGGAATCGCATGATAGAATTGTCTGATTACATGATGCCTGGTAGCCTAGGGTTTTCCTTATGTGAGATTGACATCATTACTGTAGTTACTTGTGTATGGATCACGACTGTACATAATTAAGATCTTATAGCCTGAGAATATTTGGTTTGGCCTTATGTTCTGTTCTTGTTTGATTGGAGGCTTAGGGTAGGATCAGATATTCGAAATTCTATAGGGTCCAGCGTTATCTATGGCTAGTATACATTAGTTCTGTAGGGTTGGTGGAAGTTTCCTCTAGGAGTGTGGTTGAGCGACCACCATGTGTATGTATATTGTTAGGGTGTTGTGGTGATACTTGAGACAAATCTGGGTAGGTGTGGAAGGTAGTATGGGCCCGTACTACTGAAAGCACAGGACCCATACGCGTAGCAAGGAAGTCACAACCCCTAGGGTTTAGTCGGGAGTTGGTTCCCAGTTATTTATGCGGATTGTCTGATATCTTATTGTTATATTTTCAGTATGGTGGTTACGAGGCTTTTTGTGACTGGATCCGGATCGGGATCAGGGCAGGGCGATCAGGAGGCCCCGACAGCGCCCGAGGTTATCGGCAAGGAGGGGCCAGTGTTGACAGAGGATCGTGTCAGGGAGATCATCCGCGAGGAGGTGGTCGAGATTGTCCGGGTGAGATTCCGGAGTTGTTTGGGACTATCAAGTCCGCTATGATGGATTACTTCGATGACAGATACACAGCCCTTGCTGAGACGGCTGTCGCAGTAGCTACATCGGCTGTAACAGCGGTAGGGGGAGGAGCTGGCCGAGTTTTTCAGTACCCGGACTTTGATAACACGAAGCCCCCGACTTTCGATGGTACTCAGGATCCTATCATAGCCATGAGGTGGTTGTCTGACGTGGAGGGATGCTTTTTCACGTGCTCATGTCCTACTGACCAGAAGGTCAGGTGTGTCCTGAACTTGTTGAGGACAGGGGCAAAGGAGTAGTGGAGATTTGTTACTGGGTCATATACGAATGACCAGAGAGCTACTGTTACTTGGGAGCGATTCAGGGATATGTTCTGTGATCGCTACATTCCACGGGTCGAGCGCGAGCAGTTTTCACAGGAGTTCTTAGATCTGAAACAGGGTACTGAGTCAGTGACGGAGATCACCCGCATGTTTACTGAGAAGGCGATGTTTTGCCCGGAGTTTTCCTCGGAGCAGGCTCAGATGACACGTTATCTGAGCATGCTCAAGACTGACATTCGTCAGTTTGTTGCCACTCAACGATGTGATACACTATTGGACTTACAGAAGGCCGCTAGGCGGCGCGAGTTGGAGATTGAGCTGTAGTTGAGGGAGCAGCGAAAGGCCCCGACACAGTCACAGCCGGCGTCGAAGCGGTCTAAGACCGTTGATACCAGGACTGGGGGCAGCCAGGTCGGAATTGTGGGAAGTGAGGAAAGGCTCATTCACGGACGTGCCGATCAGGGAGTGGGTGCCACCGATGTGGCAAGCAGGGCCATATGGCCAGGGATTGCAGGCAGCAGACTCCGACTCCCGGAGTCAGGCTTTGTTATCATTATGAGCAGGTGGGCCATATGAAGGCCCAATGTCCTTTACTAGCCGCCAAGTCGGCGCAGGCTCCAGCGCCGACTACATTGAGGATTACGGATGGGAGGCCAGGTAGAGCAGAGCCTCCAAAGGCTCAGGGGCGTGCCTTCCAGCTTACAGCCGAGGAGGCCAGGGCAGCACCAAATGTGGTTGCTGGTATGTTTCTATCATTTAACTCATTGATTATATCTTCTTTATGCTTATCTGTTGTACCTGTGTTTAGGAACGTTTCTAGTGAACTCCTTGAATGCATTGGTTTTATTTGACTCGGGGGCGAGTCGGTCATTTGTATCACATGTATTTAGTAGGGAGTTCAGTGTGCCAGTAGGCGAGCTAGAGTGTCCATTGCGAGTCTCTATCGCCAACGAACACGGGGTTTCTGCTTCTTCGGTCTACCGAGGATGTGGGTTGGAGATCTTCGGGGTATCCTTTCCGATAGACTTGATTCCGATTCCCATGGGGGAGGTGTACGTGATTGTGGGTATGGACTGACCTAGTCGATTCGGTGCCATGATTGATTGCGAGGGTCATCGGGTGGTAGTTCGAACCCCAAGTGGGGGGAGAACTAATTGTATATGGCGAGGGCACCAGAGTGGGATCAGGGTTTTGTTCAGCTGCCAGGGCTCGACAGTATATTCAGCACGGGTGTGCGGGTTATCTAACGTATGTGGTGGATACGCGGGTCAAGGATCAGACTCCAGTCACAGAGGTTCCAGTGGTTAGAGATTTTGCTGACGTGTTCCCAGAGGAGTTACCAGGGATACCTGCAGAGAGGCAGGTCGAGTTCCGGATCTACCTGGTGCCAGGTGCGGCCCCTATCGCCACAACGCCGTACCAACTGGCGCCACCCGAAATGCAGGAGCTGGCATCACAGCTGCAGGAACTGTTTGGCAAGCAGTTCATTCGACCGATCAGTTCTCCATAGGGAGCACCGATCCTCTTCGTCACGAAGAAGGATGGTTCGCACCGGATGTGCATCGATTATAGGGAGTTGAACAAGTTGACGGTGAAGAACTGTTAACCACTCCCGAGGATAGATGATCTCTTTGATCAGTTTTAGGGCACATCTTGGTTTTCCAAGACAGACATGAGGTCTGGGTATCATCAGGTCCGAGTCAGAGAGGAGGATGTGGATAAAACCGTATTTCGGACTTGTTATGGACAATACGAGTTCGTGGTGATGCCGTTTGGGCTCACCAACGCACCAGAAGTATTTATGGACCCGATGAATCGGGTCTGTAGACTGATGCTTGATCGCTTGGTCATCGTGTTTATAGATGATATCTTGGTGTATTCCAAGACCCGAGAGCAGCACGAGGAGCACCTCAGGGAGTTATTAGTAGTTCTGAGACGAGAACGGTTGTATGCCAAGTTCACGAAGTGTGAGTTTTGGTTACGAGAGGTCCAGTTCCTCAGACATCTCGTTAACCAGGAGGGGATTTTGGTCAACCCGGCCAAAATCGAGGCAGTCATGCAGTGGGAGGTGTCGAGATCTCCTTCAGACATCAGGACTTTTCTAGGATTAGCATGGTACTACCGGAGATTCATACTAAATTTCTCCAAGATTGTAGTACCCCTCACTCGTATGACGTGGAAGGGGTAGATTTTTGGTGGGGCCCTGAGCAACAGAGGGCGTTTGAGACCCTCCGACAGCGGTTGTGTGAGGCTCCAGTATTGACTCTTCCAGAGGGATTCGACGATTTTGTGGTGTTCTGTGATGCATCCATCACAGGACTGGGGGCAGTCCTCATGCAGAGAGGACGAGTGATAGCCTACGCATCACGACAGCTGAAGCCGCATGAGACGAGATACCCTACACATGACTTGGAGTTGGGAGCGGTGGTATTCGCTCTCAAGATTTGGAGACATTACCTCTATGGGGTCCGCTGTACCATATACACGGATCACAAGAGCCTGAGACACATCATGGATCAGCTGAACCTGAACATGAGGCAGCGTAGGTAGCTGGATGTAGTCAAGGACTACGATTACGAGATCCTTTACCACCCCTGTAAAGCGAATGTGGTGGCGGACGCTCTGAGCCGCAAGTCAGTTGGGTCTTCCACCCCAGCGGTATGTATGAGGATAGCGGTGGATTCTCCGCTCGTGAGTTTGATCAGAGATGCTCAGGTTGAGGGCATGCGACCGGAGAACTGGAAACTGGAGAGGATCAGGGGCAAGAACACCCGGTTTGTGCAGGATAGTCGTGGATTGTTGACCCGATGCGGTCGAGTATGGGTTCCGATGTCTGCTGGGGGTCAGACAGAAAATTATGGAGGAGGCTCACAAGTCTCACTTTTCTATTCACCCGGGGGCCACCAAGATGTACCGGGACTTGAGTTTGAGTTACTGGTGGCCGTGCATGAAGCGAGAAATCGCTTGGTACGTTGAGAGGTGCTTGACTTGCAGGATGGTCAAGGCCTAGCACCAGAGGCCGCATGGCAAGCTGCAGCCTCTGGAGATTCCCATGTGGAAATGGGAGTTATTCACGATGGATTTCATCACCAAGCTGCTGAGGACGGAGAAGGGGTTTGATGCTATATGGGTCATCGTGGATCGATTGACAAAGAGTGCCCATTTTTTGGCTATACGGGAAAGTTCATCGGCCGAGAAGTTGGCCGACGTGTATGTATGTGAGATCGTCGCTCGCCACGGGGTTCTGGTCTCCATTGTTTCTGACCGAGATGTTAGATTTACCTCCCGATTCTGGGAGAAGTTCCACGAGGAACTGGGCACGCGGCTGCATTTTAGCACAACATATCATCCGCAGACCGACGGTCAGAGCGAGCGGACCATTCAGACACTAAAGGACATGCTGAGGATGTGTGTCATTGACTTCGGTTGGAGTTGGGATTCCTACCTACCCCTGGTAGAGTTCGCCTACAACAACAACTATCATTCCAGCATTGGCGCCCCGCCTTTCGAGCTGTTGTATGGGGAGATGTCACACCCCGATTTGATGGGGTGAAGTCGGACATATGGTGATGGGACGGACGGAGGTAGTATTGCAGACTACCGAGAAGATTCAGCAGATTAGGCAGCAACTGCAAACCGCTCAGAGTCGGCAGAAGAGTTACACCAACAGACGTCGATCTGAGTTGGAGTTCCAGGTCGGTGACATGGTACTACGGAAGGTCTCTCCCTGAAAGGGCATGATCCGCTTCAGGAAGAGGGGGAAATTGGGTCCCCGATATATTGGGCCATTCAGGATCATTTCCAGGGTTGGCAAGGTAGCATACAGGCTAGAGCTTCCTGAGGAGCTCAGTCATATCCACAACACTTTTCACGTTTCATAATTGCAGAAGTGCATTCTGGACGTGGAGGCGGTAGTGTCCTTGGATGACATTCAGGTCGATGAGCGCCTAAATTATGTGGAGAGGCCTGTGGCCATTTTCGAGAGGAAGGTGAAGGTTCTGCGGAACAAGGAGATACCTTTGGTGAAGGTACAGTGGGAGCACCGAAGAGGGTCCGAGTGGACGTGGGAGCCGGAGGTGGAGATGCGGGAGCACTATCCAGAGTTGTTCACCGCAGCGGACTTCGAGCACGAAGTCTAGTTCAAGTGGGGGAGAATTGTAACACCCCGACTCTCAGGTATTAGTTTTATGGCTTTAATTTTCATAAATTACAAGGTCTACTCGACGAGTTGGATGCCCTGACTCGTCGAGTAGAAGCAGGTTGGGCCACGTGTTTAAGTGACCTACTTGTCGAGTCCAAGATAGGACTCGACGAGTAGGAGCTGGAGGATGAAACCCTAATTTCCGGGGTTTTGCACCCTATTTAAAGGGTCATTAGCCTGCCTTAGCGTCCCTTACAGCCTCTTGAGAGTTTAGCAAACCCTAATCCGTGTTTGTGCTCCATTCTTGTGTGTTTTAAGCTTTGGAAGGTGGATCTTAGTGAGAGGAGCTTGAAGATCAAGTAGTAGCAGCACGGAACGTGGGTGGATCTGAAGTCTACCTCACTTTAGCATCATTTGAAGGTATCAAGTCGTTACATTGACCTTATTTCCTTCTAGATCTCATTTGGTTAAAGATTAGGGATTTTCTAGCATGTTAGGAAGCCATTCTTGGGTATGAGCAAAGATCTGAAGTTGCAACTTCAGATCTGAACTCTTCTGGGTCTCTAAGTTCATCAAGTTTCCAGCTTTAGCAAGTGTAAACCCTTCCTTATGTGTTTAAAACCCATTTCAAGCTTGGATTTTATATTCTAAGTGTTTAGAGCCTTGCATGCACGTAAAGTTTGCAACTTTACGTGATAAACATGCCTTGGGAAGCTTTATCTGCAATATGGAGCCTTAGAATGGCTTAAAAAGCATCTGAATAAAGAAATGTCTGAAGGGACTCGGCGAGTTGCATGGTCAACTCGGCGAGTCCGATGAAGATTTTCGTGCAAGGAATTCTGCATGAACTCGGCGAGTCAGTAGGGAGACTCGGCGAGTCAACTAGGGTTTTCCCGACATTGGACACACATGAACTCGGCGAGTTGTGGGGAAACGCGACGAGTCAATGAGGGATTTCATGACTACTCGAGTTCTGGGGCCTTCAAGCATCCGAAATACGCCGGGCTTGTAAATGACGGAAGGACTCGACGAGTCGGGTCAACATGGACTGTTGACCTTGACCGTTGACTTTGACTTTGACCAAGGGTTTGTTGGGTTTTAGTATACTACAACATCCTATGGTGCACATACAACCCTAAATACCTTGGATCTCTGTTTTCTCTATTATACATGCAAATATGAAGTTTCCAACATATTACCCTATACTAGCATACAAATATCATATACTTGGGTAATAAAATAGATAGAATACATACCATTTTTTGATGTAACTTGTCTTCATGAAGCTTGAGTGCCTAGTGCCCCAAGTGTGACACCTCAAATGGTTCACACAACACCATGAACACTTGGAATAACCTTGAGAATAAGGATACTTTGGTTCTCTCTAGTGAAATCGGCCTTGCCCTTTTGTGTACACATACTAGTGTCCATTTCACCAACCAAGGACATCTTTATATAGTGTGGAGATTAGGGTTAAACCCTAATACCCATGACCTTTCATTTCATATGATCCATGGGTTAAAAACTCCATGGACTATCCATGAAAGCTTAGCCCAACCTAAATGAACTTGGCCCATCACACACATATATCTTAGAGTCCATATTTAATTAGTTCCTTTTGATCACTTAATTAATTATAAATTAATTCTTGATCAATACTAATTAAATAATATGATTATATATTAATATATTAGAACTTATAATATATTAATATAAATCACTAGTATCCTTTTTCCTCATCTTGTCTATCCAATTGTCCCGATGCCATGCAACCCAAATGGACCATGCCGGGTCGGGTCAAGTCTTACCAATTATAGTTATGGACTTAGACATTAATCCAACAGTCTCCCACTGGGATAAGTCTAAAACTATTATTGAGTATGACTTCAGAAACCAACTGGCAATCGTAGCTCTCAAAAGCTTCTGTCGAACTCTGACCTTGCCGATGAACTCTGACCTTTGTTAATGACTTGTCCATTAGATAAGGGATCATATATTCCTCCATTCTAGATATCATATGGATTGAGACATGGATTATCAATCATTCTCTCTGTCCATTTGTTGTTTCCCGATTTCCGATTTATGATGACTGACTGATTGAACAAATCAAATCAGTCCTGGCTTGGCCAAGCACTCACATGTGTTATCGCTAAATCATCGAGGGGCCCACAGATACCGCTTTTATCCCGAAGGTAAAAGGAATGGATAAACTTCGACTCATATGGCTTGTTCTACTACTTGTTGAATCATACACAAAGGCACGTTTTATAACATCGAGTTACCAATGCATTTTCGTGCAATCAATGTATAACCAACTCATAGTAACAACACATATCTCTAGGTTTTAAGAATATAAGATATTATCGTCTCATGATCACTCGTGATAAAATCCATGAAGTGATTCAAATGAGCGTGGGTTGAATCCAATACTCAGAACTTATGAGCACTCATGAGTGTTGTAGCACCGCTTTGTCCAAAATCTTAGACCTCTACAAGCCAACCCATGACAGTCTTGATTCATATCTACTTCCAACATATGACTGACTGTGGATAGTTTGAATAACTTAGTCATTCAGGAAGAATGACTAGTTTATTCTGGAAGTCAAAACATGCAAAATGAAACACAAGAATAAATGAATCAAATATGGTATCAAACCCTATGAATATAAATAGACCACTTTTATTTATTACCATACTGATTACTCATTATTTCATTGTTTCGGTTTTATCAACTTTATACCTGAATTAAAAACACTAGTTGTCCCAAGCTCCAAGCATGTATACTATGTTTTTCTAAACAGTAGCTTTGCCATACACCAAGTATACACTCTATGTTTGTCTATGATCCTTACTTTGTGAAATAAACCAATTGAACATAATTTCAATGATTCTAATTTCACACTCCCAAATCCTTATCGAAAAATGTGAGAATTTCAAATTCCTATCATTTATCGAAATCTGTTTAGATTTTAAACTTATATGCACTGACCCTCCTGTAATGAATATGTACAAAGTCACAAAGACTTGTCAACAGTCATTATAAGGTATTCTAATGGAGATCAACTCCATGGAAACTAAGTCTCATATTCAAAGTACATTGCTTTGGACATGCTTCTTGCATTAAGTTTTCTAATCTTACACAGATAACTTCCACCTATGGAGACAAATCCATATTCTCATTTTGACTATCACTTCTGAACAAGAGATGCCTCTTTTCAGAATATGTCAATATTGTCCTTCCAAAATTAGCACTATACTTCCAACTGTCCCTGAGCAACCAATCTTTGGTAAACCTCAGATTGTCCTCGACAATTGCTTAATCATTTTAGTCATATCCAATTCTAGACCTTTTCCCTTCTTAATGCCTCTGGGCATTTGGAAAAATTTAGAAATGACAAATATTATAGCACATGCAATCGATCCTGTACCCAAAGCAAATGGTACACGATTCATGATGTCTCACATAAAGACACGATTCTAGACCAGTCTTTTGCTACCATATTTTTATTTGCCATGTTTTCAAAAATTGACTATGAAGAGGGATGCCATAATCATAATCGAATTTTGAGAACGCAATATATAGAATTTCCTTAAGTTGAACCAATCCAACATGAAATTCATATATATATTCTTGACTAAAGATGATTAAGGTCTCAATCTAAGCCTTTAGAACTGAAATGAAGTATATCCTCTCCCTTAATTATAGCAAAACAACTTTTTCAATCCCTGCAGCCTCACGATTTGAAACTTTTGTTTTCTATAATTAACATTGCTAACTTGCAACACTAACAATAATTATCATGCTCCCACTAACATGATGATTATTAGCATAACACTTATGCTCCCACTAGCTTTAACATGTACTCAGAAATCAGCTGGACTTCTAGAAATCAATACTTTATTGACTATCTTACCAAAGTTCAGATTTCTGATACGAGATGCTTTAATAAAACTTTATCAAAATCATACACCTTTCCTTAGGTAGCATGCATGTGTGTCTAAACAATTTCAGAACTATGAAAAGGGATACCGTAATCATAGTCTCAATTGTTTAGACCTTTTGCCATCTGCTTCAAATCTACTTGGTGGAAGTGTTTCCTCACCATTATTTTCATGAATCAGAGAGAAACCTTATGACCCTTAGATTTTATGGTGTATGTGTTCTTATCCATGTGAATCGTCAAAACCATAGTCACAAGACAAGGATAATGACAAATCCAAACTCATATGGACTGAACTTATGCAATCTTAACTTCTTACCACCTGGCAGTACAGGGCCTGCCATTGCTTCCAAGTTGTTATGCAACCAATTGAGAACTTCTATAATTCCTATGCAAAGCCAACTTTAACTGGAATGGGCACAGAATATGTCAACACGATAGGTTATAAACCTCAAGTCGTGTGCTAGTGAAGAACCTCATGTTTTATTCTTGATTAGTTCTTGAAATTCTTTTTAGGATCTTTAAGACTCCTACTGTCCTCTTGACATATAAGACTATCTTGCCAAATATTCAAGAGATAGTGCGGATTCTTTATCAAGACAAACACTTCACACAATTGGCCTTAGTTGTTCTTTGTTTTATCCAAAACATCACAACTTACCAATTTCAAATGTACAAGAGTAGGACACTTTTACTCTTACATTTGACAAGTGTTTTAAACCTTTCTTTAAGATATGCCACTCAAGTTACAATCTTGGAGTATGACTCTAAGAATTGTTTTGGAACGAAGTATGACTCATCTTCCTGATCTAACCATTTCAACAATTCATGACTCCTCTTCTTAGTCATAAAAATGCACTAAGATGACCTTTAGAGGACTAATTGTGATATGATTTCTAAATCATTAAGATGATCACAAACATGATACTAAAGTACTCTCCCATCTTTTCAGATTTGAGAAACTTTTATCTTTCTGCCTAATTTGATTCTTCCCATTCGTTTTGCCATACATTGAAACTTTTCCAATGTTTCAGAATTATACTTAAACTTGTAAGTATAACCATATTTACTAAACTTTAGTAAATCAAATAGTCTTAACGAGCTTTGTGGTGGACATGACCAGTGCACAAGAATGTGTACTCGATCCCTTTAGTCCTTCACTTGACTCACACATCCATGTGAACAAGTAATTAGTCTTGATTTTCCAATGCTTGAAAGTTCTCATTCATCATACTATTCAACTTGCATGATTCCAAGTTTCGGTCCAATTGAAACTTGGTCGATGAGGAACTTTCCTGATTTGGTAAATTTAGACAATAACACAAATGAAAGAATCAAATCCATTTTCCAATATTGCTGTCAGTGGAATCATATAAGCAACAATTTTCGACAAATGTCAGTGTAAGGATACTTCAAATAAATAAAATTAAACAATTTTCTTTTATTTTAAAACTTTGCAGAAAAACTTATCCTTACAATCCACATGGAAAATTGTTGTTATCTATTCCTTAGCAATATATCATAACTTCTTAAGCAACTGCTCAAAATTCTGATGCGATCGAAATCCACCTTCGCGATCAGAATCAGCATATACTTCGTTTAAGATTTCTCTCTATTCTTTGATTCTTAAAACATCATCATGTGACCCAGTCACATCATGTAATGAGGATCTCAGAATAGAACTTAACAGAGTTAGATAGTGGGCTCTACCTGATGTAGAGTCAAACTTACTGACTTTAACATCCTTAGGTAAATTTGGCAGCTTTGCAATCAACGCCCCTTCCTTTGGCAAAATAAACATATGTACCCTTTGGTAATGGGACTATCTCAGACTTAGCCTTTCTCTTTACCATTTGGTCAACCGGGTTGACTATGGCCAATCCCTTTCCATTGGGAAGAGAATGCTTTTTCTGGATTTCCAGTGTCACCATTGTCACTGTCCATAAAGTTTTTGGGAAGTTGATCTTCTAATCAAATTTTCTTTACTATCGTTCCAAATCATTGTTGATTCGGCACCACCAAGCAAATAGATATGATCATTAAGGTTCATGTCATAGTCTGTTTCATAGTAGTCCCAAAGGAACTCACTATGTGACTTAGAAAGTGATTGAACATCCAACTTTCTCAAGACTTTGACACCCAACTCTCCCGGCTTGTCAATATGTGACTTCATCTCTAAAATGTGATCACACATAGACCTTGCTTGCCATTAGGGCTTGAGTGACCTTGAACTTGTGGGTTAGGGAGAATAATTGGAGGAGGTGGAGGAAGTAAAGTTCCAAGAGATTTGGGAAGATCATAGATATCTGAACTAGACATCTTTTGGGGAGATATTCAAGATAGTTGATCTAAAGTCCTTAATATAACACCCAATATGAAATATTAAGGCTAGGATCCAACAACCTATTTATAACTGGAAGAGGGATGTCGTAATCCGAGTTATAAAATAGTTGAAGGTAGGTAAATGACAATTTACCAATTTCCACCATGAAAAACGAAATAATTTAATTACTTGGATTTGAAACTCCTAGATCTTTTGAGATTCATTGAACTTTTCAATGGCATGTTTCAATCTCGAGTGTGCCCTTCAGGTTTTGTGACTGGGATGCCAAGGATCACAAAACAAGGTGTGAAGTAACCATGCAAATATACTTGGTACCCTTAATATTTACCCCTCAATCGATGTGCCGGTTAACCACACGAGCTCCACCGATACTATGATAAATATTAAGTTACCCTTTGCCTACTTTGTTAAATCCAGGTTAGTGTGCCGGTTAACCACACACGCTCCACTAACGGTTTAAATAAAGTGCAAAGTGTAATTTCATGGATTAGCACCTTATTCATATTTTCCTAAGTAACTAAGATTGGGAATTAATAAAAGGTTTAGTTACTTAGTATTTATCATTAATACTTTTAATGAAGGGAGAATTATAGTCCTTGTCCTACCTGTTCGGCTAACGACCCTCCACCAGTCAAGGAAGCGGTGGGTGAGAGTGGACACCCATTAAGCTGCCATTTTATAGGCAACAACCTTATACCCCCCTTATAGACCGGCTTCGTGAATGAGGCCTACTAATGGTAAGACTGACTTGCTCTTATACACATATATATATATATATATATATATATATATATATATATTATTATTAACTTATAATATTATAAAGTGTAAGGGTTGAATTTTAACTTTTAAAATTCTAAGGGCTTAACTTGGAATTAAAGTATTCATTAGAGAAAACTTTTCAAATTCCAAAACTTGAGGGCAAGTTTTGAAACTATTCAAAACTCTTGGATTTTCATAACTTATGAGTTTTAAGTAAAGCTTTAAAACTTTTAATGAAGAGACTCTTGGACATCCATAACTTGAGGACAAGTTATGGAGCCATAAAAACTATTTATAAGAAAAGACTCTTCATTTTTTTGTAACCTAAGGCATATTTATGAGTTTTTAAGATTCATAAATGTGACTTTTCATATAACTTGAGGACAAGTTACAAAAAAAACACATTTTATGAACAACTTTTAGATTAATTAGGATTGAAAACAACTAAAACACAATTTTTTTTCCATTAATCTAAACTAACTCATAAATCAAGGAAACATAGAACTTTTGGAAATCCATAACTTATGGAGTTAAATGCTTGTTTTATGATGAAACTTTTCATGTTCCATAACTTAAGAATAAGTTATGGAATTCTTTAAAACATTAACACCAAATTTTTTAACTCCATAAAAACTTTGAATCAATTTTTTTTAAAACCTTTTCATATCCATAACTTATGGAGGTTTCAAAACACATAAGATCACAACTTTAAAAAAACTTTTTGAGCTCCAAAATTTTATGACAAAATTTGTAACTCCTTAAAACATTTAGATCAAACTTTTAAAACTAATAAAATAATCATATCATTTTATCTTTTACTAAATTTGACCTAATTCAACTCATATAGCAAATGATTCAAATTTTACAAATAATTAGTTTTTCACAAAACAAGTAATTATCTTAAAATTAAACAAACTTCATGTTTTTTTTCTTTTTTTTTCAACTTTGAAAATCAAACATTTGCATGAATATAACAGAAAACAATCCATGTCTCTGATACCACTGTTGGGTTTTAGTATACTACAACATCCTATGGTGCACATACAACCCTAAATACCTTGGATCTATGTTTTCTCTATTATACATGCAAATATGAAGTTTCCAAGATATTACCCTATACTAGCATACAAATATCATATACTTGGGTAATAAAATAGATAGAATACATACCTTTTTTTGATGTAACTTGTCTTCATGAAGCTTGAGTGCCTAGTGCCCCAAGTGTGACACCTCAAATGGTTCACACAACACCATGAACACTTGGAATAACCTTGAGAATAAGGATACTTTGGTTCTCTCTAGTGAAATCGGCCTTGCCCTTTTGTGTACACACACTAGTGCCCATTTCACCAACCAAGGACATCTTTATATAGTGTGGAGATTAGGGTTAAACCCTAATACCCATGACCTTTCATTTCATATGATCCATGGGTTAAAAACTCCATGGACTATCCATGAAAGCTTAGCCCAACCTAAATGAACTTGGCCCATCACACACATATATCTTAGAGTCCATATTTAATTAGTTCCTTTTGATCACTTAATTAATTATAAATTAATTCTTGATCAATACTAATTAAATAATATGATTATATATTAATATATTAGAACTTATAATATATTAATATAAATCACTAGTATCCTTTTTCCTCATCTTGTCTATCCAATTGTCCCGATGCCATGCAACCCAAATGGACCATGCCGGGTCGGGTCAAGTCTTACCAATTATAGTTATGGACTTAGACATTAATCCAACAAGGTTGACTAGTTGACTTCTGGGCATTTTAGGAAAATTGGAAATTTATGAATATGGTTCTGTGGTGAATATAGGTGGTGGAGTTTGTGGCGGTGATCTGAGAGTTTGAGCTTATCACTTCGAGTCGACAGTTGAGAGGTGAGTTATCCTCACTATACTCAAGGGTTTAAGGCACCAAGGTCGGCCCTTTGGATGGTTATCTAGATATGTTACGCTAGTATGATCTGTTAGATCGGTATCCTGGTAGATAGGATAGTATTTGGTGTTATGTGATATGATCAGTTAGATCGGTTTGCTTGTCTATAGATTGTTATGTGATTATCTGTTATGTGTGCACATGTTGGTTTGTTTGGGTCCCTGATATATTGGGTCATCCAGGATCATTTCCAGGGTTGGCAAGGTAGCATACAGGCTAGAGCTTCCTGAGGAGCTCAGTCATATCCACAACACTTTTCACGTTTCATAATTGCGGAAGTGCATTCTGGATGTGGAGGCGGTAGTGTCCTTGGATGACATTCAGGTCGATGAGCGCCTAAATTATGTGGAGAGGCCTGTGGCCATTTTCGAGAGGAAGGTGAAGGTTCTGCAGAACAAGGAGATACCTTTGGTGAAGGTACAGTGGGAGCACCGAAGAGGGTCCGAGTGGACGTGGGAGCCGGAGGTGGAGATGCGGGAGCACTATCCGGAGTTGTTCACCGCAGCGGACTTCGAGGACGAAGTCTAGTTCAAGTAGGGGAGAATTGTAACACCCCGATTCTCAGGTATTAATTTTATGGCTTTAATTTTCATAAATTACAAGGTCTACTCGACGAGTTGGATGCCCTGACTCGTCGAGTAGAAGCAGGTTGGGCCACATGTTTAAGTGACCTACTCGTCGAGTCCAAGATAGGACTCGACGAGTAGGAGCTGGAGGATGAAACCCTAATTTGCGGGGTTTTGCACCCTATTTAAAGGGTCATTAGCCTGCCTTAGCCTCCCTTACAGCCTCTTGAGAGTTTAGCAAACCCTAATCCGTGTTTGTGCTCCATTCTTGTGTGTTTTAAGCTTTGGAAGGTGGATCTTAGTGAGAGGAGCTTGAAGATCAAGTAGTAGCAGCAAGGAACGTGGGTGGATCTGAAGTCTACCTCACTTTGGCATCATTTGAAGGTATCAAGTCGTTACATTGACCTTATTTCCTTCTAGATCTCATTTGGTTAAAGATTAGGGATTTTCTAGCATGTTAGGAAGCCATTCTTGGGTATGAGCAAAGATCTGAAGTTGCAACTTCAGATCTGAACTCTTCTGGGTCTCTAAGTTCATCAAGTTTCCAGCTTTAGCAAGTGTAAACCCTTCCTTATGTGTTTAAAACCCATTTCAAGCTTGGATTTTATATTCTAAGTCTTTAGAGCCTCGCATGCACGTAAAGTTTGCAACTTTACGTGATAAACATGCCTTGGGAAGCTTTATCTGCAATATGGAGCCTTAGAATGGCTTAAAAAGCATTTAAATAAAGAAACGTCTGAAGGGACTCGGCGAGTTGCATGGTCAACTCGGCGAGTCCGATGACGATTTTCGTGCAAGGAATTCTGCATAGACTCGGCGAGTCAGTAGGGAGACTCGGCGAGTCAACTAGGGTTTTCCCGACATTGGACACACATGAACTCGGCGAGTTGCGGGGAAACGCGACGAGTTAATGAGGGATTTCACGACTACTCGAGTTCTGGAAGGACTCGACGAGTCGGGTCAACATGGACTGTTGACCTTGACCGTTGACTTTGACTTTGACCAAGGGTTGACTAGTTGACTTCTGGGCATTTTAGGAAAATTGGAAATTTATGAATATGGTTCTGTGGTGAATATAGGTGGTGGAGTTTGTGGCGGTGATCCGAGAGTTTGAGCTTATCACTTCGAGTTGACAGTTGAGAGGTGAGTTATCCTCACTATAGTCAAGGGTTTAAGGCACCAAGGCCGGCCCTTTGGATGGTTATCTGGATATGTTATGCTAGTATGATCTGTTAGATCGGTATCCTGGTAGATAGGATAGTATTGTGTGTTATGTGATATGATCAGTTAGATCGGTTCGCTTGTTTATAGACTGTTATGTGATTATCTGTTATGTGTGCACATGTTTGTTTGGCGGTTGAGGCTTATCTGCTCTGTGCGAAAGCCAATAGACCTGGGCATTCCAACCTGTTGGTTGTGGGCCGTGAGTATTCCATCCCGAGGATGATTGGGCTCATAGTATGTGGGCATTCCAACCTGTTGGTTGTGGGCCTGGGGTATTCCATCCCGAGGATGATTGGACCCATAGTATGTTGGTATTCCAACCGGATTGGTGAGGGCCTGGGGTAATCCAACCCGATGGTTGACTGGACCCATAGTATGTTGTTTATAATTATATGTGTATTATTATGGGTATGGGTATTTTGGGGGAACTCACTAAGCTCTCGGGCTTACAGTTTCAGTTTATTGTTTCAGGTACATCAGGGGATCGCGGCAAGGCAAAGGCGTGATTGTACAACTCCTCACATTTTATGACTTTGTTTCTGGGATACTCTAATATGGAGCTATTTTGAAAACAAATTGTAATAACTTAACGGTTTTAAATGTTTGAAAAAGATTTAAATTGGATTAAATTTTATGAGTGTTACAACTTAGCTGGGTTCAACTTCATATGTGCTTTAGCTAGCGTTTGGAAAATTTCTTCCACATCGTGGAGCAATGTTTCTTCATTGCGGCTCTTAACTACCATTTCATTGACATAGACTATTATATTCCTACCAATTTGACCGGCGAATACTTTGTCCATGAGCCTTTGATATGTAGCACCCGCATTTTTGAGTCCAAACGACATTTTCTGGTAGCAGAAAATGCCATTCTCAGTGTGGAAGGCATTTTTGCCTCGTCCGCTTGTTGCATCTATACCTGATGGTAGCCCTTGTACGCATCAAGGAAACATTTGATCTAAAAACGTTCGAGCAATTGGACTTTCTGATAAATCTACGAGAGAGAATAAAAATCCTTTGGACAGGCGTAGTTAAGGTCCGAGTAATCAATACACATTCGCCATGACCTATTGGCTTTCTTTACCATGACAGGATTTGCTATCCATGTTGGGAACATTACTTCCCTGAGTATGCTGGCATTCACCAGATCAGCCACTTCTGTGTTTATGGCCCTGTTTCGTTCTGCTGCCTGGCCCCTCTTTTTTCGTTTAACATGATTGCTTCCAGGCGTGATATTAAGGTTGTGTTCTATAAACTGTTGATCAACGAATGTCAAATCTGTTGGTTTCCAGGCGAAAACAGTGGAGTATTGCTTCATGAGTGCTACCAGTCGTGCCCTAGTCTCGTCTGATAAGTGAGTGTCGATTCACACGAGTTGTTCTGGATATTCCATGTTTATCTGGTGTTGCTCGGTGGAACATCCTTCCTTGGACTTATTTGGTGCTCGCACAAGCTCGGTAGCGGCTATGATCTGGTGTTTGTGGTGAGGATCGTCGCTGATCCCTGGCGTGGGCTGAATTTAACGATGCCATGGATCGGCGATGGTACAAGGTGTAGCAAGGAGATTGCCGATCGTTCGAGCAAAATATTGTGTTCTGCTGGATATCGGATCTTAGAGAATTCGTTTGTTCGTGTGATTTTGTACCTCTCTTCGTGAACGACCAATGTTAAGGGCAGCCGAATAGTGCCCAATGGCCACAAACTATGTCCGGTGAATCCTACCAATGGCCCACCGGTTGGGGGCCGTAGCCCCTCTTTCCATGCATCTGATAGTTACCTAAAACAATGCTCATAAAGTATATCAGAGCAACTACCATTGTCAATGTATATCCGATGGATTTTCGTGTTACGAATGAATCCATATATGAGGATTGGGTCTCGTGGATCCCAGTTCGATGGTCTGGGATCGCTGCTCGAGAAACGAATATTGAGTAGGTTTTTTGAGAGTACCTCTATCTCGTCCTCCTCTTGGTGAGGTGTGTTCCTCTTACGAGAGTTAGATACAGTGAGTACCTCCGTGCCGTCATACAGAGGCCTCTACAACAGATCGGGATGCGATATCACCGTCTGAGGCCGTAAACCATCCAACGACCGTTGCTAGAAACTGCTCTGGAGTACTGGTTCTGTAATGGGCGGGATCTGTGCCATTAGCACATGGGTTGGGGCTTGTGTTTTGTACTCGCAGTGATGGTTGTTGATTACCGTCACCGGTGTTTGAAACAGGTCGTCTACTGCAGTTGTAGATGCTGTTAGGTTTAGATCTCCCGTTTTTTGTGAGCCAACGTTGTTTATTGGATGTATCACTCTGAGAATACGTTCGTATGGCGCCAAATGTTGTGACATGCTCTATAGGGGTTTGGATGTTGGGTGATGGATCCGTCCTGGAAGCTTTCGTAAGAACACAACACATAAGAATCGTTAAAGGACGTCCGAGTGTTCTCCCAGGACGTCACTCCGACGATCAAGTTAGTTTTCTGAGAGAGGGAATTCATGGTAAAATTTGTGAGGGAGAAGATGGATCCCTTCCTTGAGGCGGAAGAGATCCTTTTATACCTGTTACTAACAGATCGTGGAGACCTCGTCCAATGAGTGTGAGACGTGGCATCCTCTGACTGGGAGAATTATGTCCATGTTAACTAATGGCCTGGTGACGTCAGTTATAGGCGTCACCTAAGCTTTTTGTGACGCCCTGATTGGTCGTGAGTGAATGAGGAGATCACGGGGAATATTCTTTCCTCGTTGAGGGAAACGAACTGCCACCCCAGTGCTGGATTGCTTAGGCCAAGGTTGGGCCTTGGCTAAGGTTCTGGCGAGATAACGTCTCGTTTATACTTCCGTTACATTTAACGTGGCCGTTCATGGTAACGTTAACAGTTTAGGTGTGTGTTTTTGAACAAATGAGCTCTAACTCAGAATTTATCACTACTCGAAACTACGTCATGGTGAGGTCTTCACCGCTCCACGGTGACTTAAATGAACTCGCGGTCAGCCTTATGCCACGTCATGGTGATTATTATTTATAGCAAGCTACTTTTTCCACCGCGTTGTGGCACCCTTACACCACGTCGTGGTGGCAAAGTATATAGCCTACGAATTACGATAGAGAAACTCACCAAATCACCTCCTTGGTCACCGCGCCACGGAAAGCATATCATATCGCCGTAGTAATACTGGAAACAACCTTACCATTTATTTTTCAATGCTTTTCGAACCCAAACACATTTCTATCAATTCCATTCCATTCTTAAACCAATATAACACATTCTTATAGTTTCAAAACACAAGGTAATGCATATAACATATCCAAAACATTTCACAAATCTAAAGATCTTCAAAAGTACCAAAATGTCCTTAACAACAAAATAAGATTCTACATTATAATTAACCCAAAAGTCTCGGTTCTTACAATGCATCCCCCATTTTAATATTGTGTCGTCAGAATCTTATCAAGGTCTAAATGTAGGAATCATATTTTCATATATTCTTTCGTTTCCCAAGTTTGATTTGATCCCAAAGAAACTTCTAGTTAACCAATATGCGGTCGATTTCTTTATTCCACAACTTTCTTATTTGATACCTGATAATTGCTTCTGGCTCCAATATCAACCAATTTGAAGCATCAACTCTTACATCCTCTAACGTAATAATATCTTCTTCCTTTCCTAAAAATGTCATAAAGTAGCATACATGAAATACATCGTGTATAACACTACGTTTCGAGGGCAAATCCAACTTGAAAGCTTGAGATCCAATTTTTATTCAAAATCATAAACATGCCAATATACCTCGAACTCAATTTACTTTTCTTTTGGAAATGAATCACTCCCTTACAAGGCAATATTTTCAACATAACAAACCTCCAATATTCATCTCGAAAGGCCTTTCGTTAAATCTGTGTAGCTTCTTTGTCGGTATTGGACCACTTTAATGTGACCTTGAACAATCTTGATCTTTTCATTGGTAAATATTACCAATTCTAGTCCCGTAATCTTCTTCGCGCTCGCTTCTAGCCAATACAACGGTGTTCTACACTTTCTTCCATATAAAGTTTCATATGGGGGCATTCCAATACTCAAATGGAAATTGTTATTATATGCGATCTCTACTAATGGCTAGTGCCCATCCCATATACCAATAAAACCAATAGCTTAAGCCCTTAAAATATCTTCCACTATTTGAATTGTCCATTCACTTTAGTCATTAGTTTGGGGATGGTGTGTTGTACTCATGGGAATCTTCATCCATAACTCTTCTTTCAATGCATGCCTAAATTTATAGGTAAATCTTGGATCTCGATTCGACATTATCGACAATGGAACTCCATGCAATCTCACCACTTCATCAACATATAACATGGCTAATTTTTCGAAAGTAGTCATCTATCTAATTTCCAAAAATAATGCCTTCACCTTCATACGATGAACAATGACCCGAATGACATCAAAACCATGACTTCTTTTCAACAATCCTATACTAAAATCCATCGTGATAACGTCCCACTTTCCGGCTGGAACTTGAAGAGACTCTGATTGGCCATACGAAGCTTGACGCTCAAACTTGAATAGAGAACAAGTCAACCATTCGGATATGAACTTCACAACTGCTACCTTCATATCGGACCACTAATACAACAACTTAAAATCTCAATAAGTCCTTGCACTCCGTAGGTGAATGGAATACTTGGAATTATTCGCTTCATATAATATCATCTTTCGAGAATCTCTTAAAGGAGGAACCTAAATTATATTCTTGAACATCTTCAACCCTCGATGATTCTCTTTAAACTCTATACTTTTTTTCAACATCTCTTCCATGACATTCTCGGGCTTTAGTGCCTTCTCTTGATCAACTCTAACTTTCTTTAAAATAGTGGATACCAACTCAATCCTCATTGATTTCCTCTTATACGAACTTTTGGATCTTTAGAGCACAAAGCATCCGCTCCCACATTTGCTTTTTCGGCATGATAAATTATCTCACAAACATAATCGATGATTACGTCTAACCACTTTCGTTGCCTCATTTTAAATCCTTCTGTGTAAACAAATGTTGGAGATTCTTATGATCATTATACAATTTGAACTGCATACGATACAAATAATGGCTCCAAATCTTTAAGGAAAAGACTATCCTTGCCAACCCCAAATCAGGAGATGTATATCTCGTCTCAGCCTCTTTCAATTGTCGAGAAGCATAAGCAATCACCTTACTACGCTGCATCAAGACACAACCGAGACCTTTAGCCGAAGCAACACTATACTCCACAAAATCTTCCATCCAATAGGGCTAAGATTACACCATATCTTCATATAATTTCTTTTTGAAAACTTCAAACGACTCTTCTCGATCTTGTCCCCAAAACAAATTTCACCTCCTTTCTTGTCAACTTAGTGAGCGAACTAGCGATACAAGATAAATCTTGAATGAAATTGCAGTAGGCGTCCTAGGAAGTTCCCATTTCATAACTTCTTCATTCTTTGTGGGATCTACCATGATTCCGGCACTAGACATGATGTGCCCAAGAACTGAACTTATCGAATCTAAAATTCACACTTCGAAAACATGGCATACAACTCTTCATATTTCAATACTTGCAACACTTCGTCAAGATGCTTCTCATGCTTTTCTTCGGTCTTCGAATAGATCAGGATGACATCAATGAAAACGATAACCAACTTATCAAGGAAGGGTCTACAAACTCGATTCATAAGACCCATGAATATAAAAGGAGCATTTGTAAAACCAAACAACGGCACATAATATTCATAATGACCGTAACGGGTTCTAAACGATGTCTTCTTAACATCGCTTCCCTTCTCTTGAACTTGATGATACCCGGTTCGGAGATCGATCTTTGAAAAACAATACACTCCTTTCAATTGATCAAACATATTGTCTATTCTTCGCAATGAGTACTTACTATTGACGGTAACCTTGTTGAGCTCTAGGTAATCTATACACATCCGCATTGAACCATCTTTCTTTTTCACGAACAACATCAAGGCACCCCACAACAAAGAACTCAGGAGAATGAAACTTTTATCTAACAACTCAAGAATTTGGGACATGAACTCTTGTATTTCCGAAGGAGCTAGGCGATAAGGAGATTAGGCGACTGGGCTAGCACTAGGAATCAAATCAATACTAAATTCCATCTGTCTTGCTAGAGAAAAACCAGGAAGCTCTTCAGGAAAACATCCAGAAAATCTGTAACCAATTTCACGTCTTCTAACTTCTTTCTCTTTTCTCGAATCTATCACATAGGCCACAAACGACTCATATACTTTCCTTACACATTTTTGAGCTTTAATTATTGTGATCACACTTTGCATACATCGGTTCCTCTTCCCGTATATAATTATCTTCATTCCATTTCGCACTTTTATCGACACTATCTTACTATTACTAGAGATCTTTGCATGATTATTTTCGAACCAATCCATGCCAAGAATCACATGAAACCATCTAACACCAATAAGCAGCAAAGGGACATCTAACTTTTCCCCGTCTATTTCTACACAACAATCACGGTAGCCATGGCCTATATTAACATGCTCTCTGGATGCTACCTCTATCACTTAGTTTTCTTCTAATGGAACGAAAGGTTTACTAAAATACTTTCGAAATTCATGAGACACAAATGAATAATTAGCACCCGAATCAAATAAAACACTTGTAAACAAGGAGTTTACAAGTATTTTACCTCACACCGCTCCCTGATCTTCCTTCCACTCATCGACAATAAAATGAAAAACATGAGCTTTGCCTTTTGATGGCTCCAGCTTCTTACCGAAAATTTGGGCACCACCTCACTATTCCTCTTCGGGAAAGATGTGCAGATGTAGCCTTTCTCATGGCAGGCATAGCATTCAAGATCACGTACCTCCTTCTTACATTCGAAAGACTTGTTGTTGGGATCGCCACATTTTGAGCACGCCTTGCTACCCAACTTGCACTCTCCGTAATACATATTTTCACATTTCTTGCAGTATGAGTCTACCCTTTCATTGAACTTCCATTAGACATTTGGATCTTCTTCTTAAACCACCTGATCTAGTTTAGATCTCTTCTCTCTAACTCTTTTCTTCTCTCTTGATTTCCTCACAATCATATCTTCGATATTATGAGCAACCACGATATCATCATCTAGGGTATCAAATTTGTTTACCTTAACCTCATACTCAACATAAAATCCTTGCACAAACCGACTAACTCGACCCTTTTTTGTCTGTAGAACATTTCCAATAAACAACATCCCATCCGAAAATTCTTTCATGTACTCTTCCACCAATAGGTATCTTTTATTCAAATCAAAGAACTCATCAACCATGTTCTCAATATCATGAGAAGCGAAATACTTAGACTTAACTCGATTAATAAACTCATCCTAATTTATATTTGATTTCGCATCATCTCCCAAGGATTGACATACTCTCTCCCAACAAATGAGAGCTTGACCCCTTAGCACTTGTTAAGCATAAATGATCTTCTAATTATCTCGCCATCCACTAGCCCTAAGAACTCGATTTGTTTTAGTGATCCAACTCATAGTCACTTTCGGGTCACGACTACCCTCATAATCATTCGACTTGCAAGCCATGGATGACCTGAAGGAACATCGCCTCTTCTTTGAGAATACTGGGTGTTGAGACACAGGAGAGGAATCTTGAATTAGAGATGGCCAGATGACAGACCATGCTCAAAAATAGATGGCGTACCTCCAACAGATGGTTCACCTGCACTAGACGATATAACCATCAGGGTCTCTGGAGGCTTTTTGGGCGCTCTCAGACAAGCATCCAATAGTCGAATTCATTTCTTGACATTTCTCTTCTTTCAATTCATTTCTGGTGAGTTATAACATAACATAAATACAACGTAATCATACATCATATATTTGGCTTGTCACATAAGTAACAAATCATATACACATATACCGGGTGGTAAACAACTGGTCGTCATCATCTTTGTTTCCATGCAAGACTCTAAGCACAATCTTCCTAGGGATCCCTTAATCTAACTCTTTTCATGCATACGCACACACAACATAAAAAATTAAAACAATTTATTTATCATAAAACGATCTAACAATGGTGGAATCAATAATTATATTCATACATTCACATGCTTGCACATGTTCTATATCACATAATCATTGTCTAAACAGAAGTATAACTCACCTTTTGCTTTGGAATAGCAACCTACTTCCAACTTCTCCAAAGCTTCTCTTGAAAGGCACCAAATCCCTCATTGCTACAACCTATGACATTCATTTAAATTAAGCCTCTTACACATGTCTTAATCCTTTAAGACATAACTAGTGATTTTAGCCAAAAACTCATAATTTGGACAAAAACCCTAACTAAACTATCTTTTTTCCAAATGCTTGTCAAACTACTCCAATCAAGCAATTAAACACTTAAGGTTTTTCGTCATCTCTGCTTCTATGGTTTTAAACCCTAGAATGAAATCATGGAATTAAACTATTAAAGTTTCATATTAACCATGGATTAAGCTCTAAAATACTTAATCAAAATTAATACCAAGTTATCTTCAAGAAATGTAGCATAATATTATCAAACCCGTAGTTCACTATAAAATCTACAAAAAAGCATGAAAATGGTGAAAACAATTTCCATAAAAGTTTGATATGCACTTACTGATGGATTTTGAGCACTATAACAACCTTATGGTGCACATACAACCCTAATGCTTTGGATCTAAGGTTTCTCTAATTATCCATGCAAAATTGTTTCCAAAGCATAAAGCCTAAACTAGCATACAAAGTTTTTGTATATGAATCATAAAAGTAGTTAGAAGAATACCTCTTGTTGTAGCTTGTTTTATTTGGATTTTAGGAACTTAGCACCTCAAGTGTGATACCTCAAATGGTTCACAAAACACCACCAACAACTGGAGAGCTTGAGAGAGAGGATATTAGGCACTCAAAATTGGCTGTAGTATCTCTAAGATTACTTGTGTCACCAATTTTAGCCCAAGGCGTTATATATATATATATATATATATATATATATATATATATATATATATATATATATATATATATATATATATATATATATATATATTGTAGAATTCGAAGGGTTATGTGTAAACCCTAATTCCAACACTTGGGCTTGTAATGGATTAACACTATATGAAACCTTACATAAGCTTAGCCCATCACTAATCCACCATGGATTATTAGCCCAACCTATATGTATCATTGATTTACACAATCAACCCCTATATATTTAATTAGTCTCTTTTGATCACTAAATTAATTCCAAATTAATTCTTGATCAATACTAAATAAATAATAAACCTCTTTCTCAAATATCCATCCTATCAGATTGTTCAGGTGAATGCAACCCAAAATGGACCATGCTACTCTCGAGTCAAGTACATACCAATTATAGTTATGGGCTAAGACACCTAATCCAACAATCTCCCACTTAGATAAGTCTAATAACTATAACTGCAAGTACGACTTAAAACCGACTAGCAATCGTAGATTTTAAAAGCCGCTGTCGAACTCTGACGTGCCATTTTTAGATAAAGGATCATATAATCCTCTTATCTTCAAGATATCGTGCGGAGAAGTACATGGAACATAGTCATACTTATTGTCCAGCAGTTTGTTTCCCGATTTCCGATTTGTTTGACATAGAACTTAATTGAACACATCAACTGAGTTCTGACTGGGCCCGACACATAAGACAAAACAAAATCATCGACGGGCCCAAGATATCGCTTTTAATACTCCAAGGATAAAAGGAACATATAAAGTTCGACTTATATGCTTGTACTAACAGTGTTAAATCATAAACAATAACGCAGTTTATAACATCAAGTTACTGATGCGTTTTCGCACTATCAATGTACAACCAACTCATAGTCAACAACTCATACATCTCGGTTTGAAAACTATATGATATTATCGTCTTACAATAACTCGTGATAAATTCCATGAAGTGATTCATGTGAGCGTGGGTTTAATCCAATACTCAGACCTTATGAGCACTAATGAATGTTGTAGCAAACTTTTGCCATGTCTAAACACTCTAGACAATCTAGTAGCCAAATTCATGACAGTATTGCCTCAATACCCACTTCCAAAGTATGATCGACTGTGGATAGTTTGAATAATTTTATTACTCTGGAAGTCAAATCATGCAAAATGAAACAATAGTAAACAGTTGACACAAGATAGTAACTTTACTCATAAATAAAACTCCTTTAATGTAATCATCAAATGTCGATTACATTTGATCTATTAAAAGTTTCTGAACAGCTATCTAATCATTAAAACTAATATATGTTGGATTTAGTGTTTAAGCCCATAACTATAATTAGTATGTACTTGACCCGAGAGTAGCATGGTCTATTTGGGTTGCATGGCACCGGAAAATTTGTAAAGATGGACTTTTGAGAAGAGGATATTTACGATTTATTAATATATTGTAAGTTCTAATATATTAATATGAAATCACATTATTTAATTAATATTGATCAAGAATTAATTTTGTGATCAAAAGAGACTAATTAAATATATAGGGATTGATTGTGCAAATCATTCATTCTTATAAAGTGGGCTTATGATCCATAGTTCTTTATGTTGGGCTTAACCCATGTGGTGACCCATGGATACTCCATGGAGGTTAAAACCCATAGAGCCTAAGGAATGTATAAAGTCATGCACATTAGGGTTTACATGGTGTAACCCTAGTTGTGTCACACTATATAAGAAACCTCATGGCTACCAAAATCGGCACTTAAGTGAGATACAAGAGGGCTAGCCGATTTTGTGTGTGCAAGAAAATCTCTTCTCAAGTTCTCCATTGTTGGTGGTGTTGTGTGAAGCATTTGAGGCATCAAGCTTGGGGTGCTAGGCTCTTAAAGGCTTAAGGTTTCAAAACTACAACAAAGGTAAGTCATCTAACTAGATTTTTGTAGTGTATATACTCCATAGTATGCTAGTTAGGATGATGCCTCGGAAAATTGAAAGTTTGCATGTATAAAAGAGAAAACATAGATCCAAGGCATCTAGGGTTGCATGTACACCATACGAGTGTTAGAATGCTCAAAACCCATCAGTGGTCTCAGAGCATAGGCTTGTTTTCCATTATACTTGATGCTACTTGTTGTCAAAGCTTGGAAAAATTGATTTTCTGCTTTCTGGACAGTGAACTCGCCGAGTCCACTGACAGACTCACCAAGTCCACCCTAAAAACTGACCAACTCGTTGAGTCAGTTCATGCACTCGACGAGTTGGTGCTCCAGAATGCAGAATTTCGAGTTTTAAATCCAGAATTGGACTAGAATCATTACCCCAAACTGTTTTTGAACAAATAAACCTGTTTTTGATGTGGTAGTGATTGTGCATATCCAATTTCAAAGATAATTGTCAAAGTTTCATGTTTTGTATTAGTTTATATGATTAGGCTAATTTCATGAAATTTGTTTGATATGAATTATCTTGTTCATATGAGTTTAATTGAATCATGTATGAATTATTTGATTATTGTGTTAATTAAAATAATTGGTTAAATGCTTTTAATGGACTCCATAACTTGTCCTCAAGTTATGGAAAAGGAAAGGTTTTTCTTTTAAGAGATCATTAAACTCATACGTTATGGAAATGAAAAGTTTTGACATGTTTCAAAACTTGCCTCAAGTTTTGGAATTTGTAAAGTTACACTTTTGCATACTTTAATTTCAAACCTTAGAATTTTAAAAGTTTAAAATTCAACCCTTATACTTTATAGTATTATATGTTAATAATATATATGTATAAGATCAAATCAGTCTTACTGTTAGTAGGCGTCATTCATGAAGACGGTCTATAAGGGGGTATAAGGTTACTGCCTATAAAATGACAGTTTAATGGGTGTCCACTCTCACCCACCGCTTCCTTGACTGGTGGAGGGTCGTTAGCCGAACGGGTTGAATAGGACTATAATTCTCATTAAGTATAATGATAGTTATAAAGTAACTAAACCTTTTATAAATTCCCAATCTTAGTTACTTTAGGAAAATGTGAAATTGATGCTAATCCATGAATATAGCACTTTGCACCTTGCCAAGTCGTTAATCGAGCGTTTGTGGTTAACCGACACATAAACTTGGACTAGTAAGGGTGGCAAAGGGTAGCTTGATGTTTATCAAAAGATCAATGGAGCGTGTGTGGTTAACCGACATATTGATTGGGTGATAAAGTCGAGAGTACCAAGCACATTTTGCATGGTTATTCACACCTTGTTTGTGATCCTCGGTATCCCCGTCACAAACCTGAAGGGCATAATCGAGATTTAAACATGCCATTGAATTGTTCAATGAATCTCAAAGGATATAGGAATTTCAATCCAATTAAAACTTAATAACAATTTCGTTTTTCCTATGGGAATTGGTAAATCGTCATTTACCTACCTTTAAATATTTTGCAAGTTAGATTACGACATCCCTCTTCCAATTCGTAAAATATTTTGTTGGGTCCTAGCCTTAATATTTCATTTTGGGTGTTATATTAAGGACTCTTTATCTAATCTAAGCTTTGTCTTTCTTTCTTTTCAGATGTCTTCCAACACTGCTTCTGGCTCAAACCCTGGTGGCTCCTTCTCTCTCATGAATTTGTGTGGGAGAGTCATCTTTGATTGTTCCAAATTCAATGATTGGATTAGGAACATCAGGATGGTCACTCGCTATGAGGACAAGGAATATTTCCTAGACAAGGAGCTTAAGGAAATCGATGAGTCTTCTGCTACTCCTGAGGAGATCGCTGACTTTAGGACTCATGAGAAGGATGCCACCATGGTGTCTTGTATCATGTTGGCCACCATGACAGCTGAACTCCAAAAGTCCTATGAGGAATTCTAACCTTTTGAGCTGCACCAGGAACTGATGGAAAGAAACCATCAGTGTGCTCATCAAGAGAGGTATGAAATCATCTCTTCCATGATAACAACCAGGATGAAGCATGGTGAACCGATCGCGGGCCAGTTGTAGAAAATGCAAAGGTTTGTGACCGATTGCTAAAGTTGAATGCGAACTTCCCTGAGGAGTTGGCTATAGATATCATTCTACACTCCTTACCTCCATGTTATGATCAGTTCCGCATGACCTATCATATGAACAAGGAGGAGGTCACACTTATCAAACTTCAAGGGCTTTTGAGGACTGCCGGAAGTGGTCTCAAAGGTAAATCGGTTGTTACTACTCCTACCACCGCCCCTGTTCTGGAAATTAGGCAAGGAAAAAGGAAGAAGAGGAAGGCTCCCTCAAAGAGCCGCAAGGGAAAGTCTCTTGATGGATCCTCTTCAAGTGGGACCAAGGCTCGTTCTGCTGGTCCCTCTTCCATTCCTAAGGAAGCAGAGTGTTTCTATTGTCACGATAAAGGGCACTAGAAGCGAAGCTACCGCAAATACTTGCAAGATGTCAAAGATGGGAAGGTTAAGGCCACCGATGCAGGTATTTATAGTATTCTATCTAATAACTCATCACATTCTTGTTCTTGGGTCCTTGATACAGGTTGTGGAATTCACATTTGTTCTGATTTGCACGGCCTAAAAAGAAGTAAGGATGTGGAGCACGGGAAGATAAACTTGATCATGGGGAATAGGAAGGTTTCACTTGTCACCAAGATTGGAGTTTATTCTTTATTGCTGAGTAGTGGTTTAGAGTTAGATTTGAATAATTGTTGCTACTCGTCTGAAATGGCGAGAAATATTATTTCCTTTCATGGTTTGTACAAACAAGGGTTTATTTTTTCATTTGATAATGAATGTGGTGCCATTAATGCTTATTATAATGGTGTTTTTTATTTTAAAGCATTACCTTGTAATGGTGTGTATGAAACTGTGATGGTTGTAGACAGCCTAGGAAATAATGTGTTGCACATTGATTCTTCCAATGAATTGGATAAAGCATGCTTGTGGCATTGTCGTCTTAGACATGTCAGCAAGAAGCGCATAGGCCAACGTCAAAAAGCTGGAGTTTTGGAGTCATTCGACTTAAGGTCGGATGACACTTGCGAATCATGCTTGATTGGAAAGATGACTAAATCACCTTTCACTGGTACTTATGAAAGGGGTGAAGGTTTGTTGGATCTTATACACACTGATATGTGTGGGCCCTTCAGAACTGCCACAAGGGAAGCTAACCGCTTCTATGTGACTTTTACTGATGATTACAGTAGATGTGGCTATGTCTACTTAATCAAGCATACGTTAGAAACCTTTGAGAAATTCAAAGAGTTTAAGCAAGAAGTGGAGAATCAACTGGGCAGGAAGATAAAGATGCTCCGATCCGATCGGGGAAGTGAGTATCTTAGTATCGAGTTCCTAGACTATCTTAAGGAATGTGGGATTGCTTCACAATTGACGCCACCTAGGACACCACAGCTTAATGGTGTGGCTGAGAGGCGCAATCGAACCTTGTTGGACATGGTTCGTTCGATGATGAGTCGAGCTTCGTTACCTATCTCATTTTGGGGGTATGCCTTAAAGTCTGCCACCTATATCCTTAATCTAGTCCCAACTAAGAAGGTTGCCAAAACACTTCGCGACATGTGGACTGGGAAGGCTCCCATATTAGACCATATCAAGGTTTGGGGTTGCGAGGCTTTCGTGAGACGTGAGACTCATGACAATCTCGAACCTCGAAGTGAGCGGTGTATTTTCATCGGCTACCCACAAAAATCCTTTGGTTATCTCTTCTACAGACCGAGTGACAATGTTGTCTTCATTGCGAGGAGAAAAGTCTTTCGCAAGAGAGAGCTCATAGGACAAGGAGACAGTGGGAGGAAAATTGACCTTGAATAACTTCAAGAGTCAGGCGGTGAAGAAACTTCAAACACTAGCGATAAACCTGAGGAGGAAACTCATGTCCATCCGATTAACGAGTCCTTACCTCTGAGGCGTTCCAGTAGAGTTAGAAATACACCTGAGTTTTATGGTTTCCATATTACTACTAAAGGTGATACATTTATCACTGATAGCACATTGGTAAATTTGGATGAACCTAACAACTACAAGGATGCCATGGAAGGCCCAGAGTCTGCTAAACGGGAAGAGGCTATGGACAGCGAGATTCAGTCCATGTATGACAATCAAGTTTGGAACTTGGTTGACAATGTACCGGGTCGTAAGTCAGTCGGGTGCAAATGGATCTTCAAGAAAAAGACCGATACGGATGGAAAGGTACACACTTATAAGGTGCGATTGGTTGCGAAGGGCTTCACTCAAACTCCGGGAGTTAACTATGATGAGACCTTCTCACCAGTAGCAAAAATTAAGTCTATTAGGGTTATGCTTGCCATAACTGCATTTCATGATTATGAGATATGGGAAATGGATGTCAAAACCGCTTTCCTTAATGGAAAGTTGGCTGAGGATGTTTACATGAGTCAGCCAGAGGATTTTGTTGATGCAAAGTACCCTAATAGAGTGTATAAGCTTAAGAAATCCATTTATGGATTGAAACAAGCATCTGGCAGATGGAATCTTTGTTTCGATGAGAAAGTCAAAGAGTTTGGCTTTTCGAGAAGCGAGGATGAGTCCTGTGTATATATCAAGGCTAGTGGGAGCATAGTTAGCTTTTTGGTATTGTATGTGGATGACATACTAGTCATAGGAAGTGACATCCCAACCTTGCAGGAGGTTAAGTCCTCGATTGGGAAGTGTTTTGCTATGAAGGACCTCGGTGAAGCTGCCTATATTACGGGGATAAGGATATTGAGAGACAGGAGTAAGAGACTAATTAGACTTAGTCAAAGTACCTAATTGGATAAGGTGCTGAAAAGATTCAGCATGCAGGATTCCAAGAAAGGTGACTTACCGATCCAGAGCAATGCCAAACTAAGTAAAACACAGAGTCCGAGTACAAAGGATGAGATGAGTCGAATACCATATGTTTCCGCTCTTGGTTCGATCATGTATGCTATGACTTTTACTCGCCCTGACTTCGATCATGTATGGTCAGCAGATATCACAGGAAGGCTGGTAAGGCTCACTGGACTGCGGTAAAGAACATTCTCAAGTACCTGCGGAGGACTAAGGACTGGGTCCTTACCCTCGGTGGGAGTGATGACTTGAGAGTGGTGGGGTATAGTGACACCAGCTTTCAAACCGATAGGGATAATTTCCACTCTAAGAAGGGTTGGGTCTTTACACAGAATGAAGGAGCACTAACTTGGAAAAGTTCCAAGCAGGAGACAGTAGCTGATTCAACTTGAAAATCAGAGTACATAGAAGCAAGCGAGGCAGCGAAGGAGGCAATATGGTTGAAGAACTTCATTAGAGACCTTGGAGTTGTACCAGCTATAAAGGAGCATATGGAGATTTTCTGTGACAGCGAGAGTGCAGTTGCCTTAGCCAAGAAACCAAGGGATCACGACAGATCCATTTGGGTTGCATGCCACCGGAACAATTTGTAAAGATGAACTTTTGAGAAGAGAATATTTATGATTTATTAATATATTTTAAGTTCTAATATATTAATATCAAATCACATTATTTAATTAGTATTGATAAAAAATTAATTTGGAATTAAATTTGTGATCAAAAGAGACTAATTAAATATATGGGGATTGATTGTGTAAATCATTCATTCTTATAAAGTGGGCTTATGATCCATAGTTCTTTATGTTGGGCTAAACACATGTGGTGACCCATGGATACTCAATGGAGGTTAAAACCCATGGAGCCTAAGGAATGTGGAAATTCATGCACATTAGGGTTTACATGGTGTAACCCTAGTTGTGTCACGCTATATAAGAAACCTCATGGCTACCAAAATCGGCACTTAAGTGAGATACAAGGGGGCTAGCCGATTTTGTGTGTGAAAGAAAATATCTTCTCAAGTTCTTCAATGTTGGTGGTGTTGTGTGAAACATTTGAGGCATCACACTTGGGGTGCTAGGCTCTTAAAGGCTTAAGGTTTCAAAGCTACAACAAAGGTAAGTCATCTAACTAGATTTTTGTAGTGTATATACTCCATAGTATGCTACTTAGGATGATCCCTTGGAAAATTGAAAGTTTGCATGTATAATAGAGAAAACATAGATCCAAGGCATCTAGGGTTGCATGTACACCATAGGAGTGTTAGAATGCTCATCGTCCTTCAGCCCAATGCTCATCGCATGCTGCAAGTTCTCCTCTGACGATACTCTCTTTGCTACGAGGAGTCCTTCTTCTATGCGATGTATCATGAAGTGATATTTTCTGTCGATGTGTCTAGATCTGACATGATCCCTTGGTTCCTTGGCTAAGGCAACCACACTCTCATTGTCACAAAAAATCTCCATAGGTCTCTGATAAAGTTCTTCACCATATCACCTCCTTCGATGCTTCGCTTGCTGCTATGTACTCTGATTCGCACGTTAAATCAGCTACAGTCTCCTGTTTGGAGCTTTTTCGAGTTATTGCTCCTCCATTCAGGGTAAATACCCAGCCCGACTGAGAGCGGAAATTATCTCTGTCGGTCCGAAAGATGGCGTCACAATACCCTGTCACTCTCAAGTCATCACTCCCACCGAGGGTAAGGACCCAATACTTAGTCCTCCACAGGTATTTAAGAATGTTATTTACCGTAGTCCAGTGAGCTTTACCAGGATTCCCTTGATATCTGCTGACCATGCTCAAACCAAAAGCCACATTAGGGCGAATACAATTCATAGCAGACATGATCGAACCAACTACGGAAGCGTATGGTACTCGACTCATCTCTGCTATCTTGGCCTTTGTACTCGGACTCTGAGTCTTACTCAGTTTGGTATTTCTTTAGATAGGTAATTCACCTTTCTTGGAATTCTCCATGTTGAAACGCTTCAACACCTTGTCCAAGTAGGTACTTTGACTAAGCCCTATTAGTCTTTAATTCATGTTTCTCAATATCCTTATCCCAAGAATATAGGCGGCTTCTCCAAGGTCCATCATAGCGAAACACTTCCCAAGCCAGGACTTAACCTCCTCCAAGGTTGGGATGTCGTTTCCTATGAGAAGTATGTCATCCGCATACAACACCAGAAAGATAACTATGCTCCCACCAGCTTTGACATATACACAAGACTCATCCTCACTTCTCGAAAATCTAAACTCTTTGACTTTCTCATCAAAACAAAGATTCCATCTGCGAGATGCTTGTTGCAATCCATTAATGGATTTCTCAAGCTTACACACTCTATTAGGGTACTTAGCACTGACAAAACCCTCTGGCTTACTCATGTAAACATCTTCAGCCAACTTCCCATTAAGGAAAGCGGTTTTGAAATCCATTTGCCATATTTCACAATCATGAAATGCAGCTATGGCAAGAATAACCCTTACAGATTTAATCTTTGCTACTGGTGATAAGGTATCATCATAGTCAAATCAAGGAGTTTGAGTAAAGCCCTTCGCAACCAATCGCGCATTATATGTGTCTACTTTCCCATCCATGTCGGTCTTCTTCTTGAAGATCCATTTGCACCCAACTGTCTTACGACCTGGTACATTGTCAACCAAGTTCCAAATTTGAGTGTCATACATGGACAGAATCTCGCTGTCCATAGCGTCTTTCCATTTTGCAGACCCGGGGCCTGCCATGGCTTCCTTGTAGTTGTTAACTGTTGGATTAGGTGTCTAAGCCCATAACTATAACTAGTATGTACTTGACCCGATAGTAGCATTGTCCTTTTGGGTTGCCTTCACCAGAGCAATTTGATAGGATGGACTTTTGAGAAAGAGGTTATTTGTGATTTATTAATATATTATAAGTATAATATAATAATTGAAAAATCATATTATGTAATTAGTATTGATCAATAATTAATTTAGAATTAATTTAGTGATCAAATGAGTCTGATTAAATTTACGGGGATTAATTAAGTAAATCAATGATATTTATAGTATAGGCTAATGATCCATGGTTGATTAGGATGGGCTAAACTTATATGATAGTCAATGAAGGTTTAACCCATGGGGCCTAAGAAATATGGAGGGTCATGGTGTATTAGGGTTTGCATGGATGAAACCCTAGTCTTTGCCACACTATAAAAGCAACCCCTTAACCCATAAAATCGGCCCATGCATTCTTGTGAAGAGTCATAACCGTTTTGTGCTATCTATCCACTTCTCATAAGCCTCCTTTTGCATTTGGTGTTTGTGACATATTAGAGGCATCACATTTGAGGTGCTAAAGCTTTTGAAGGCCAAGAACTACAAGCTACTGAAAGAGGTATTCATCTAACTTTGTTTTATGTTGTATATCTTCAATTGTATGCTACTTAGAGTGTGTGCTTTGGAAAAATGAAATTGCATGTATAATTAGAGAAAACTTAGATCCAAAGCATCTAGGGTTGCATGTGCACCATAGGAGTGTTATAGTGCTTAAAACCCAACAGTGGTATCAAAGCCTAGGATTGTTTTTTATTATATTGATGCATTGGTAATTTTTCAAAGCAAGAAAAATTGTTTTTTGGATTCTGACTGGTGACCACGACGTGGTGACTGTTCAGTGGACGATTTTTTCAGTTTTTTGGCCAAGTTTTGGATTAGAATCATTACCACAAACTGTTTTAACTATTAAAAATTGTTTTTGTGATAAGGTAATGATTTCCATCATCCAAAATTAAAAAGACAATTATCAAATTTTAAGATAATGTTTTGATTATATGATAATATGATTATTTGAATTATTAGATTAGAATTGTCTTGCAATAAGAGTTAAATTAGGTCAAATTGGTAAATGATAAGTTATATGATAATTGTATTAGTTTATATTTTGATCTAAGTGATTCAGGAAGAGATTCATAACTTGTCCTCAAGTTATGAAATATGAAATGTCTCATTCATGAAACTTTAAACTCGTTAAGTTATGGAATTGCAAAGGTCTTGAAGAGTTCATAACTTGTCCTCAACTTATGGAACTTGGAAAGTCTCATTTATGTAACATAAATTCTAAAACTCAGGAGGTGTTAAAGAGTTTCAAAATTTGCCCTCATGTTTTGAAATTTAAAGAGTCACATTTATGAAACTTTGATTCCAAACCTAGAATTTTCAAAGTTTAAAATTCAAACCTATACTATTATAATATTAAAGTTTAATACTTATATATATATATATATATATATATATATATATATATATATATATATATATATATATATATATATATATATATATATATAAGACAAGTCAGTCTTACCGTTAGAAGGCCTCATACACGAAGCCGGTCTATAAGGGGGGTATAAGGATACTGCCTATAAAATGGTGGTTTAATGGGTGTCCACTCTCACCCACCGCTTCCTTGACTGGTGGAGGGTCGTTAGCCGAACGGGTAGGATAGGACATTAATCCTCATTAATAAGTATAATGAAATTATAAAGTAATTAAACCTTTATAAATTCCCAATCTTAGTTACTTTAGGAAAAATGTGAAAATGGTGTTATTCCATGAAATTGCACTTTGCACCTTGCCAAGTCGTTAGTGGAGCGTGTGTGGTTAACCGGCACACTAATTTGGGACTAACAAGGGTGGAAAAGGGTAGCTTGATATTTGTCATAGATCAATGGAGCGTGTGTGGTTAATCGGCACATTGATTAAGTGATAAGTGACATCAAGAGTACCAAGCAATTTGCATGGTTATTCACACCTTGTTTGTGATCCTTGGTATCCCAGTCACAAACTTGAAGGGCATAATCGAGATTTAAACATGCCATTGAAAAGTTCAATGAATATCAAAGAATCTAGGAATTTCAATTCATTTAAAGCTTAATAATCAATTTTGTTTTTCATGGTGGAAATTGGTAAATCGTCATTTACCTACCTTCAAATATTTTGCAATTGGATTACGGCATCCCACTTCCGAATAGTGAAATATTGTGTTGGGTCCTAGCCTTAGTATTTCATTTGGGTGTTATATTAAGGATTCTTATCTAATCTAAACTTTGTTCTTTTTCCTTTTTCAGATGTCTATACCAAACAATGCTTTAGGCTCCAACCCTTCTAGCTCATTCTCCCTCATGAACTTGGTTGGGAGAACTATCTTCGATGGGTCAAACTTTAACAATTGGATTCGAAACATTCATATGGCCCTTCGTTACGAGGACAAAGAATATTTCCTCGATAAGGAGCTGAAGGAGATTGATGAACAAACTGCTACTCCCGAGAAAATCGAGGAATACAGGGTTCATGAGAGGGACGCGACAAATGTGTCGTGCATTTTGATTGCTACCATGACTGCTGAGCTTCAAAAGTCCTATGAGGACTCCCTTCGACATGCACCAAGATTTGATGGAGAGGTACCATCAAAGTGCTTAGCAGGAAAGGTATGAGATCATTGCCTCCATGATCACTACCAAAATGAAGGATGGAGAGTCCATCACGGCCCACTTGCAAAAGATGCATAGGTTTGTGGACCGCTTGCTGAAGTTGAATGTGAAATTCGATGAAGAATTGGCTATTGATATCATCCTACATTCTTTGATTTCTTGTTATGATCAGTTCAGAATGACTTATCATATGAACAAGGAGGAAGTCACTCTGAGCAAGCTTTAAGGCCTACTAAGAACTGTAGAAAGTAATTTGAAAGGCAAGTCTGTTGTACCCACTCCTACTGTTGCTGCCCCTGTTTTGGCAATCGGACATGGGAAGGGAAAGAAGAGGAAGGCTCCTTCTAAGAGCCACAACGGAAAGTCCCATGATGGATCCTCTTCTAGTGGAACGAAAGGTGGTCCTGCTAAGCCCTCTTCCAATCCAAAGGAAGCAGAGTGCTTCCATTATCATGAAAAAGGGCACTGGAAATGAAGCTGCCCCAAATACTTGCAGGACATTAAGGATGGGAAGATAAAGCCCACCTTCGCAGGTATTTACACTATACTATCTAATAACTCATTACATGCTATTTCTTGGGTCCTTAATAAAGGTTGTGGATTTCACATTTGTTCTGATTTGCAGGGACTAAAAGGAAGTAGAGATGTGGAGCACGGGAAGATAAAGTTAATCATGGGGAATAGGAAAGTGTCGCATGTGACCAAGATTGGAGTTTATTCTTTCTTCCTTAGTAGTGGGTTAAATTTAGAGTTGAATAATTTTTTGTTACTCGTCGGATATGGTGAGAAACATTATTTCTTTTCATGGTTTGTACAAACAAGGTTTTAGATTTTCATTAGATAATGAAATTGGTTCTATAAATGCTTTCTATAATGGTGTATTTTATTTTAAAACATTGCCTTGTAATTGTATATATGAAACTGTGATGGTTGTAGATAACTTAGGAAATAATGTGTTGAATATTGATTCGTGCAATGGTTTGGACAAGGCATGCTTGTGGCATTGTCGTCTTGCACATGTCAACAAGAAGCGCATAGCCCAACTCCAAAAGGATGGAGTCTTGGACTCATCCGACTTAAAGTCGAATGACACTTGTGAATCTTGTTTGCTTGGAAAGATGACCAAGTCACCCTTCACTGGTACTTGTGAAAAGGGTGAAGGTCTGTTGGATCTCATACACACCGATGTGTGTGGACCCTTCAGATCCGCTACAAGGATGCTAACCGCTTCTATGTGACTTTTGCTGATGATTACAACAGATATGGTTGTATCTACTTAATCAAGCATAAGTCAGAAACCTTTGAAAAGTTCAAAGAGTTTAAGCAGGAAGTGGACAATCAATTGGGCTGGAAGATAAAGATGCTCCGATCCGATTGAGGTGGTGAGTATCTTAGTATCGAGTTTCACGACTATCTTAAAGAATGTGGAATTGTTTCACAGTTGACGCCACCTACGACACCGCAGTTGAATAGTGTGGCTGAGAGGCGCAATCGAACCTTGTTGGACATGGTTCGTTCCATGATGAGTCGAGCTTCGTTACCTATCTCATTCTGGGGGTATGCCTTAGAGACTGTCGCCCATATCCTTAATCTAGTCCCAACTAAGAAGGTTGCCAAGACACGTCACGAAATGTGGACAGGGAAGGTTCCCTCGTTAGCACATATCAAGGTTTGGGGTCGCAAGGCTTTCGTAAGACGAGAGGCTTGCGACAAGCTCGAACCTCGTAGTGAGCGATGTATTTTCATCGGCTACCCGCAAAAGTCCTTTGGGTATCTCTTCTATAGACCAAGTGACAATGTTGTCTTCGTTGCGAGGAGAGGGGTTTTCCGAGAAAGAGAACTCATATGCCAAGTGGATAGTTCGAGGAAAATTGGCATTGAAGAGCTTCAAGAGTTAAGTGATGAAGGAAACTCAAACACTAGCGCTCAACCCGAGGATGAAACTCCTGTTGAACCAATTGACCAGTCCGTACCTCTGAGATGTTCCAGTAGAGTTAGTGTTCCACCTGTGTTATATGGTTTCCATATTAATACTAAGGGTGATACGTTTATCAGTGATAGTACACTGGCAAATTTGGATGAACCTAACAACTACAAGGAAGCTATGGCAGGCCTCGAGTCTGCAAAATGGAAAGAGACTATGGACAGCGAGATTCAGTCTATGTATGACAATCAAGTTTGGAACTTGGTTGACAATGTACCAGGTTGGAAGACAGTCGGGTGCAAATGGATCTTCAATTAGAATACCGACATGGATGGGAAAGTACACACATATAAGGCACGACTGGTTGCGAAGGGTTTTAATCAAACTTATAGAATTGATTATGATGAGACCTTCTCACCAGTAGCGAAGATTAAATCTATAAGGGTTATGTTAGCCATAGCTGCATTTCATGATTATGAAATATGGCAAATTGATGTAAAAACCACTTTCCTTAAGGGAAAGTTGGCTGAAGATGTTTACATGTGTCAGCCAGAGGGTTGTGTCAATGCAAAGTACCCTAATAGAGTGTGTAAGCTTGAGAAATCCATCTATGGATTGAAACAAGCATCTCGCAGATGGAATCTTTGTTTTGATGAGAAATTCAAAGAGTTAGGATTCTCGAGAAGCAAAGATGAGTCCTGTGTATATGTCAAAGCTAGTGGGAGTATAGTTAGCTTTCTGGTATTGAATGTAGATGACATACTACTCATAAGAAACGACATCTCAACCTTGTCGGAGGTGAAGTCCTGGCTTGGGAAGTATTTCGCTATGAAGGACCTTGGGGAAGCTGCTTACATTCTAGGGATAAGGATATTGAGAAACAAGAGTAAAATACTAATAGGACTTAGTCAAACTACCTACTTGGATAAGGTGTTGACACATTTCATCATGAAGAATTCTAAGAAAGGTGAATTACCTATTCAGAGCAATACCAAACTGAGCAAGGCTCAGAGTCCGAGAACTGATGAGAAGATAGCGGATATGAGTCAAGTGCCATATGCCTCCGTTGCTGGCTCAATCATGTACGTTATGACGTATACTCGCCCTGATGTGGCTTTTGCTTTGAGCATGGTTAGTCGATATCAAGGGAATCCTGGTAGATGTCACTAGACTGCAGTAAAGAACATTCTTAACTACCTGCAGAGGACTAAGGACTGGGTCCTTACCCTCAGTGGGAGTGATGGCTTGAGAGTGACAGGGTATTGTGACACCAGTTTTCAGACCGACAGAGATAATTTATCCTCTCAGCCGGGTTGGGTGTTTACCCTAAATTGAGGAGCAGTAACATGGAAAAGTTCCAAGCAGGAGACTGTAGCTGATTCAACGTGTGAATCAGAGTACAAAGCAGCGAGCGAAGCATCGAAAGAGGCGATATGGTTGAAAAACTTCATCTGAGACCTTGGAGTTGTACCATCCATAAAGGAGCTTGTGGAAATTTTCTGCGATAATGAAGGGGCGGTTGCCTTAACCAAGGAATTGAGAGATCATGGAAGATCCAGGCATATCGACAGAAAGTACCACTTCATAAGACATCGTGTAGAAGAAGGAATCCTCATAGTTAAAAGGGTATCGTCGGAGGATAACCCAGCAGATCCCCTTATGAAGGGACTGAGTAGGGTTAAGCACTTGCAGCATGCTAAGAGTATATGACTGAAGGACAATATTAGTTTTTGTGATTAGATAAATATTTAGAAACTTGTAATAGCTAAAATGTAATTGACATTTGATGATTGAATAAAAGGAGTTTTATTTATAAGTAAAGTTACTATGTTGTGTCAATTGTTTACTATTGTTTCACTTTTGCATATTTTGACTTCCGGAATAATAAGATTATTCAAACTATCCACAATCAATCATACTTTGGGAGTAGGTTATGAGGCTAGACTGTCATGAATTGACTTTTAGATTGTCTAAGGTGTTAGACGTAGAAAAGTTTGCTGCAACATTCATGAGTGCTCTTGAAATAATATTTGAGTATTGGATTAACCCCACGCTCACATGAATCAATTCATGGGATTTATCACGAGTGATTGTGAGACGATAATATCATATAGTCTTCAAACCAAGATATATGAGTTGTTGACTACGAGTTGGTTGTGCATTGATAATATGAAAACGCGTAAGTAACTTGATGTTATAAAACGTATCATTGTGCATGATTTAACGAGTAGTTAGTACAAGCATATAAGTCGAAGTTTATCTGTTCCTTTTATCCTAAGAGCATTAAAAGCGATATCTTGGGCCCCTCGATGATTTTGTTTTGGCTTATATGTCGGGCCCGGTCAGGACTCAATTGATGTGTTTAATTTTGTTCGATGTCAAACAAATCAGAAATCGGGAAACAAACTGCAGGACGATAACTATGACTATGTTTCATGTATTTTGTGACATCCCGATTTTCACGGCCAGAAAAAACCGATTTGTTTATGCTTTATTTTGAAAATCAGAGTAACCTTTAAAAGAAAATGGTTGCGGAATTTGTTCCCAGTAAAACATGATAAATACGTTATCAAAGCATTTCCGAAGAAATGTATTTTTTATTCATTTTCAAAACCTTGGGATGTCATCGTCAATACAGAAACATAACCATAAACAGAACTTACATTCATTTACACTAGTGATCTACATCTCTTTTAAATCTCTCAGTGTAATGTAACTTCATATCGACACCTGTGATAGAAATAAGTTGGAGTGGGTTAGGTTGGGAAACCTGGTGAGTGCATAGGGATTTCAATCCCACAATGTTATATCATATATATAATTTAGAACTCACAAAATATACAATTTCACCATATATATAATAACAACTCTTACCCCACCCCGTTAATCCTCACAACGAGACTACCCATACTCTCGGACCTTAAATTTTACCTCTTACTTAATCCATACTCTCGGATCTAATACATGCTCTCGTATCAATAATAGTGCCCATTCCATACTCTCGGATTAGGGACACGTATCTATGTGTAAATTCATTCTCCCGGATTAACGACGAATAACTATGTCCTATCCATACTCCCGGACAGAGGACGACTGACTATGTCTTATTCCATACTCCCGGACTAATGACAGTTGGCTATGTCCAATCCATACTCTCAGACTAGGGACAATGACTATGTCTAATCCATGCTCCCGGATCAATGACATATACTAAAGTTCTATTCCCTGAGTATAACTCATTCGTACTCATAAGAAAATACTACCCAATATTCCCCATAATTAATTTAGGTTTACTCTTATATCCTAAATCATCATATATAATCAGGTATGTTCTTTAACACGTACTTCAGGGAACATCATGTTCATGAAAGGGACTATGCACTCACTTGATTAGGTGGTGATTCCGAACTCAGACAGCGCTTCGTTATCTCAAAACAATTTTTCCTTGACAAAACCTAGTATCAATACCACTAGGGTTTAGTCTAACGTTAACCGCGACTGATTAATAGTTTAGCTATTATTACTATTATATAAGCGTTAAACAACACTCTATATAACTCATAATAATAGCCCAAATAATTATTTTAAGGTCCTAATAATGTTATTATAATTAATTAGAAGCTATATTAAAAATTGCGTAGGCGTAGCTCACTTACAACATGTTTTCTTGAAAACGAGGCTTCGCTTGGAGCAGCGTTTCCGAACCGAAAGACCCTTTTTCTCGGGACTCCGGGAGCCTCGGGGCTTCCTTCGGGTGCTACGGGTTCACCTAGGCTTTAGGGGGGGGGGGGGGTTAGAAAACCTAGAGAGAGAAAGTAGTGAGAGAAAGAGTGGACAAATATGTGAGAAATCCGGGAGAATTCGCATGGTATTTATAGGGCCAGCAGCTCGGACTTACGCTGGGCGTACCGAAGGCTACGTTGGGCATAGCTTCGGATGAGGCTGCCAGCTCGCATCCAGCTGTCTCGCACATGCATCGGAGCCGGATAAGACCGGAGTACGCGGGGCGTACTCGACCTCGGACGCAGGGCGTAATGCGAGGCTACGTGTCACGATCCGAAGCGGTTCCTCCAATCAGTGATGGACGGTCCAGATGCTGCCACGTCGTCAATCTCGCAACACGCTTCGCATTTTCGAGTTCCAACTTCAAAAATTCGTATCTTCCTCGTACGAGCTCCGATTCCGACGTTCTTTATATCCACGCGTAGGCGGGAACATACTCTACAACTTTCGTTTGACTCCGTCGGCTAATTTTGAATTTATTTTAAATTTATATATTTAACAAGCCGGGACAAGATTGATCCGTTAAAATTTCATAACTCCTTCATCCGACGTTTGTTTTCGCCTGTCTTTTTATCGTTACGCTACTATTAACGAGATCTTTGATTCTCGTTTAGGTTGTGTCGGCTAAAAAACGTTCGATCTAATATTCGAACTTCGGGCTGTACACTGCTAAGCCGAAACTTCGAAAAATCATAACTTCCTCATACGAAGTCAGATTTGGGCGTTCTTTTTATGGACGCTCTCAGTTTAACATTTTCTACGAGTTTCGTTTAGATCGCTAAGGCTAAAATTCGCTCTATCGTAAATTCACTATTTACGCTTCCCGGTGTTGTGTCGGTTCCGTCGCGAAACTTCGACGGGTCATAACTTCTTCGTTATAACTCAGATTTCGGCGTTCTTTATATGTACGGAACCTTTGAGACATATTCTACAACTTGGTTAAGATTATTTATTCTAAATAATCTTTTTTCAAAAAGTCGTTTTCGACCCCTATTATCTCTAAATTGACTAGTCCGGATCTACGGTCGTTACAATTATCTCTCCCTTAGGATGATTGCGTCCCGAAATCATCGACGAAATAGGGCTTGTATAATGACTCCGTACATTATCTCTTCATCCTAAGTAATAACCGTAACTTTGATGTTTCCTCGAGTATCTAACTCTAAGACTTCCTGACTGCAGGCGGTGCCCGATCTTGGACCCGCTCTCTATCTCATGTTAAACTTCCAATCATGATCTTCATGTCACGATCTTGAACTTTTTTGGAGACTCCTCCTTTAACAAACTTGAGATAAGTTTCTTCCTTCGACTATCATAACAGACTGATGGGTCATGTTCTAATGACCTCTCATCGTACGGTGCGTTGCTTGGACTCAGGTCTTTTAGAGTCAAATTACAGAACAGACTATACTTTCCTTCATGTTTTAATCTCATCTTAAAAGGTAGCATTTCTAGCTACAAGCAACTATCATGATACCTCTACCGATTGTTTTGATTATCTTTTATTTCAATCTTCCGGCTTAAGTCAGATGTTACTTCAAACTTGGTTCTCTGAACCATTTAACATACTCGTCTCGGACTCAATTCGATATGACCACTAGGGTCGGAATAACAATCATCTTCTTAGTCTTTACCGAAACGATGGTAACAACATATTTGAATAAAACGTTATCAATTACTAGCTTCTTGGTAACCTTGTGACTTTCCCTGATCCAAGTGTGAGTGATGTGCTTCCGGTAGTATAGGCCTCTACTACCATTCACACCTACTCATACTCGCCCCAGGTATTATCTCGCAGTTTCCCCAAGTCACCATACAAGAAAATCACATAACAGTTTAACACATCAGATAACAAAACGAAGGTTTTATATTATTTCTTGAAACGATTACATGGATGTTCAAGTTCACCCTAGACTATGCCTCTACTAGGCTACATCAAATGATACTATCCACATGGCTATTGTATCACTCAATCTTCGGATATCAAGTCCTTACTCTTGATTCCTTGCATCGTCGTCAAGGATCATCTGGAATGCTCTTGCCTTTGGTTTTGGTGGCACATTTGGTTTTGCAGCTTCTTCTCTCCTTGGGCAGTCTTGCTTGAATTGTCCTTCTTCACCACACTTAAAGCAGACTTCTCTCTTGGTGGTGCATTCGCTGGCATAATGACCAGTCTTTCCGCATTTGAAGCAGGTCATTTCTTTATAGCATCTCCCAATGTGCTTCCTTCTACACTTGTCACACCATTGTGTTCCTTCTCCAGACTTTGAGAATTTTCTCTTCTCGTCGGACCTTGTGGATCCTTCAAACTTTCTCTTATCGCCAACTTCAACCTTGCTGGAAGCTCTTCCCTTGATCATATCTTCCATAGACTTGGCAGCCCAGATAGCTGCCTCTAGAGTGGGTGTCTGACGTACCGGCACCGCATACTCCCAGGGAAGTCCCTTCGCATACTTGTCGCCTTTTGTCAGCTCGTATGGGACAAGGCGCAAAGAAAACTCCATTTTGTCCGTGAAGTTGTTGGTGTATTCGTCGATGGACATGCTTCCTTTCTTCAAAGTTAGGAATTGGTTCTCCAGCTCGAGCAGGTTTTGGGCTGAGCAATACTTGCGCTTGAAATGCACCAAAAACTTTGCCCATGTCAGCTGCAGGGGCTCATTGGGGCTTAAGGTCTTCCCCAGGGTGTTCCACCAACGAACAGCGCCTCCCAAGAACTGGCGCACATCGAATGTGGTATGTAGTTTGCCTCTGCAACCACACGTCATGAAAGCCAACTCCATCTCCGAGATCCAATCCATAAGTCTGATCGGATCTTCCTTCCCGGTGAAAGTCGATGGCTTGCAAGTTAGAAAGTCCTTGTACTTGCATCCATTCCTCTCGACTCCGTCGTCCTGGTTGTTCCTCCTAATCACTGGTGTATCATCTTGACCAACGGTCCTGCTGTAGTTTCCCTCCTCAGACTGCTCGTCACTCGGCTCGGGCTGTTCAACAGGCATTGTGGGCTCATTCCGATTCTGTTGAAGTAATCGCCTTGTTTCCTCCATTTGACGATCCAACATTGTCTGGATCATCGCTTGCACTCCGGCCATTGTGATTGGTTCGTGAGCGGCTACCACCATGGGTATTTGCTCAACCACTGGTAGTTGATTCCTGTTCCCATTTGCGTTCCCGGCTCCACTGCGGGTTCTTGCCATTTCGATCTATACACCCATTTAAACGTTTGGTGTGTAATGACTAGAATTAAGACAGGAAAGATTTTATTGACGTTTGACGTATAAATCTCCCTATTACCCTGAAAAGTTATACGCCAGTTCTAATACCGTATTTAAATGTTTAGAAAGCTGAACACATAAAGTTTCCAGATCCGGTCGGCAACAGACCATAGGTCCGATCATATAATGCATATCATAAATCATTTAGCACATAAAAGCATGTTAGGCATTTTCCCTAAATAAGCTAGTGCTTGTGTCTATTTAGGTGTACTACCTAAAATATATTAGACATACTCCCCACGATCATCGCTTAGCATTCTAAGTTTAAGTCTAGAAATATATCCATATTCCAAGTTCGCTTAAACTAATGCTCTGATACCAACTGTGACATCCCCATTTTCACGGCCAGAAAAGACCGATTTGTTTATGCTTTATTTTGAAAATCAAAGTAACCCTTAAAAGAAAAGTGTTGCGGAATTTGTTCCCAGTAAAACATGATAAATACGTTATCAAAGCATTTCCGAAGAAATGAATTTTTTTTATTCATTTCAAAACCTTGGGATATCATCGTCAATTCAGAAACATAAGCATAAACAGAACTTACATTCATTTACACTAGTGATCTACATCTCTTTTAAATCTCTCAGTGTAATGTAACTTCATATCGACACATGTGATAGAAATAAGCTGGAGTGGGTCAGGTTGGGAAACCTGGTGAGTACATAGGGATTTCAATCCCACAATGTTATATCATATATATAATTTAGAACTCACAAAATATACAATTTCACCATATATATAATAGCAACTCCTACCCCACCCCGTTAATCCTCACAACAAGACAATCCATACTCTCGGACCTTAAATTTTACCTCTTACTTAATTCATACTCTCGGATCTAATCCATGCTCTTGTATCAATAATAGTGCCCATTCCATACTCTCGGATTAGGGACAAGTGTCTATGTGTAAATCCGTTCTCCCGGATTAATGACGAATAACTATATCCTATCCATACAACCGGACTGAGGACGACTGACTATGTCTTAATCCATACTCTCAGACTAATGACAATTGGCTATATCCAATCCATACTCTCGGACTAGGGACAATGACTATGTCTAATCCATGCTCCCGAATCAATGACATATACTAAAGTTCTATTCTCTGAGTATAACTCACTCGTACTCGTAAGAAAATACTACCCAATATTCCCCATACTTAATTTAGGTTTACTCTTATATCCTAAATCATCATATATAATCAGGTATGTTCTTTAACACGTACTTCAGGCAACATCAAATAACTCGCACATAAACATATATTTAATACTTCAATCAATACTTGTATTAAAATCATGTTCATGAAAGGGACTATGCACTCACTTGATTAGGTGGTGATTCCGAACTCAGACATCGCTTCGTTATCTCAAAACAATTTTTCCCTTGACAAAACCTAGTATCAATACCACTAGGGTTTAGTCTAACGTTAACCGCGACTGATTAATAGTCTAGCTATTATTACTATTATATAAGCGTTAAACAACACTCCATATAACTCATAATCATAGCCCAAATAATTATTTTAAGGTCCTAATAATATTATTATAATTAATTAGAAGCTATATTAAAAATTGCGTAGGCGTATCTCACTTACAGCATGTTTTCTTGAAAACCGGGCTTCGCTTGGAGTAGCGTTTCCGAACCGAAAGACCCTTTTTCTCGGGACTCCGGGAGCCTCGGGGCTTCCTTCGGATGCTACGGGTTCACCTAGGCTTTAGGGGGGGGGGGGTTAGAAACCCTAGAGAGAGAAAGTAGTGAGAGAAAGAGTGGAGAAATGTGTGAGAAATCCGGGAGATTTCGCATGGTATTTATAGGGCCATCATCTCGGACATACGCTGGGCGTACCGAAGGCTACGTTGTGCATAGCTTCGGATGAGGCTGCCAGCTCGCATCCAGCTATCGCACACGTGCATCGGACCCGGATAAGACCGGAGTATGTGGGGCGTACTCGACCGCGGATGTGGGGCGTAATGCGAGGCTACGTGTCACGATCCGAAGTGGTTCCTCCAATCAGCGATGGACGGTCCAGATGCTGCCACGTTGTCAATCTCGCAACAGACTTCGCATTTTCCAGTTCCAACTTCAAAAATTCGTATCTTCCTCGTACGAGCTCCGTTTCCGACGTTATTTATATCCACACGTAGCCGGGAACGTACTCTACAACTTTCGTTTAGACTCCGTCGGCTAATTTTGAATTTATTTTAAATTTATATTTTTAACAGACAGGGACAGGATTGGTCCGTTAAAATTTCATAACTCCTTCATCTAACGTCCGTTTTCGCCTATCTTTTTATCGTTACGCTACTATTAACGAGATCTTCGATTCTCATTTAGGTTGTGTCGGCTGAAAACTGTTCGATCTAATATTCGAACTTCGGGCTGTACACTACTAAGCCGAAACTTCGAAAAATCATAACTTACTCATACGAAGTCAGATTTGGGCGTTCTTTTTATGGACGCTCTCGGTTTAACATTTTCTACGAATTTCGTTTAGATCGCTAAGGCTAAAAGTTGCCCTATCATAAATTCACTATTTACGCTTCCCGGTGTTGTGCCGGTTCCGTCGCGAAACTTCGACGGGTCATAACTTCTTCGTTATAACTCGGATTTCGGCGTTCTTTTTACGTACGGAACCTTTGAGACATATTCTACAACCTGGTTAACATTATTTATTCTAAATAATATTTTGTCGAAAAGTCGTTTTCGACCCCTATTATCTCTAAATTGACTAGCCCGGATCTACGGGCGTTACATATTTGTCCGCATGATATCTTGAAGAACAGAGGATTATATGATCCCTTTTGTAAAGGACGCGTCACTGAATAGGTCAGAGTTCGACAACGGCTTTTGAAGTATACGATTGCTAAACGGATTTTGAAGTTGCATTGGCAGTAATAGTTATTAGACTTATCCAAGTGGGAGACTGTTGGATTAGGTGTCTAAGCCCATAACTATAACTAGTATGTACTTGACTCGATAGTACCATGGTCCTTTTGGGTTGCCTTCACCAGAGCAATTTGATAGGATGGACATTTGAGAAAGAGGTTATTTGTGATTTATTAATATATTATAAGTATAATATATTAATTGAAAAATCATATTATGTAATTAGTATTGATCAAGAATTAATTTCGAATTAATTTATTGATCAAAAGAGACTGATTAAATTTACGGTGACTAATTAAGTAAATCAATGATACTTATAGTATGGGCTAATGATCCATGGTTGATTAGGATGGGCTAAACCTATATGATAGTCGATGAAGGTTTAACCCATGGGCCTAAGAAATATGAAGGGTCATGGTGTATTAGGGTTCACATGGATGAAACCCTAATCTTTGCCACACTATAAAAGCAACCCCTTAACCCCTAAAATCGGCCCCATGCATTCATGTGAAGAGTCATAACCGATTTTGTGCTATCTAGCCACTTCTCATAAGCCTCCTCTTGCATTTGGTGTTTGTGACACATTAGAGGCATCACATTTGAGGTGCTAAAGCTTTTGAAGGCCAAGAACTACAAGCTACTCTAAGAGGTATTCATCTAACTTTGTTTTATGTTGTATATCTTCAATTGTATGCTAGTTATGGTTTGTGCATTGGAAAAATGAAATTGCATGTATAATTAGAGAAAACTTAGATCCAAAGCATCTAGGGTTGCATGTGCACCATAGGAGTGTTATAGTGCTTAAAACCCATCATTAGGTTCATCCAAATAAACGTATCACCCTCAGTATTAATATGGAAACCGTATAACACAGGTGGAACACTAACTCTACTGGAACGTCTCAGAGGTACGGACTCGTCAATTGGTTCAACAGGAGTTTCTTCCTCGGCTTGAGCGCTAGTGTTTGAGGTTCCTCATCACTTAACTCTTGAAGCTCTTCAAGGTCAATTTGTCTCCCACTGTCCTCTTGGCATATGAGTTCTCTTTCTCGGAAAACCCCTCTCCTCGCAAGGAAGACAACATTGTCACTTGGTCTATAGAAGAGATATCCAAAAGACTTCTGTGGGTAGCCGATGAAAATACAATGCTCATTACGATGTTTGAGCTTGTCGTGAGTCTCACGCCTCACGAAAGCCTCGCAACCCAAACCTTGATGTGTGCTAACGAGGGAAACTTCACTCTCCACATCTCATGAGGTGTTTTGGAAGCCTTCTTAGTAGGGACTAGATTAAGGATATGGGTGGCAGTCTCTAAGGCATACCCCTAGAATGAGATAGGTAACGAATCTCGACTCTTCAAGGAACGAACCATGTCCAACAAGGTTCGATTGCGCCTCTCAGCCACACCATTAAGCTGTGGTGTCTTGGGTGGCGTCAATTGTGAAATAATTCCACATTCCTTAAGATAGTCTACAACTCGATACTAAGATACTCACCACCTTGATCAGATCGAAGCATCTTTATCTTCCTGCCCAGCTGATTCTCCACTTCTTGTTTAAACTCTTTGAACTTTTCAAAGGTTTCTCACTTATTCTTGATTAAGTAGATATAGCCATATCTGATGTAATCATCAGTAAAACTCACATAGAAGTGGTTAGCATCCCTTGTGGTGGATCTGAAGGGTCCACACACATCGGTGTGTATAAGATCCAACAGACCCTCACCCTTTTCACAAGTACTAGTAAAGGGTGACTTGGTCATCTTTCCAAGAAAACAAGATTCGCAAGTGTCATTTGACTTTAAGTCAAATGACTCCAACACACCAGCCTTTTGGAGTTGGCCTATGCGCTTCTTGTTGACATGTCCAAGACGACAATGCCACAAGCATGCCTTGTCCAAATTATTGGACGAATCAATATGCAAAACATTATTTCCTAAGTTGTCAGAATTTCATATACACCATTACAAGGCAATGCTTTAAAATAAAATACACCATTATAAAAAGCATTAATAGAACCAATTTCATTATCAAATGAAAATCTAAAACCTTATTTGTACAAACTATGAAAGGAAATAATGTTTCTCTCCATATCGGACGAGTAGCAACAATTATTCAAATCTAATTCTAACCCATTACTAAGCAATAAAGAATAAACTGCAATATTGGTGACATGCGACATTTTCCTATTCCCCATGATCAAGTTCATCTTCCCGTGCTCCACATCCCTACTTCTTTTTAGTCCCTGCATATTAGAACAACTATGAATAGCACAACTTGTATCAAGGACCCCAAGAATTAGTATGTGATGAGTTATTAGACAGAATAGTGTAAATACCTACATGGGTGGGCTTTATCTTCCCATCCTTGACATCCCAGAAGTATTTGGGCCAGCTTTGCTTCCAGTGCCCTTTATCATGACAATAGAAACACTCTGCTTCTTTTGGATTGGTAGAGAGATTAGCAGAACCAACTTTGGTCCCACTAGAAGAGGATCCATCATGAGACTTTCCCTTGCGGCTCTTAGAAGGAGCCTTCCTCTTTTTCCCTTTCGCATGTCCAATTGCCAGGACTGGGGCAGCAGCAGTAGGAGTAGGAGTAGATACAACAGTTTTCCTTTTGGACTACTTTCAACAGTTCTCAAAAGGCCTTGAAGCTTGCTAAGAGTGACCTCATCGTTGTTCATATGATAATTCATGCGAAATTGATCATAACTGGGAGGCAAAGAGTATAGGACAATATCAATGGCCAACTCTTCATCGAAGTTCACATTTCACTTCAGCAAGCGGTCCACAAACCTTTGAATTTTCTGCAAGTGGGCCGTGATGGACTTTCCATCCTTCATTTTTGTTGTAATCATGGAGACGATGATTTCATACCTTTCCTGACGGGCACTTTGATGGTATATTTCCATCAAGTCTTGGTGCATCTCGAAAGGGTAGTAGTCCTCATAGAACTTTTGAAGTTCACCTGTCATAGTGGCCAACATGATACAAGACACCTTTGTGGCGTCCTTCTCATGAGTCCTAAATTCAGCAACTTCTTCAGGAGTAGCAATGGCCTCATCAATTTCCTTAAGTTCTTTATCGAGGACATCTTCCTTGTCCTCGTAACGAGTGACCATCCTAATGTTCCGAATTCAATCATTGAAGTTCGAACCATCAAAGATGACCCTCCCACACAAGTTTATGAGGGAAAAAGAGCCCGAAGGGTTTGAGCCAGAAGCGGTGTTGGAAGACTTCTGAAAAAGAAAGACAAAGTTTAGATTAGATAAGAATCCTTAACATAACACCCAAATGAAATATTAAGGCTGGGACCCAACACAATATTTTACAATTTGGAAGAGGGATGCCGTAATCCAATTGCAAAATATTTGAAGGTAGGTAAATGACGATTTACCAATTTCCACCATGAAAAACGAAATTGATTATTAAGTTTTAAATTGGATTGAAATTCCTAGATTCTTTTGAGATTCATTGAACATTTCAATGGCATGTTTAAATCTCGATTATGCCCTTCAAGTTTGTGACTGGGATACCGAGGATCACAAATAAGGTGTGAATAACCATGCAAATATACTTGGTACACTCGATGTCATTTATCACATAATCAATGTACCGGTTAACCACACACGCTCCATTGATCTATGACAAACATCAAGCTACCCTTTGCCACCCTTCTTAGTCCAAGTTAGTGTGTCGGTTAACCACACACGCTCCACTAACGACTTGGTAAGGTGCAAAGTGCAATTTCATGGAATAGCATCATTTTCACATTTTTCCTAAAGTAACTAAGATTGGGAATTTAATTAAACATTTAGTTACTTTATATTTATCATTATACTTATAACGAGAATTAATGTTCTATCCTACACATTTGGCTAACGACCCTCCTCCAGTCAAGGAAGTGGTGGGTGAGAGTGGACACCCATTAAACCACCATTTTATAGGCAGTAACCTTATACCCGCTTATAGATCGGCTTCGTGAATGAGGCCTACTAACGGTAAGACTGACTTGTCTTATACACACACACACACACACACACACACATATATATATATATATATATATATATATATATATATATAGATATATATAAACTTATAATATTATAATAGTATAAGGGTTGAATTTTAAACTTTTGAAATTCTAAGGTTTGGAATTAAATATTTCATAAGTGAGACTTTTCAAATTCCAAAACTCGAGGGCAAGTTTTGAAACTCTTCAAAACTCTTGGGTTCCATAACTTATGAGTTAATGTATTTTAATGAATGAGACTCTTGATGTTCCATAATTTGAGGACAAGTGATGGAGTTCATTAAAAACATTTAGATCAATTTTTAATTAATAAAATTATCATATAATTTACCATTGATCTAATCTAACTCATCTAGCAAGGCAATTTATATCAAATAATACTAATAATCATCTTATTATCTTAGAATTTGACAATTGTCCTTTAATTGGATGAGGATAATCATTACCAAATCAAGAAAAACGAATTTTATGATACAAAACAGTTTGTGGTAATGATCCTAATCCAATTCTGGCCAAAAGGCTCGAAAATCTTCAAACAGAATGTTCTACTCGACGAGTACATGAACTGGACTTGTCGAGTTGCCTTTTGTGAGTGAACTCATCGAGTTCATCAGTCAGAGGCTAGAAATTCGATTTTTTCAGCTTTGAAAAATAACCAAGCATCAATATAACAGAAAACAATCCTAGGCTCTGATACCACTGATGAGTTTTGAGCACTATAACAACCTTATGGTGCACATGTAACCCTAATGCTTTGGATCTAAGTTTTCTCTAATTATACATGCAATATTGTTTCCAAAGCATAAAGCCTAAACTGGCATACAAAATTTCGGTATATGAATCATAAAACTAGTTAGAAGAATACCTCCTGTTGTAGCTTGTTGTATTTGGCTTTTAAGAACTTAGCACCTCAAGTGTGATGCCTCAAATGGTAAACAAAACACCACCAACAATTGGAGAGCTTGAGAGAGAAGATATGAGGCACTCAAAATCGGCTATAATATCTCTAAGATTACTTGTGTCACCAATTTTAGGCCAAGGGGTTACATATATATATTGTAAAATTTCAAGGGTTATGTGTAAACCCTAATTCTAACACTTGGGCTTGTAATGGACTAACACTATATGAAACCTTATATAAGCTTAGCCCATCACTAATCCACCATGGATTATTAGCCCAACCTATATGTATCATTGATTTACACAATTAACCCCAATATACTTAATTAGTCTCTTTTGATCACTAAATTAATTCCAAATTAATTCTTGATCAATACTAATTAAATAATAAACCTCTTTCTCAAATATCCATCCTATCAGATTGTTCTGGTGAATGCAACCCGAAATGGACCATGCTACTCTTGGGTCAAGTACATATCAATTATAGTTATGGGCTTAGACACCTAATCCAAGACTTACCTAGTCCAAAGCTAGTTAAATTGGCTCTTGATACATTCTAGGGTGTAGGTGTGCGTTTTTGAACAAATAAGATCTAACTAAGAACTTATCACTGCTCAAAACCGCGTCGTGGCGAGGTCTTTACCATGTCAGAATGACTTAAATGAAATCGGGATCAAATTTATGTCACATCATGGCAACTATGCTTCGTAGAAACCTTCTTTGCCCATCGTTTCCTGACACTGTTACACCCCACCGCAGAACAAAAGTTCGTTGCCTACGACTTACAATAGAGAAACTCACCAAATCACCACTTCTCTGACCACACCACAATAGGCATATCATCACGGTGTGGTGAGGCTGAAAACATCCTTTCCATTCCTTTTTTTTAATGTTTTTCAAACCTAAACTCATTTCTATAAATTCCATTCCATTCTTAAACCAATGTAGCACTTTCATATAGTTTCAGAACACAAGGTAATGCATATAACATATCCAAAAGACTTCTCAAATCTCAATATATTCAAAAGGACCAGAATACCCTTAACAACAAAGTAACATTTTATATCATAACTAACCAAAAAGTCTCGGTTCTTAAAAGATACCTTCCCAAGTACACACTTGACCATCCTCCTTCAAAGAAGTGCACATAAGAGGCGATTACATCATAAAGTCTCATTGCATAAGATATCAGGATTCACGCAAAATACTTCAATGAGTGTTATTACCGATGTATATCTGTAATCATATCTACATTGTATTGACAATATCAAAGGTTAAGAAATCCTGAGCTTGCCTATGTATCTTGACTAATATTGTCAACACATGCACATTGACTAAGAATTTTATGTCATCTCATAGCCCAACTCACTTTGAAGTAAGACGTTCTTCACGACTCACATGTCTCCTAAATACATTTTCCTTTGTTCAGTTTATCTTTTCCTAGCTTGTAAATTTACTATCAAATTTTGTCATCATAGCATGTGATATGCTTTCAGGAAGACATGGTGGTGAGTTTTTCTAGCCTCCTAAGGCATTCCTTCATATCCACCATGACCTCCATTCCATAGTCTCTATTTTGCCATCTTAATAGGCTAGGGGAAATATTTAGTGGTTTTCATCATGACAACCATTAAGAACATGGTTTCTAAGTAGTTACCTTTAAGGGAACTGTCTATTAAGATCAATAGCCACAAGTAATTTAGAAATGTTTGATTCTACAAATTATTAGACCATCAATCACAACAATTATTAAAACTGAAATTGAAAACTATTTTTATTTTAAAAATAAATCCTACCACATAACCATGTGTTACAAACAAGAACTCAAACTAATAAGAGTAATTTTTTCTTGATATGGGTAGGTGCACCGTAATTTTCTTTTTATTGATTGTAACAATTGACATGGAGGTTGTAAGAACTTCGTTCATAAATTCAGTTGGATGAACTTATATCTAAAAATAAAACAGTTTTTCTAGAGATAAATTGTGCTTGAGATAAGTTATCAAAACCTTAACCAACTTAATCTAGAAAAATGTTCACTCTCAAATTTAAATCTAAAATTCATGTCTAAAATGAATCATATCCAATAAAATACGTATGGAATATAGTTTATTAGAGAAAACTCTAGAGTGTTAGGTGATGTTTGGTTTGTAGGAAAGGAGTGGAATTCTGGGGGAAAAGGATTCCAATTTCCTTGAATTCATGTTTTTGGTTCAACTTTAGAGGGGCAAAGAATTCCTAAATGAAAAAAAATCCTTCAAATGAAGGAAGGTTGTTTCCATCAAGAGGTGGAGGATATTATTTCCTTGGTAGGATGAAAATTGAAAGATTACCATTTTTCACTTACTAAACACTTCGTTATTTTAAACGTTACACTACCCTCCTCATTCTTGCAGTCGATGCAGCTTATCCTCATGTCATCTTCTCAATTTTGTTCATCTTCCTCTCATAAGAGCTTACATGTTATTTCTCTCCCTCCCTCTCTCTATCTATCTCTCTCTCTCACTCACTCTCTCTCTCTCTCTCTCTCTCTCTCTCTCCTTTCCTTATTGAACCCATGTTAAAAATCAAATGTTGAAATCGATTTATGTGAAGCTTGTTTTCTGTGAAAATATGAGAATTCTTATTCAAAATCAATTTTTGTAATTGTGAAATCAAATGCTTGTATCTTCCTAATTATCGATTCTATGTTGATTATCTGAGAATTGTTTATGACAATCGTTTTTTTTTCATGCGCTTTTGTTGGTTTTTGAGATTTTTTTTTGTGAAACTGATTATACATAAAATTATGGTTTGAATGTAAAAGAAAAAATTGTATTTATACAAAAATATGGTTTTTAAATGAAAAAAATATATTTATATGGTTTAAAATGTATTACAAAAATATTTATATGGTTTCAAATTGAAAATGGTCAACATTGAACAAAATTGGAAAAAATGATGTTCAATTTGAAACAAAAAAACAGAGTGTCAAAATTGAAAGAAAAAATTGAACTTAGTGTAAAAATCGAAAAAAATGAAAATTTAGTGTCTTTTCTGAGAAAAAAATAAATTTTGACAAGTCAGCATGTCATGTCTTCCTGCCACGTCATCATTTCACGTCCGCAGGTAACCGGGTTGACCGGTCAAGTGGTCAGAATTGTAAAAAATTAGAAAACATTGTGTGAAATTTGAGACAAAAAAAACACAGTGTCAAACTAGAATTTTGATGTAAATTTAGTGTCTTTTGTGCTATTTACCCTTATCTAAATGTCTTGATTATCAAATGGTAAAATCGATTTATGTGAATGTAATTTTTTTGTGCAATACGCCTCTGTTCTTTTTTTTTTCTCAACAATTCGTGCTTCCTCTTCTTGTTCTTCCTGTTCGTGTTCTTATTCTTCCTTTTTCTCATCATGTTTTGATTCAATATTTTTTCTGTAAATGTGAGAATGTGAGAATGCTTGAGCTATGAATTTGTATGGAAATTAGAATTTTATGAATGTGATATGAATGTGAAAATTAAAATTCTTTGAATTATCCTTTTTTTCATTTTTAACAGCAACATCAGATAATGTGAAAATCAAAATTCTATGAATGTGATATAAGTTTGTATTAATGGGAAAATGTCCCGACCTAGTCTAACAACATAAAATTATAGAAACAGGCAAACTTCATTGATTTTGACATGGTGGAATGTGGTTTTGCACATTGTTGTATTGCTATTGTTAATGATGTTCAAAATGTGTATAGATAAACGACATATTAAGAGGATTTTCTTCAAATTTCGATCGATACCCAATACTACTGAAATAGTTTATGAGAGTGCATCATGTGTATATGAAAATTTAGGATGTCTCGAACATGCTTTAAAAAGTTAATTCATATGCTTAAAACATTCGGAGGCTGTTAACGTTACCACGAACGGCCACGTTAAATGTAACGGAAGTATAAACGAGACGTTATCTCGCCAGAACCTTGGCCAAGGCCTGGCCTTGGCCTAAGCAATCCAGCACCAGGGTGGTAGTTCGTTTCCCTCCACGACGAAAGAATATTCCCCGTGATGTCCTCATTCACTGACGACCAATCAGGGCGTGACAAAAAGTTTAGGTGACGCTCAGAACTGACGTCACCAGGCAGTTAGTTAACGCGGAGATAATTCTCCCAGTCAGAGGAGGCCACGTCTCACACTCATTGGACGAGGTCCCCACGATCCGTTAGTAACAGGTATAAAAGGATCTCTTCTGCCTCAAAGAAGGTATCCATCTTCTCCCTCACGAATTTTACCTTAAATTCCTTCTCTCAGAAAACTAACTTGATCGTCGGAGTGACGTCCTGGGAGAACACCCGGACGTCCTTCAACGGTTCTTTTATGTTGTGTTCTTAGGAAAGCTTCCAGGACAGATCCATCACCCGGCATCAAAAACCCTGTAGAGCATGTGACAACATTTGGCACCATCCAGACGTATCCTCAGAGTGATACAGCCAATAAAGGACGCTAGCTCTCAACAAACAGGCGATCTAAACTTAACAACATCTACGAATGTAGTAGACGACCTGTTTCAAACACCGGAGACGGTAACCAACAACCATCACTGCAAGTACAGAACACAGGCCCCAACCCATGTGCTAATGGCACAGATCCCGCCGATTACGGAACCACTGTCTCTATATGATGATATCGTAAGAGGAACACACTGCCTCAGACGGTGATATCGCATCCCGATCTGTTGCAAAGGCCTCTGTATGATGGCACGGAGGTACTCACTGTCTCTAACTCTCGTAAGAGGAACACACCTCACTTAGCGGAGGACGAGATAGAGGTACTCTCGAGAAACCTACTCAATATTAGTTTTGTCACACCCCCGAACCAGACGGCGGAAACGTCTGAAGGCTCGTGTGACTTAAATTGAAATATCATCACAATGAATATACATGAAACATAACATAAACATCACCATGAATTAATACATTACAACCGTCATTGTTCACATCCAGTACATTGTTTACATTACATAATCCCAAAAATAAATTGTTTATCATATGACATCACACAAAAGACATTCAGACACACGCTTGATAATTCTTCATTCTAACGGTTACCTGAGAACACAAGTTATTTTGAAAACGGTCAACATATATAATGTTGGTGAGTTCATAAGCAGGTTTGATATGAAAATGTTTTGTATTGTTTGTAAAACCCAGAAAATCAGATATTTTCTGAAACAGAAATTGTTTATGAAAAAGGTGTGATGATCCATAAGTATACGTGTAAATGATTTCAAAACATGCAAAAGTGGAATGTTTTTCATAATAGTTTCTTGTATTATAGTTGTTGTAAGTAAAACTGAATAAGGTTGTTCCCCCGAAAACCTGAAGTTTTCCGATATAAATAGCATGATAGTTTTGTATTATTCTATCGTCACAGCATATGAACATGATTTCCCAATGATTACTTAGATGGTAATGGATCTCTATGTGAGTCGTTATAACCATGCATAATAATGATTAATTCGCCTGTCTTGGCATTGTAGTGAATGCCGGTATTGAATTAAGATTTTGTCACCCTAGACTGGTCGAGTCTAACTGTAGCGAACAACTTAGGTGTGGGGGAGTCACCCCCGTGTAGATCTATACACAAACTCTCGCTCTCCCTCTAGGAGACTTTGATTATAACTACAGACTACGACCGACACTTATTGGTGTCGCCCGTTATTTCTCACTAATCCAAAAGAAATTGTATAACATTGTTTCACGAACCGATTTATGTTTACTTGAATAAAGGTAAGCCTAACAGACGAAGAGAAGAGGACTACGGAGGCCCACTAACTTTGTATGTTATTACAGGCTGCCGAGTATGCTACAGACACGTTATAGCCCATTAAGCACATTATAAAGGTTTAAGGTCTTATTAGCAATACAAGTGGACCATTAAGATCCAATAGTATGTTGAAGCTAATAAAGGCCCACTGGGTATGTAATTGGGTCACCGGAAGCCCAATAAACATGTGTGATTATATTGGGCCCAATAATCAGGATATTGGGCCATAAAGGCCAAATAGCACGAATAGAAGATATTTGACCCCAACCATTGAATCATTTATAATTTATTGATCTTAAGTTCGTAATGTAGCTGTTTGTTGTAAGTGATGTTTATTCGAAGTGTTAAAATATTTTGACGTTTGATTTATAACGAAGCTTGGTTATACGTATACATATACATACATACACACACACACACACACACATATATATATATATATATATATATATATATATATATATATATATATATATATATATATATATATATATATATATATATATATATATATATATATACTGAGGTTCAATAGAGAACCATAATTAACCAAGGAACCAATCTTTTTTTCAACTTTTAGAACTTATTTTTTATCAAAAAAAAAAACTAAAAATACAGAAATTCATAACTTTTTATCCTTTTTCCAATGATATCAAATTCGATTTTTTTTAGGACAAATTCACAATGTGAATATATGAATTTAGATATTTTTAGATATTTTTTTCGATAAAGAATAAGCTCTAGAAATTGAAAAAAAGATTTGGTTCCTTGAAGAACCAATAATTATGGTTCTCTATTGAACTTTTCCCAATAATTTAATATTTGTCTACTTGGCCCAAAAACATTTAGTTTGACCATTTCAGCCCCTTAATCTATAAAAATGGCACTTTTAGTCCCTTTTTATGAAAATTGACATTTTTGGTCCTTAAACCGTTTTTCTTGACATTTTAGACCCAAATTTTATTTAAATAATACTTCCGCCCAAAATTATTGTATTTGTCATTTCCAGCCCTTAATTGTAAAAAGTTTACACTTTTGGCTCAAATTCCGTAAGTTTTACAATTTTGACCTCAAAATCAAAAACTTTGCATTTTTAGTCCAATTTTTGCATCGAAGTCATTTTCAGCCCCTAAAAATAGTTTATTCATGTTTTAGACTCATAGTTTGTTAAGTTTTCTAATTCAGCCCCTCAACATTTTATTTTTTCGCAACCTTGGGCCCAAAAACTCGTGACGCCCAAATTGAAGCCCAATAAGCTAAAATTTATGTTTTTGACCCCTAGAAAAGTGTTATTTTCATAAAAGTTAGGTTTCTTTGTAAATAATACCATTTTGTCCTTATAAAACCGAAAATTACATATTTTACCCAAACTTTGATTATTTTTGCAAAATTGACACTTAAAAGGACTTTGACTTTGTTTTCACTTCTTAAGCCTAAAGATCCTTAGATCTTTAAAGTAAATTGTTTACTATGTACTTTGTTTATGTATTCTTCACACTTTAGCCATAGATTTCAAGATTTAGCAAATAACATCATATTTTCACAACATAAACCAAAGAAATCACATATAACAAGTATACACACATAGATCAACACATAGTACTTGTATGCTCCTCCAAAAACAAGTAAAAACCGAAAACAAGGGGGTATGAACTCACCTTGCTTTGTTGCTCACGGTTTTGAAGAAGAAATGGAAGGGGTTGAGGTGATTCTCGACCCTAGCAAGCTTTTTGAGAAATCTTTGGGCTTAGATGGGTTCTAAGAAGCATGCTCATGAATTTGAATGAATTAAGAGAAGATTTTTGATAAGATATAGAAGTTAATCCATGGATCTAAGTAAAACTTACCAAGGATTTGTGATATGAGTGAAGAACCTTCTTGGAATGCTTGCAAATCTCAAAATTTTGATGGAAGAATGAAGGTGTTCTTGAGAGGATTTGGAAGTATTTGGAAGTGAATTAAGTGTGTGTGTGTGTGTGTGTTGATGCTCTCAGCCGAGAGTAGAAGAAGAAGAGGGGAGAGAGGGTGAGGTGACATTGCATGGATGTCCACCATGTAATAAAGAGGTGGCATGCTCACAATTTTCCTCCTTAATCCATTTTATCTTAATTCTTCTTCTAATCTTTTCTTTCTTTTTAAATGGGCCAAGAATTGCATTAAGAAGGGAAGATGATTCATTTTGGCCCAGTTCTTGATCCTTACTTGAAATCATGATGTCCATAAAGAAGTTTTCGGCCCATTGGGCCCTTAGGGTGGTTCACGGCCCAATTAGCATAAAAGATTAGGTTTGTGGCCCATTAGGGCTAATTAGATTAGTTATGGCCCAACAAGGTTAATTAGGCTAGCTATGGCCCAATAAGGCTTATTGGAGTAGTTTATTTCCATTTTAGGCCCAATATGGCCCAAAAATGTCAAATCTCATGAAGGTGGGTTGAATTAGAGCCCAATTAAGGGTTCTAAGCCCAAACTAGTCAAATTGGAAACTTATTGATCCATTAGGCCTAATAAGGAAATCCTAGTCCATAATGGACTTAAACCGGGATTTTTAGGGTTTCCAATCTTTTGTTGACTATTTGAAGTGTTTGCATAGGGTGATTGATGGAACTTTGGTGTTATTGAATAAACATCATGCATACTTTCAAGTTTTAGTCACAAATGTTATCATTGTGAATGTTTACAAAAGCATTAGAATTCCTAGTTGTGACAAGTTTCTCGAACAACGATCCCATACCATCGAACTGGGATCCACAAGACCCACTCCTCATATCTAGATTCATTCATAACACGAAATCCATCGGATATACATTGACAATGGTAGTTGCTCTTATATACTCTATGAGCATTGTTTTAGGCAACTACCAGATGCGTGGAAAGAGGGGCTACGACCCCTACCGGTGGGCCATTGGTAGGATTCACCGGAAATAGTTTGTGGCCATTAGGCACTATTCGGCTGCCCTTAACATTGGTCAGTCACGACGAGAGGGACCGAATCACTCGAACAATCGAATTCTCTGTGATCCGGTATCCAGTAGAACACAATATTCTGCTCGGACGGTCGGTAATCTCCTTGCTACACCTCGTACCATCGACGATCCATGGTATTTTTGAATTCAGGACACACCAGGGATTAGCGACGATCCTCGCCACAAACACCAGGGAATAGCTGTTGGATTAGGTGTGTAAGCCCATAACTATAATTGGTATGTACTTGACCCGATAGTAGCATGGTCCTTTTGGGTTGCCTTCACCATAGCAATTTGATAGGATAAATTATGGAGAAAAAGGTTAATTATTATTTATTAATATATTATAAGAATAATATCTTAATTGAGAAATCATATTATTTAATTAGTATTGGTCAGAAATTAATTTGGAATTAATTTGGTGATCAAAAGAGACTGATTAAATTACGGGGACTGATATTGCAATTATCTAATAGTTGCAAGTTGGGCTTGTGGCTCCTTGTGGAAGGGATGGACGAATGCTATGTGTAGCCCACATAGAATTCGTCCATATGATAGCTTCTGGAAGGATCTACTGGGCTGCTTAAGGCATAAGCTGTCACATTAGGGTTTTACCTGAAACCCTACCAGCTGAGCTATATAAGGAACCCCTAGGACTCCTAAAATCGGCCACTTGTTCCCAGAGAATACCCTAGCCGATTTTGAGCGTCCTAACCTCTCTCATATTTTTCCAACTTTCTACTTGGTGTTTGTGACTCACTAGAGGTGCAACAATTGACGCACTAAGCTCTTGAAGGTCAACAGCTACAAGCTACAAAGAAAAGGTATTCATCTAACTTTGTTTTACGTTATAAATCTTGAAATTTGTATGCTTGTTAGGTTTCATGCTTTGGATGATTAGTATTGCATCTATAACTTGAGAAAAACCTAGATCCAAAGCATTAGGGTTGCATGTACACCATAGGAATGATATAGTGCTCAAAAGCCATAAGTGGTATCAGAGGCTGTTTTTCTGTTGTATTTGATGCCATGGTTAATTGTTCAAAGCTGAAAAGAATCGATTTCTGGCCCCTGAAAGATGAACTCGACGAGTCCATTATGGGACTCAACGAGTTGAGGCAACTCGACGAGTCCAAAGTCTGACTCGACGAGTTGACTCGTCTGATTGCAGGATATTCGGATTTTAAGCCTAAATTAGATTTGGATAATTACCATAAACTGTTTTTCCTGTCAAAATCCGATTTTTTTAATATGGTAATAGATATCCTAATCTAATTGGAAGATAATGGTCAAAAGTTAAGATAATTACTAGATTATATGATAAACTAGTTATTTGTAAATTTTGAATTGCATTTATCTTGCAAAATAAAATTGGATTAGGTCAAATTTAGATAATGGTAATATTATATGATTATTTTAATTATTTTAAATTTAATCTAGATAGTTTTGAAAAGTTTCATAACCTTCCCTCAATTTTTGGAATTTAAAATTTGATTAAAAAGTTTTTAATTTTGAAATATTAAATTCTAAACCCTAGTTTTTTAAAAGTTTAAAATACAACCCTTATACTATTATAATATTAAAAGCTTAATACTTATATATATATATATATATATATATATGTATATATATATATATATATATATATATATATATATATATATATATATATATGAATAAGGTGAGTCAGTCTTACCGTTAGTAGGCCTCATTCACGAAGCTGGTCTATAAGGGGTGTTTAAGGAAGCGGCCTATAAAATGACCGCCATTGGGTATCCATTCTTACCCACCGCACTCTGGACTAGTGGAGGGTCGTTAGCCAAACGGGTAGGATAGTACAACTAAATCCTCATTAATAAGTATAATGATTATTATGAAGTAAATAAATGTTTTTCATAAATTCTCAATCTTAGTTACTTTAGGTAAAATATGAAAATGATGCTATTCCATGAACTTGGACTTTGCACCTTGCCAAGTCGTTAGTGGAGCATGTGTGGTTAACCAGCACACTAACTTGGACCAACACGGGTGGAAAAGGGTAGCTCGATGTTTATCATAAATCAATGGAGCGTGTGTGGTTAACCGGCACATTGATTAGGTGATAAATGACATCGAGAGTACCAAGCACATTTGCATGGTTATTCACACCTTGTTTGTGATCCTCAGTATCCCAGTTACAAACTTGAAGGGAATAATCGAAATTAAACATGCCATTGAAAAGTTCAATGAATCTCAAAGAATCTAGGAATTTCAATTCATTTAAAACCTAATGTTCTTTTTCGTTTTTCATGGTGGAAATTCGTAAATCGTCATGTACCTAGCTTCAAATATTTTTCAATTGGGTTACGACATCCCTCTTCCGAATTGTGGAATATTGTGTTGGGTCCTAGCCTTGATATTTCATTTGGGTGTTATATTAAGGATTCTTATCTAATCTAAACTTTGTCTCTTTTCTTTCATAGATGTCAGGCTCAAACTCCTCCAACGCCAACGCCAACTCCTCGAACCCACTTCCTCTCTTGGGCATTTGTGGGAGGGTCACATTTGATGGATCCAACTTTAACGATTGGATTCTCAACATTCGCATGGCCCTAAGGTACTATGACAAAGAAGAGATTATCGAAAAAGAAGTCGTTGAGATCAACGAAACTACTGCTACTCGCGAAGAAATCACCGAGTGCAGAGCTCGATGCAAAGAGGCAACAAAGGTGTCGTGTATCATGGTAGCCACTATGACTTCCGAGCTTCTAAAGTTCTACGAGAACTATTGGCCTTATGACATGCACCAAGCTTTGCTGGAAAAGTACCATCAAAGTGCGTGTCAGGAAAGGTGAGAGATTGTTGCCTCATTAATAACAACCAAAATAAAGGAAGGAGAGTCCATCACATCCCACTTGCAAAGAATGCATAGATACGTGGATCGTTTGCTCAAGCTAAATGTCAACTTCGATGAAGATTTGGCCATTGATATTATCCTCCACTCTTTACCTCCTTGTTATGAACAGTTCAAAATGACTTATCATATGAACAAGGATGATGTAACCTTGAGCAAACTTCAAGGGTTGTTAAGAACTACTAAAACGGCTTGAAAGGAAAAGTTGTCGCATCAAATCCTATTGCTGCTGCCCCTGTCTTGGCAATTGGACAAGGGAAAGGGAAGAAAAGGAAAGCTCCTTGTAAGAGCCATAATGGAAAGTCTCATGATGGTTCATCTTCAAGTGGAACCAAAGGTGGTTCTGTTGCTCCCTCGTCTAATCCAAAAGATGTAGAGTGCTTCTACTGTCACGACCAAGGGCATTCGAAACGAAGCTGCCCGAAGTATCTACAAGACATCAACGATGGGAAGATAAAGCCCACCTTCGCATGTATTTACACTATTCAATCTAACAACTCATCACATGCTAGTTCTTGGATCCTTGATACAGGATGTGGTTTTCACAATTGTTATGATTTGCAGGGTTTAAGAAGAAGTAGGGATGTGCAACATGGGAAGATGAACTTGATCATGGGGTATAGGAAAGCGTTTCGTGTCACCAAGATTGGAGTTTATTCTTTAATTCTTAGTAGTGGGTTAGGGTTAGATTTTAAGGATTGTTGCTACTCATCGGAAATGGTGAGAAACATTATTTCTTTTCATGGTTTGTATAAACAAGGTTTGAGATTTTCGTTTAATAATGAAATTGGTTCTATTAATGCTTTCTATAATGGTAAATTTTATTTTGAAGGATTGCCTTGTAATGGTATATATGAAACTGTGATGGTTGTAGACAACTTAGGAAATAATGTATTGCATATTGGTTCGTCCAATGGTTTCGACAAGGCATGCTTGTGGCATTGTCGTCTTGGACATGTCAACAAGAAGCGCATAGCCCAACTCCAAAAGGATGGAGTGTTGGAGTCATTTGACCTAAAGTCGGATGACATGTGCAAATATTGTTTGCTTGGAAAGATGACTAAGTCACCTTTCACTGGCACTTGTGAAAGAGGTGAGGGATTATTGGATCTCATACACACCAATGTGTGTGGCTCTTTAGATCCACCACAAGGGATGCAAATAGCTTCTAGGTGACTTTTACTAATGATTATAGCAGATATGGGTATATATACTTAATTAAGCATAAGTTAGAAACTTTTGAAAAGTTCAAAGAGTTTAAGCGAAAAGTGGAGAATCAATTGGGCAGGAAGATAAAGATGCTCCGATACGATCGAGGTGGTGAGTACTTTAGTATTGAGTTCCACAACTATCTTAAGGAATGTGGAATTGTTTCACAATTGACGCCGCCTAGGACACCGCAACTAAATGGTGTGGCTGAGAGGCGCAATCGAACCTTGTTGGACATGGTTCATTCCATGATGAGTCAAGCTTCATTACCTATCTCATTATGGGGGTATGCCTTATAGACTGCCACCCATATCCTTAATCTAGTCCCAACTAAGAAGGTTGCCAAAACACCACACAAGATGTGGACATGGAAGGTTCCCTCATTGGAACATATCAAGGTTTGGGGTTGTGAGGCTTTCGTAAGACGAGAGACTCACGACAAGCTTGAACCTCGTAGTGAGTGGTGTATTTTCATCGGTTATCCATAAAAGTCCTTTGGATATCTCTTCTACCGATCGAGTGATGTTGTCTTCGTCGCGAGGAGTGGGGTTTTCTGAGAGAGAGAACTCATATGCCAAGAGGACAGTGGGAGGAAAATTGATCTTGAAGAGCTTCAAGAATCAAGTGATGAAGGAACCTCAAACACTAGCGCTCAACCTAAGGCGGAAACTCCTGTTGAACCAATTGACGAGTCCTTACCTCTAAGACGTTCCAGTAGAGTTAGTGTTCCACCCGTATTATATGTCTTCCATATAACTGCTGAGGGTGATACGTTTATTAGTGATAGTACACTAATAAATATGGATGAACCTAACAACTACAAGGAAGCCATGGCAGGCCCGTAGTCTTCAAATTGGAAAGAGGCAATGGACAACAAGATTCAGTCCATGTATGACAATCATGTTTGGAATTTGGTGTCTAAGCCCATAACTATAATTGGTATGTACTTGACCCAATAGTAGCATGGTCCTTTTGGGTTGCCTTCACCAGAGCAATTTGATAGGATGGATATTTGAGAAAGAGGTTATTTATGATTTAATAATATATTATAAGAATACTATATTAATTGAGAAATCATATTATTTAATTGGTATTGATCAGGAATTAATTTGGAATTAATTTAGTGATCAAAAGAGACTGATTTAATGAACGAGGACTGATTAGGTAAATTAGTAATACATGTAGTTTGGGCTAATGATCCATGTTGATTAGGGATGGACTAAATCTATGTGAGAGTCCATGAAGATTTATGTGACAACCCGGAATTTTTTATCTTGTAGGTCCAACCAATCAACCAAAAGTCAGACTAAATTCCATTGCCTTCTAGCCTTGTTAAGGGTCATTCTAAGGGGTTCTAAGCCTAGTGCACTTAAGGATTGAGGGTTATGAAGTATTAGCTCGAGATCAGAAGGTTGCACCCGAACTAGAAAGCCACCCACATGGGGTTTACGGCCGTAAACTCTATTCACGACCGTAAACACCCTCCTAGCCGTGAACTCCTTCCATAAGGATGATATCCCTTCATTTTTCATCATTTCTCACAATTTCAAGTCAAGAACTTCCATTCTCTCTCAAGCATCATCAAGGATATCCTCCTTGATCTTCAAAAGTGTAAGTTATTCTCCCGTTGTTTCTTGATATCCTTCTTGATCTTGTGAAACCCTTTGATTTCATCCGTGAATTCATCACTTTTGGTCTAGATCTTCAAGATCATCATCTTTCACCGAGAACAGCAACAACACAAACTTGTTCTTAGTGGCCGTGAACTCCATAAAGCCTTCCAAAGGTGAGTATTTCTTCCATAATCTTGTTAACCACAACAAACACTCAAAGCCTCATGAAACAAACACCCTTTAAGCTTGAACCAAGATCCTATTTGCATCATTTTGGAGAGTTTACGACCATGCAATCTCCCTTGGCCGTAAACCCTTCTCAAGATCATCTTAGGGCGTAAACTCCCATGGTCGTGAACACCTTGGCCGTAAACCACCATGGCTGTAAACTTGTCCCTTTGGCCGTAAACTCATCCCATTAGCTGTAAACTCCCTTTGATCAATCACATGTGATTTTAACACTTCATTCCAAGTGTTTCCTAGTCCCTAAGGTTGTTTCCTTGCATGTTAGTTGCTTTAAACACTAATTACATGCCTATATATGCCATTATATGTCATTTAGGACTCGTTTGTGTCTCGGGAATTTATTTGTGGAACTTCTCATCCTTACACGAATCATCAATTGAATCACCCACATAAGGTGAGTTCATACCCCTATAATCAATCTTTTAAATGTTTTAAATGCTTTTAATGGGGGGAATACAAGTTGAACTCAATGATAATTGTGTAAATGTTATTTGTGCTAACTATTTTAAAGGATTTCTTATGCCTTCATAAGTGATCAAATCATTTAAAAAACTCTTTTAAGGTTATGTTACTTTATAGTTTATAAAACTCCGTTTTTAAAGTACAATCATAACTTAGTAGATAAATGAGTCTTTTCAAGTCATTATCAGTTCAAAGTGAAGATACTAGTAAACTATAATAGGTATAGTTTAGGGGTTCAGTTCATACTATAACTAATACAAGGAGGAACACACTATACACTAGATTAGAGAGAACATACTATAACAAGTTCAGGGAGGAACATACTAATACTAAAACAAGAACAAGATAATTTTAATGTGAGACTACTTCCCGACTTAGAAATTTTGGTTGTTAAGTCGCGTTTTGTAACCAGAGTCTCCTGGAGCGAGAGCGTTATTAGTATGGTTACAACCACATCACATTATGACCTTAAGTAAACAAACTGGTTTTAAGGTAGTCAGTACTTTAATAGTCACTTTAAAAGACAACTGCATACTTTCATTTTCCCATTTCTTTCATATTGTGACATTCTCACTTGAAAGGTAATGCAAACTATTTTCGAGTAAAGATAGTTATAAAGTAGGGAAAACTTAAATCATTACAAGCGACAAACAAAAAAGTCGAGTCTCACTACATTCAGTTAGAAGGGGGCCTATAATGCTAACTTTATGATTCCTCGGTAGATACATCAGGGATAGATATTAATCGGATCTGACAGGTAGTAGGATGTGTGCTTTCCGCTTCATTTATTGTTCCTTGTTTGGTTGTGTGCTTAGAGCAGATTCACCCAGTCTATTATCTATTCGATCTTAGCTATATATATATATATATATATATATATATATATATATATATATATATATATATATATATATATATATATATATATATATATATATATATATATATATTCCGTATACACTAAGTAATTATAAGGAGTACCAGGTATGGGTCAGGTCATAGTATACAAATTCAATACACCGTTTTCTGGTACAAAACATACTTTTCAGATAGAACATTGAGTAAACTAAACTAGAAACTTATCAGTGAAAGGTTTAATCCATTTTATTAAACGAGTATAAATTAAAGGACCTTAGGTGGTTAATTCTATAATACCTTAGTTTATACATCAGGGTTATATATAATTAATATCAGATAGGTAGTTGGATGTGTGCTTTCCGCCGTACTTCCTGTTCCTTGTTTGGTGGTGGGCTTAGGGCTGATTCACACAGTTAACTATCCGTTCGATATTAGATTATATATAGCTACTATAAACTAAGTGATTATAGAAGGAACTATTGTGGTTACCATTTTTACTAAAGGAAATAAGGGTTTTTCTTAAAGAATGTATTCATCAAATATAAAGGAACTATTACAGTTAACTCTGTAAGTACCAAACGAATACGCCAGGGTTATATACAACGAAGATCTAACAAACAATGGGATGTGTGATTTCCGCCTCATTCCCTGTTCCTTGTTTGGTTGTGGGCTTAGGGTAGATTCACACAATCGATTGTGTGTTTACTCTGGGTTTTATATAACCTGTATTCATTTAGTACTCATAGAAGGGATTGTAGAGTCATTTTTACTTATCTTTCATCGTATCAGAGGATATAGGATCTTCTGGAGGAACTGGCGAACTTTTCTAATAAGAACTTTCAACTTACTATACAACACTAAAATACTTATGAACTCACCAGCTTAAATGCAGATCTACTCTTTCAAAATAACTTGTATTCTCAGGAGACTAGTAGATAGGTACGTGCGCTGGGAATCAGAAGATTCAGCATAGTAGCTTCATGTGTTGTTCTGTTATTTACTTTTGGAGTCTATCTGTTGTGAATTTCATTCTATGTAAAAACTTTAGTATTAATGCAATGGTTGTGTGTTACTTTGATTACTATGATGCATATCTTGTGATACTAAACATGACGTCCTCCGCCCCCGAACGTTTCCCCCGTTCCGGTTTGGGGGTGTGACAGATTGGTATCAGAGCATTTTTTATAGTGAACTAAGTATATCAACCAATAAAAGATATACAACTATAAATACAATAGGGCTGAAGTGCTCTGGATAATAATATATTTTAAAAATATATCAATACTTTATCAAAGTATACATACATGCTTATACATATATACATACTAGAACAAGTATCACAAGAAGAACAGAACAAAAGTATTTAAAGGTCGAACATCGCGGTCAAAACTGGACAATTATGTAATCATATCTGGGATCAATATAGCCTTATCAACTATATTCATTCGAGATGTGACCGACATGTGTTTGGGAGTGATGTGGTGTTGCAACAGTCTTAAAACTTACCTAGCTCTATTCAAGGGATTTCTAGATCAGAACATAAAGTTAAAATACTATGGGAGTATTTTATGATACTATAAGACAACAACAAGTTTAAAACATACCAAGTTCATTACATTAAAATACTATAGGAGTATTTTAGGCACTACAAATAACTTATGTGATAATTTAAACACCCTTCTAGTAGGTCTATGATTCCGGAGTGTATATAATTGAGATTTTATAGACTTAGAATTTGTGATCTATGCTTCACTACATGTTCCTTGTTTGGTTGTGGTTTTGGAGTAGGATCACTTATTCGAAGGTCAATTTAATATTAAATTATATACAACTTGTATACATTGCGCAATTATAGGAGGACTCAGTAAGGATCACCCCATAATGTATCACTTATTCTCATAGATTCATTAGACACTTTCATTCTCGCACGACAAACCCAGATAGATATAACCACTTCCTCATAGCAGTCAACAAAGGAGTCAAAGAGGATCAAGAGCAGGTTCATGAGAAGTTTTCAAAGAGTGATCAGCCAGAGAAACTAAAATTTCTTATGCGTCACACTAATAAATAATACCCATGAATTACTTAGTGAGCTAGTGAATACACTACTCACACTATGTGTTAGGATTATTTCTTTTCGTGCAACTAGTATCAATTATTCAATTCACAAATATACATTCGAGGATAGCCACTTCTGATTCATAAAGTTTATTTTATATAGACTCCCTTATGAATTGTTTCCAGAACCCTATGAAAGTCAGAACGAGATACACTCAGAACTAGGATAACTTAGTCTTTCAGCTTTCGGCTTATAAACCACTGCTATAGACTTATCTCCGTTTCATCCTTGTATTCTTTTTAGCAAGATGCCTCCATGTCTATCAGTGAGACGCACTACTCCGATAAATCCATTTCAAACTCCACTACCTCCTCCACAGTTCAACCCTGATGCTCTCCAAGCAGCGATATCAGCCGCAGTGGCAGCTGCTCTAACTCACATCAGTGAAAGTGGTACCTACGGAACTGGTAGCGGTAACCACTTAACCAACCCCAGATTCACCCACAAACACCCACGAGAGTGTTCGTACAAGGACTTCATGAACTACAAACCCAAATCCTTTAATGGAAATGGGGGAGTCATTGCTCTGATGCGATGGTTCGAGAAAACAGATTCGGTCTTCGCAATCTGTTCGTGCCCAGAAGGGAGCAAAGTGAAGTTTGCTGCCTGCACTTTCTCCGACAGTGCCCTAACATGGTGGACTAGCCATGTTAAGTCACTGAACCAATCAGTGGCTAACTCAATAGGTTGGGAGAACCTAAAAGAGATGATGTTGGAAGAATACTGCCCGAGGGGCGAAGTTCAAAAGCTGGAACAAGAACTATGGGAGCACACCATGGTCGACTCAGACATAGTGACCTACACTGACAGGTTTAGCGATCTGGCTGCACTATGCCCCAGGATGGTTACCCCGGAGAGTAAGAAGATAGAAAGATACATCTGGGGTTTATCTACCCCGATTCAAGGAGATGTACTGTCTTCTAACCCAACTACATTCGATAGCGCCAAATGCCTGGCCCAACGACTCGTTGACCACGGAGTCCGCCATGGCGTGGTAGTCCCTGTTCCCGAGCCTTCAAAGCGAGGGGACTATAAACGAAAGTCGGGGAAGAAGAGGAAACAACGAACAATACAGGAAACCCCGCATGAGAAACAAATAGGTACTCTATATGCTGGAACTCTCCCGAAGTGTGGAAAGTGCAACTATCACCACACCGGAGTATGTCGGGAAATGCAATGCATGAATTGCCACATGAAGGGGCACACTGCCCGGTTCTGTAGGGCACCGGCACAACCGATCTCCCATGTTGTGACAACCCGAAATTTGTATTCTGTACAACCATTCACTTCAATAGAAGTCAGAATTGTTTCTGCTAACTTTTAAGCTTTTTGGAGTCAGTTTGAGTGTTCTAAAGCCTAGTACTACAAGAGATAACTGGAGAGAGGATACTCTAGGGTTTATTGTGCATCAATAAAGTCTTAAAACTCTAAGAGTTTGGAGTTTACGGCCCAAACATGGTGTTTACGGTTTTCCCTTTTTTTCACTTAGTCATTTTTATCACTTTTTTTTCACATTTTCAAGACTAGAACTCGAAATCCTCTCAAGTAGCATCCGATTTTCCCTCTTGATCTTCAACTTTGTAAGTGTTTCTTGCCTTAATTAGTTGATATCCTTCATCATCTAGTGATCTTACATGATTTCATCCATGAAATCATTCCATTTATTTAGATCTTCAAGTGTTCTTCATTTAACCAAGAACACCAAGAACACACACTAGTGTTCTTGGACTTTTAACACCCTTACAAGCTTCTATATTGTAAGTACTCTTACCTTAGCTTGTTATAGGCTTGATACACATCTTAATCAACTAGAAAACACAAAGAAACACAAGATCAAAGGTGTTTACGGTCAAGACATGTTCTTGAACCGTAAACCCTAATGAAAGGGCCATTGTGAGCTCTAGTCCCTTCCTTAGCCTTGGATACTAGTCTAGATCACATCCTTGAAGTGTTTAGGACCTTAAACATCAAAAAGATCAAGAACCATTAGAGTTTACAGCCGTAAACTCATGGAGAAATGGTCCATGGGCCGTAAACTCTATAAAGTGGTGCAATGGTGCCACAGTGACTTCCTAAGGCTTGGACTTAACTGCAAGATGCTTAACCTTGACTTGGAAGACCTTAAAACACAAAATGGTAGAAGTTACCATGGGTTTACGGCGGTAAACCCATTAGGACCGTAAACCCAAAACCGTAAACTCATGAAGAGTTTACCCTTGGACCATAAACTCAAAAGCCAAGCCCTACAACCCTTAGATGCAATCCTTGGTACTTATAACACTTGAATCAAAGTGTTTTCCATGTTCTAGGGTGTCTTAACTTGGTAAATCAGTTGTTAAGTGACTAATTGGATACATATATGTGTTATTATATGATAATTAGGATCCTTGTGTGTGTTCAAGTCTTCACTTGACACTTAGCATCCTATGCCATCCGTTCATCCAAACCACTCACTACAGGTGAGTTCATACCCCTAAATCAACCTTTTAAATGATTTTAAATGCTTTTATGGGGGGATACAAGTTGAACTATTATAGTTATTATATCAATCACATGTGATTATTAACTACCAAACAAGTGGATTTCTTACTTTTCAAACTGTGTTATCAAACAAACTACTTCAAAACTGTTTTACAAACTCTTTTACATGTCAAATACTTTTATTAAACTCTCTTAAACTTATATTTTGCTAAATGTGTATCTATATAGATAAAGTTATATAAGTAGGATTGAAAGGACTTAGGACTGATAGCTCACCTTACCTCCTGTTCCTCGTTTGGTTGTGGGCTTAGGGTATCAGTTGTTTGTCCGAAGGCCGTTTGAATCCTAGTTATATATTATGTATATGTATATAGATATAAAAGTTCCTTCTTTCAATTCAATACCTTTGGGTAGCAAAGGTATACAGACATGTTCATACATACAAACAACATTACTAGTAAACTATAATAGGTATAGTTTAGGAAGTTACTAATACTATTACTAGAACAATGAAATATACAATACAATACAGCTAGTACATACTATACATTACAATACAGCTAGTACATACTATACATTACAATACAGCTAGTACATACTATACATTTTACAAGAAAACATACTATTATGAAAAACAGAGAGAACATACATACATACTACACAGAGAGAGAACACACACTACAGCTAGTACATACTATACATTTTACAAGAAAACATACTATTATGAAAAACAGAGAGAACATACATACATGCTAGACAAAGAGAGAACACACAATACAGCTAGTACACACAATACATATACACGAACAGTACTATAGTTATGTGAGCCACGTAACGGGGCATGGCATCACCTGTCATGGCTCGTTTTGTATCCAGAATCTCCTTAAGTGGAGAGCATTGAGTTTGTGTATAGATCTATATTGGATTGACTATCCTACACCTTGCTGCTCGCTACAGTAGGACTTGCAAGTCTATGGGTGCCAAACGTCATTTCTTCCGACGTCTTACATCATCGTGTTTCTAGTCGGTAGTATGGTACAGGCCGATCATATAGTACTTTAAATAACAAATTATTTAAGGTAGTTAGTACAACAGTAGTTACTTAATACAACACTACAGTACTATTTTATTTCCCCAATGCATTCACTTTGTGATCTTCACACAATGAACAGTAATGTAAAAACTATATTTTTGGTTAATGATAGTCAGATTTGGGAAAATACATACTCTTACAAGAGACATACATACAAACATTTGATGCCTTGGTAGAAGGCTACTTTTAGTAGAAACATAGGGTTTTCTAGGAGAGTTCAAACAATTACAAACAATTACAAAAATTTACAAACATTTACAAACATTTACAAACATTTACAAACTTATACATCAAGTACTTACAAACACTTTCATACAAGCTCAGACACTAAAATACTTATGATCTCACCAGCTTAAAAGCTGATAACTTGCAGGTCACCAGTAGACAGGTACCGGTGCCAGGTTTTGAGAAGATGGAGCTCGTTCAAGATTCATCTTTTATTTTGATTCATGTTTTTGGTGTCTATTAACTTGACAGAACACACTTGTATTAAAACTATATTATTAATGCAATGAATGATGTTGTTGCTTGTTTACTACTTTGCATTGTTGTGATACTGTACATGACGTCCTCCACCCCCGAACGATTCCATTGTTCCGGTTTTGGGGTGGACAGATTGGTATCATAGCATTATTTATACTGAATCGAGTATATCAACCCTTAAAAGATATACGAACTATAAACACAGCGGGATTTAAAAATACTCTGATAAAGAGTTTATACTTTTAAATAATAAAATATTTAACCAAGTATACATACCTGCATTCATACTAAAATCAGTGTCACTAGGACAGAACAAAAGTATTACGATTGTTGGGCAGCACAAGTAGACTTAGAGACATATAGTCAAATCTGGGAAGATATAGCCTGATCAACTATATTATCCGAGGAGTGACTGGCATGTGCCTAAGTGTGGTTGTGAGGTTGCATCAAGTCTAAAAACTTACGAACAATACCACAACGAAAACCTTAGAACAAAACATAAACCTAAAATACTGTAGGAGTATTTTGTGTTACTATAAACTACTTATGTGCTAGATTCTTATATCCCTTTTCTCGCATAGATAACATGGCTGGATTCCATCCCCACGGCAATTTTTACTTCCCTAACCAAGGTAATGGAGGAGGGTTTGAAGCAGATCCAGAAAATGATCACCCAATCCCTGTGGATGATCACCAGGCTGAAGGCTTTGTAGATGGTTCTGACTCCAAGCCTGAAGTTGAGAACCTACCCCCGATGGCTCCTGTCCCAAATCCTAACCCTCGTTCGGCCTTACAAGGCCCGACGCCTCCGTGGGTGGAAAGCTTGGAAACATGGAGCCAAGAGCAGGATCAACCCATGCCATTCAATGGAGACCAAAGCTTTTATGACCTGAGCGAAGGAGGCTCAGCAGACAGAGTCTTGCCAATCCTAGTCCGCAGAGTGGCTCGAAACGAGATTCAGGGCAGGACAGCTCTCCATCGAATCACGGAAGTTGACGCCAATGCGAGAATGCATACCATCCGCACCATTCGTCTGGAAGATGCTCGTGAGAGGTCTAGGGGAGACCATGAGACCTTGCAGCAAGACCTAGCTGAAACTCGAGCTGAAGTCATAGAGCTCCGAGTACACCAAAGGGTGTACGAAAGGCACCTACTTGATATGGAGCGTCAGCTGGCTGAACTAAGGGTTCACCCAAGGGATAACCGTCACCAGTAGGAGATATTCTACTTTTCTTTCCTTGGTTTAAAGAATAGTCTTCCTATTTATGCTCTAAGTACCACTTTTCTAAGTAACTATCCATGTACTTTAAGTACTTGTAATTAGGCCTTTATGCTGTCAAAAGTTTTCTACTTCGGATATGATGTAAGACCTACTCCACGATCATTTTTCCAAACGTATTACATCTTAAATATCAATGATATTGACAGTCGGCAAAGTTCTGTGCCAATTCGTGTTCAATTACTTTCATTCTACTATCGTTAGAATTTTATCTAAACCTCACTTTCGTCAAATTATTGAGCTGTGTTGAATTAGCTCAAGGATCACTTCCAATTCTGGTCAAAGGTTGGATCATGTTATCTACCAACCAATGATAGCCTAGTTCAAAATAACAACCGTCTAGTGACCCTTCTACGAACTTACATGAACTCTTTACTAGTACTGCATCATAGGGATGTAGGTCAAACCACCGAGAACAGTTTAACAACACGAAAACTTTATCTTTACATGATTGAGTAGAATACATCTAGGACCGACCAGCATCACTCACGAACTCCTTTTCTTGTCATATAACAGAATCATGTCGTCATCTAGAAATAGTCAGCCAAACGACAAAACTCCGATCCTTCATATAAATGATGCCACCTTCCAAGCAGCGGTAACAGCCGCCGTTGCAGCTGTCTTTGCACACTACGACTCTGGTAACACAATCGGGGCTGTGAAGGGTGTTGACAGTTCAAATTGTGGTGACAATCCGGGAAATCAGCAAATGATAACTGTTACAAACACCCAAGGCCACAAATCTGAGGATAAGAAGCGAAGGCGTCAAGCCTATAAGGAGCACAAGCGATCACAAAAACTTGCCACACAACAACAACAAGTGGCGATCCCTACCACTTCAGACCCGATCAAATGATATGAGGGGACACTCCCGAAGTGTGGCAGGTGTAATTTCCATCATCACGGAGTCTGCCGTGATTTAAAATGCAGCAATTGCAACCGTGTGGGGCACACTACTCAAGTCTGGAGAACGCCAGCGCAAAACATCTCCCAAGCCACTAACATCGGAGTCAGTTCTACTTGCTATGGTTGTGGTGAAGCCGGGCACTATAATAGGAATTGTCTAAAAGGGAGGAACAACAAAAGCACACGTGTCCACATAACTCCGACCCGACACTTCACTTCCACCACTGATGCTGGTACAAGCCAGATATGTCATTTATGTGGTGAGATAGGACATCTCAAGAAGGATTGTCCAATAACAGAGAACTCTGGCGTAAACGGGAAGATACTAAGGATCACTGCTGCAGGAGAGGCTACTCCAGACCCACGTTGAAATATTAGGGTGTTTCGTTTTAGTAGACTTATAAACTGTTAAAAACTAGTGCAACTCGAGTCTTATCGTTTTGCGAGACCCCGTCAGACAAGGGACTCTCGTGCTGCGTGTACTTGCTTTTTGTAGTATACCTTGTTCGCAGCAGTAGTCTTATAGGTAAAACTAAAGTACCGAAACTCTGTAAAAGTTTCACCATCATGTTTTTGTAACACGTTTATGATCTAGTCTAACGCCTTTTATTCCGAGTAGTCCGACATTATCGTTTAACTTGAGTAAATTCGATCCTCACAATGCCAGTTTCGTGCTCAAATCTCTTTTCCCCGTAAATCACCTTTTTACGAAGCCGTCATTCTAGAACTCCGAAGTACTCATGCAGAGAGTACTAACTGCATATACCTAGGTTGTACTCTAACTCTAGATAACCATTCATTTTCAATCGACCTCATGTCGGTCTCAATTAAAGTTTCGACGTCATTATCGGCATGAATAGGTTGAGTCTTCATCGTGCCGACATCATTTGTTATGAAAAGGCTGTTCGCCTTAATCTTCCTTCTAGCGAAACTCTAGTAATCTACGGCGACAAACCCGACACTAACCTTCGCCTCATCTCGATCATTCAAGCCCAGAAATACTTGCGAAAGGAATATCGCGCATACCTTGCTCATGTTGTCGATGTGAGCCAAGAGATGAAGGATATTAAGAACATCCCGGTAGAACACGACTTTCCCGACGCCTTTCCAGAAGAACTCCCAGGATTAGCTCCACAACGTCAAGACGAGTTCAAAATCGACTTAGTTCCAGGGGCTACCCCAGTAGCCAAACCGCCCTATCGTCTAGCACCTGCATAGACGCAAGAACTGTCCGATCAACTTAACGAACCGCTCAGCAAGGGCTTTATAAGACCAAGTTTCTCACCCTGGGGAACTCTGGTCTGGTTTGTCAAGAAGAAAGACTAATCATTTCGTATATGCATTAATTACAGGGAGCTCAACAAGCTAACCATCAAAAATCAGTACCCTTCGCCTAGCATAGACGATTTAGTTGATCAACTGTAAAAGGGCGATCTTCTTTTCAAAAGTCGATCCAAGATCCGGGTATCACCTAATACGAGTATGAAGGGAGGATGTTCCGAAGACAGCCTTCCTAACTTGTTATGGGCACTACTAATTAGTAGTAATGTCGTTCGGATTAACAAACGCACCTGCAGTATTCATAGAGTTAATGGATAAGGGGTGTCGTCCTTACTAGAATCAGTTCATCATCATCTTCATTGATGATATACTGATCTACCCTCGTAGTAAGGAGGAGCATAGTCAACATCTTCAGCAGATCTTGTAAACATTTCGATCAGAGAAGCACTACGCAAAATTCTCTTAAATGCGAGTTTCGATTCGAAGGGTCAAATTGTTGTGTCACATTGTTAGTGAAGAGGGAATTCAAGTAGACACTTCCAAAATCCAGGCCATTGAGAATGGTCAGATCCGAAGACACCTACAGAAAATTTTAAATTTCTAGGTCTCGCAGACTACTATAGTAGGTTCTTTCAGAACTTCTCACGATTCGCGAAGCCCCTTACAACTTTGACCCAGAAGGGAGTGGCCTTTGGCTGGGAAGAGAAGCATGAGAGAGCATTCCAAACGCTAAAATGAGCCTTGTGCACCACGCCAATACTATCCCATCCAAAAAGGAATAGAAGACTTTGTAGCCTATGGCGATGCGTCCAAATCCAGGGCTCATTTGCATTTTAATGCAACGAGGTAAGGTCATTACCTAAGCCACCCATCAGTTGGAAACACTCAAATCTAGCTATGAAATACACGACCTAGAGTTAGAGGACATCTATAGAGAGGATCGTTCAGATTAGTGGACGATTGAAAGCCTCTAGTGTCCGACAGAAAAGTTACGCAGGGCTTTTCGAGATTCTCGCTATAATCGGCCCTGTAGCTTACATACTCAACTTACCCCGCAAACTCAGTAACGTACATTCTACTTTCCACGTCTCGAACTTGAAAAAGTGTATGTCCGACGAGACTCTTGTAATCCCACTCGACGAAATCGAGATCAACGAGAGCCTCAACTTTGTGGAAGAACCTGTAGAGATCATGGACCGAGAGGTCAAGCAAACAAAGCGTAGCCAAATCCCGATAGTGAAGGTTCGCTGGAACGCCAAGCGAGGACCTGAATTCACTTGGGAGCGAGAGGATCAGATGAAACCGAAATATCCTCGTCTTTTTTACTTAGTTATTTGTAACTACTTATTTGCTTAAACTCTAATTTCGGGACAAAATTCCTTCTAACAGGGGGATGATGTGACAACCCGAAATTTCTATTCTGTACAACCATTCACTTCAATAGAAGTCAGAATTGTTTCTGCTAACTTTTAAGCTTTTTGGAGTCAGTTTGAGTGTTCTAAAGCCTAGTACTGCAAAAGAGATAACTGGAGAGAGGATATGCTAGGGTTTATTGTGCATCAATAAAGTCTCAAAACTCTAAGAGTTTGGAGTTTACGGCCCAAACATGGTGTTTACGGCCGTAAACTCTAAGGAGTATAAATATGACACTTAGTCATTTTTATCACTTTTTTTTCACATTTTCAAGACTAGAACTCGAAATCCTCTCAAATAGCATCCGATTTTCCCTCTTGATCTTCAACTTTGTAAGTGTTTCTTGCCTTAATTAGTTGACATCCTTCATCATCTAGTGATCTTATATGATTTCATCCATGAAATCATTCCATTTGTGCAGATCTTCAAGTGTTCTTCATTTCACCAAGAACACACACTAGTGTTCTTGGACTTTTAACACCCTTACAAGCTTCTCTATTGTAAGTACTCTTACCTTAGCTTGTTATAGGCTTGATACACATATTAATCAACTAGAAAACACAAAGAAACACAAAATCAAAGGTGTTTACGGTCAAGTCATGTTCTTGAACCGTAAACCCTAATGAAAGGGCCATTGTGAGCCCTAGTCCCTTCCTTAGCCTTGGATACTAGTCTAGATCACATCCTTGAAGTGTTTAGGACCTTAAACATCAAAAAGATCAAGAACCATTAGAGTTTACAGCCGTAAACTCATGGAGAAATGGTCCATGGGCCGTAAACTCTATAAAGTGGTGCAATGGTGCCACAGTGACTTCCTAAGGCTTGGACTTAACTGCAAGATGCTTAACCTTGACTTGGAAGACCTTAAAACACAAAATGGTAGAAGTTACCATGGGTTTACGGCGGTAAACCCATTAGGACCGTAAACCCAAAACCGTAAACTCATGAAGAGTTTACCCTTGGACCATAAACTCAAAAGCCAAGCCCTACAACCCTTAGATGCAATCCTTGGTACTTATAACACTTGAATCAAAGTGTTTTCCATGTTCTAGGGTGTCTTAACTTGGTATATTAGTTGTTAAGTGACTAATTGGATACATATATGTGTTATTATATGATAACTAGGATCCTTGTGTGTGTTCAAGTCTTCACTTGACACTTAGCATCCTATACCATTCGTTCATCCAAACCACTCACTACAGGTGAGTTCATACCCCTTAATCAACTTTTTAAATGATTTTAAATGCTTTTATGGGGGCATACAAGTTGAACTATTATAGTTATTATATCAATCACATGTGATTATTAACTACCAAACAAGTGGATTTCTTACTTTTCAAACTGTGTTATCAAACAAACTACTTCCAAACTGTTTTACAAACTCTTTTACATGTCAAATACTTTTATTAAACTCTTTTAAACTTATATTTTTCTAAATGTCTATCTATATAGATATAGTTATATAAGTAGGATTGAAAGGACTTAGAACTGATAGCTCACCTTACCTCCTATTCCTCGTTTGGTTGTGGGCTTAGGGTATCGATTGTTTGTCCGAAGGTCGTTTGAATCCTAGTTATATATTATGTATATGTATATAGATATAAAAGTTCCTTCTTTCAATTCAATACCTTTGGGTAGCAAAGGTATACAAACATGTTCATACATACAAACAACATTACTAGTAAACTATAATAGGTATAGTTTAGGAAGTTACTAATACTATTACTAGAACAATGAAACATACAATACAATACAGCTAGTACATACTATACATTACAATACAGCTAGTACATACTATACATTACAATACAGCTAGTACATACTATACATTTTACAAGAAAACATACTATTATGAAAAACAGAGAGAACATGCATACATACTAGACAGAGAGAGAACACACAATACAGCTAGTACATACCAAACATTTTACAAGAAAACATACTATTATGAAAAACAGAGAGAACATACATACATGCTAGACAGAGAGAGAACACACAATACAGCTAGTACACACAATACATATACAAGAACACTACTACAGTTATGTGAGCCACGTAACGGGGCATGACATCACCTGTCATGGCTCGTTTTGTATCCAGAATCTCCTTAAGTGGAGAGCGTTGAGTTTGTGTATAGATCCATACTGGATTGACTATCCTACCCCTTGCTGCTCGCTACAGTGGGACTTGCAAGTCTACGGGTGCCAAACGTCATTTCTTCCGACGTCTTACATCGTCGTGTTTCTAGTCGGTAGTATGGTACAGGCCGATCACATGGTACTTTAAATAACAAATGATTTAAGGTAGTTAGTACAGCAGTAGTTACTTAATACAACACTACAGTACTATTTTATTTCCCCATTGTATTCACTTTGTGATCTTCACACAATGAACAGTAATGTAAAAACTATATTTTTGGTTAATGATAGTCAGATTTGGGAAAATACATACTCTTACAAGAGACATGCATACAAACATTTGATGCCTTGGTAGAAGGCTACTTTTAGTAGAAAACATAGGGTTTTCTAGGAGAGTTCAAACAATTACAAACATTTACAAACATTTACAAACATTTACAAACTTATACATCAAGTACTTACAAACACTTTCATACAAGCTTAGACACTAAAATACTTATGATCTCACCAGCTTAAAAGCTGATAAACTCTTTCAAAATAACTTGTATTCTCAGGTCACCAGTAGACAGGTACCGGTGCCAGGTTTTGAGAAGATGGAGCTCGTTCAAGACTCATCTTTTATTTTGATTCATGTTTTTGGTGTCTATTAACTTGACAGAACACACTTGTATTAAAACTATATTATTAATGCAACGGATGATGTTGTTGCTTGTTTACTACTTTGCATTGTTGTGATACTGCACATGACGTCCTCCACCCCCGAACGATTCCGCCGTTCCGGTTTTGGGGTGTGACACATGTCCCCAGAATAGAAGTAAACCAAGCCTGTTATGGCTGTGGTGAGACAGGGCACTACAAGAGGGACTACTCGATCACGAAGAACTCAGGAGTGGATGGACGAATTCTGATGATCACCATAGGAGAATCTACCCCAGAGTACCCAACGACCAGCGGTACGTCTTCGAAATAATAATTACTATAAAATTTAATATATATTTATATAAGATTAAAACTTGGGGAAAACATTTAAAAGTAATTATAATAACTCACTCATATGAACAAGTCACAACATTCATGAGAGAACTAAAGATCCGTTCAGAGAAACTATGATGGCTTAGTATGTACATCAGGGTTGTGCATAGCTAAGATTTTGCAGACTTAGAGTGAGTGATTCCGCCTTAATTCCTGTTCCTTGTTTGGTTGTGGATTTATGGCAGAGCCACTCAGTCGACCGTCTTATTCATCTTAATTATACATAACTTGTATATTCCGGGCGATTATAGTGGTACCGAGGAGGATCGTAATATAGAGTATCGACACTAGTTATCAAAACACTTGCACTATTTGTACTCGCTCATCGCGGTACGATTTGTGGCAGTGTTAACATCAAAAGAGAAAACAGAAAGCACTAGAAAGTTTACACAGAGTACATTGTCGAGCACACTAGGGATACATCATCGTATAACAAACGTTTCTTTCAAATCGGCCTAACATTTGTTTCTGTAAAGAGTCTGTTGTCATCATTCGTCATGGATTGACATAGTCCTCACCATACTAAGTTCATATATTTCAAAATTTCATCGCCTTAACCGTCAAATTCACGAAACCCTCGTCATTCGTAACGACCGCCCGACCCAGACCTCAGAATCATCTACCTTGTATTCTAAACCCCGAAGTACTCATGCAAGGAGTACCTTGCCCTCCGAAACCTTAACGCCGTATATTCAGCAGACCTCCCCGAACTACCACTCGTCCAACAGATCAAGTTCAAGCACAGAGGCTAAGGACGAATACAGCCCACCTATCACTATTAAGTGTATAAGAGAGGGTAGTATATAATTATGATTACACAGATTTAGTATGTGTGTTTCCGCCCTATCTCCTGTTCCTTGTTTGGTTGTGGACCTGGGGCAGAGTCACACATCCGACCGTCTTACTAATCTTAATTAATATACGACTTGTATACACGAGGTGATGATAGATGGACAAGGTATGAATCCTATCATGAGCATTCGGGAAAAGTTTCCCAGGTCTACGAGTGGGTATTCCACCATTCAAAGGAGCACAAACCGAGTAGTACTGCTAAGAAAGCTAATTTCGGGACGAAATTCCATCTAACGGGGGGATGATGTGACAACCCGAAATTTTTTATCTTGAAGGTCCAACCAATCAACGAAAAGTCAGACTAAATTCCATTGCCTTTTACCCTTGTTAAGGGTCATTCTAAGGGGTTCTAAGCCTAGTGCACTTAAGGATTGAGGGTTATGAAGTATTAGCTCGAGATCAGAAGGCTGCACCCGAACCAGAAAGCCAACCACATGGGGTTTACGGCCGTAAACTCTATTCACGGCCGTAAACACCCTCCTAGCCGTGAACTCCTTCCATAAGGATGATATCCCTTCATTTTTCATCATTTCTCACAATTTCAAGTCAAGAACTTCCATTCTCTCTCAAGTATCATCAAGGATATCCTCCTTGATCTTCAAAAGTGTAAGTTATTCTCCCGTTGTTTCTTGATATCCTTCTTGATCTTGTGAAACCCTTTGATTTCATCCGTGAATTCATCACTTTTGGTCTAGATCTTCAAGATCATCATCTTTCACCAAGAACACCAAGAACACACACTTGATCTTAGTGGCCGTGAACTCCATAAAGCCTTCCAAAGGTGAGTATTTCTTCCATAATCTTGTTAACCACTAGAAACACTCAAAGCCTCATGAAACAAAAACCCTTTAAGCTTTAACCAAGATCCAATTTCCATCATTTTGGAGAGTTTACGGCCATGCAATCTCCATTGGCCGTAAACCCTTCTCAAGATCATCTTAGGCCGTAAACTCCCATGGTCGTGAACACCATGGCCGTAAACTCATCCCTTTGGCCGTAAACTCCCTTTGATCAATCACATGTGATTTTAACACTTCATTCCAAGTGTTTCCTAGTTCCTAAGGTTGTTTCCTTGCATGCTGTTTTAAACACTAATTACATGCCTATATATGCCATTATATGTCATTTAGGACTCGTTTGTGTCTCGGGAATTCATTCGTGGAACTTCTCATCCTTACGCGAATCATCAATTGAATCACCCACATAAGGTGAGTTCATACCCCTATAATCAATCTTTTAAATGTTTTAAATGCTTTTAAGGGGGGAATACAAGTTGAACACAATGATAATTGTGTAAATGTTATTTGTGATAACCGTTTTAAAGGATTTCTTATGCCTTCATAAGTGATCAAATCATTTAAAAAACTCTTTTAAGGTTATGTTACTTTATAGTTTATAAAACTCCGTTTTTAAAGTACAATCATAACTCAGTAGATAAATGAGTCTTTTCAAGTCATTATCAGTTCAAAGTGAAGATACTAGTAAACTATAATAGGTATAGTTTAGGGGTTCAGTTCATACTATAACTAATACAAGGAGGAACACACTATACACTAGATTAGAGAGAACATACTATAACAAGTTCAGGGAGGAACATACTAATACTAAAACAAGAACAAGATAACTTTAATGTGAGACTACTTCCCGACTTAGAAATTTTGGTTGTTAAGTCGCGTTTTGTAACCAGAGTCTCCTGGAGGGAGAGCGTTATTAGTATGGTTACAACCACATCACATTATGACCTTAAGTAAACAAACTGGTTTTAAGGTAGTCAGTACTTCAATAGCCACTTTAAAAGACTACTGCATACTTTCATTTTCCCATTTCTTTCATATTGTGACATTCTCACTTGAAAGGTAATGCAAACTATTTTCGAGTAAAGATAGTTATAAATTAGGAAAAACTTAAATCATTACAAGCGACAAACAAAAAAGTCGAGTCTCAGTACATTCAGTTAGAAGGGGGCCTATAATGCTAACTTTATGATTCCTCGGTAGATACATCAGGGATATATATTAATCAGATCTGACAGGTAGTAGGATGTGTGCTTTCCACTTCATTTCCTGTTCCTTGTTTGGTTGTGGGCTTAGAGCAGATTCACACAGTCTACTATCTATTCGATACATCAGGGTTATATATAATTAATACCCTATAGGTAGTTGGATGTGTGCTTTCCGCCTTACTTCCTGTTCCTTGTTTGGTTGTGGGCTTAGGGCAGATTCACACAATTAACTATCCGTTCGATATTAGATTATATATATCTAGTATAAACTAAGTGATTATAGAAGGAACTATTGTGGTTACCATTTTTACTAAAGGAAATAAGCGTTTTTCTTAAAGAATGGTTTCATCAAATATAAAGGAACTATTACAGTTAACTTCGTGAGTACCAAACGAATACGCCAGGGTTATATAGAACAAAGATCTAACAAACAATGGGATGTGTGATTTCCGCCTCATTCCCTGTTTCTCTTTGGTTGTGGGCTTAGGGCAGATTCACACAATCGATTGTTTGTTTACTCTGGGTTTTATATAACTTGTATCCATTTAGTGCTCATAGAAGGTATTGTAGAGTCATTTTTACTTATCTTTCATCATATCAGAGGATATAGGATCTTCTGGAGGAACTGGCGAACTTTTCTAATAAGATCTTTCAACTTACTATACATCACTATAATACTTATGAACTCACCAGCTTAAATGCTGATCTACTCTTTCAAAATAACTTGTATTCTCAGGAGACTAGTAGACAGGAACGCGCGCTGGGAATCAGAAGATGGAGCATAGTAGCTTCATGTCTTGTTTTGTTATATACTTTTGGAGTCTATCTATTGTGAATTTCATTCTATGTAAACACTTTAATATTAATGCAATGGTTGTGTCTTACTTTGATTACTACGATGCATGTCTTGTGATACTAAACATGACGTCCTCCGCCCCCGAACGTTTCCGCCGTTCCGGTTTGGGGGTGTGACAATTTAGTCCAAAGGGCCTATCAAATGAGTTTTTGGATTTCTTAAAGGCCTAAGTAAATGAATTAGGGTTTACAAGTTAAAACCCTAGGAATTCCACACTATAAATGTAACCCTTAGCACTCCTAAAATCGGCCAAGACTTCCAAGAAGAAACCCTAGCCGATTTTTGGTGCCTCCTAACTTCTCTCTCATAATCCTCCATTGTTCTTGGTGTTTCTGACTTATTTAAGGTATCACATTTGAGGTACTAATCTCTTGAAAGGCCAAGTTATACTAGCTACAACAGAGAGATGTTCATCTAACTTGTTTTTATGTTGTAAATCTCAAAATTGTATGCTTGTTATGGTTCATTCTTTGGATAAAAGAAAATTGCATGTATAACTTGAGAAAACTGAGAGCCAAAGCATTAGGGTTTTATGTGCACCATACGATTGTTATAGTGCTCAAAACCCATCAGTGGTATCAGAGCCTAGGGTGTTTCTGTTATATTGACGCATTGGTTAATTGTTCAAAGTTGAAGCAAATTGAACTCTACTCTCTGACTGGTGGACTCGACGAGTCCTATGAAGGAACTCGACGAGTTGGATCATCTGTTTGCAGATTTTCGGGTTTTTTTTGGCCAAAATTGGATAAGGATCATTACCAAAAACTGTTTTGACTGATAAAATTCGTTTTTTATGATAAGGTAATGATTATCCTCATCAAATTGGAGGATAATTGTCAACTATTAAGATAATTACTTGACTATGTCATAAATTAATTATTTGTAGAATTTGATTTGAATTACCATTCTATATGAAATTAGATTAGGTCAAATTGTGTAATATAGATAAATTATATGAAGTATTTAATTGTTTTCAAATTTGATCTAAGAGGTTTTGAAAAGGTTTTAATTTTGATTTTGATTTTGAAATTTGATCTCAAGTTTTGGAATTTAAAATTTTATTAAAAGGTTTTAATTTTGAAATAGTTAAATTCTAAACCCTAGAATTTTAAAAGTTTAAACTTCAACCCTTATACTATTATAATATTAATAACTTAATACTTATATATATGTATAAGACAGTCAGTCTTACCATTAGTAGGCCTCATTCACGAAGCTGGTCAATAAGGGGGTATAAGGAAATTGTCTTTAAAATGGCGATTGAATGGGTGTCCACTCTCACCCACTGCTTCCTTGACTAGTGGAGGGTCGTTAGCCGAACGGGTAGGATAGGAAATTAATTCTCATTAAAAAGTATAATGATAATTATAAAAAGTAACTAAATGCTTTTCAAAATTCACAATCTTATTTACTTTAGGAAAAATGTGAAAATGGTGCTATTCCATGAAATTACACTTTGCAGCTTGCTAAGTCTTTAGTGGAGCATGTGTGGTTTACCGACACACTAATTTGGACTCACAAGGGTGGCAAAGGGTAGCCCGATGTTTTTCATAGATCAATGGAGCGTGTGTGGTTCACCGACACATGGATTAGGTGATAAATGACATCGAGAGAACCACACGTATTTGCATGGTTATTCACACCTTGTTTGTGATCCTCGGTATCCCAGTCACTAACTTGAAGGGCATAATCGAGATTAAACATGCCATTGAAAGGTTCAATGACTCTTAAATATCTAGGAATTTCATAAAACTTAATTCTTTTAAATTTTGGTTTTGGGTGGTGAAAATTGGTAAATCGTCATTTACCTAGCTTCAAATAATTTGCAATTAGATTACGACATTTTATTTCTAAGTTGTGAATTATTGTGTTTGGGTCCTAGCCTTAATATTTAATTTTGGTGTTATATAAAGGAATTTCTATCTAATGAAACTTGTCTTTCTTTTTCAGATGTCTACCTCAAACAACGCTTCAAATTCAAACTCTTCCGGCTCGTTCTCCCTTATGAACTTATGTGGGAGGGTCATTTTCGGTGGGTCGAATTTCAATGACTAGATTCGAAACATTTGCATGGCCATTCGATACGAGGAAAAGGAATATGTCCTCAACAAAGAGCTAAAGGAGATTGATGAAGAAACTGCTACTCGTGAGCAACTGGCTGAGTATACGGCTCATGAGAAGGACGCGACAAAGGTGTCGTGCATCATGCTAGCCACTATGACTTCTGAGCCTTTCGAGATGCACCAAGACTTGATGGAAAGGTACCATCAGAGTGCTCGACAAGAAAGGTTGAAATCATTGCCTCTATCATAACCACAAAAATGAAGGATGGAGAGTCTATCACGGCCCACTTGCAAAAGATGCAACGATATGTGGACTGCTTGCTAAAGTTGAATGTCATCTTTGACAAAGAGTTGGCTATCGACATTATCCTACACTATTTATCTCCTTGTTATGATCAGTTCAGGAAGACGTATCATATGGGCAAGGAGGAAGTCACTCTAAGCAAGCTTCAAGTCCTTCTGAGAACTTTTGAAAGTAGTTTAAAAGGCAAGTCTGTTGTACCCACTCCTACTGCTGCTACCCCATTCTTGGCAATTGGACATGGGAAAGGGAAGAAAAGGAAAGTTCCTTCAAAGAACCACAAGGGAAAGTCTCATGATGGATCCTCTTCAAGTGGGTCTAAAGGTGGTTCTGCTACTACCTCATCCAATCCAATGGAAGCATAGTGCTACTATTGTCATAAAAAGGGGCATTAGAAACGAAGTTGCCCTAAATACTTGCATGAAATTAAGGATGGGAATATAAAGCTCACCTTCGAAGGTATTTACACTATTCAATCTAGAAACTCAGCACATACTAGTTCTTGGGTCCTTGATATAGGATGTGGTTTTCTCATTTGTTCTGAATTGCAGGGTCTAAGAAGAAGTAGCGATGTGGAGCACGGGAAGATGAACTTTATCATGGGGCATAGGAAAGTGTCGCCTGTCACCAAGATTGGAGTTTATTCTTTATTGCTTAGTAATGGGTTAGGGTTAGATTTGAACGATTGTTGCTACTCGTCAAAAATGGCAAGAAACATTATTTCTTTTCATGGTTTGTATAAACAAGGTTTTAGATTTTCATTTAACAATGAAATTGGTTCTATTAATGCTTTTTATAATGGTAAATTTTATTTTGAAGCATTGCCTTGTAATAGTATATATGAAACTCTGATGGTTGTAGACAACTTAGGAAATAATGTATTGAATATTGATTCGTCCAAAGTTTTGGACAAGGCATTCTTGTGGCATTGTCGTCTTGGAGATGTCAACAAGAAGCGTATAGCCAAAATCCAAAAGGATGGAGTGTTGGAGTCATTTGACTTAAAGTCGGATGACACGTGTGAATCTTGTTTGCTTGGAAAATTGACCAAGTCACCTTTCACAGGTACTTGTGAAAGAGGAGAGGGTTTGTTGGATCTCATACACACCGATGTGTGTGGACCCTTCAGATCCGCCACAAGGGATGCTAACTACTTTTATGTAACTTTTACCGACGATTATAGTAGATATGGATATATCTACTTAATCCAGCATAAGTTAGAAACCTTTGAAAAGCTCAAAGAGTTTAAGCAAGAAGTGGAGAATCAATTGGGCAGGAAGATAAATATGCTCCGATCCGATCGAGGTGGTGAGTATCTTAGTATTGAGTTCCACGATTATCTTAAAGAATATGTAACTCTTTCAAAATTGATGCCACCTAGGACACCACAACTTAATGGTGTGGCTGAGAGGGAGAATCGAACCTTGTTTGACATGGTTAATTCCATGATGAATCGAGCTTCGTTACCTGTCTCATTTTGGGGCTATGTCTTATAGACTACCGCCCATATCCTTAATCTAGTCCCAACTAAGAAGGTTGCCAAAACACCTCATGAAATGTGGACATGGAAGGTTCCCTCGTTAGCGCATATCATGGTTTGGGGTTGCGAGGCTTTCGTAAGACGAGAAACTCACGACAAGCTCGAACCTCGTAGTGAGCGTTGCATTTTCATCGGCTACCCACAAAAATCCTTTGGATATTTGTTCTATAGACCTAGTGAGAATGTGGCCTTCGCAGCGTGAAGGGGTGTCTTTCGTGAAAGAGAACTCATATGCCAAGAGGATAGTGGGAGGCAAATTGACCTTGAAGAGCTTCAAGAGTTAAGCGATGAAGGAATCTCTAACACTAGCGCTCAACCTGAGGATGAGACTCCCGTTGAACAAGTTGACGAGTCCTTACCTCTGAGACATTCCAGTAGAGTTAGTGTTCCACCTGTGTTGTATGGTTTTCATATAACAAGTGAAAGTGATACGTTTATCAGTGATAGCACACTGATAAATTTGGATGAAACTAACAACTACAAGGAAGCCATAGCAGGCCAAGAGTCTGCAAAATGGAAAGAGGCAATGGACAGCGAGATTCAGTCCATGTATGACAATTAAGTTTGGAACTTGGTTGACAATGTACCAGGTCGTAAGTCGGTCGGGTGCAAGTGGATCTTCTAGAAGAAGACGGACATGGATAGTAAAGTAAACATATATAAGGCGCGATTGGTTGCCAAGGGCTTTACTCAAACTCCTGGAGTTGACTATGACGAGACCTTCTCACCAGTAGCGAAGATCAAATCTATAAGGTTTATGATAGCCATAGCGGTGTTTCATGATTATGAAATATGGCAGGTGGATGTCAAAACCGCTTTCCTTAATGGGAAGTTGGCTGAAGATGTTTACATGTGTCAGCCAGAGGATTTGTAGATGCGAAGCACCCTAGTAGAGTGTGTAACCTTGATAAATCCATTTATGGACTAAAGCAAGCATCTCACAGATGGAATCTTTGTTTTGATTAGAAAGTAAAAGAGTTCGGATTTTCGAGAAGAGAGGATGAGTCATGCATATATGTCAAGCTAGTGGGAGTATAGTTAGCTTTCTGGTGTTGTATGTGGATGACGTATTACTAGTAGGAAACGACGTTCCAACCTTGCAGGAAGTTAAGTCCTGGCTTGGGAAGTGTTTCACTATGAAGGACCTCGGGGAAGGTGCTTCCATTCTAGGGATAAGGATATTGAGAAATAGGAGTAAAAGACTAATATGACTTAGTCAAAGTACCTACTTAGACAAGGTGTTTAAACGTTTCAACATGGAGAATTCCAAGAAAGGAGAATTGCTTATCCAGAGCAATACCAAACTGAGTAAGACTCAGAGTCCGAGTACCGATGCCGAAATAGCAGAAATGAGTCGAGTACCATATGCTTCTGCCGTTGGCTCGATCATGTATGCTATGAAATGTACTCATCCTGATGTGGGTTTTCCCTTGAGCATGGTTAGTCGATATCAAGGGAATCCTGGTAGAACGCACTGGATAACAGTAAAGAGCATTCTTAAGTACCTGCAGAGGACTAAGGATTGGGTCCCTACCCTCGGTGGGAGTGATGACTTGAGAGTGACAGGGTATAGTGACGCCAGCTTTCACACTGACAGAGATAATTTCCGCTCTCAGTCGGGCTGGGTATTTACCCTAAATGGAGGAGCAGTAACATGGAAAAGTTCCAAACAGGAGACTGTAGCTGATTCAACGTGCGAATCATAATATATAGCAGCAATCAAAGCGTCGAAGGACTCAATATGGATAAAGAACTTCATCGGAGACCTTGGAGTTGTACCAGCTGTAAAGGAGCCTATGGATATTTTCTGTGACAACGAGGGTGCGGTCGCCTTAACCAAGGAACCAATGGATCATGGCAGATCCAATGACATCGACATAAAATATCACTTCATAATACATCAAGTAGAAGAGGGGCTCCTCGTAGTGAAGAGGGTATCGTCAAAGGATAACCCAACAGATCCCCTCACGAAGGGACTGAGTAGGGTTAAGCATTTGCAACATGCTAAAAGCATTGGCCTAAGGGACGATATTAGTTTTAGTGATTAGATAGGCAGTTAGAAACTTGTAATAAATAAATGTGATTGACATTTGATGATTAAATAATAAGGTTTTTATTTATAAGTAAAGTTTACTGTCTTCTGTCAATTGTTTATTTTATGTTTCACTTTTTGCATGTTTTGACTTCCAGAATAATATGATTATTCGAACTATCCACAGTCACTCATACTTTGGAAGTAAGCTATGAGGTTAGACTGTCATGGATTGACTTGTACATTGTCTAAGGTGTTTAGACATAGCAAAAGTTTGCTACAACGTTCATGAGTGCTCCTAAAATAAGATTTGAGTATTGGATTAAACCTACACTCACATGAATCACTTCATGGAATTCATCATGAGTGATTGTGAGACGATAATATCATATAGTCTTCAAACCAGGATATATGTGTTGTTGGTTACGAGTTGGTTGTCCATTGATAGTACGAAAACGCATCAATAACTTGATTCTATAAAACCTGTTGTTGTGTATAATTTAACAAGTAATTAGTACAAGCATATAAGTCGAAGTTTATTTGTTTCTTTTATCCTAATAGGATTAAAAGCGATATCATGGGCCCCTCGATGATTTTGTTTTGACTTATGTGTCGGGCCCGGTCAGAACTCAATTGATGTGTTCAATTAAGTTCTATATCAAACAAATCAGATTTTGGGAAACAAACTGATGGACAATGAGTATGACTTTATTCCATGTCTTTGTCCACACGATATCTTGAAGAACAGAGATTATATGATCCCTTATCTAAAGGACGAGTCATTGACTAGATCAGAGTTGGAAAGCGGCTTTTGAGAGCTACGATTGGTAATCGAATTTTGAAGTTACATTGGCAGTTATAGTTATTAGAGTTATCCAAGTAGGAGACTGTTGATTAGGTGTCCAAGCCCATAACTATAATTGGTATGTACTTGACCTGATAGTAGCATGGTCCTTTTGGGTTGCCTTCACCAGAGCAATTTGATAGGATGGATATTTGAGAAAGAGGTTATTTGTGATTTATTAATATATTATAAGAATAATATATTAATTGAGAAATCATATTATTTAATTGGTATTGATCAGGAATTAATTTAGTGATCAAAAGAGACTGATTTAATTAACGGGGACTGATTAGGTAAATTAGTAATACACGCAGTTTAGGCTAATGATACCTGTTGATTAGGGATGGACTAAATCTATGTGAGAGTCCATGAAGATTTAGTGCAAAGGGCCTATCAAATGAGTTGTTGGATTGCTTAAAGGCCTAAGTAAATGAATTAGGGTTTACAAGTTAAAACCCTAGGAATTCCACACTATAAATGTAACCCCTATCACTCCTAAAATCGGCCAAGACATCCAAGAAGAAACCCTAGCCAATTATTGGTGCCTCCTAACCTCTCTCTCATGATCCTCCATTGTTCTTGGTGTTTGTGACTTATTTGAGGTATCACATTTGAGGTACTAAGCTCTTGAAAGGCCAAGTTCTACAAGCTACAACAAAGAGGTATTCATCTAACTTGTTTTTATGTTGTAAATATCAAAATTGTATGCTAGTAAGGGTTCATGCTTTGGATAAAAGAAAATTTCATGTATAACTTGAGAAAACTGAGATCCAAAGCATTAGGGTTGTATCTGCACCATAGGATTGTTATAGTGCTCAAAACCCATCAGTAAGATGGTCGGGTGCAAGTGGATGTTCAAGTTTTTACGTGGACAATTCCTAGTGCCCACGTCGTAGCAAAGCCATCTCCACGGCGTGGCAAATCCAGTTTTTTGCATGGACGCGAAAATTCCATCTCCATCAGCGTGGCAAATTTTTGTCCATGTCGTGTCGCCGAAAAATCTAAAAAAAACTTGAAATTTCCAACCATAATCAGTATGCAGCCTTTGGGGGCTATTGGTGGAACTTTTTCTTCGTTTGAAGTCTAGAAACCCTCTAAGGGTCGATTTTGAAGCTAGAGATTCAATTGGAGCAAGGATTTGATGATTCAAGCACTAATACATCGAGATTTCACTTTGGGTTTTTGTAACACTCCAAATCAGGTATTACTCTTAAGACCCTAGAAATGGAAAAGATGGCATAAAAGGTCCCTTACTACGTGGGGCGTACTGCAAGAGTATGCTTAGCGTACTAAGGATGCATGGACGTGGAGGGTGGCCACGTACGCTGGGCGTACGTATAGATACACGAGGCGTACGCGACAGAGAGCCAAAACCCTAATTCTCGGACTTGACACCTATTTAAACACCCTTAAGCCTCTTGGACCAAACCCTAATCAGCCTCCATAGTCTTATTTCGCTCTTCTACACCATAGATACCTTTTGAGAGTGTTGTTGAGCTTAAGGAGTCTATTTGTGGCCATTTTAGAGTTCATTCAAGAAGAAGGAAGTGCTAAGAAAGATTGGAGTGGCATTGGGCTTCAAGAATCTGCATCTAGTTCACCTTTAAGAGCTTCTGGAGGTATAAAGCTTTGATCTTGCTATCTTATTCATTAGATCTAGCTAGGGTTTTCTTTATTGTCCCTTTTAGTTGGTTTTGGACCTTCTCTTGAGAGTTGAGCAACTCCAGAGACTGAAATGATTAGATCTGAGCCTTGTGAGCATGTTAGATGCATAAAGGTGCTAGCTTGAAGAGTATCTAGACTCCATGCCTGAGTTTGAAGCTTTAAATGAAGTTCTAATGTGAAGAATGAAGTTTTTAAGTCCCATATAGCATGCAAGGGCATAAAGTTGCCAACTTTATGCCCTAGGACGTCTTAATGAGCTCAGATCTGATATTGGACGTTAAAACATCGAGTATTAAGAACTTAATGAAAAATGTGCTTAATATGTTTGTATGTTGGGCGTAACTTAGAGTACGCAATGCGTACGGCTTAGGGACTCAGTACGCTGTGCGTACCAAGGTGGTACGCAAGGCGTACGCACTTCAGATGGACTCGGACTTTTTTGGGCTTGTAAGTCTTTTTGCCTTAATTAGTCAGTGGGCCTGGTCACGTTTTGGAGTTAGTTGGCCAGCTTATCTCTTTTGGGCCATGGTTCCTATGGTTGGGCTTCATTGGGCCATGAGGCCCATTAATGATTTCAACATGGACTTTAGGCCCATTAGCAAAGGAAGGCTTTTGGGCCATTGTAAAAGGACTTGGGGTGTGGGTCCTTTAATTTGGATTATGTCTGACCATATCCTTGGTTAATGGTATTATTGTTCAACACGGGTGGTTACAGACTGTTAGGAGAGCAGCTTTCGGATTTAGCAGATAGAGGTGAGTCTTCTCACCATACCAATAGGTCTAATGCACCAACGCCGACCCATTTAATGTTATACAGATTGATAGTTGGTTATGTGATATGTCATTAGGACATTTGTATGGAAGTCCCCGGGGGGTTCCCGTGGCAGTATATTAAGACAATGATGAGGTTCCTATGGCATGTAGTATAAGTCCTTGGAGGGTTTCCACTACTTCCTAGTATGTTTACTTGTTTAGCACGTATGATATTTCCATGATTAGTGTAGACCGTGTGGAGGTTCCCGCGGCAATTAGCCAAGACCACGTGGGGGTTCCAGTGGCGGTTATTAAAGACCACGTGGGGGTTTCCCGTGGCACTAAGTGTAAGACCTTGGAAGGTTTCCACGGCATCCCTATATTTTTATATGCATGGCTTATGTGATATATGTAGCTTTATAGCTAATATGATATGTGTTATGTGGATTGTGTGTGGGGTATGCTCTGGGGGACTCACTAAGCATTAGCTTACAATTTGTGGATTTGTTTTAGGTACATCTGAGCTCAAGGGCAAGGGCAAGGCTTGATGGTGCGGCGTGCACACACTCTCTCAGGCGTTTTTATGGGACACTCTGATGATTTGAAATAAAATTCTCTTTTATACGAATTTTGGAAACAATTGTATTAGGGATTTCATGGTTTGTGGAAAGTAATTCGGTTAATCAAAAATGAAAATTTTCTTTTGAAAATTTGGTCGTTACAAGTTGGTCTCAGAGCCTTAGTTTGAGGGATTCAGGCACACCCTCGGGTGTGTCGGGACTCAAACTAAGGAAATGGTAAAATTGTTTTCAAAAATAAAATAAAAGTTAAAAATTTTAAAGAATGGAAAAGAGGAGAGGGCAACGCGCGTGATTGGCCGAGCCAAGTAAGTAGTTCAACAATATGTTAGCCATGTTATACTTATATATGAGCTATGATAATCGCATTGATCTTGCTATGTGTACGCTTCTAAAATTGTATACGGTTAGGGGCTTATAGGCTTAGAATGATTGATTTGGCCTTATTTTCTGTTCCTCGTATGGTTGTGGTCCTAGGGTAGAATCTATTATTCGAAAGTCTATTTGATCCTTTTCTGTGTATAATTTGCATGCATAAGGGCAACATGTTATGATTTGTTTTGGGACGAATTTGAGTTATCAGGTATAGCCTTCGGGATGGTACAGGTAGGTGTGGAAGGTAGTATTCGGCCCGTACTACTAAAAGCACAGGACCTGTACCCGGACTGATGTTAGATCTGGAAGCTCTAAGGAGGACCGGTGTGGGAAGATCTCATATAAGGACATCCTGATCATTATGAGTTTTGACATTGCAATTCTGTATGGTCATGACACAACATGGAGTTGGGGGATCAGGATCGGGATCTGGATCTGGGTCGGGCGATGGTACCGAGCCCATCGACGAGAGGCTGCGTGAGCTCATCGCAGCTGAGGTTACGAGGGGCATCCTTGACGCTACCCCAGTTATCTTTGGGACGGTCAAGGAGGGTATGATGGAGATTATGGAGGAGAGGCTCAAGGAATTCAGAGCCGAGAAGGTTGCGGGCCAGGTTGGGGCCCGAACTCCCTTATTCTGGGAGTTCAATGCGTGTGGGGCGCTAGAGTTTTTCGGGGTCAGGGACCCCATTGTTAGCCGACACTGGGTGGCAGATATAGAGAACGCCGATCGTATGATTTCTTGCCCTGATGCGGAAAAAGTGGGTTTTACTTCATGTATGCTGAGAGACAGAGCCCAAGACTGGTGGGGAGAGGTGACTAGTCAGGTGGGAGCAGCCGGTGTGGCTGAGATGACAGGGGCTGAGTTTGATTGGCGATTTGATTTGGAGTTTGCACCAGCTATTGAGGTGCAGTGGTAGGTGAGGGAGTTCCAGGAGCTCCAGCAGACCACCGAGACTGTGGCGGAGATCACCGCCAAGTTTCGGGAACAAGCATTGTTGATCCCACAGTATGCTACCGATGAGGACATGAGGAGGACGAGGTATCATTCCATGTTGAGGGATGATATCCGGGAGTTTGTGAGCTTCACATGGTGCAAAACCCTAAATAATATGGTGGAGAAGGCCCGTGAGCGGGAGATGGAGTTGGACTTCCGCAACAAGCGGAAGCCGGAGCAGGTTTAGGCGTATGGGGGTCAGGCTAAAATGCCTAAGACCTCTGACTCTTTGGGTAGGGGCTAGCAGGGTCGTGGCCGGTGTGCCAAGTGCGAGAAACCGCATAGTGGAGTTTGTCGGGGGTCAGGTCGGGTATGCTATACATGTGGTCAGTTGGGTCACACGACCAGGGATTGCCCCAAGAAGGGGTTGATATGTGTGACACTAGTCAAATTTTGGTCAAAAATAAATTGATCAATAATCGTAATTGGGATGAACCAAGTGGTAGAGTTTGTAACAAGGTTTCCAAAAACATAAAGAACACTGAAATCCGAGTTATAACGAATAAGTTATGACCAATCGAAAATCCGCGATAAAACTGGCAAAACACTGTTCAGTGTAAAAAGTGAATTTTCGATAAAAGGCTTTCTAGCCTTAATAACCTAAATGAGTAGAATATGTTAAACCGAGAACGTTCATAAAAAGAACGTAAAAATCTGACTTCGTGAGAGGAAGTTATGATTTTTCGAAGTTTCGGTTTAGCAGTAGACATCTAAAAATTCGAAATATAAATCAATCGTAATTTACCCGACGCAACTTAAACGAGAATCGAAGGTCCCGTCAAAAGTACCACAACGGTAAAAAGACAGACGAAAACGGACGTCGGATGAAGAAGTTATGAATTTTTAACGGATTCCCGTCCCGGTCTGTTTAAAATAAGAATATTAAAAATAATTTCAAAACCAGCCGACGAAGTCTGAACGAAAGTCGTAGGGTATGATTTTACCTACGCGTGCATATAAAAAACATCAAAAACAGAGCTCGTATGCGAAAGTTATGAATTTCGCAAGTTTTTGGCACAAAAATCGAGAAATTGTGGATAACCGAGAAATTTCGCATGTCACTCTTCGGACACGTCATCATCACGTGCGAACCTCCACGTGTCATCTTCTGGTTGGACCGCAGTTCACGTGTAACCTTATGAGTGGACCGCAGCCGAGGTCCAATAAGCTTCGGACAACACTCGCATGAGACACTCCTCGGATGACCCTTCGCATGCGTGGCCTTCTCCCATTAGACCGAAGTCCAGTCCAGTACGAAGCCTCCAGCTTTCCGAACTGAAGCCACCGCCTCGCCACCGGGTCCGAGCCTCGCACGTGTACACTCCGCATGTCCGACGCGTGTCCTGCTGACTCCTCGCCCTCGCCAGGTGGCTGCTGACTCACCATCTCGGACCGCACCCTCGCACCCCTATATAAAGGGTGCGAGACTCCTCGGCTAAGAGGACTTTTTCACCCCAAAACTTCCCAAAATTCACATTTTAACCCCCTCGACTTTCTCACGACCCCCCAAGGCCCCGGTATCGTGTCTAAAGCCCGAAGCATGCTCCAGAGCCCCGAAATTTTCGAGAATTCATCCTCTCTCATGTCGAAACTCTGCCCGGTTTGAGCCGGTTTCTCGTTAAATAAACTCTTTACGGGAAACGAAACGTTGCCCGAATCACCGCTTATCAAGGTGAGTTCATACCCCTATAATATACCTTTTTAAATGGTTTTATATGCTTTTTACGGGGGGGGGGGGGGGGGGGGGAATATAAGTTTAACACAATATTAAATTGTGTTAATAACTGTATGTGATAATAATCACACAAAGAATTTCCGTATGCTTTTAAGAATTACCAAATACTTTCAAAATGACGTGAAGCCATGTTAAATCTTTACAGTCATGTAAACTCCGTTAAATTCTTTGAAAAATGTTTTATAAGCTATTTCAAAGTATAAATGCCAAAATCATGTTTATATATGTATAAATGTATAAATAAGACTTGAAACGCTTAAGACTAATGAATTACCTTGTTTCCTTTTCCTTGTTTGGGTGTGGAGTTAAGGTGGTGTTATTTGTCCGAAGGTCGTTTCCTTCTTAATTATATATATATATATATATATATATATATATATATATATATATATATATATATATATATATATATATATATATATATATATATATATATATATATATATATATATATATATATATATATATATATATATATATATATTATACATATATGAGTACAAAAGGTTACTCCTTTTGGTATCATCACCTTTGTATCAGGTTGAGCAAAGGTGTTCATCCATGAGAAACCATGCTAATCAGATAGAACACATAAATTATAATAGGTATAATTTATGATTCCAAACTAAATATACAAGTATGATTTACGACTGTATACTTCCCAAGGAAATTACCAAAATTCATTCAACTATACCAAGATATGTATAATACCTTTAATATACGAACAACATATTAAAGAAGAAAAGATACATCATAGCTAGTTTGCATTAACAAAGGTACTATACAGAGTACCAGGGTTAGCAAACACGTGGTAATGTCGGGTTTGCATTAGCAAAGGTACTATACAGAGTGCCCGAGTTAGCAAACACGAGGTAATAATACATCCTGCCGAGTTTGCATTAGTAAAGGTACTATACAGAGTACCCGAGTTAGCAAACACGAGGTAATAATTCATAATTCAAGTATACTAGAATACACTGTTTTACAAGAAACCAGGGTTTTGATTCAAAAACAAATCAAGGGTTTACACTTACTAAAATACATGTTTGGAAAACTAAGAATATACTGTCAATCATTATTTCAGAATGATTGGGTTTTCAAAACTAATATACATGTAACGTTTAATATGCTTTTTATGAGACTCTATATTCAGGTTGTTTAATTCATTTTAGACAACATAGGCAAGTCCTAACATTATAACCAGAATCTCCAGCCGGGGATCAAAACAAGTGTGTGTAGATCTATATCGGGATTGACAACCCCGCACTCAGGCTGCTAGCTACAGTCCGGCATACACGCCGATGAGTGACAATTGTTATCACCAGTTTAAACGCCTACAAAGCGTTTGTTTCAGGCCATCCGTCATAGTATGGTTATAATAACTACTTATTAAAAAGATATTAACAATACGTTAGTGTATAAACAAATAAACGAAAGTACACCTTCAAAGTACTAGTTACAGAATACAAAATACAATGGTTTAATACAGTTTTCATTAACACCTGGTAGAGCCAGGCACACTCTCATTTTCAAGTTTTCATAAAGGAATACAAATACAAAACAGAAATACAAATAGAACGGTTTATGGACTAAACCACTTATCCGATGGAACTTAGTCACTCAATCTCTGTAAACTAGTATAACATAAAAGACCTTTAGTGGTTAATTCTATAATTCCTTAGTTATTACATCATAGTTATACATAAGTAATATCCGATTGAAAGTGAAATGTGTGACTTCCGCCTTACTTCCTGTTCCTTGTTTGGTTGTGGGCTTAGGGCAGATGCACCCAATTGACTGTCCATTCGATATTGTGTTATGTATAATCAGTATAAACTAAGTAATTACAGAGGGAAACTATTGAGGTTATCAATCTAGCACCTCAGGAAATATAGGATTTCTTGGAGAAACCAGTGAACTTATCCAAAGAACTTAGGGTATACTTAACAGAACTAAAATACTTATGAACTCACCAGCTTAAATGCTGATCTACTCTTTCCAAATAACTTGTATTCTCAAGAATCCAGTAGACAGGTACACTCCAGAAGCTTTTGAGAAAACTACCTAGTATCGTACTGCGGCTCTTGTCTTCTATTGTACCTACTTTAGTGTTTGAATATGTAATGTTTAAACACTTATGTAAAACTTATACTTATTAATGCAATGGTTGTTTGTACTTTGATTACTATGTTACATGTGTTGTGATACTTACCTTAAGTCCTCCGCCCCCGAACGTTTCCTCCGTTCTGGTTTGGGGGTGCGACAGATTGGTATCAGAGCAGTGTTTATAGTGAACTCAGTATATCAGTCATAAAAGATATACAACTATAAACCCATTGGGATAAAAACACTCTGACCAAGAGTTATACTTTAAAAATATATCAATATTTTATAAAAGTATAACTACATGCAGAGTATATATACCAGAATGAGTATCACAAGAAGAACATAACTAAAGTATTTAGATGTTGGACATTGCAGTTAAACTTAGACAGTGACGTAATCATATCTGGGATCAATATAGCCTGATCAACTATATTCATCCGAAATATGACCAACATGTGTTTAGGGGAGTGATTGTAGTGTTGCAACTGGTCTAAAACTTACCTAAGCACCAGAAGAATTCTAGAACCAAAGACTAAAATACTATGGGAGTATTTTAGGATGCTATAACAAGGAAACTGAAAACTTGTTAAGTTATTGTATCTAGAAGTCCAAGAATCAAACTCATAACTAAAATAACATGGAGGTATGTTACATACCTCTGGGGAAATGTTAAAAAGATCTTTTCTGATAGGTCTATAATTACTAAGTGGATACGTCAAGGTTATATATAGCCGAGATTTTATAGACTTAGAATATGTGATTTTCACTCTACTTCCTTTTCCTTGTTTGGATGTGGTTTTAGAGTAGGATTACTTATTCAAAGGTCTATTTGATCTGAAATATATATAATCGGTACACACCATGTGATTATAGAAGGACCAGAAAGAATCACCTTCGTAAAAAATTCAAATTTTCTCATAGATTCTTTAGACATTCCCATTCTCGTATAAACCCGTTAGATAAACATAGTTACTCTAGCAATCAATAGAAGAGTCAAGGAGGATCCAACAAAATTCATTAGGAGAATACCAAGAAAGAAACATATGAGAAGTACATAAACTATAGAAATCATTTAGTGCCCTTACCTTATTAAAGACACCAATGAGAGATTCACATGAACTTCCGAGATTCAAAATCTTCATTACGAAGTAATGGGGATTGGTGTCAGAATCGGAAGTAAGAGAACAAATCATTACCACCCATAATAGAACAAAGGAGAAGGACACCATATAGATACCAGGAGAGAACAAATCATTACCACCCAGAATAGAACAAAGGAAAACCACGCATGATTCATGTGAAGTTTTCGAGCACCTTTTCATCTAAGCAATAACTAGTAAATCGGTTCAACCTAGTGAATTAGTGATTTCATTAGTCACATTAGGTTTGGAGCTTATCCTCTTTTCCTGTCACGGCTAATAACAATAAATCAGATCACGGAATCTTAATTGATAGTGATTACTTCTCAAATTCATAAGTCTATTTTATATAGACACTATTATGAATTATTTTTGAATATTTTCGAAAATTGGGAAACGATATCCACCAAATGAAGGTAACTTAGTTCAGATGATACTCGGTTCCTAACCATTCTAGAAACTTAATTTTGTTCCTTACCAGGACTGCATCATAGGGATGCAGGTCGAATCATTGAGAACAATATAACAAAACAAAAGATTAATACATAGATACAAATGGTTAGAATACATATAGAGACACGATAGTCGCTCACGAGCCCATTTTCTTATCATGTAACATAATCATGCCTTCAAAGAAGTGTAACCAACCTACCAGCGAAACACCAATCCTTCAGATAGATGCGGCTACGTTTCAAACTACGGTCACAGCAGCTGTAGCAGCTGTCATGACACACCTGAATGCTAACAATGCAAATGTTAGTAGTAATGCTATCGGTAACCCCGATCGTGGTGTTGGCCAAGTACAGCAACGAGCACCTACTTGAAAGGACACCTCGAACCTTAAGCCTAATATCCTTAAACGAAAGTTCGAGAACACGAAAGGGAGTTGTTCAACTCAAGAACCTAACAGAGGGCAACGAACTGGGGTAGTCAATACCCCCATCAGCCCTGTTATTCTAGCACCTACCAAGCGGTACTTAGGAAACCTCCCACACTGCAGCAAGTGCAACTACCATCATCATGGAGTTTGCCGAGAGCTGCATTGCAATAGATACAACTTGAAGGGGCATACCGCCCGCATCTGTAGAACTCCAGTTGAGTTCATCACTTCAATTACCGATGTTGGAACCATTCCCATATGTCACCTTTGTGGTGAAATAGGACATTACAAGAGGGATTGTCCAACAGAGAAGAACGACGGGGGAGCAGGAGGAGTTTGACCCCAATACATGGGAAGGCATCAAAGAACCCTGCTATATTTTGGTACGCTTCCAAACCCCGATAACTATCTATAATTATGATTACTCTTCCGTTCAAATTAAATCACAACAATTATATAAAATTTGAAACCCTAACAAGTAAGCTATGATGACTTAGTGTATACATAAGGGTCGTTTATAATTAAGATTTGTAAACTTAGAGTGAGTAACCCCGCCTCATTTCCTATTCCTTGTTTGGTTGTGGATTTAGGGCAGGGTTGCTCAGTCAAAGGTCTTACCAATCTTAATTATACATGACTTGTATACACCAAGCGATTATAGAGAGACCTAGTAAGGATCGTTTCATGAAAGTTCATAATTTTAAATTATCAAAACCCTCATATTGGTAGTACCCGCCAATTTCGAATCAAAAAGGGGTTCGTAGTGATAATAACAGAATAAAACCAGAAGCGCAAAAAACTTAGGTACATAAGATATCACCCTAGTAATCATTCGTCCCAGAACGACTTAATATCTATTTCATCGAGAAAATTTCCGACATCCTCATTCGACATGGTTTGGCCTGGCCCTTACCATGTGAAAATTCTTATGCTGTATAAGAGAACTTTTTCCTTAATTAGCCGTAAGATGAAATTCTTTCAATCCATAACACAAAACCCTTAGGTTGTCTCTTGTTTCAAAACTTCAGAAGTACCCATGCGAAGAGTACCACGCCATTCTAGCCTACTCAGTAGACAGGAAACTTCAAACGAAAAGCACCGAAGTAGTCTTAGAAGTCAGTAACTACCGAAGTACCTCAATAGACCTCATAGGAAAATCATTGTACCCCAGGTCAAGTTCAAGAATAGAGACTAAGAACTCATTAAGTTAATCTATCGCTGCTAAGTGTATACACGAGGGTGGTATATAAGTTAGACTTAACAAGATTAAGGATGTGTGCTTCCGCCCTATCTCCTATTCCTTGTTTGGTTGTGGACCTGGGGCAGAGTCACCCATCCGAACGTTTTGTGAAATCAAAATTTTATACGACTTGTATACACGAGGTATTGGTGGATAAGCCAAGTATGAGTCTAATCATGAACTTCGGAGCAAAAGCTAGCATCATGTATTCTACCAGGTAGAATTCAACATGAGACCACGACAGTGGGCCGAGCTAATAAATGACTACGAATTTGAAATTCATTATCATCTCGACAAAGCCAATATAGTAGCTGACACCCTAAGTCGGAAAGAGTACCCAGGTCATAGTGCCAATCATGGACTATGATAACCCATTCAAATCTCTCCACAAAAAGTAAGGAGGCTCAACAGGAAGCCTTGAAACCTGAAAATATGGCAAGTAGAGAAGATAAGTAGAACGTGTGAGTACACGGTATGCCAATATATGTTATCTTCACTAAAATAATAGAATCATCTCCCAGTTCAGGCCGTCACTCAAAAACCTCTAGGAACCAGAGTAATCATGATTCTATGGGATCGGCTATGGTAAAGAATGGGATATCCATTTACCAATTAGTCTAGTCCTTTAACACGCTAGCATTCAAGTTGCTCCATTCGAAACCTTATGTGGTCACAAGTACAGATTCTATCTGCACTGGACTAAAGTAGGTAATACGCAACTAGCTAGAGATCTAATTTCCACACAGCACCCTCGCTGATCTGGAATTCATCTGAGAAACTACCAAAAACAAAATTCGAATCGGGAAACGCCATAAAGCTTCCAGAGTTAACCAGAGAAGCTACGGCTTCGATAAAAGAAAACCCTTGGAATTCCAGGATTGATGACCTTGTCATATGAAGGTCTCACTCAGGAAGGACAAGATGCGCTTGAGAAAGCGTGAAATACAAAACTCAAAGTACATAGGACCATTTGAGGTTCTTACCAAAATCGGTCTTGTACTTTTAAAACTTAAACTACCACCAAAAACTTAATAACATTCATCCCATCTTTCACATATCTAATCTAAAGAGGTGTCTTTCCGATAAAACACTTGTTATTTCACTCAATGAAATCAAGTTAAATAAAAGTCTACACTCTGTAGTAGAACCAATGAACAAGCATGGATAGGGAAATCTAAAAGAACCACACTAAGTCTTATCCCGTTAGTGAAGGTTTGCTGGATTACAAACCAGGGACCTGAATTCACTTGGGAAAGGAAAGAATAGACCTAGTCCACGGGTATCACTTTAGACTTAATTTCGGGACGAAATTCCCTCTAACGGGGGGATAATGTGACACCAGTCAAATTTTGGTTAAAAATAAATTGATCAATAATCATAATTGGGATGAACCAAGTGGTAGAGTTTGTAACAAGGTTTCCAAAAGCATAAAGAACACTGAAATCCGAGTTATAACGAAGAAGTTATGACCAATCGAAAATCCCCGATAAAACCGGCAAAACACTGTTCAGTGTAAAAAGTGAATTTTCGATAAAAGGCTTTTTAGCCTTAACAATCTAAATGAAAGTTGTAGAATATGTTAAACTGAGAATGTTCATAAAAAGAACGTAAAAATCTGACTTCGTGAGAGGAAGTTATGATTTTTCGAAGTTTCGGTTTAGTAGTAGACAGCTAAAAATTCGAAATATAAATCAATCGATATTTAGCCGACACAACTTAAACGAGAATCGAAGGTCCCGTCAAAAGTAGCACAACGGTAAAAAGACAGACGAAAACGGACGTCGGATGAAGAAGTTATGAATTTTTAACGGATTCCTGTCCCGGTCTGTTTAAAATAATAATATTAAAAATAAACTCAAAACCAACCGACGAAGTCTAAACGAAAGTCGTAGGGTATGATTTTACCTACGCGTACATATAAAGAACGTCAAAAACGGAGCTCGTATGCGAAAGTTATGAATTTCGCAAGTTTTTGGCACAAAAATCGAGAAATTGTGGATAACCGAGAAATTTCGCATGTCACTCTTCGGACACGTCATCATCATGTGCGAACCTCCACGTGTCATCTTCTGGTTGGACCGCAGTTCATGTGTCACCTTCTGAGTGGACCGCAGCCGAGGTCCAATAAGCTTCGGACAACGCTCGCATGAGACACTCCTCGGATGACCCTTCGCATGCGTGGCCTTCTCCCATTGGACCGAAGTCTAGTCCAGTCCGAAGCCTCCAGCTGTCCGAACTGAAGCCACCGCCTCGCCACCAGGTCCGAGCCTCGCACGTGTACACTCCGCATGTCTGACGCGCGTCCTGCTGACTCCTCGCCCTCGCCAGGTGGCTGATGACTCACCATCTCGGACCGCACCCTCGCACCCCTATATAAAGGGTGCGAGACTCCTCGGCTAAGAGGACTTTTTCACCCCAAAACTTCCCAAAATTCACATTTTAACCCCCTCGACTTTCTCACGACCCCCAAGGCCCCGGTATCGTGTCTAAAGCCCAAAGTAAGCCCCGGAGCCCCGGAATTCTCTAGAATTCATCCTCTCTCCTGTCGAAACTCTGACCGGTTTGAGCCAGTTTCTCGTTAAATAAACTCTTTACGGGAAACGAAACGCTGCCCGAATCACAGCTTATCAAAGAGAGTTCATACCCCTATAATATACCTTTTTAAATGGTTTTATATGCTTTTTAGGGGGAAATACAAGTTTAACACAATATTAAACTCTGTTAATAACTGTTAATAACTGTATATGATAATAATCACACAAAGAATTTCCGTATGCTTTTAAGAATTACCAAATATTTTCAAAATGACGTGAAGCCATCTTAAATCTTTAAAGTCATGTAAACTCCGTTAAATTCTTTGAAAAATGTTTTATAAGCTATTTCAAAGTATAAATCCCAAAATCATGTTTATATATATATATAAATATATAAATAAGACTTGAAGGGCATAGGACTAATGAATCACCTTGTTTCCTTTTCCTTGTTTGGATGTGGTGTTAAGGTAGTGTTATTTGTCCGAAGGTCGTTTCCTTCTTAATTATATATATATTATAAATATATAAGTACAAAAGGTTACTCCTTTTGGTATCATCACCTTTGTATCAGGCTGAGCAAAGGTGTTCATCCATGAGAAACCATGCTAATCAGATAGAACATATAAATTATAATAGGTATAATTTATGATTCCAAACTAAATATACAAGTATGATTCACGATTGTATACTTCCCAAGGAAATTACCAAAATCCATTCAACTATACCAAGATATGTATAATACCTTTAATATACGAACAACATATTAAAGAAGAAAAGATACATCATACCTAGTTTGCATTAACAAAGGTACTATACAGAGTACCAGGGTTAGCAAACACGTGGTAATGTCTGGTTTGCATTAACAAAGGTACTATACAGAGTGCCCGAGTTAGCAAACACGAGGTAATAATACATCCTGCCGAGTTTGCATTAGCAAAGGTACTATACAGAGTACCCGAGTTAGCAAACACGAGGTAATAATTCATAATTCAAGTATACTAGAATACACTGTTTTACAAGAAACTAGGGTTTTGATTCAAAACAAATCAAGGGTTTACACTTATCAAATACATGTTTGGAAAACTAAGAATATACTGTCAATCATTATTTCAGAATGATTGGGTTTTCAAAACTAATATACATGTAACGTTTAATATGCTTTTTATGAGACTCTATATTCAAGTTGTTTAATTCATTTTAGACAACATAGGAAAGTCCTAACATTATAACCAGAATCTCCAGCCGGGGCTGACAACCCCGCACTCAGGCTGCTAGCTACAGTCCGACATACACGCCGATGAGTGTCAATTGTTATCACCAGTTTAAACGCCCACAAAGCGTTTGTTTCAGGCCATCCGTCATAGTATGGTTATAATAACTACTCATTAAAAAGATATTAACAATAGGTTAGTGTATAAACAAATAAACGAAAGTACACCTTCAAATTACCAGTTTATAGAATACAAAATACAATGGTTTAATACAGTTTTCATTAACACCTGGTGGAGCCAGGCACACTCTCATTTTCAAGTTTTCATAAAGGAATACAAATACAAAACCGAAATACAAAGAGAACGGTTTATGGACTAAACCACTTATCCGATGGAACTTAGTCACTCAATCTCTATAAACTAGTATAACATAAAAGACCTTTAGTGGTTAATTCTATAATTCCTTAGTTATTACATCATAGTTATACATAAGTAATATCCGATTGATAGTGAAATGTGTGACTTCCGCCTTACTTCTTGTTCCTTGTTTGGTTGTGGGCTTAGGGCAGATGCACCCAATTGACTGTCCATTCGATATTGTGTTATGTATAATCATTATAAACTAAGTAATTACAGAGGGAAACTATTGAGGTTATCAATCTAGCACCTCAGGAAATATAGGATTTCTTGGAGAAACCAATGAACTTATCCAAAGAATTTAGGGTATACTTAACAGAACTAAAATACTTATGAACTCACCAGCTTAAATGCTGATCTACTCTTTCCAAATAACTTGTATTCTCAGGGATCCAGTAGACAGGTACACTCCAGAAGCTTTTGAGAAGACTACCTAGTATCGTACTGCGACTCTTGTCTTCTACTGTACCTACTTTAGTGTTTGAATATGTAATGTTTAAACACTTATGTAAAACTTATACTTATTAATGCAATGGTTGTTTGTACTTTGATTACTATGTTACATGTGTTGTGATACTTACCTTAAGTCCTCCGCCCCCCCGAACTTTTCCGCCGTTCTGGTTTGGGGGTGCGACAATATGTTTCCACTACAATCAAGATGGCCATAAAAAGGCCGATTGCCCGAGGTTGCAGGGAGGAGGAGGAGCAGTCGTGGTGCCTGTGCCCGCCACCATGAAGATCACTAATGGTCGCTCTGTTAAGGCGGAGACTCCAACGGCGAAGAGCCGCGCATTCCAGTTGACTACCGAGGAGCCTCGGGCACAGCCAGACATTGTGGCTGGTACGCATTTTGTCTTCCTGCTCTAGATTTATTGTATTGCTTATGTGTATATTGTGCTTATGTATAGGGACCTTTTTGGTCAATGGTATGTCTGCTCATGTTTTGTTCTATTCGGGAGCTACTCGATCGTTTGTATCTCTTGCGCTTAACAAGAAGTTTCGGGATGCGCCGGGAACTTTGGATTCCCCGCTTGAGGTGGATATTGCGGACGACCGCACCGTGAGTGCTGTGAGGGTGTATTGGGATTGTGTCCTAAATGTTCTTGGGGAGAGGTTTTGTGTTGATCTAGTCCCGATACCGTTGCGAGGGGTGAAGGTGATTGTCGGGATGGACTAGTTGTCACACCCCAAACCAGAACGGCGGAAACGTTCGGGGGCGGAGGACTTCAGGTAAGTATCACAACACATGCAATATAGTAATCAAAGTACAAACAACCATTGCATTAATAAGTATAAGTTTTACATAAGTGTTTAAACATTACATATTCAAACACCAAAGTAGGTACAGTAGACGACGAGAGTCGCGGTACTGTACTAGGTAGTCTTCTCAAAAGCTTCGGGAGTGTACCTGTCTACTAGATTCCTGAGAATACAAGTTATTTGGAAAGAGTAGAGGAGCATTTAAGCTGGTGACTTCATAAGTATTTTAGTTCTGTTAAGTATACTCTAAGTTCTTTGGAAAATTTCACTGGTTCCTCCAGAAAATCCTATATTTCCTGAGGTGATAGATTGATAACCTCAATAGTTTCCCTCTGTAATTACTTAGTTTATACTAATTATATATAACCCAATATCGAATGGACAGTTAAATGGGTATATCTGCCCTAAGCCCACAACCAAACAAGGAACAAGAAGTAAGGCGGAAGTCACACATTTCACTGTCAATCGGATATTACTTATGTATAACTCTGATGCTAAAACTAAGGAATTATAGAATTAACCACTAAAGGTCGTTTATTTTATACTAGCTTAAAGAGAGTGAATGCCTAAGCTCCATTTGATAAGTAGTTTAATTCCATAAACCGTTTCATTTGTAAAAGTTGTTTAATCCCATAAACTGTTTCATTTGTAAAAGTGCTTTAAACCCATAAACCGCTTCCTTTGTAAAAGTGGTTTAATCCCATAAACCGTTTCCTTTGTTAAAGTGGTTTAATCCCATAAACCGTTTCCTTTGTAAAAGTATTCTTAGTTATATCTTTTCTACAGTAAAACATTAGTATTAATCCTGGAAAATATTATATTATCCATAATACTGCCATGTGGTTTTAAATGTTCAAAACCAGAAGTACAATGTCACACTCCAAAACCGGAACGACGGAAACGTTCTGGGGTGGAGGATGTCATGTTTAGTATCACAAGACATGCATCATAGTAAGCGAAGTAATGAACAACAATTTCATTAGAAAGAAAGTGTTTACAAAGTGTGTACACACAAAACATAGAATACATAAGGAAATAACAAACAAGACTTGAAGCTATACTGCTCCATCTTCTGAATCCTCGACACGAGTACCTGTCTAATCGGTTCCTGAGAATACAAGTTATTTGAAAGAGTTGATCAACAATTAAGCTAGTGAGTTCATAAGATTTTAGTGATGTAAGTTGTAAAAATGTTTGTGGAAAGCTGCTGTTGAAACGTAGTTGAAAAATGTAGTAAATTATAAGTTGTGTTTAGAAAAAGTTCGTCTGTTCCTCCAGGAAATCCTATATTTCCTGCCTTGATGAAAGATAAGTAAAAATGACTCTACAATCCTTTCTATGTGTACTAAGTGGATACAAATTACATAAAACTCAGAGTAAACAAGCAATCGATTGTGTGTATCCGCCCTAAGCCCACAACCAAACAAGGAACAAGGAATGAGGCAGATGACACACATCCCATTGGTTGTTAGATCTTTATTGTATATAACCCTAGTGTATCCTCTTGGTACTCACGGAGTTAACTGTAATAGTTCCTTTATATTTAATGAAAAGATTCTTTAAGGAAAACTCTTACTTCTTATAATAAAATGGTGACCACAGTGATTACTCCTATAATCACTTAGTTTATACTGGCTATATATGATCTAATATCGAATAGAGAGTTAATTGGGTGAATCTGCCCTATGCCCACAACCAAACAAGGAACAGGAAGTAAGGCGGAAAGCACACATCCAACTACCTATTGGGTATTAATGATATATCTCCGTGATGTATAAACTAAAGTATTATAGAGTTAATCACATAAGGTCCTTTAAGTTTTTACTGGTGTAATAAAATGGATTAAACCTTTAGCTGGTAAGTTTCTAGCTTTGCATACCCAAAGTTCTGATTTGGAGAGTATATTCCGAACTAGAAAACTGTGCATTGACTCTGTGTCCTATGACATGACCATACCTGGTACCCTCATGATGACTCAATGTATACTGGACATATATATCTAGAATTGGATAGATAGTAGACTGGGTGAATCTGCTCCAAGCCCACAACCAAACAAGGAACAGGAAATGAAGCGGAAAGCACACATCCTATTACCTGGCGGATCCTATTGATATATATGTATCCTCTGATGTATACATTAGGGAATCATAAGGTTAGCATTATGGTCCTTTCTACTAAACGTAGCCTTCTACGAAGGCATCAAGTGTTATGGGTGTTCACTCCTTGTATTAGTAGGTATTTTCCCAATTGGGACTATCTTTAACTAAATATAGTGTTAGAACAAATTTCTATTAGGATCGTTAGATTCTATGCAGGCAAACAGTTAAGAATGTAATCAAGAACACAAGAATGGCTTTGAATATGTCGTATGATTAATACTTCAACACCTCAGAAGAGCACGATTAAGAACTTCGACTGTAGAGGCGTTTAGGGTTACAGAACAATGAACGTAATAATCAACATCGTCTAATGCATACATGCATGCATATTTATAGTATAACCCTATCAGATAAACATGTATGGACAGGCCCAATCCGGATACAAAACAAAAAGCCCAAGACGCAACACAATTAGACTCAACAATCTCCCCCTTTGCGTCAATGGGACCGAAAGCTCACTTCGGTTGAGCTGCAGAAGTCTTCTTTATTGTTTTGAACACCTTTGGAATGATAGCCAGCAAATGATGACGGAACGTTATGTACCACCGAAGCATGTCAGTAAAATTCTTCTTGTCAGCCTCTGAGTTCTGCTTCCACCGATGTATAATGTTGATGATGTGCTCCAAGCAGTCAGTTGAAAATAAATGTTTATCAACGAGAGCGAACAAAAATTTGTGAGCTTCGCCTTTTGTAAACATCAAAGTGAGATGTTTTGAATATATTTGGCCCATCTTCATCTTATTCACATCTCCTGGTTTTGATGTTGGCTTGATGGTCGGTTTCTTGTTCATTACTTTCGCTATCTCTTGATCCATAGCTGCGACCTCATGGATGTAAGAAGCCAACATCCTCTTCAAGTGCTCCAAAATAGGTTCATATTCCCTCGGATTTGTAAGCAGAATATTGAACAATAAAATCCAATCATGAGGGTTTAGATTTGGAAGATCTGCTAGAGATATAATCGACACCGAGTTTGCAGAACCTCGTGTGATTTTGAAATTGACATTTACAAATCTCCCAGCAGACGTAGGTTTCAGTACCTTGACAGTGATTATTTTCTGTGCGCTCCATGTCATGTACTGAGGTTGTCCATACTTCAGATAGAAATCAATAAGCTCTCGGTCAACCTTTGGATGAGGAAAAGGAACCTCAGCAGTCGAATCAAAGCAGTGAAACGTGAACGCTTTTCGTGTGATTGGCATATCGAACTGCGAGTCCTTAGAATTATCACAGTAAAAGGAAGCAACAGGTTCCAACCAATAAATACTTGGAAACTCTATAGCTTGATTGATAAGTGCCTCTTTAGTCCATAAGGGAAACAAGGCCTTCTTACAGATCAAGGCTTCTTCTTCTTCCTTGTTTCTCCTTTCCCTCTCCTCTGCTTCCCTTACAACCTTCAAGGTCTCATCAAGCTCTTTATCTCTCTTCTTTCGCTTGAGAGCCTCAGCAATAGTTTCATCAGATTCATCATTGCTATCATCATCAATCTCCTCTTGTTTTTCTTGTGGACCAGAACCTGAAGCTACATTATCCTTCAGTTCGGTTGTAACTTTGACCTTCGGTTGAGCAGTTTCGGTTTCAGTCTTAACCTTCGGTTGATGAGCAACCTCTCCCCCTTGTTTTGGAGCAATAAATCTCTCCGAAACACCCTTCATCTCGTGTAACAATGCAAGGGCGGGAAGAAGTTTTGTTGTAAGATGATTCCGAATGGTCAAAGTGAGGATAGGATCATGAGCACCAAGAATGTTGGTGAGCATATCCTTCACATCACCTGCACAGCTACGGAAAACAGCTCTTTCGGTCTTCAATAAAGAAATTTCTTTTTCTGCTTGGGCGAGCTGCACTTTCTGTACTTCAACTACAGATGTTTGTCGAGCCATTTCTTCTTTTAAAGCACTTTCTTTGGCCAGATCAGCGTGAAGAGATTCAAGTCTAGAACTCACTGAACTGATAAGTGAAGAGTTCTCAGCTTGGATGGAAGAACGCACATCCTCAAACTTTGTTTGTTCTTCTTGAAGAGACTTGGACAAAGAATCAACAGAAGCGTTTACCTTTGCTGCATTTGTATCAGCATGCCCTTTAAGTGACTCAAGACAAATCTGAGTACTATGTACAATTTCAGTAACATCAGAGGTGGCCTTTTGGCAAGAGGAGGTAGACGCATTAACAGCTTTGGTGGATTTGTCAATTGACTCTGTATATTGTTCAAGAGCAGTGTCCAAAAAGGCTTTAAACACAACACCACTATAGGTGTTGTCTTGTGACTGGAGTATCATCATCCTCATCAGTAGGAAGTCTATAGGGACTGAAGTATGTAGAATCATACTCATCATTAGCACCACCGAGAGTGGCACCGGAGTCGGTTGAAGGTGAGGGTGAAAGGGGTGTAGAAGTAACTGGAGGTTCTGTTTCAATAGTCGCCCCCTTATCAGATACATTGACTACTACTGTCGGTTCAGGAATAGTGGTGGTAGTGGATTGGGAAAAAATAGGAGTTGGGATTGGAGTTGTAGAAATAGGAATAGACGAAACTGGTGGTAAAGTTGTTGTGTGAGATATGGTAGATGGGGGAATAGGAGGAACCGAAACTGGAAGTGTCTGTTTCGGTGATGGAGGTGGGGTTGGGAGTTTGTTATGAGGAGATTCGGTTGGAGTAGGAGATCTGGGAGGAGTGTTACCTCTTGGTGAGTCATGATGACCTTCTTCTTCTTCCTTATCCTCATCGTGTTCAGAACTTGGAGGAGTAGGACTATTGGATCTTTTCACCATCTTTTTGATCTTCTTCGGTTTAGAAGAATCTCCTTGCTCAGACTTTCATTTCTTAGACTTGGCAGTCTTAGACTTAGCATCATCTGTTGGCTCTTTCTTTGTAGTAGTCCGTTTCCCTCAGTTACTCGGCTTGTCCAGAGCATCTAGGGCAGCCTGCTGTTCAGCAGAAAGGACTCTCGGTTCCTGGGGAGGAATCTTTCGATATTCAGCGAAGAGCTTGCTCGCGGTTGTAACACACATGTACATTGTCTCTGGGATAGAGCCAATGTGAGGGAACTTCTTTGGATAAGAAATTATAATCTTCCTGGTGTGAAAGGTAGCAATAGACGCAACCATGGCATCCTTCATTATCGGAATTTCCAACTGATTAATCGCCCGTCGTGTAATAAGGGTCCAGAATCGTGCACATGAAATTTCAGAATGCCTTGTGGACGTGTTGAGGCTTTGAACCACTTGAGACCAGATAATACTCCTGTAATCAAGATTGAGTCCATTGTAAAGACTGTAGAGAAGGGTCAGAAAACCCTTGCTGGTGCCATCAGATCCAGCACTTCGCTCTGCCAAACTCTTGATAAGAAGAGTAAGCAATCCATTCCATGGAGACGGTAGGCACGAATTCTTAACCTTTGCTATCGTGGTAAGCACGTCGGTGTAACCCATCTCATATAGCATTGAGAAAAGTTGATTTGTGGTGATGAAGTCGGGGGAAATTACAGATGAATCCACAACCAGGTGCAAAAGGGAACAAAATCTCCCTTTTGACATAGAAGCTTTATGAGAGTGGATTTGGAAGTACATGCGTTCCTTGTTCTTATCATAAGAAGCAGTAGAGTAAACCTGCGATAAAAGGGACATCGGAACAGCTTCCACCTGGGTTAGGGCTATAACCAATGGTGAATATTTCAAACATTCAACCACGTGTAGCATATAAGCGTCGTATAGAAACGAATTGAGTTTAATAATCAAGTTCTGATTAGGCTTGATCGAAAGCAATGTAGATGAAGCAGTCTGATCGTGAATTGATGAAGAAGTCGCCATTGTTGATCGTAGGAAGAAGATGAACAGTTTGAACTTCCTTTGTAAGTGAGAGAATTTGGTGCTGCTAAAAGACAAACAAACGTAGAAACCCTTTATATACCGTTTCCAGGAGAGAGAAAAATCATCATGATAATGACGCGGTCACTAAAACGTCGCCTGAAAAAGCACGATGTGACAGGTTGGTTACTCCCAGGTATACGTCAGCACGCGTGGGTAGCTCGACCGTTCAAATTGACGCGCCCAAATCCTTATCCTCAATCATCGTTTGAAATTCAGTTTCGCTCCAAGATGTAGAATTGCCCCTGTTTCGCCAAAAAAAAAATAAACACAAATCAAACCAACAGCAACCAGAATGTTGGAAAATTAAAATTTACGTGCAATAGAGTGACAAAAGATAAAGAAATAAAGCAAAAGGTGTATTGGATGTGCGTGATGTCTATTAGAAGACATAAAGCAGGGGATTCCGGGCAAGAATTGCTTCCTTCAAAGTCAAGAGAGACTTGAAGTGCTTGTGTAGGTTCCCGTGAAATAACGATCAAATGTTTGTAGAGAAACATTGAAAGGCTTCTTTTTAAGTCATAGGCTTAAGGTGGCTTATCTTCAACCGAACGTCGACTCTTAACATAAGACCGAACATTGGAAGAAGTACTTGTGAGACCGATGTGGTCTGTTGAAAAAGTAGGTAGGATATATGTTATAGTGACTAAAGAAGATATAGAAATCTCAAAAACAAAAAGAAACTGGATCTTTATGGGAAGAAAAAGCCTTGGTGTTAGACATATTCATAAAAGATCACTCAAAAATAAAAATGAGATTTCATTAGGTAACCAGTAAGATCTTGAATATTAAAATTCACCGTCAATTCGTTGTTGGTGTTGGATTGTGGGTTTCACTCAGTACGTGGTATCCGTATCTAAGATCATGAACATAGATTTTGTGCAACCATAAATCTCAGTGGTAAAGACCGAGAGTCTCAAGGGTTACAGTTGGTGAACCGAAAGTAGATGGAGAATATAAGGAGGGTGGTTAAGGAACCGAAAGTACCTTCTGCTATAAAGACGTGACTGAGCAGAAAAACTCTTAACTCATATGAGAAGAGTAAGGTAGCTCTAGACTAAGTGGATCTGAACAGCCTGATTGGGAAGAAACGATAGGTAGAGATCGAATCATTAAGGCCTTGCCCTAAGTCGTAGAGGCTTTGGTCAACATGCAGCAGCATGCTTCTAGGGACCCTTAACTAGTTCTTATTTAAATGATTATACTTTCCTTAGCTCCAAACTCTGTTATACTGGTATACTTGGGACCTATGTAAAAGAACAAGCAAACAAACACACCATAAAACCAAAACAAACAAACAAAAACAAGAAAAATATTTTTTAAGGTTGAGTTTTTCTGAAAAATAATAAAAACAGAAAAAAAAATATTTTTGGATTTTTGAAGTTTTCAAAATAAAAACAGAAAAAGAAAATACTTTTGGATTTTTGAAGATTTTCTGAAAAATAATAAAAACAGAAAAAGAAAATATTTTTGGATTTTTGAAGATTTTCTAAAAAATAATAAAAACAGAAAAAGAAAATATTTTTGGATTTTTGAAGATTTTCTGAAAAATAATAAAAACAGAAAAAGAAAATAAAGATGCATAAAACACACTTTGAAGAAAATTTACAACCGAAACCTTATCTTAAAGGAATGAAGCGAAATAGACCGAGCGGTCGGTTCATTTCGGTTCCTTAAAATTCCAGAGCCGAAATAGACCGAGCGGTCGGTTCATTTCGGTTCTCGAAAATTATGAAGCCGAAATAGACCGAGCGGTCGGTTCATTTCGGTTCTCAAAAATTATGAAGCCGAAATAGACCGAGCGATCGGTTCATTTCGGTTCCTCAAAATTCCAGAGCCGAAATAGACCGAGCGGTCGGTTCATTTCGGTTCCCGAAAATTATGGAGCCGAAATAGACCGAGCGTTTGCTCCATTTCACTTGCCTAATCTTTAGGTGTTGAATTAAGGATTCGGTACCGACTCTGCTTCCATCATTCCCAAGCCTTGCAGAATTTTATTGAAACTCGCTTCAGGTAAGGCTTTAGTGAATATGTCGGCCAATTGATCAGAGGATCGAACAAAATGCACTTCCACGTTCCCATCTTCTACGTGATCCTTGATGAAATGATATCTAAGTGCAATGTGCTTATTTTTTTAGTGTTGTACTGGATTGTGACATATCCTTATTACACTTTCTGAGTCACAATAGAGAGGAATCTTCTTCATACTTAGCCCGTAATCTCTTAGTTGACTTTGAATCCAAATGACTTGAGAAGTACAAGATGCTGCATCAATATACTCAGCTTCGGCTGTTGAAAGTGACACGCAGGTTTGCTTCTTGGACTGCCAGCTAACCAGTTTCCCGTTAAGAAATTGGCATCCACCTGTAGTGCTCTTTCGGTCCAGACCACATCCTCCAAGATCAGCATCAGAAAAGGCTTGAATGAAGAAACCAGATCTAGCAGGATACCAGAGACCGAGAGATGAGGTTCGCTTCAGGTACCGGAAAATATTTTTCACCGCCACCATGTGAGGTTCTCTTGGATTAGCTTGAAACCTAGCACAATAGCAAACAGAAAACATAATGTCCGGTCTACTAGCTGTTAGATACATAAGGTACCCTAACATTTGTCGATAAAGTGTTATATCAACAGCAGGTTTTTCCAGAGAAGGTGTTAACTTGGTGCCAAATGCCATAGGAACCTTCACTTTCGAGTCTCCTGTCATGCCAAATTTTGTTAGCAGGGTCTTTGTGTACGCCTCCTGGTTGATAAAGATACCTTCTGGTCCCTGTCTAATATTCAAACCAAGGAAAAAAATTAATCGGACCCATTGCACTCATTTCAAATTTAGTCTCCATCAACTTCCTGAATTCAGCTGTTAAGCTAGGATTCGTGGAGCCGAAGATGATGTCATCGACATAAATTTGAACTATCATTAGATGTTCGCCTTCTTTCTTTCGGAAGAAGGTTGGGTTGACCGAACCTTGCTTAAATTTCGACATTTTCAGAAAGCGAGTTAAAGTTTCATACCAGGCTCTCGGTGCTTGCTTCAAACCATATACCGCTTTACCCAGCACATAGCAATTATCAGGGAATTTCTCATTCACAAACCCGGGAGGTTTCTCAACATACACCGTTTCTTCTAGTTCCCCATTCAAGAAAGCGCATTTGACATCCATTTGGAAAACTTCGAAGTTTTTATGAGCAGCATATGCCAGGAAGATTCTCACTGATTCCAACCTAGCTACTAGAGCGAAGGTTTCCTCATAATCTATCCCTTCTTCTTGGCAATAACCTTTCACCACCAACCGAGCCTTGTTGCGAATGACATTCCCTTGTTTATCTAATTTATTTCTGAAGACACATTTTAAGCCCACCACTGAAGCATCCTTTGGGGTAGGAATCAGCCTCCAAACACGGTTGCGTTCAAACTCATGGAGCTCATCTTGCATTGCTTGAACCCAGTCAGAATGATCAAGTGCAGCATTAACTGTTTTCGGCTCGACTTTGGATATGAATGAATTAAACATACAGAATTCAACTTTAGAGAACAATGCAGTTTGTTTCGCTTTCAACTGTGAGCGAGTGAGTACTTTTTCAGATGATTCTCCAATAATTTGAGCTTTGGGATGGTCCTTGGTCCATTTGACTAACGGAGGATAATTTGGGTCATATGCTGGATCCAATTCAGCATTCACTTCCTCTTCAAGTTCTGATTGATCACCCTCGCGTTCGTTAGTTGCATTCTCTTTCTCCCCCTCGACTGGTGAAGTGTAACCTGTGGCATCATCAGAATTTACATCCTCTGTGGGAGTAGGATTCTCCCCCTTGATTGGACAACTATAGAGTGGGTTTGGAGCAATATGTTCACCCTCGCTTGGACCTTTAGGAGTTGGGGATAGAATAGGACTCTCTCCCTCGAAAGACATTTCGGTTGTCTTTGGTACTGAAGAACTCTCCCCTTTGAATATTGAGCCGTTGATGGGAGAGTCAATTGAGGATTGAACACCTATAGTTTTAGGAGGTTCACTTTCCATTCCTTTGGCAGCTTCATCTATGATCTTCTTGAGGTTATCAATTTTGTTTTCTGCTGCTTTTGCCTCTGAGTGTGCCGCTTTCTCTGGTTCATCAAATAACCGAATGTACTCTTCAAACAGGTTGGATATTGGAACCGAGACCTGTCCAAATTGAGGAAATATTTCACTTAAGTCACTTGCACTCCTTTGCACTTTCTTCATATAATTATCGTCAAAGGTGACGTAATATGTTTCTTCAATTCGTTTGGAGCGTTTGTTCAACACTCTGTAAACTTTAGAAGAGAGTGAATATCCTAGAAAAATTCCGTCATCTGCTTTGACGTCAAACTTGTTTCGGTTCTCCTTTAAATTAAAGATGAAGCACCTTGAACCGAACACATGGAAAAATTTGACGTTCGGCTTCCGATTGTTTATTATCACGTATGGAGTGATCGAGAATCTCTTGTTGAGCAAAGATCGGTTCTGAGTGTAGCACGCGCCTGCAACTGCATCAGCCCAGAAGTATAACAGAAGACAAGCGAAACTGAGCATGGTTCTGGCTGCTTCACACAAAGAACGGTTTCGTCTTTCAACAATCCCATTCTGTTGTGGTGTATAAGGAGCTGAAAAATTGTGAGTTATCCCCTCGTCAGCCAGAAAGTCCTCAAAATCGTTATTCTTGAATTCTAGACCGTTGTCACTTCTGATATTCCTCACCGTCTTTCTCAGCTGCACTTCCACTTGTTTGATAAATGTCTTCAACTTGGGAGTTGCATCTGATTTCTGTTTAAGAAAGAAAACCCAGGTGAAGCGTGAAAAATCATCTACAATCACAAGTATCTACTTACTACCACCGATGCTCTCGATAGCTGAAGGTCCACATAAGTCAATGTGAAATAGTTCAAGAGCTTCAACAATCTTTGTATTAATTCGTGTAGGGTGGCTCTTTCTGCTTTGTTTTCCCATCTCACACGCTGCACACAGATGTTCCTTGTCAAACTTGAGAAGAGGGAGGCCTCGAACGTGATCACCAAGCACCAACTTATTAATTTCTTTGAAGTTCAGGTGCGATAGTCGTCGATGCCACAACCAGCTTTCATCAGTGTTCGCCTTTGACAGCAGACATATTGATGGTTTTCCTCGTATTGGGTTGAGATTTAAAGGATATATTTCTCATTTGCGTTCAGACTTTAGCAGAACCTTTTTCGTTTGCTTTTCTATTATCTCAGACCCCTCATCATCAAATGATACTTTCAGACCTGTTCCCACAACTAATTGTGACACGCTGATGAGGTTATGTTGCAATCCTTCCACATACGCCACTTTTCGAATCGAGAAATCTCCATTGGTAATCATACCATATCCCTTGATTGTTCCATAGGAGTTATTTCCATACTTTACACACCCACCATCTTTTAGGGACCGAAACTCCCTCAGCTCTTCCTTCCTCCCTGTCATGTGACGTGAGCAGCCACTGTCTATATACCATTCATCATCGAACTGCTCGTCACCGATTACCTGCAAATTTAAGCAGATTTAGGAACCCAAAGTTTCTTGGGTCCTGGTGAGTCTTTCACAGAAAAAGGAATTACAGTAGAAATATCAACCAAATATGTTCTTTTTACGAGAGTGGTTTGATCTTTTCTTTTAATGGTGTACACCTTGATTTTAGTTTTATCTTGTTTCGGTTTTGGTGTATAAGTTTGTGTGTTGTTAGATGGTTTAGGAATATTCTTTTGAATCCTAGGGTTAGCTGACTTTTTCTTATTATTGAACTCAGAATCATGCTTTCCCTTGCCTTTGATATCCTTCATTGAAGTTAATTTTCTTTGGGAGTGAGAAGGACCGAAACTAGTCTTAGGACCGAGACTCGACTTTCGGTTCTGAGTGCTGTTGCTGGGACCGAAAGTAGGCTTTTGGTTGTTAGCCTTGGCGGTTGGACCGAAACTTCTCTTTCGGTTTTGTGAGTCCATGTGGGGACCGAAACTTGTCTTTCGGTTCGGTACGCTAGTTTGGGAGCCGAAAGTAGACTTTCGGTTCTGAGATTTGGAATAGTAGGAATTTGGGCTGAAGTTTTCTTTTCCTTTCAGTTTTACCTTTCCTCTATCCGTTGATTCTTTCTTAGGAGGTACGTAGTTGGGATTTTGGGATTCCCAGTGATGTTTTTGCTCATTCAGATTTTTTGCGTATCTTTGATTTCTTAAGCGTTTCTGTTCAGCTAACTCCTTATGTGATTTGTGGATATTGAAGTTGGCCTTTGGCTTCTCCTTTTGACTTTCGGTTGTATTTGCTGGAACAGTTGCTTCTGTCATCGGTTCTTCAGGGGTTTCTTTAGTTCCACTTGTGCTTGGTTTGTCAAAACTTGAGGGTTTGTTGATGGGTTCAGCAACATATCTTCCTTTAACCCTCCATGAAGTTTGCTCAGATAAGCCTACGGTTTCGTCTGCGTTGTCAATAGGGGCAGACCAGAAATAATCGTCACATCCTTCAGCATTGTCTTTGTCAACCAAGATCTTTAATTATGCCGTTTGTTTAGCAGTGACCCCTGTAACTACATATACCTGATTCGGCACAATTTGAACCTTTTGATCGACCATAGCTTTTTCCTTGAGTTTCTGTGGCTTTTCTTTCGACAGGCGAGCGAATTCAACCGAATTTTCAGAAATAAGGGGTTTCTCATTCTCCGTTTCACTCTTCATGAACTCAGAGCAATCAACTTCGTCTTCGACTGAGATTTCGCTCATCTCACTTTCCTCATCAAATTCAGACGTATTTTCTAAGTTCATTTTATTTTCTGAAATCAATTTTGCGTTAGACGAGTCAAATGATTTAATAGTTTCGGACTTTATTTTTAACCTTTTATTTTCATATAAAAGATCTTTGAGCATACATTTATGTTCCTTAGAGTCAATGAAGGTTTCTATCTTGTCCAGTCCGATTTTGTAATGAATTGACGTTTCTTCTGAGGACACTACTAATTCACATTCTGCTATGACCTCATCCTCCTTAAATTCAAGGAAGGGTAACATCATCTTATGTATCTTCTTTCCTATCTCACAACTTAAATGCAATTGAGCAATATTAAAGTATAAACGCTTAGCAATTAAACAAAAAACATTCCTTTGTTTTAAAAACTTTAAACTGTCTCTTTGTAAATAAATACTTTCATCCCTAGCCCTAATTATTTCTGCCTCCTTCAGCTCAATCCACATCCTTCTCTCCTCACTTTTTGAAGACACCCTGCTGAGTTGGTCAGTTAGGTTAGAATTCGCTAAGCGAGTTTGCATTAGACTACCATTTAAGTTAGAAAATTTAAATATTAATTCATTTAATTCTTCTTCGTAATCTGTTATTGGAACTTTAAGTGATTCAAGGATGGATTGTACCTTTTTGATCAACCGATCGCAGTCGTTGATCTTCTCACTCACAGGCTTGGCCGCAAAACACTTGTCCTCAGTCAGGTTCGGTTCCTCATTTGCACTTTCGGTTGATGAACCAGCTGTGACAATTAAACACTTTCCAGACGAACCTACTTCCTTTGCCACATAAGCCTTTCCATGAGTGGGCTTTCTCACCTCTTCATCTTCAGAATCGGTTGACCAAACTCCGATGCCACCGAACTCATCTTCACCTGCATTCTCCTGCACAATCAGGGCATTCATAGAGCTGTTAGTTGCCTTCTTTTTCTTGATCTATTCCAACTTGCGCATGTAGTACGTCTCATCATCTTCACCATCTCTTTTCTCAGCCATTTTCCTTAGCATGCAGTCTTTGGCAAAGTGGTTCTTGCCGTGACAGTAGTTGCAGTCGCACCCAGAGTCTCCTACAAGTTTTCTCTGCTTCTTGTCTTCATCCTTTTGAGAAGAGACTTTCGCTTCGTCCTTCACCTTCTCAGAACTGTAACTTCCCTGCCAGTTTCGGTTCTTGTTGATAGGAAATTTTCTTCTTGCAAACTTCTTTGGATTGGTGACCATCATAGCATACTCCTTGCTTGTAAGGTCACACTCAGACATATCAGACTCTTCTTCTTCTTCTACAATCCTTTTTGCTTTTGAGACAAGGGTCAGCGATCCCACACCCGAAACTACTTTCGCTTCTTTGGTTACTACACTTTCATGGGACTTAAGTATTCCCACAAGTTTCGCCAGTTAGTAAGATTTAAACTGTTCATGTGCTTTCACGGTTGAAACCACAGCCATCCATTCTGGTCTCAGACCGTTCATGAAGGTCACCTTCTGCTCGATCAACTTTCTTTCTATTCCATGCTTGATCATCTTACTTAGGAGATGATTGAACCGATCGAAGGTTTGTATGAGTTTTTCTTCTGGTTTCTGTTCGAAAACTCCAAATTCTGACAGCAGCAAGGTTTGAATGGAGTGTTCCAGATCTTCATCAGTTGAATAAAGTTCTTTCAACCTATCCCAGATTTCTTTGGCCGTCGTTCATGATCCAACCAATCGAAAAGTGTCAGATTGCAAGGCGAATCTGATCATTCTCATGGCCTTCACGTTACACAGCAACTTGTCTTTCTCATCCTGTGGCATCTTCTCTACATCCGCCACCAGCTTGTTATATTCCTTTTGGGACTTAATTGTCGTGTTCGTTCCTGAATGAACAAACGGCCCAAGTGTGATAGCTTCCCAGATGAGATAGCCATTATCTTCAGATCCAACCACGTACTCTTCAAAGTGATGCGCCCATACTTCATAGTCTTGAGTGGAGAGAATGGGTATCCTGGTTGTTGATCCAATGCTGTTTGAGATGTTGATGGGATTTGTTTGCGAATCTTCGTGAGACATGGTGACCTGCTAGAATCAAACCTGTAAACTTGATATTAGGGTTTTATCTGAAACAGAGTTGTCGTCGATACGAAGAAGACGGCTTCTATTTATACGATAAAAGCGGACACCCTAAAGAACTCTGAATACAGAAGGAATGTGTATTGATCACACAGTCTCCTACTCTGATACCAATTGTTAGAACAAAATTCTATTAGGATCGTTAGATTCTATGCAAGCAAACAGTTAAGAATGTAATCAAGAACACAAGAATGGCTTTGAATATGTCGTATGATTAATACTTCAACACCTCAGAAGAGCTCGATTAAGAACTTCGACTATAGAGGCGTTTAGGGTTACAGAACAATGAACGTAATAATCAACATCGTCTAATGCATACATGCATGCATATTTATAGTATAACCCTATTAGATAAACACGGATGGACAGGCCCAATCCGGATACAAAACAAAAAGCCCAAGACGCAACACAATTAGACTCAACAATTAGTTTATACATTAATGAATATGTGAGAAGATCACAAGTAAATGTAATAGAGAAAATAATGTTTCACCTCAGCAATGGCATTGCTGGTTATAAAGTAATGAAATACTGACTCCAGGTAGTATTAATTGAACCATACACCTCGGGGAGTCTAAAGTAGCCTTTAGTCCTAAGTCGGTTACTTAAAGGTTTATCACCTCGTGCCTGCTAGTCCTGGTACGTGAAATCGTACCAGTGTCAACGCAAACCCGACAAGATATATTATTAGGTTTATCACCTCGTGCCTGCTAGTCCTAGTATGTGAAATCGTACCAGTGTCAATGCAGACCCGGCAAGATATATTATTAGGTTTATCACCTCGTGCCTGCTAGTCCTGGTACGTGAAATCGTACCAGTGTCAATGCAAACCCGGCAAGATATATAACATGAATTTTCCCGGTACTTAGTATGGTGTATTCCTCCCTGTTTCTCTTTATAGTGGGTTCTCTTTATATTATCGTGTATTGTATCCAGCATGAACTGGATTTCTAAACTATACCTATTATAGTTTACTATTGTTTTCCTTGAACTGATATTGAAAAAGACTCTTTTATCTACCAAGTTATGCCAGTACTTTAAAAACGGAGTTTTGTGAAACTATAAAGTAACATAACTTTAAAAGAGTTTCTGAACTGTCTTGACGACTTATAAATGACCTAAGTAATCCTCTTGAAATATTTAAAACAAAAAATTACACAATTATCATTGTGTTCAACTTGTATTCCCCCTTAAAAACATTTAAAACAGTTAAAAGATACATTACGGGGTATGAACTCACCTGATGTGGGTGATTCAATGAATATGCGCGTAAGGATGAGAAGTTCCATGAGTGAAGTCCCGAGACTTAACGAGTCCTAAAAGACATATAATGGCATATATTGATATAAATATAGTGTTTAGAAGCAACCAAATGAAAGGAAACACCTTACGGGACTAGGAAACACTTTGCCCAAGTGTTGGAATTATATGTGATTCACTAAATGGGAGTGTACGGCCATATTGATGGGTGTACGGCCATGGGTGTGCGGCCAGGGGAGTGTGCAGCCGCACACTCATGGTAAAGAGTGCACAAAATGTTTTCCAAATGGTGGGGAGGCTTGTAGGACTGATGCTCATCAAGTGTTGAAGCTAGAAAGGCACTTTGGAAGCTCTAAAGCACCAAACAAAGGGGTGTATGGCCACTTGAGGGTGTGCGGCCGCACACTCCTTGATGAACATGTTTTGGATGTTTTCTAAGGCCCTCATCTAGTAAGTAACAAGCTTGGGGAATGGCATTCACAGTATACAAGCCTTTAGGGTGTTTGGATGGTGTTTTGAGGGTTTTTGAGGGGTGTACGGCCACATGAGTGTGTGCGGCCGCACACACCACAAGGTTACGAGTTCTGGGCATTTCTAAGAACTTAAACAAGTGTTCTTAACAAGATTCAAGCATTGGGAAGAAGTACTTACGATCCGGAAGCTCGAGAAGGTCCAAAATCGCCAAGAACAAGTGTGTGTTCTTGGTGTTCTTGGTGAAATTGATGAAGATTTGAAGATCTAGCCAAAAAACGATTTCAAATGGATGAAATCAAAGGTTGTAACTAGTTTATGAAGATTAAAAACAAACCAAAGGGAGAACACTTACAATTTTGGAGATCTAGGCTGAAAATCGGATGGTAGTTGAGAGCAAAATCGAGTTCTAAGCTTGGGGGAGTGAAAAGAGATAAAAGAAGGCTAAGTCCCTCCTATATACACGGGAGTGTGCTGCCAGGGGAGGGGTGTGCGGCCGCACACCCATGTGTGCGGCTGTACACTCCTTGTGTTGGAGTGTATGGCCCGGTTTTGATGCTAGAAGGGTACGCGATCCATTCCTATTCTCAATGCTTGAATGTACTGACCTTTGGACCTTTAAACGGACTCCAAACAAGGCTAAATGATAGCAGAAACGGCTTTGACACTCAACTGAGCTGACTGGCTGAGCTTTAAAAGCAAAAAAAAAAAAATTCGGGTTGTCACATACAAGTATATTTTTCATACTTGATTTCATGATACATAGCTTTTACTGTAAGTAAAAACTATCAGAAGGTATATTTGGTCAGGATGTAATTATCTTTTCTTACTTTTTTAAGAGAAGTATATTACTTAGTAATTTACTCGTTGTTTTATCCATGTGAGTTCTATTAACCATACTAATATGAGTGATATGCCTGTTGCGACGTTCTTCAGGCGTCGGAAATGATACGATATTTGACACCCTTGGCCTGCGGGCCAAACTGTAGCGAACAGTAAAGGTGCGGGATTGTCAGTCCCATATAGATCTATACACAAATTCACGCTCTCCCTACAAGAGATTCTGGTTAATAAGACAGGACTTAAGGTCATACTTAGATAAGTACACCATGAAGAGTCTCACAGATTTGATGTTTCAACGAGATTTACGATGTATTATTACCATGTGATTGCTAACCCTGGTACTCTGTATCGTACCTTTGTTAATGCAAACCCGGTATGATGTATTATTACCCCGTGATTACTAACCCTGGTACTCTGTATAGTACCTTTGTTAATGCAAACCCGGTATGATGTATTATTACGCCGTGTTAGCTAACCCTAGTACTCTGTATAGTACCTTTGTTAATGCAAACCCGGTATGATGTATTATTACCCCGTGATTGCTAACCCTGGTACGTTGTATTTGTACCTTTGTTAATGCAAACCCGGTATGATGTATTATTACTTCTTTAATATGTTGTTCATATATTAAAGGTATTATACATATCTTGGTATAGATAAATGAATTTTTGTAATTTCCTTGGAAAGTATACAATCCTGAATCATACTTGTATATTTAGTTTTTAATCATAAATTATACCTATTATAATTTGTATGTTCTATCTGATTAGCATGATTTCTCATGGATGAACACCTTTGCTCAACATGATACAAAGGTAATGATACCGAATGGAGTAACCTTTTATATTCATATATGTTTAATATGTATATATATATATATATATATATATATATATAATTAAGAAGGAAACGACCTTCGGACAAATAACATCACCTTAATTTCATATCCAAACAAGGAAAAGGAATAAGATAATTCATTAGTCCTAAGCCCTTCAAATCTTATTTATATATTTATACATATATAAAACTGATTTTGGCAATTATAATTTGAAATAGTTTATAAAACCTTTTTCAAAGAGTTTAACGGAGTTTACATGACTTTAAAGATTTAACATGGCTTTAAGTCATTTTGGAAGTATTTGGTAATCCTTAAAAGCATAAGGAAAGCCTTTGTGTGATTATTATCACATATAGTTATTAACACAATTTTAAATTGTGTTCAACTTGTATTCCCCCCCTAAAAAGCATATAAAACCATTTAAAAAGGTATATTATATGGGTATGAACTCACTTTGATGAGTGGTGATTCGGGCAGCGTTTCGTTTCTATAGATGATCTTTCTCGAAGAAACCGCGAGTTTTTGAGTAAAAACCTGCTTTATGCGGGTAACACTTCGACTGGAAAGAGGTTATCCTCTCGAGAATTCCGGGGCTCCGGGGCTTGCTTCGGGTTTTAGACACGATACCGGGGCCTTGGGGGGGGTTGGGAGAAAGTTTACGGGGGTGGAAAATGTGAAAAAGGGTGAAAAATGGGATGAAAATGGTGAAGTAGCCGGGAAGTCTCGCATGCCTTATATAGGCCGCAGCCTCGGATCCGAAGCAAGGAGAAGGAGACACGTGTCTCAGACAGGTGGCGAGGCAGTGGCTTCAGCTTGGACAGCTGACTCATGCGAAGGCGAGTCAGCAGCCATGCGTCAGAAGGCGAAGTGAGGAGGGTGGCATCCTCGGATGCGTGTCGGACCAGGAGAGGAACGGACTTCGGTCCAATCAGGAGGCGCCTATGACAACTTCGGACCAATCATCAGGTGACACGCGAGGCTGCGGTCCAATCAGAAGCTGAAACGTGGAGGCCTCGCATGCGAGGGTGACGTGTCCGAAGAGAGTCCATGCGAAATTTCCCGGTTTTCTAGATTTCTTCAATTTTCGTGCCCAAAACTTTCAAAATTCATAACTTTCGCATATGAGCTCTGTTTTTGGCGTTCTTTATATGCACGCGTAGGTAAGATTATGATCTACGACTTTCGTTTAGACTTCGTTGGCTAACTTTAACATTATTTTTAATATTATTATTATTATTAACAGACCGGGACAGGAAATCCGTTAAAAATTCATAACTTCTTCATCCGACGTCCGTTTTCGTCTGTCTTTTGACCGTTGTGCTACTTTTGACGATACCTTCGATTCTCGTTTAAGTTGTGTTGGCTAAATATCGATCGGTTTATATTTCGAATTTTTAGCTGTCTACTACTAGACCGAAACTTAGAAAAATCATAACTTCCTCATACGAAGTCAGATTTTTACGTTCTTTTTATGAACGTTCTCGGTTTAACATATTCTACAACTTTCATTTAGATTGTTAAGGCTAAAAAAACCTTTTATCGAAAATTCACTTTTTACACTTAATAGTGTTTTGTCGGTTTTGTCGCGGATTTTCGATTGGTCATAACTCCTTCGTTATAACTCGGATTTCAGTGTTCTTTATATTTTTGGAAAGCTTGTTACAATCACTACCACTTGGTTCATGCCAATTACAATTATTGATCAATTTATTTTTGACCTAAATTTGACTGGTGTCACATTATCCCCCCGTTAGAGGGAATTTCGTCCCGAAATTATGTCTAAAGTGATACTCATGGACTAGGTCCCCGGTTTGTAATCCTAATCTTCCCTTTCCCAAGTGAATTCAGGTCCCTAGTTTGTAATCCAGCGAACCTTCACTAACGGGATAAGACTTTGCTTGGTTCTTTCGATTTCCCTATCCATGGTTTTCATTGGTTCTTTTACAGAGTGTAGACTTTTATTTATCTTGATTTCATCGAGTGAAATAACAAGTGTTTTATCGGATAGACACCTCTTTACATTATATATGTGAAAGGTGGGATGAATGTTATTAAGTTTTTGTGGTAGTCTAAGTTTATAAGTACAAGACCAATTTTGGTAAGAATATCAAATGGTCCTATGTACCTTGAATTTAGTATTCCACGCTTTCACAAGCGTATCTTGTCCTTCCGGGGTGAGACCTTTACATGACAAGGTCATCAACCTGGAATTCCAAGGGTTTTCTTTTATCGAAGCTGTAGCTTCTCTAATTAATTCTCGAAGCTTTATGTCACTTCCTGATTCGTATTTTGTTTTTGGTAGTTTCTCGGATGAATTCCAGATCATCGAAGGTGCTGTGTGGAAATTGGATCTCTAGCTAGTTGCGTATTACCTAATTTAGTCCAATGCAGATAGGATCTTGTAACGCCTGCAGATTCGGGCTAGTTAATTTAGAGACGATAAGCATCAAAAATGACTTTTTGATGGAATATTATTTAGAAGGATTAATCTTAACCAAGTTGTAGTATATTTCACAAGGTTTCCGAAAATATAAAGAACTCTGAAATCCGAGTTATAACGAAGAAGTTATGACTCGTCGAAGTTTTTCGGCAAAACCGGCACGACACCGGGAGACGTAAATGGTGAATTTACGATGGAGGACTTTTTAGCCTTAGGGATCTAAATGAAAGTCGTAGAATATGTTAAACCGAGAGCGTGCATAAAAAGAACGCCTAAATCTGACTTCGTATGAGAAAGTTTTGATTTTTCGAAGTTTCGGCTTAGCAGTGTACAGCCCGAAGTTCGAATATGAGATCGAGCGATATTTAGCCGAAACGATCTAAATGAGAATTGAAGATCTCATCGATAGTAGTGCAACGACGGAAAGACAGACGAAAACGGACGTCAGACGAAGGAGTTATGAGTTTATAACGGAGTTTTCCTGTCCCGGCCTACTAAAAATAATATAAAAATAATATAATAAAAATAAAGTCAAAATTAGCCGACAAAGTCTAAATGAAAGTTGTAGATCTTGTTTTTAATAACGCGTCGATATAAAGAACGTCGAAAACGGAGTTCGTATGCAAAAGTTATGAATTTGTGAAGTTCGGGGCGCGAAACCCCAAAACTGTCAGTGGCCACGACGTGGAAACAGTGCCCATGACGTGGCATGTTTTCTGACGCCTTCTGGAGCCTGACAGAGCAAGTGGACGATGACGCATGCAGTGACGACCAAGCCCACGACGTGGAAGAAGTGCCCACGACGTGGAAAATGAGAAAACAGCCCTATAAATAGATTTGAAGGGGCAGCCGTTTGTGGTTGCCAAATCTCTTCTCTCTCACCCATATTACCTCGATTTACGTGCAAAGAAGTACCCCCGAAGCCCCGGTATCATCCTGAGACCCGAAGCAAGTCCCGAAGCCCGAAGATCCCGCGAAGAAAAGAGTTTCCGAGTCGAAGCTCTGCCCGCAAGAAGTCCGGTGTGTGAAGGTATCCCGGATTCATCGGAGAATTTCTACTTCTACAAGCTGTAGTGCTGTCCGATCATCTTCTGATCAAGTGAGTGTGTGGTTACTTTCTTCTAACACATAGATATGAAATATTTGCTATGAAATACATGCTATGTGTTTATATACTGTTGTTTATTTGAGATAATTGTGGAATGGATGTTTTATATGGTTTTTAAATGAGTTAAACTGTATATGCATTTTATATCTACTAATATGTTGGGTAGAACATGGGTAGATAAGTGATGTGGTATGAAAGATGTAATAGATAATCTTAGCAGATGCGCTTAATAGTAAATGTCATAATCCTAGCAGATGCGCTAAATAGTAAATGTCATAATACTAGCAGATGCGCTTATAGGATAATCCTGGCAGATGCGCTTATAGGATAAGGTCGGCAGATGCACCAAATAGAGAATGTCGTAATCCTGGCAGATGTGCTTAAAGGATAACGTTGGCATATGCACCTAATAGTGTATGTCGTAATCCAGGCAGTGGCGCCTAATAGTGAATGTCGTAATCCTGGCAGAGGCGCTTAAAGGATAAAGTTGGTAGATGCGCCTTATGTAGCAATGGATTTTGTGCCAATTCCTTAGGTCAATCCTTAGGAATGAATGAATGAAGGATAGTTGATTCTTAGGGTAAAACCTTAAGAAATAAAGAAGATAATGGGGATGGGTAATTGGGTTGATTATTTGATGGTTGAATATAATAATTATATTATTGTGGGTCGAAAACCCTATATGCTCACCAGGCTCCCAAGCCTGACCCACTCAGTTTTCTTTACATTACAGGTAATGGCACAAGAGTATAAGTTGGTGGACTTGACGAGAGGTTTTGGACTACAGATCAGTAGTTATAAATAACTGTTGTAAGGTCTATTTTATACTGTTTATGCTTTTGGTCTGTATCGGAACATGACATCCCGAGATTTTGTTATTTAATGAAAATACATTTCTTAAAAGAAATGCTTTCATAAATGGTTATCATATTTTGTTTTTGGGACAAATTCCGCAACTGTTTTCTTTAAAAGATAACTCTGATTTTAAAACAAAGCATAAACAAACCGGTCTTTTCTGGCCGTGAAATTGGGGATGTCACAGTTGGTATTAGAGCACTAGTTTAAGCGAACTAGGAATTTGTAGGATTTCTAGACTTAAACTTAGAATGCTAAGCGATGATTGTGAGATGAGTGTCTACCATATTTTAGACACGAGCACTAATATATTTTAGGAAAGATGCCTAAAATGCTTTTATGTGCTAAATGCTATATGTTTGCCATATATGATATTGTTTGTTCGGATCTATGGTCTGATGCCGACCGGATCTGGGAACCTTATGTGTTTAGGATTCTAAGCGTACGACTACGATATTAGAACTAGCATGTAAACGTTTCGGAGTGATAAGGATGATTTGAATATCTATCATGAGTGAGGATCTAAATTCACCTTATTCGGTGTATAGATCAACAATGGTGAGAACGAGAAGTGGAGTTGGAAACGCAAACGAAAACAGGAATCAAGCACCTGTGATTGAACCAGTAGTTGTGGCAGCAGCAGCACCTGAGCCAATGACAATGGCTGGTGTACAAATGATGATTCAAACAATGTTGGATCGTCAGATGGAGGAAACTAGACGTCTGCTTCAACAAAATCGTGAAGAACCTTCAATTCAAGTTGAAGAGCCCGAAGTGAATGGAGGGCGGTCAGAAGGAGGAAACTTGAGTGGGATTATCGGTCAAACCGACCCATCGTTAGTTAGACAAAACCACCAGGAGGGAGGAATTGATGGAATTGGATGCAAGTACAAAGACTTTTTGACTTGCAAACCATCGACCTTCACTGGAAAGGAAGATCCGATCGGAGTTATGGATTGGATCTCGGAAATGGAGCTAGCCTTCATGACGTGTGGTTGTAGAGGCAAGTCGCAGACCACTTTCGCAGTATGTCAGTTCAGGGGTGGATCTTTTCGTTGGTGGAAAACTCTGGGGAAGACCCTACGCCCTAATAAGCCACTGCAACTGACATGGGCAGAGTTCTTGGTGCAGTTCAAGCGCAAGTTCTGCTCGGCCCAAAATCTACTAGAGTTGGAGAACAAGTTTCTGAAATTGACTAAGGGCGGCATGTCAGTCGATGATTGCACCAATGCCTTTACAGACAAAATGGAGTTTGCTTTGCGCATCGTCCCAGATGAGCTGAAGAAAGTCGATCGATATGCAAAGGGACTCCCATGGGAGTACGCTGTGCCAGTACGTCAGGCACCTACTCTGGAGGCAGCTATTTGGGCTGCCAAGTCTGTTGAGGACATGATCGAGGGAAGAAACGCCAGCAAGGTTGAAGTTGGCGAGAAGAGAAAGTTGGAAGGAACTTCAGGATCCAATGAGAAAAGAAAATTCTCGAAGTCTGGAAGGGGAGGAGGAGATTAAGCAAGATGGTGCGATAAGTGCAAAGAGAAGCACTCGGGAAAATGTGGCGTGGAGGTGACATGTTTCAAGTGTGGAAAGCATGGGCACTACGCCGATGATTGTATATTCAACAAAAAGGTATGTTACGAATGTAATGAAGAGGGGCACTTCAAGCAAGACAGCCCAAAAAGGAAAGGAGCTACGAAGCAAAATGCGCCACCAAAGGCAAGAGCATTACAGATGATCCTTGAAAAAGCAGACAATAATGCAAGGAATCAGCAATAAGGATTTCATATCCAAAGATCAAATTATGAAGTAACATATGGTGTAGCCTATTAGAGGCATAATATAGGGTGAACTTGAACTTTTGTGTAATAGTTTCAAGAATTAATATGAACCCTAGTTTTGTTATCTGATGTGTTGAATGATTGTGTGATTTTCGTATATGGTGACTTGGATCGACTACGGGACAATACTTGAGACGAGTATGAGTAGGTGTGAATAGTAGTAGAGATCTATACTACTGGAAGCACAAGACTCACGCTTGGATCAGGGAAAGTCACAAGGTTACCAAGAAGCTTGTAATTGATTCCGTTTTATTCAAGTATGTCATTACCATTATTTCGGTAATGACTAGTAAGATGGTTGTTATTCCGACCCTAGTGGTCATATCAAATTGAGTCCGACTACGATGAGTTTGTTACATGGTTCGGAGGACCGAGTTCGATGTAGCATCTGAATAAAGTCAGAAGGTTGAAATTAATGCGATCGATAGTATCGCGCTCGTTGTTAAAAGAAGTTTGTAGCTAGAAATGCTACATGCTAAAAATGTGATTATATCACATTAGAATATGAAAGGAAGGTATATTCCATTTTGAAATTTGACTCTAAGAGACTTGAGTCAAAGCGTTGCATCATATGATGAAGGTCATTAGAACATGACCCGTCGATCTGTTACAATAGATAAGGGGAAGTACTTATCCTAAGAAGAAGAAGGAGTCCACAATAAGGATTTATTTTGTAACTTGTACGTTACGATTGAAAGTCCAACCTACTACGAAGAGCAGGTGAAAGATTGAGCATCATGGTTATTACTTAGGATGGAAAGATAACGTATGGAATCATTATGCAAGTCCTATTTTCGTTGATGATTCCGGGACGTAATCATCCGAAGGGGGAGATAATTGTAACGCCCGCAGATTCGGGCTAGTCAATTTAGAGCCGATAAGTATCAAAAATGACTTTTTTATGGAATATTATTTTGAAGGATTAATCTTAACCAAGTTGTAGTATATGTCACAAGGTTTCTGAAAATATAAAGAACTCTGAAATCCGAGTTATAACGAAGAAGTTATGACTCGTCGAAGTTTTTCGGCAAAACCGGCACGACACCGGGAGACGTAAATGGTGAATTTACGATGGAGGACTTTTTAGCCTTAGCGATCTAAATGAAAGTCGTAGAATATGTTAAACCGAGAGCGTGCATAAAAAGAACGCCTAAATCCGACTTCGTATGAGAAAGTTATGATTTTTCGAAGTTTCGGCTTAGCAGTGTACAGCCCGAAGTACGAATATGAGATCGAGCGATATTTAGCCAAAACAATCTAAATGAGAATTGAAGATCTCATCGATAGTAGTGCAACGACGGAAAGACAGACGAAAACGGACGTCAGACGAAGGAGTTATGAGTTTATAACGGAGTTTTCCTGTCCCGGCCTACTAAAAATAATATAAAAATAATATAACAAAAATAAATTCAAAATTAGCCGACAAAGTCTAAATGAAAGTTGTAGATCTTGTTTTTACCTACGCGTCGATATAAATAACGTCGAAAATGGAGTTCGTATGCGAAAGTTATGGATTTCTGAAGTTTGGGGCGCGAAAGCTCAAAACTGTCAGTGGCCACGACGTGGAAACAGTGACCACGACGTGGCATGTTTTCTGACGCCTTATGGAGCCTGACAGAGCAAGTGGACGATGACGCATGCAGTGACGACCAAGCCCACGACGTGGAAGAAGTGCCCACGACGTGGACAATGAGAAAACAGCCCTATAAATAGATTTCAAGGGGCAGCCGTTTGTGGTTGCCAAATCTCTTCTCTCCTACCCATATTACCTCGATTTACGTGCAAAGAAGTACCCCCGAAGCCCCGGTATCATCCCGAGACCCGAAGCAAGTCCCGAAGCCCGAAGATCCCGCGAAGAAAAGAGTTTCCAAGGCGAAGCTCTGCCCGCAAGAAGTCCGGTGTGTGAAGATATCCCGGATTCATCGAAGAATTTCTACTTCTACAAGCCATAGTGCTGTCCGATCATCTTCTGATCAAGTGAGTGTGTGGTTACTTTCTTCTAACACATAAATATGAAGTATTTTCTATGAAATACATGCTATGTGTTTATATACTGTTGTTTATTTGAGATAAGTGTGGAATGGATGTTTTATATGGTTTTTAAATGAGTTAAACTGTATATGCATTTTATATCTACTAATATGTTGGGTAGAACATGGGTAGATAAGTGATGTGGTATGAAAGATGTAATAGACAATCTTAGCAGATGCGCTTAATAGTAAATGTCATAATCCTAGCAGATGCGCTAAATAGTAAATGTCATAATACTGGCAGATGCGCTTACAGGATAATCCTGGCAGATGCGCTTATAGGATAAGGTCGGCAGATGCGCCAAATAGGGAATGTCGTAATTCTGGCAGATGCGCTTAAAGGATAATGTTGGCAGATGCGCCTAATAGTGTATGTCGTAATCCAGGCAGTGGCGCCTAATAGTGAATGTCGTAATCCTGGCAGAGGCGCTTAAAGGATAAAGTTGGTAGATGTGCCTTATGTAGCAATGGATTTTGTGCCAATTCCTTAGGTCAATCCTTAGGAATGAATGAATGAAGGATATTTGATTCTTAGGGTAAAACCTTAAGAAATAAAGAAGATAATGGGGATGGGTAATTGGGTTGATTATTTGATGGTTGAATATAATAATTATATTATTGTGGGTCGAAAACCCTATATGCTCACCAGGCTCCCAAGCCTGACCCACTCAGTTTTCTTTGCATTACAGGTAATGGCACAAGAGTATAAGTTGGTGGACTTGACGAGAGGTTTTGGATTATAGATCAGTAGTTATAAATAACTGTTGTAAGGTCTATTTTATATTGTTTATGCTTTTGGTCTGTATCGGAACATGACATCCCGAGATTTTGTTATTTAATGAAAATACATTTCTTAAAAGAAATGCTTTGATAAATGGTTATCATATTTTGTTTTTGGGACAAATTCCGCAACTGTTTTCCTTAAAATATAACTCTGATTTTAAAACAAAGCATAAACAAACCGGTCTTTTCTGGCCGTGAAATTGGGGATGTCACAGATCTGCACTTGTGACCGCAGAAGGTTTTGAATGGAGCAACTTTAAATGCTAGTGTGATAAAGGACTCGACTAATTGGTAAATAGGTATCCCATTCTTTACCATAGTCGATCACATAGGCTCATGACTACTCTAGTTCCCAGAGATTTTTGAGTGACTGCTTGAACTGGGAGATGATTCTATTATCTCAGCGAAGAAAACAGATATTGGAATATCATGCACTCACACGTTCTAGTTATCTTCTCTACTTGCCACATTTTCAGGTTTCAAGGCTTCTTGTTGAGCCTCCTTACTTTGTGTGGACAGATTTGAATGGGTTATCATAGTCAATGATTGGCTCTATGACCTAAGTACTCTTTCCGACTTAGGGTGTCAGCTACTATATTGGCTTTGTCGGGATGATAACGAATTTCGAATTCGTAGTCATTTAGTAGCTCGACCAATTATCGTGGTCTCACGTTGAATTCCTGCAGGTAGAATATATGATGAAGGCTTTTGCTCCGAAGTTCATGATCCAACTCATACTTGGCTCATCCACCATCACCTCGTGTATACAAGTCGTATATAATTTAGATTTCACAAAACGTTCGGATGGGTGACTCTGCCCCAGGTCCACAACCAAACAAGGAATAGGAGATAGGGCGGAATTACACATCCTTAATCTTGTTAAGTCTAAATTATATACCACTCTTGTGTATACACTTAGCAGCGATAGATTAACTTAATGAGTTCTTAGTCTCTATTCTTCAACTTGACCTGCGGTACAATGATTTTCCTATGAGATCTATTGGGGTACTTCGCTAGTTACTGACTTCTAAGACTACTTTGGTGCTTTTCGTTTGAAGTTTCCTGTCTACTGAGTAGGCTAGAATGGCGTGGTAACCTTCACATGGGTGCTTCTGAAGTTTTGAAATGAGAGACAACCTAAGGGTTTTGCGTTATGGATTGGAAGAATTTCATCTTACGGCTGATTAAGGAAAAAGTTCTCTTATACAACATAAGAATTTTCACATGATAAGGGCCAGGCCAAACCATGTCGAATGAGGATGTCGGAATTTTCTCGACGAAATAGATATTAAGTCGTTCTGGGAGGAATGATTACTAGGATGATATCTTATGTACCTAAGTTTTCAGCGCTTCTAGTTTTATTCTGTTATTATCGCTACGAACCCCTTTTCGATTCGAAATTGGCGGGTACTACCAATACGAGGGTTCTGATAATTTGAAATTATGAACTTTCATGAAACGATCCTTACTAGGTCTCTCTATAATCGCTTGGTGTATACAAGTCATGTATAATTAAGATTGGTAAGACCTTTGACTGAGCAACCCTGCCCTAAATCCACAACCAAACAAGGAATAGGAAATGAGGCGGGGTTACTCACTCTAAGTTTACAAATCTTAATTATAAACGACCCTTATGTATACACTAAGTCATCATAGCTTACTTGTTAGGGTTTCAAATTTTATATAATTGTTGTGATTTAATTTGAACGGAAGAGTAATCATAATTATAGATAGTTATCGGGGTTTGGAAGCGTACCAAAATATAGCAGGGTTCTTTGATGCCTTCCCATGTATTGGGGTCAAACTCCTCCTGCTCCCCCGTCGTTCTTCTCTGTTGGATGGTCCCTCTTGTAATGTCCTATTTCACCACAAAGGTGACATATGGGAATGGTTCCAACATTGATAGTTGAAGTGATGAACTCAATCGGAGTTCTACAGATGCGGGAGGTATGCCCCTTTATGTTGCATCTATTGTAATGCAGCTCTCAGCAAACTCTATGATGATTGTAGTTGCACTTGCTGCAGTGTGGGAGGTTTCCTAAGTACGGCGTGGTCGGTGCTAGAATATCAGGGCTGATGGGGGTATTGACTGCCCCAGTTCGTTGCCCTCTGTTACGTTCTTGAGTTGAACAACTCCCTTTCTTGTTTTCGAACTTTTGTTTCAGGATATTAGGCTTAAGGTTCGAATTGTCCTTACAAGTAGGTGCTCGTTGTTGTACTTGGCCATCACCACGATCGGGGTTACCGATAGCATTACTACTAACATTTGCATTGCTACCATTAAGGTGTGTCATGACAGCTGTTACAGCTGCTGTGACCGCAGCTTGAAACGTAGCCGCATCTATTTGAAGGATTGGTGTTTTGCCGGTGGGTTGGTTAGATTCCTTCAGAGGCATGATTCTGTTTCATGATAAGAGAATGAGCTCGTGAGCGACTATCGTTGGCTCTAGATGTATTCTAACCATTTGTATCTATGTATAAATCTTTCGTTTTGTTATATTGTTCTCAATGATTCGACCTGCATCCCCATGATGCAGTGCTGGTAAGGTACAGAAATAAGTTTCTAGAATGGTTATGAACCGAGTATCATCCGAACTAAGTTACCTTCATTTGGTGGATATCATTTTCCAATTTTCGAAAATATTCGAAAACAATTCATAACAGTGTCTACATAAAATAGACTTATGAATTTGAGAAGTAATCACCATCAATTAAGATTTCGTGATCTGATTTATTGTTATTAGCCGTGACAGGAAAAGAGGATAAGCTCAAAACCTAATGTGAGTAATGAAATCACTAACTCACTAGGTTGAATCGATTTACTAGTTATTACTTAGATGAAAAGGCGCTCAAACACTTCACATGAATCACAAGTGGTTTTCTTTTGTTCTATGTTCTATTCTGGGTGGTAATGATTTGCTCTCTCCTAGTATCTATAGGGTGTCCTTTTCCTCCGTCGGTATATTGAATTCCTGAGCTGTATTACTTCCGATTCTAACACTGATCTCCATTACTTCGTAATGAAGGTTTTGAATCTCGGAAGTTCATGCGAATCTCTCATTGGTGTCCTTAATAGGGTAAGGGCACTAAATGATTTCTATATTTTATTTACTTCTCATCTGTTTCTTTCTCGGAATTCTCCTAATGAAATTCTGTTGGATCCTCCTTGACTCTCCTATTGATTGCTGGAGTAACTACATCTATCTAAGGGGTTTACACGAGAATGGGAATGTCTAAAGAATCTATGAGAAAATTTAAATTTTTACGAAGGTGATTCTTTCTGGTCCTTCTATAATCACATGGTGTGTACCGATTATATATAATCCAGATCAAATAGACCTTTGAATAAGTAATCCTACTCTTAAACCACATCCAAACAAGGAAAAAGAAGTAGAGTGAAAATCACATATTCTAAGTCTATAAAATATCGGATATATATAACCTTAACGTACCCACAGGTATGTAAAATATCTCCATGTTATTTTAGTTATGAGTTTGATTCTTGGACTTCTAGATATAAGAACTTGACAAGTTTTCAGTTTTCTTGTTATAGCATACTAAAATACTCCCATAGTATTTTAATCTTTATGTTTGGTTCTAGATTTCTTTTGGTACTTAGGTAAGTTTTAGACCTGTTGCAACACTACAATCACTCCCCAAGCCCATGTTGGTCATATCTCGAATGAATATAGTTGATCAGGGTATATTGATCCCAGATATGATTACGTCACTGTCTAGGTTTAACTGTAATGTCCAACATCCAAATACTTTTGTTTTGTTCTTCTTCTGATACTCATTCTAGTATATATATTCTGCATGTACTTATACTTTTATAAAATATTGTTATATTTTTAAAGTATAACTCTTGGTCAGAGTGTTTTTATCCCAATGGGTTTATACTTGTATATCTTTTATGACTGATATACTGAGTTCACTATAAACACTACTCTGATACCAATCTGTCACACCCCCAAACCAGAACGGTGGAAACGTTCGGGGGCGGAGGACTTCAGGTAAGTATCACAACACATGCAATATTGTAATCAAAGTACAAACAATCATTGCATTCATAAGTATACATTTTACATAAGTGTTTAAACATTACATATTCAAACACCAAAGTAGGTAAAGTAGAAGACAAGAGTCGTGGTACGGTACTATGTAGTCTTCTCAAAAGCTTCGTGAGTATACCTGTCTACTAGATTCCTGAGAATACAAGTTATTTGGAAAGAGTAGATCAACATTTAAGCTGGTGAGTTCATAAGTATTTTAGTTCTGTTAAGTATACTCTAAGTTCTTTGGAAAAGTGCACTGGTTCCTCCAGAAAATCCTATATTTCCTGAGGTGATAGATTGATAACCTCAATAGGTTCCCTCCGTAATTACTTAGTTTATACTAATTATATATAACCCAATATCGAATGGACAATTAAATGGGTGTATCTGCCCTAAGCCCACAACCAAACAAGGAACAGGAAGTAAGGCGGAAGTCACACATTTCACTGTCAATCGGATATTACTTATGTATAAGTCTGATGTAAAAACTAAGGAATTATAGAATTAACCACTAAAGGTCCTTTATGTTATACTAGTTTAAAGAGATTGAATGACTAAGTTCCATTTGATAAGTAGTTTAATTCCATAAACCGTTTCATTTGTAAAAGTGGTTTAATCCCATAAACCGTTTCATTTGTAAAATTGGTTTAATCCCATAAACCGTTTCCTTTGTAAAAGTGGTTTAATCCCATAAAATGTTTCCTTTGTAAAAGTGGTTTAATCCCATAAACCGTTTCCTTTGTAAAAGTATTATTAGTTATATCTGTTCTACAGTAAAACATTAGTATTAATCCTGGAAAATATTGTATTATCCATAATACTGCCTTGTGGTTTAAAATGTTCAAAACCAGAAGTACAAGTATATTGCCATACTTGATTTCATGATACATAGCTTTTACTGTAAGTAAAAACTATCAGAAGGTATATTTGGTCAGGATGTAATTATCTTTTCTTACTGTTTTAAGAGAAGTATATGACTTAGTAATTTACTCGTTGTTTTATCCATGTGAGTTCTATTAACCATACTAATATGACTGATATGCCTGTTGCGACGTTATTCAGGCGTCGAAAATGATATGATATTTGACACCCTAGGCCTGCCGGCCAAACTGTAGCGAACAATAAAGGTACGGGATTGTCAGTCACATATAGATCTATGCACAAATTCATGCTCTCCCTACAAGAGATTCTGGTTAATAAGACAGGGCTTAAGGTCATACTTAGATAAGTACACCATGAAGAGTCTCACAAATTTATTGTTTGAACGAGATTTACGATATATTATTACCCCGTGATTGCTAACCCTGGTACTCTCTATCGTACCTTTGTTAATGCAAATCCGGTATGATGTATTATTATCGCGTGATTGCTAACCCTGGTACTCTGTATAGTACCTTTGTTAATGCAAACCCGGTATGATGTATTATTACCCCCTATTTGCTAACCCTGGTACTATGTGTAGTACCTTTGTTAATTCAAACCCGGTATGATGTATTATTACCCCGTGATTGCTAACCCTGGTGCATTGTATTTGTACCATTGTTAATGCAAACCCGGTATGATGTATTATTACTTCTTTAATATGTTGTTTATATATTAAAGGTATTATACATATCTTGGTATAGATAAATGAATTTTTGTAATTTCTTTGGAAAGTATACAATCGTGAATCATACTTGTATATTTAGTTTTGAATCATAAATTATACCTATTATAATTTATATGTTCTATCTGATTAGCATGATTTCTCATGGATGAATACCTTTGCTCAGCATGATACAAAGGTAATGATACCGAATGGAGTAACCTTTTATATTCATATATGTTTAATATATATATATATATATATATATATATATATATATATATATATATATATTAAGAAGGAAACGACCTTCAGACAAATAACATCACCTTAATTGCATATCCAAACAAGGAAATGGAATAAGATAATTCATTAGTCCTAAGCCCTTCAAATCTTATTTATATATTTATACATTTATAAACCTGATTTTGGCAATTATAATTTGAAATAGTTTATAAAACCTTTTCCAAAGAGTTTAACAGAGTTTACATGACTTTAAAGATTTAACATGGCTTTAAGTCATTTTGGAAGTATTTGGTAATTTTTAAGAGCATAAGGAAAGCCTTTGTGTGATTATTATCACATACAGTTATTAACACAATTTTAAATTGTGTTCTACTTGTATTCCCCCCTAAAAAGCATATAAAACCATTTAAAAAGGTATATTATAGGGGTATGAACTCACTTTGATGAGTGGTGATTCGAGCAACGTTTCGTTTCTATAGATGATCTTTCTCGAATAAACCGCGAGTTTTTGTGTAAAAACCGGCTTTATGCGGGCAACACTTCGATTGGAAAGAGGTTATCTTCTCGAGAATTTCGGGGCTCCGGGGCTTGCTTTGGGTTTTAGACACGATACCAGGGCCTTGGGGGGTTGTGAGAAAGTTTACGGGGGTGGAAAATGTGAAAAAGGGTGAAAAATGGGGTGAAAATGGTGAAGTAGCCGGGAAGTCTCGCATGCCTTATATAGGCCGCAGCCTCGGATCTGAAGCAAGGAGAAGCAGACGCATGACTCGGACAGGTGGTGAGGCAGTGGCTTCGACTCGGACAGCTGGCTCATGCGAAGGCGAGTCAGCAGCCACGCGTCAGAAGGCGAAGCGAGGAGGGTGGCAAGGGCAAGGCTTGATGGCACGGCGTGCACTCTCTCTCAGACCTTTTTATGGGACACTATGATGATTTGAAATAAAATTGTATTTGATATGAATTTTGGAAGCAATTGTTTTTGGCATTTCATGGTTTGTGGAAAGTATGAATTTTGGAAACAATTGTTTTTGGGATTTCATGGTTTGTGGAAAGTAGTTCGGGTAATCAAAAATGAAAATTTTCATTTGAAAATTTGGTCGTTACAATTTGCTTTATGATTATGTCTTTCAATCTTTTGGTGATGTTTTCGGCTTTAGTATACTGAATGTGGTTTAAAAACCTTTACTTTCACTATATATTGATGAACCCTTGTTAATATGCTTTGATTTTGTCATTTATGAATTAATTGAGTTTGGTTTTTACTTGTGTTTGGTAGATAATCAACCTAATATGTTAAAGTTATCATTTTTTTCTCTTATCTACAAGATATGTGTAGTTAGATGACCATTCCAAGTTCATGAACTTGATATTTAGCTATTTATGATCATTAAATAATTAGATCTAGTGATTGAAAAAATCCTAGGGTTAGGTTATATTAATTAGTAACTTTAACTGTGTTAGAGAGCATTAATTATTCATATTATGTGTTTGTATTTTTTGTCTTGATCATAGATTGGTAATCATAAGATCTTATCATGTATAGTCCAAATAATCCTTAAAATCATTTTAGTGTTCAACTTGTGTTTGATGAGTGCATAGTAGTTCATGAATTGGCAAACACTAGGATTTGGAACATGATAACTAGTAATATTACAATTTGGTAATCAACTCATTAATCAATTGCACTTTTAATAAATCAAACATAGAAACTTGGGGTATTCATATTCTAGTCGAACTATTTCTTATCTTTTGTTTTACTTTACTTCTTTACTTCATTTGATTAATAGAGCATTAAAACTAGTTTAATTTAGTTTAGACAAAAATCACATTTTTACTTTTTGTTATTAATTTAATTAACGTTTGAATTACTTGATCTAAACCATTCACATTCCATGTGTTCGACGTCCTTTTTTACCTTAAACTATATTACTTTACGACTAGGTACACTTCCTATTTGTGTTTAAGAATACTTGAGATTAGATATGACATTATAAATAAATAAAATAGTGCAAATAAAACACATCAACTTTTTGGCGTCGTTGTCGGGGAACGGTTGCATTTAGTTCAGTTTTTTTTTTATTTTCTGATTAAAATTCTTATTTGGATTTAATTTTAATTTTAATTTTTTTAATTTTTATATATTATGTATTTTCCAAATCTCGAAGCTCTTGATGCTTTTCTGGATGATGTGGTACATGAACTAGAGCGAGAAGATGAGGGATATAACTCAGACAAAGATTTGAAGAGGTTTGGAATATGGTTAGATCACATCTTGCTTGACGAACTAGAACAAATTGAGTTACATGAACTAGAGCTAGAAAAGGAGGAATTTAATCCAGAAAAAGATTTGGAGGAGCTGGAAAGATTGTTAACAGACAACTCGTATAAAGAACAACAACACGCCGAATTACAGGAACCACGTCGTGGTGTGATCATTACCACGACATGGACCATTATTTGTCCAATTTGTGTTTCGAAGCATGGGTTGACGATTCCAACTTTGGAGAAAGTTTTGAAGTGCGATCCATTTGTGATGAGTGTCCAACCGGTTCCAACCATTGTCAAGATTCTTGGATTATATGAATTAAAGCTCGTTTGGCCAATTTCAAAAGCAAAAATTCAAATTTTACAAATCGGTCTACAAAAATATTAAATGCAACAAATGGATTGGCATCGATTTTATTAGAAGTTTATTAAGTTGAGAGTCCATCTCAAGACTCGCACAAAAAAAGCGCTTATCGGGAGGCAATCCGATTTTTAAATTAATTTGCATTTTCTTTTCTTTTCGTTTTAGTTTTTATTTATTTATTTTAGTTTTAGTTTTATTTTTTAATAAAAGTGCTTTTGATAAAAAAAAAATGTTGTAAGAAAATTTTTAGGTAAGAAATTGATGATGGGAAAAAAATGCAAGCATGGGGTGGAGTATTATGAGAAGAAGGCAAGAAGCGTGACACACAAATAAGTGTGGGGTACACGTTCGACATGGAGCTAAAACTTATGAGTATTTTATGCTATCAATGCTATATGGGAATAAGTTGATACGAGGGACCGGTCGATAAATTAGCTACTTCAAGACTAGTCGATTCATTCAGCGATGATGAATTAAGACTTTTCACGAAGACGCGACGCGGGCATAGTACCTCGAGACACGACTTTTTATTACATCGCGACTACTTACCTGAAATTTGAAGACCGCGACGCCAATTCTCACTGGGTGTTCTAATAATGATTTTGTCGCTAGTTCTAGATTTTACTGGGACCATATTGTGGCCAACAACTTGCCACGACGTGGCAATTCTCACTGGGTGTTCTAATAATGAAGTTTAGATGTCCGCTTTTATTTTGTTGCCAAGAGTCCACCAATTTCAGCAAGGATGTTCAGATTCCAGAGTGTTCTGGCAAACAAAGTCAAGTTTAGTATCGACAAGCAACCAACGACAGTCATCCGATGTCGCGATTACATACTCAAGACGAGTTTTTTCCTTTTCTCCGTCTTTTATTTGATAAGCTTTTAATTGTTTTTATACAATGACGACATTGCATAATTTAAGTGTGGGGTAGGGAATTGAAAAAGGAAAATAACATGCTAGATTGAAATATATATATATATATATATATATATATATATATATATATATATATATATATATATATATATATATATATATATATATATATATATATATATATGTGTGTGTGTGTGTGTGTGTGCGCGCTAAATTTAAAAAACTGACAAAACATAAGCTTGAAAAAATGGTCTAAATTTGAAAAATCTAGAAAATTTAGAATTTTGCTTGTGTTAGAACTAAGTTTGCTAGAATTGTGTGGGATAATTTGATGTGAAGTTAAGGGTTTAGTTAAGCTAATATTTATAATATATTTGTGGCATCCCAGTTCTAGTGAAATCATGAGACAAAAACGCGAACTTGTTTATTTTGAGGGACATAATATGTTTTGTATCGTGTACTTATAATGTATTCAAGAAATATTATGTAGTCATTGCACTTTAGACAAATACCTTTTAGTAATAATGGTTGAGGTTAAGTTCTCTTGCATAAACATATGTTTTTTTAGGTTTTAGTTTGAGAAAAAAAAAGGGAAATGTGGAAAAAAATGAAAAAAGTTGTGAAAAAAAAGAAAGAAAAAAAAGAAAAAAATAGAAAAAAAAAAAGGAAAACAAAAAGTTGTCAAAAGTTGTTGAGTGAATAAAAGTTTGCAAAGTATGAAGATCTGAAGAAGTGAACAATATGGCAAATTGCTAAGGGATTATGTGATTTGTAATTTTTCTTTCTATGTTATTTTATCATATGCATGCTTGGGAACTTAATAAAATTATCTTGAGGTTAAGAAAGTTTTCTAAGGATGTACTCGGAGGGATGTAAAAATGAGTGTTGCTCAAAATAACTGGGGAACGTTTATGAGGATTGTGAGTATTTAGGACATGGGAAGTAATTAGGGTGTAGACACAAATATATGCATTGAGGCGAGACATAATTTGCAAATCAATTTGGGTTATTCTATGTGATGTTGGTGGGCAAAGTTTTGATATAGCACAATAACAATCTAGTTTGCTTGAGGACAAACAAAAGATAAGTGTGGGGTATTTTGATATGGCCTTATTTAAATATATATTTTAGGACATTATCTTAATATATTTTATTAAAATGTTATATTTTAGATATATGATACTTAATATGCTTTAAAATGTTCAATTACAGTTAAAATGGGAGTTGAGATGCAAAAGATGAAGAACGAAGCTGAAAAAGACACAAAAATATGCAAAAAGGATATTGTTGACAACTCAACCACTCGTCGGTTTTTGGACCATATATCACGACATGTAACTCCAATTGACGAGAATCAAAATGTTTTGAAAACTAAACAAAATTTCTGTCAAATTATGTGTTTGTGAAAAAGTTTGATTCCCACTGACCACGCAGTGGCAAAGCTATCACCACGGCATAGCAAATCCAGTTTTTGCGTGGATGCAAATATTCTGTCTCCCTCGGCATGACAAATTGTTGGCCACGACGTGGTACCAAAAATTTATAACGACTTGATATTTTCAGCCCTAATCCGTGTACAACCTTTGGGGGCTATAGGTGCGACTTTTACTTCGTATTGAAGTCTAAAAACCCTCCATGAGTCGATTATCAAGCTAGAGATTCAATTGGATCAAGGATTTGAAGATTCAAGCACTAATACATCGAGATTTCACTTCGGGTTTTCTTGATGATCGTGTGTTGCAATCTTTTTGTGATGTTTTTATGCTTTAGTTTACTGAATATTGTGTAAAAACCTTTACTTTCACTAGATATTGACGAACCCATGTTGATATGTTTTGATTTTGTTATCTATGAATTAATTTAGTTTAGTTTTTACTTGTGTTTGATGATCATCAACCTAATATGTTAAAGTTCTGATTTTTCTCTCTTATCTGCAAGTTATATGTAGTTAGATGACCATTCCAATTGCATGAACTTGATATTTAGCTATTTATGATCATTAAGTAGTTAGATCTAGTGACTGAATAAACCCTAGGGTTAGGTTATATTAATTAGTAACTTTGACTGTGTTAGAGAGCATAAATTATCCATATTATGTGCTTGTATTGCTTGTCTTGATCATAGATAAGTAATCATAAGATCTTAACATTCATAGTCCAAATAATGTTCAAAATCAATTTAGTGTTCAACTTGTGCTTGATCATTGCATAGTAGTTCATGAATTGGTAAACACTAGGAGTCAGAACATGATAACTAGTAATATTACAATTTGGTAACCAACTCATTAATTTATTGCACATCTAATAAATGAAACAAAGAAACTTGGGGATCCGTATTCTAGTCGAAGTACTTCTTATCTTTTGTTTAAATTTAGTTCTATACTCCGTTTGATTAATAGAGCGTTAAAAACTAGTTTAATTTAGTTTACACAAACACCATATTTACTTTTTTGCTATTAATTTAATTAACATTTGAATCATTTGATCTAAACCATTTCCGTTCCCTGCGTTCGGCACCCTTTCTTACCTTAAACTATATTACATTATGACTATGTACACTGCCTATTTTGTGTTTAAGACTAGTTGAGATTAGATAAGACATTATAAATAAAACAATTAGTGCAAATAAAACACATCATTCACATTCTGTAATCGCACCCAAGACACAAAATACTTGTAGATCTGAACAATCCTCGAACACGAGCAAAAAATAAAAATAGATAACTCGAATTTGCGGTAGACTACGACGTGGTGAACATATCTCCAAGACCTGGGAACTGTACTTCGGGAATTCTATGGGTTGTGAGGATTCTGAACTTTTGTGACTGAAGGGTATTTTTCATATTTACCAAAACCGAGTTTTACCCCCCCCCCCCCCCTCTTCCTTTATATAGGGAGGTGATTTGAAATTCTAAAGATAAATAGAGAATACATTTGTAATTATCAAGTTATTTCAAATCATTCTGGAATACTCCATATTCCTTTATTTTCTAATTAATTAATTCAACTATTAATCAATTAACAAAATAAGTCCATCATATAAATATCTTTTTAGTTCTGCTTTATTTTGTTCTTGTGTGTAACCCAAAAGGACATTATTATTATAGTGTGTGTGTGTGTGTTCTTGGTGTCTTAGAGTGTGTTATTGGCATTTTCAAGCTCTTGAAGGCTCTTGGAAGAAGAACAAGGAGATCAAATCTGGTTGTTAGAGTTGTTGTTGCTAGATGGTTGATCCTTCAAAGATTACTAGGCTCCATAATGAATAAAGTGTTGGGTTTTGAGCACTATAACACTCCTATGGTGCACATGCAACCCTAAATGCTTTGGATATGTGTTTGCTGTAATTATACATGCATCTTTCAATTTTTCCAATGCATATATCCTAACTGGCATATAAATTGTCCAATGAACAACACAACTAGTTAGAAGACTTACCTCTTAGAAGGACTTGTAGTTCTTGACCTTTGAAAGCTTGAGCACCCCTAGTGTGATGCCTCTAATGGTTCACAAACACCAATATGCAAGAGGAGGCTTGAGAGAATAAGTTACTTGCACAAAATCAATATCACTCTCCAAGAATGTTGTGGCAACCGATTTTGGATCTAGGGGGGTTTATTTATAGTGTGACAAATGATAGAGTTACACTTTGTAAACCCTAATGACCTTCCATATTACTTATGCTCCATGGGTTAAAACCTCCATGGACTATCCATGGATTATCTCATTGGTTTAGCCTATCCTAAATAACCATGGATCCTTAGCCCACACTATTAGAATCATTGATTTACACAATCAATCCCCATATCTTTAATTAGTCTCTTTTGATCACTAAATTAATTCCAAATTAATTCTTGATCAATACTAATTAAATAATATCATTTCATATTAATATATTATACTTGTAATATATTAATAAATCATAAATAACCTTATTCTCAAAAGTCCATCCTATCAAATTGCACTGATGAAGGCAACCCAAAAGGACCATGCTACAATCGGGTCAAGTACGTCCCAGTTATACTTATCGGCTTAGACACCAAATCCAACAGTCTCCCACTTGGATAAGTCTAATAGCCATAGCTGCCAATGTGACTTCAGAATCCGACTTAACAATCGTAAGCTTTCAAAAGCCACTGTCGAACTCTGACCTAGTCAGTGACGCGTCCTTATGATAAGGGATCATATACTCATCTGTTCTCAAGATATCAATACGGACAAATACATGGAACATAGTCATACTTATTGTCCTGCACTTTGTTTCCCGATTTCCGATTCGTCTGACATAGAACATAACGGAACACATCAAATTAGTTCTGACCGGGCCCGACATATAGTCAAAACAGAATCATCAAGGGGCCCAAGATATCACTTTTAATCCACTTAGGATAAAACGAACCGATAAACTTTGAAATTATATGCTTGTACTAACTACTCATCAAATCATGCACAACGACACGTTTTATAACATCAAGTTGCTGATGCGTTTTCATGCCATCAATGCACAACTAACTCGTAATCAACAACTCATATATCTTCGTTTGAAGATTATATGATGTTATCGTCTCACAATTACTCGTGATGAATTCCATGAAGTAATTCAGGTGAGCGCAGATTGAATCCAATACTCAAATCTTGTTTCAGGAGCACTCATGAATGGTGTAGCAAACTTTTGCTATGTCTAACTCCTTGGACAATCTACAAGCTAACTCATGACAGTCTTCTTTCATACTTACTTCCAACGTATGATCTACTGTGGATAGTTTGAATAATTCTTATTATTCTGGAAGTCAAAACATGCAAAGTGAAACAATAGTAAATAATAGACACAAGACAGTAACTTTGCTGATGAGTTGAAAACTCTTTTAGATCGATAAGATTCTTAACAAATAAAACAGAAATCAAACCAAAGAACAAACATAGAATGAATCAAACGGATGTCGAATGATTAAAACAGCAACACCTCAGAAGAGTTCGATGAAGAACTTCTGCTGTAGAGGTGTGCTAGGGTTACAGTACTTGTTAAAGAATATATTCAAGAAGCTTAACTAATGAGATGCATGCATGCACCATAAATACTAAATCCTAAAAAAAAATACATGTTTGGACAGGCCCAAACCGTGAATACATTGGACTAAACTACCAAAGCCCAATGGCGCAACCCATAGACTCAATAATCTCCCCCTTTGCGCCAATTGAGGCGAGAGATCACTTCGGTTGAGTAACGATGGTTTCGTTCACAGTCTTGAAAAGTTTTTGTATGATGTCAAGAAAAGTTTGACGAAAGTTAATATACCACCGAAGCATATCTGAAAACATCTTCTTATCAGCTTCACTGTTCTGATTGCACCTGTATATGATATCGAGAATATGATCCAAGCAAGAAGTGGAGAATAGGTGTTTGTCAACAAGAGCGAACATGCATTTTTGACCTTCGCCACTGATGAACATGACTATATGAAACTGTGGGTCGATTTTACCCTTCATCATCAAGTTGATGTCGCTTGCCTTCCCAATTGGCTTGATAGTGGGCTTCTTCCTTAAGGCAGAGGCGATTTTATGATCCATCTTTACAACTTCAAGAATATAACACACCATCATTCGCTTGATGTGATCTATGATAGGCTCATACTCCTTTTGATTAGTCAACAAAATATTGCTCAGGAGAATCCAGTCATGAGGATTCAAATTTGGCAAATCAGCTACGGAGATCATATAAACCGAACTGTCTGAGCCTCGGGTCACTTTGAACTTGATATTGATAAAATTCCCTGCCGAAGTGGGTTTCAACACCTTGACTGTTGTGATCTTCTGTTTACTCCAAGTCAGGTATTGAGGTTGAGAGAATGCAAGATAGTATTCGATCAGGTCTCGATCAACCTTCGGGTCAGGAGAGGGGATGGCAACTGTTGACTCGAAACAATGAAAGATGAACGCCTTTCGGGTGATTGGCATATCAAATTGAGAATACGTGGAGTTCTCAAGATCGAATGAAAGGACCGGTTCGAGCTAATGAGTGCTTGGAGATTCGATTACCTCCTTCAGAAGTTTTTCCATCATCCACAGAGGGAACATAGATTTCCTTCGTTCTAAAGCCTCGTTCGCTTCTTTTTGTTTCCTCTCCCTTTCAGCTTCTTCACTTGCTTTACGAAGCTTTTCCAAAGCTATCGATCAGTTCGCTTGATTTTGAGGTCTTCGAATTTGGAACCTTTTTCTTCAGTTTCAGCCACATCATCGATTTCATCCTCATCATTATCACCAATTTTCTTCTTTCGTTTGTCCTTCATACTACCCGAAGCTTCATTACCCTTCGGTTCAGCAGTGACCTTCGGTTGGGTGATGGGTTTGCTTTTTGGAGGTTGTTGTGATTGACCCTGGGTAACATTTTCTCCCCCTTGTTTCGGATGGACAACGGACTCTGGAACACCTTCAATCCTGCTTAGAATGTCTAGAGCAGGTCTCAACTTCTCAGCCAAGTGGCGTCAAACCGAGATAGTAAGGACCGAGTCATGGGCGTCCAGAAGATGTAAAAGAATGGAATGCACATCACCAACAGAGGTTTTGATCACTGCTCGCTCAGACTTGAGTTCTTCAATTTCCTTGGTCGCCATCTTGAGCTTCAAGTTCTGAGTTTTAAGTTGAGAAGTTCAACGATCCAGCTCATCCATTATCTTGTTTTCCACAGCTAGTTCGGCTTCAAGTTGAGTAAGACGGGCATCAACTGATGTGTGAAGCTCTGTGTTGGCAGACTGGATAGCTTGGCGTGCCTCCTCAAAGTGCTTCTTTTTAGCCTGAAGCGAGCTGGTAAGATTATCAACAGAAGCATTCACCATTTGAGCATTCTTCTGAGCTGCAGCCTGAAGAGAATCAAGAAAAACTTGAGCATCAGAAATTAGTTTTTTGACTTTTGCGGTCGCTTGCTTGCAATCTTTGGTGGATTCTTCAACTGCACTAGAAGCTTTCTGGCATGAGGAAGTGGAAGCATCTATAGCTTTGACAGCATTAGAAATGGAAGAGTCATGCTCCTTGACAAAGGTTGCCAACAGAGCCTTGATTGCAACTTCAGAGTATGCCACACTTGGAGTAGAAGAGGAAGAAGAAAGCAATTGGTCAAGCTTGTCATTCAGATCCTTTAAATGCCTCTTCGTGACAGGAGCGTCATCACCATCATCATCGCTCTGAACACGATATGGGCTAAAATAGACAGAATCAAAATCCATTTCGGCTCCACCAAGAACAGTGTCAGATGCGTGTGAGGGAGGTGGGGATAAAGGTTTTGAGGTAATTGGGGGTTCAGATTTAGAAGTAGGTGCCCCCGTATCAGATACGTTGACACGAACGTGACGTTCGTTTGTAGTAGTAGTAGTTATGGTAACTTCGGTGAATAAAGGGGTTAGAATTGGAATTGAGGTTTTAGTTGAAGATGAGATGGGAGGTGGGCACGGAGCAATGGTAATAGGAATCGATTGTGTAGGAGAAGGAGGATGTGTGTTTCGGTTACCTTCAGGAGGTGGTGAGGGTGGATGCGAATTACCTCGAAGCGAACTCTCGTTTTGAGAAATGTCATCATCACTAGACTCTGGTTCGGGCTGTGGGTCAGATGGAACGAATTCAGAATCACTTGAAGAAGGAGCCTTCGGCTTGTGTGCCTTCTTCTTGGTCTTATGTTTCTTTGGAGCAGAAGGAGTTGCTTGTTCAGACTTTCGCTTCTTGGGAGTAGAAACTTTAGAGGATTGACCTTCCTTCTCCCCTTTTCTTTCAGGCTTCTTACCTCTTTTTTCTAGTTTATCTGTTGCGTCTAGCGAGCTTTGTATTTCGGGAGTAAGCTGCCTTGGCCCTGAAGGAGGTAGCTTCTTGTACTCAGTTATCACTTTGCTTTCACCGGAAACACACCTGTACATGGATTCCGGAACCGAACCAATAAACATAAACTTCGATGGATCAGAAACGATTATCTTCGTCGTGTGGAAGGTAGCAATAGGCGACATCAATGAGTCCGCCATTGTTGGAATTTGAAGCTTCTCCATCACCCATTGAGTAACAAGAGTCCAAAACCTAGCACAAGAGATTTCAGAGTAGCGTGAAGTAGAACTAAGACTTTGAACTAGTTGAGAGAGGAGGGTAAAAGGACCATTCCATTGAGGAGGAAGGCATGATTTCTTCAACTTTGTGACAGTGGTGAGAATCTCAGTGTACCCTATATCATAGAACATTGTGAAGAGTTGAGTGTTGGTAATGGAATCAGGGTTGATCATGGAGTCGTCGATAGCAATCCTTAGCAACAAACAAAACCTAGTTTTCGAAATCGACGCCTTTTGATCGAATATCTCAAAGAAAATTCTCTCCTTTACTTTATCGTAGACAGCGGTTGAGTAGACCTGAGAAAGTAGCGACATGGGAACATACTCCACCTTGGTTAGGGCAACCACAAGTGGTGAAAATTTAAGGCAGTCAACCACTTGCAACATGTAGGGATCATACTGGAAAGGTGAGAGATCAATGATGAGGTTTGGATTCAGTTTAATGATGAGAAGAGAGGACTGAGAAATGTGTTCATAAACAAAATAGGAATCCGCCATTGTTGAACCTTGAAGAAAAAGATGAACAGTAGAGAGAGAATTTGTCGTATAGTGCTTGAGAGGATTTGTAAGTGGTAAGAGCGTAAAAGGAAGTTGAGAAAGCCCTTTATACAATTACCATGAGAGAGAGAAATCCGGAGAGATGATTGTACAATCGCTGACGATTACCCCGAAAGCCCTTTATATGATTTCCCCGAAAAGTGCGTCAAGTGTGTCAGGCGGCGTAGGAAAGGAAACGATTCAAATTCAGGTGCCTTTAAAATCTTTTCCTTTCATCTTCTCTTGAATTTTGAAACGATCCAAATTCCCGTTGAAATGTTGAGTCATCCTTTCGCTTCACATGAAATTGCCCTTCGCTCCCAACATAGTGTACCACTATAGCCTATTGAACCGAACGCTGTATCTGAGAAATAGCAATTAGTACCACGATCAAGACTTGTGGAAAATCATAAAGATCTTGGCTCCCAACATAGTGTACCACTATAGCCTATTTAAGTGATGTCAATTAAGACACGAAACTGTGGATCCCGAGCACGAATCTCTTCCTTCAAAGTCAAGAAAGACATAGAAGTGTCTGTGTGGTTTCCCGTTGAAATATGATCAAATGTTTATTAACAAATATTGAAAGGCATCTTTTAATTGTATGGCTATTAGGGTGGCTTTCGCTTCATTCAAACTACGGAACTTGATATAAGACCGAAAGTTGGATGAAGTACTTGTGAGACCGATGTAGTCTATAAAACAAGTAGGTTTGATCATTTTTAGTGACTTGGTGAGTTTTGTAGAAATCTCAAAAACAAAAATAAACTGGATCTTATGGGAAGAAAAGTCTTGGTGTCATACAATTTCATAAAGATCGCACAAAAATTAAAAAGTGATTTCTTGGTACCTTCCACTAAAGTGGTTTCGTTAAAATATGGGTGAAAACTAGAACATTTGATTGTTCACCGTCAATTGGTTATGGGTGTTGGATTTTGGGTTTCACTTAGCACGTGGTGAAACGAAGCTAAGATCATTAACTCAGATGTTGTGTAACCATAAACCTCAGTGGTAAATTCTGAGAGTCTCAAGGGTTACGATTATGAACCGAAGTGTGATGGAGAAAAGTGATAAGGAGGTTAAAGAAAGTACCTCTGCTATATAGAAAGGACCGAGCAGACAACTCTTAACTCAATGTGAGACGAGTAAGGTAGTTCATGACATAAGTGATTTTATTAGCCTGATTGGGAAGAATTGATTTGTGTATATCAAATCAGTAAGGCTTCACTTGAAGTCTTTGAGGCTTTGGTCAACATACAACAGCATGCTTCTAGGGACATTTAGCTAGTACAAAGATAAATAAATTTATACCTGTCCCAGCTCCATCATTTGAATGATCCATGATACCTTTCAGTGTTATTTTTGGTATTTTTTATTTTGATAAAAAAGCAACAAGAACAACAAAAAGAAATATTTTTGAATTTTATGAAATTTTCTGAAAAAGAAATAAAAAGAAAAAAGAAAATATTTTTGAGTTTTATGAATTTTCTGAAAAAGAAATAAAAACAGAAAGGAAAATATTTTTGAGTTTTCTGAATTTTCTGAAAAAGAAATAAAAACAGAAAGGAAAATATATTTGAATTTTATGAGAAAAAATGAATTAAGAAAAGATATACATAGTGTACAAAGTATACAACCGAAACTTCACCTAAAAGTAGTGAAGCGAAATGGACTGAGCGTTCGGTTCATTTCGGTTCCCGAAAAATCAGGAGCCGAAATAGACCGAGCGTTCGCTTATTTCGCATTCCGTCCATTTCGGTTCCCGAAAAATCTGGAACCGAAATAGACCGAGCGTTCGCTCTATTTCGCTTATTCAATTTTAATGAGGCGAAAGTAGTTTCGGTACTGATTCAACTTCCATCATTCATAAGCCTTGGAGTATCTTATTAAAACTTACTTCAGGTAAGGCTTTTGTGAAGATGTCAGCTAGTTGATCAGCAGATCTAACAAAGTGGATTTCCACATTACCATCTTCAACGTGATATATGATGAAGTGGTATCTCAGTGCTATATGTTTTGTCTTGGAGTGTTGCACTGGATTGTGACATATCCGAATAGCGCTTTCTAAGTCAAAATAAAGTGGAATCTTCTTCATGTTTAGGCCATAGTCTCTAAGTTGGCTTTGTATCCAAATGACGTGTGAAGTACAGGATGTTGCGGCAATATATTCAGCTTCGGCTGTAGAGAGTGAAACACATGTTTGTTTCTTGGACTGCCAGCTGACAAGTTTACCATCGAGGAATTGACATCCGCATGTAGTGCTTTTTCGATCCAAAACGCATCCTCCAAGATCAGCATCAGAGAATGCTTGAAACGAAAATTCTTGATTTAGCAGGATACCACAGACCGAGAGATGAGCTTCGCTTCAAATATATGAAGATGTTCTTAATAGCCACCATATGAGGTTCACGTGGATTAGCTTGGAACCTGGCACAATAACAAACAGAAAGCATAATATCTGGTCTACTAGCTATTAGATACATTAGAGACCCTATCATTTGCCGATAGAGGGTCATATCAACATGCGGTTTCTCCAAAGATGGTGTTAACTTCGTTCCAAATGCCATCGAAACCTTTACTTTGGAATCTCCCATCATGCCAAACTTAGCCAGTAGGGTCTTCGTGTAAGCCTCCTGATTGATAATATGCCTTCGGGTCCCTGTCTAATATTCAAGCCAAGGAAAAAGTTAATTGGACCCATTGAGCTCATCTCAAACTTAGTCTCCATCAACTTCCTGAATTCAGCTGTTAGGCTAGGATTCGTGGAACCAAAGATGATATCATCGACGTAAATTTAGACGATCATTAAGTGGTCACCCTCTTTCTTGCGAAAGAAGGTTGGGTGACCTTGTTTAAACTTGGACATTTTTAGAAATCGAGTAAGGGTTTCATACCATGTGACAACCCGAAATTTCTATCTTGTACAACACTTAAAACTCAATCAAAGTCTGACTTGTTCCTGCTATCTTCTAGCACTATTTAGGGTCTGTTTGAGCATTCTAAACCTTGTATATCCAAAGAATGAGTGTTAGGAAGTGTCTGTTGATGTTCAAAACCATCAAACAAGCCATAAACCCCTTTCATGAGGAGTTTACGGCCAAGACACATGAGTTTACGGCCGTAAACTCATGGTGGCCGTAAATTCTTGGCTATATATGTGATACTTGGCCATTTTTCAACACTTTTACCATTTCCAAGCCAATAAATCGGGTTTTGCTCTCAACTATCATCAAGGATCTTCATTTTCTTCCAAAAATGTAAGTGATATATCCCTTGATTAGTTACTACACCTTCTTATCTAGCATAATCCTTTTGATTCCATCCATTAACATCATCTTTTGGGTTAGATCTTCAAGATCATCAAGAACACCAAGAACACGCTAGTGTTTTGGTCCAAAATCAACCTTTTTAGCTTCTATATCGTAAGTATTACTTCCCTATACTTGATATCTAGTAAGAACTCATGCTTAGCACCTTGAAATCATCCAATATCCATGATCAAAGAGAGTTTACGGCCAAGAGCATCTCCCTTGGCCGTAAACCCTTTTTAAAGGTGGAAATGTGGTCATAACTCTTCCTAGGGCTTGGACTTAAGGCTAGAACACTTCCTTGTGGTTTGTAAGACCTTAAAACACCTTTTGGGCACAAATCATCATGAGTTTACGGTCGTAAACTCATGAGGCCGTGAACTCATGGCCGTAAACTCTTGTGGCTGTGAACACATGGCCGTAAACACCATGGTGTGGCCTTAAACTTCTGAGATACAATCCCTTGTGATTATAACACTTCTATATAAGTGCTTACTAAGTTCTAGGGTATTTTCCTTACATGATTAGTTGTATAAACACTAATTATATACATATATATGTGTCTTTATATGATAAATACGATCCGTGTGTGTGCTCAAGTCTTCACTTGACACTTAGCATCCTTCAAATCGATCTTTCATTCATATCACTCACTACAGGTGAGTTCATACCCCTTAACTTATGTTTTAAATGATTTTAAATGCATTTATGGGGGGGGGGGAATACAAGTTGAACTATTATAGTTATTATATCAATCACATGTGATTAATAACTATCAAACATATGGATTTTGTTACATTTCAAACTGTGTTATCAAAGAAACTGCTTCAAATCGTTTTACAAACTCTTTTATATTCAAAACTCTTTATCAAACTCTTTTAAACTTATATTTTGTCAAATGCATATCTATATAGATATAGTTATATAAGTAGGATTGAAAGGACTTAGGACTGATAACTCGCCTTACTTCCTGTTCCTTGTTTGGTTGTGGACTTAGGGTATCGGTTGTTTGTCCGAAGGTCGTTTGAATCTTAATTATATATTATGTATATGTATATAGATATAAAAGTCCTTCATTCAGTTCAAACATGTTCATTCATACAAACAACATTGCTAGTAAGCTATAATAAGTATAGTTTAGGAAGTTACTAATACTATTACCAGAACAACGAAACATACAACACGTCAGTTCATACATGAGTCAATACATACTATAACGAGAAACAATACTCACTATAAAGAGAAACAGATAGAGAATACTATAACGAGAAACAATACTCACTATAAAGAGAAACAGATAGAGCATACTTTAACGAGAAAGAATACATACTACACACTATACACTAGAGATCATACTACATACTAGACAGAGAGAACATACACTACACTAGTACATACTATACAAATACAATAATACTATAACAATAATGTGAGATACTACTTCATGGCTCGGCATATACTGTTGTGTCACGTTTTGTACCCAGAGTCTCCTGGAGGGAGAGCGTGAATTTGTGTATAGATCTATACGGGACTGACCCTCCTACACCTTGCTGCTAGTTACAATGGGACCTGCAGGTCTGCGGGTGACGAATGTCATATCATTTCGACGTCTCGAACGTCGTGTTTTACTGGTCAATCGAGTATGGTTACAATCATATCACATTTTACCTTAATAAACTAACAAGTTAAAGGTAGTTAGTACATTAGTAGTTACCTAAATAGAACTACAGTACATCTTTATTTTTCCAATTCATTCACATTGTGACCTTCTCACATAAACGGTAATGAGAAACTATATTTCGGTAATGATAGTAATACTTTGGGAAAACTCATACTTTTACAAAAGAACAAACATAGAGAACAGTTGGGTCTTGGTAGAAGACTACTTTAGTAGAAAATATAGGATTTTCTAGGAAGGTTTCAAACATTTACATCAAATACTTACAAACTTTTACATCAAACATTTACAATTACATTCTTCAAACATATACAAACAGTGACACTAAAATACTTATGAACTCACCAGCTTTAATGCTGATCTACACTTTCAAAATAACTTGTATTCTCAGGTCGCCAATAGATAGGTACCGATGGCCAGGTTTTGAGAAGATGGAGCACATTTAAGACTCATCTTTTATTTTGATTATACATTTTGGTGTCTTATAAACTTAAGAACACACTTGTATTAAAATTATTACTATTAATGCAATGGATGATGTTGTTGCCTGAAGAGGAACTTTCCCATCCAATGCGACGGAGGATGGTTTGATGTTGAGCCTGAAGAGGAACTTGCAATTCCACTGGATGATGACCTTGCTGAAAACTTCCCGGAGGATTCTGACTCCGAACCCGAAGTCAACAACCTACCCCTAGTGGCTCAAATCCCAAATCCTAACCCTCGTGCAGCATTTCAAGGTCCCACACCTCTGTGGGCAGCAAACTTGAACAGATGGAGACACGAACAGGGCCAGCCTTTACCTTACAACGGAGATCGAAGCTTCTATAACTTGAGCGAGGGAGGCTCAGCGGACAGAATCTTGCATATTCTAGTCCGCAGGGTTGCTCGTACTGATGAGCAGGGTAGAGCGGCTATCAACCAAATCCTGGAGGTTGATGCAAATGCGGGAGCCAATACCGTACGCATTCGTCATATGAAGTCGGCTCAGGCAAGGACTCAGAGTCAGAATGCGGCTCTACAAAGAGAACTTACTGAAACCCAAGCCGAAGTCGGGGAACTTCGAGCTCCGCAGGCTATGTCTAAAAGGCACATGAGGGACATGGAGCGCCGTCTGTCAAAATCAAGGACTCACTCTAGTGGTTCTCGTCGCAGATAGAGCTTACTCAAACTTCTCTTTTGGATATAAATTAGGACTACGTAAAAGCTCTAGCTTTAGTTCCTGTCTATGTTAAGACCTTGAACTTTAGGTATATAGGTCTTTATTCTGTCAAATTTTCTCACCTTGGTTTGATGTAAGACTTACTTTTAGGTCGTTTTTCCTGAACTAATTGCATCTGTAATACCAGTATTATTGACAGATATAAATCTTGTGGAAATTATTATCCAAATGCCTTCATCTTTCTAGTACTATAATTCTATCCAATCATACTTCATCTGTGCGGTTGGGCTATGGAGAGTTAGTCGATGAGTCACTCTCATCATACTCTCTATTAAATTCTTATCAATATCTTCATCTTTGTGATCTTATAGCTACAAGATGCCTCCACGCAGAGTAACGAGGCGCACAGCTCGTAATCAAACTCCACCTGCTCCTCCTCAAGACAACCCAGCAGCTATCCAAGCTGGTGTGAATGCGGCTGTTACGGCAGCCCTAGCACAACTCACCACCATCGGTACTAGTGGAAGTAGGACTAATGTGCCCCCAACCCAGTTGAAACTCCAGTGCGCTCTAGAGAGTGCTCGTACAAAGACTTCACAAGCTGCAAACCCAGGGCCTTTAATGGAACTGGCGGAATCATTGTCGTCTCGCAATGGTTCGAGAAGACGGAGTCGATCTTTGAGATCTTCTCCTGTCCGGAAGGGAGCAAGGTAAAATTTGCCGCTTGCACCTTCGCGGACCGAGCTCTGGCGTGGTGGAACAGCCATGTCAAGTCACCATCTCTTATAGTGGAAAATGCCATCGGTTGGGAAGCTCTTAAGGAGCTTATGATCGAGGAATACTACCCGAGGGGTGAAGTTCAGAAGTTAGAGCAGGAGCTCTGGAGCCTAACCATGAAGGGCTCCGACATAGTCTCCTACACTGCCAGATTCAGCGATCTGGTAGCATTATGTCCGGGAATGGTCCCTTCTGAGGCCAAGAACGTGGAGAGGTACATCTGGGGGATGGTGCCTCCATTTCAGGGGAACATCCTAGCTTCCAACCCCACTACCATCGATAGTGCCAAGCGATTGGCACAAAGACTCATTGACCATGGGGTCCGAACCCCGTCAGCAACAACAACCCTAGCCATCTCAGAACCCTCGAAAGCCGCCGACAACAAGCGGAAATTCTGGGATGACAAGAAGAAGCAGAAAGCTTCCAAAAAGCAGCAGGTCGTAGCTGTTCACGCTGCGATTGCACCTGCCGCTGCTGCACCGGTAAAGCAGTACACGGGAAACTTGCCGAAGTGAAATAAACGCAGCTTCCACCACAACGGACCCTGCTGTGAAATGCAGTGCTCTGCTGCAACAGGAAGGGGCACACTGCCCGTTTCTGCAAGGCTCCGGCAAAGCCAATTACCCAAGTCCCCGACGCTGGTGTGGGACAGGCTTGCTACAGTTGTGGCGAGGTGGGCCACTACAAAAGGAACTGCCCGAAGGCAGGGAATGCCGGCGGAGTAGGAAGATTTTTGGCTATAGGCCACGAGGAAGCAGTTGCCGACCCCACAGTGGTCACTAGTATGTTTCTTCTCGATAACTCATATCCATGCATTCTGTTTGATAGTGGAGCGGAGAGGAGTTTCGTAAATCAGAAATTTGCTCACTTGCTTAAACATAAACCGCATGCACTTAAAGAACTGTTCACCATAGAAATGGCTAATGGAAAGACCGAGAGTACTAGCTGCATATACATAGGTTGTTCACTAACACTAGATAACAATTCATTTCCAATCGACCTCATGCCGGTCTCAATTAAAAGTTTCGACGTCATAATCGGCATGGATTGGTTGAGTTCTCATCGTGCCGACATTATGTGTTACGAAAAGGCTATTCGCCTTAATCTGCCGTCTAACGAAACCCTAGTAATCATCGGCAACAAACCCGGCACCAACCTTCGCATCATCTCGAACATTCAAGCCCATAAATTCTTGCGAAAGGAATGTCGCGCATTCCTTGGTCATGTTGTCGATGTGAGCCAAAAACGAAAGACATTAAGAACATTCCAGTAGTACGCGATTTTCCCGACATCTTTCCAGAAGAACTTCCAGGATTACCTCCGCAACGTCAAGTCGAGTTCAGAATCGACTTAGTTCCAGGGGCTACCCCCATAGCCAAATCGCCCTATCATCTAGCACCAGCTGAGATGCATGAGCTATCCAGTCAACTTAACGAATTGCTCAGCAAGGGATTTATCAGACCAAGCTTCTCACCCTGGGGAGCATCGGTCTTGTTCATGAAGAAGAAAGACGGATCGTTCCGTATGTGCATCGACTACAGAGAACTTAACAAGTTAACCGTCAAGAATCATTACCCTCTGCCTCACATAGACGATTTGTTCGACCAACTCAAGGGGCGAATTACTTCTCAAAGATTGACCTGAGATCCGGGTATCACCAATTACGAGTGTTAGGAGAGGATGTTCCGAAGACAGCCTTCCGAACTCGTTATGGTCACTACGTGTTTGTAGTGATGCCGTTCGGATTGACCAATGCACCCGCAATATTCATGGATTTAATGAATCAGGTGTGCCGTCCTTACTTGGATCAGTTCGTCATTGTCTTCATCGATGACATACTTATCTACTCTCATAGTAAGGAGGAGCATAGTTAGAATCTGTGTCAGGTCTTGGAAACACTGCGATCAGAGAAGCTCTATGCGAAGTTCTCGAAATGAGAATTTTGGATCCAAAAAGTCGAATTCTTAGGGCACGTGGTTAGCAAAGAGGGAATACACGTGGACCCTTCCAAAATTAAAGCGATTAACAACTGGTCAGCATCGAAGACGCCTACAGAAATTCGTCAATTTCTAGGCCTCGCTGGTTACTATCGCAGTTTCATTCAGAATTTCTCACGGATTGCGAAACCTCTTACCACACTAACCCAAAAAGGCGTGGCCTTTGACTGGGAAGAGAAGCAAGAGAAAGCGTCCCAAACGCTAAAGCGAGCGTTATGCACCGCACCGATACTATCCCTCCCTGAAGGGATAGAAGACTTTGTGGTCTATTGCGATGCGTCCAATCAAGGACTCGGCTGTGTTCTGATGCAACGAGGTAAGGTCATCGCCTATGCCTCAAGACAGCTGAAGATACACGAGGTCAACTACACCACACACGATCTTGAGTTAGGAGCAGTGGTGTTTGCTCTAAAGATCTGGAGACACTACCTGTATGGTACAAAAAACAATATCTTTACAGACCACAAAAGCCTACAACATATATTCGACCAGAATGAGCTCAACATGAGACAATGACGATGGGTCGAGCTACTCAGTGATTACGAATGCGAAATTTGTTATCATCCCGGCAAGGCCAACGTAGTAGCTGACGTCCTAAGTCGGAAAGAATACTCTGGTCGTAGAGTCAAATCATTAACTATGACTATCCATTCACACTTGTCCACACAAATTAAGGAAGCTCAACAAGAAGCTTTGAAACCTGATAATATGGCGAGTGAATCTCTGCGAGGGATGGAAAAGAACTTGGTGGTCAAGGGTGGCAAAGCCTTATATCTCGTGGATCGGATTTGGACACTGAAACACAGTGGGTTCAGAGACTTGGTCATGACCGAAGCTCACAACACTCGATATTTCGTCCACCCAGGTTCAGATAAGATGTATCTGGATCTTAAAAAGTTATACTGGTGGCCTAACATGAAATCAGAGATTGCTACCTTCGTGAGTAAATGCCTTACTTGCGCCAAGGTTAAGGTCGAATACCAGAAACCATCAGGTTTACTTCAGCAACCAGAGATACCTGAGTGGAAGTGTGAGCGGATCACGATGGACTTCATAACCAAGTTGCCCAAGACAACGGGTGGTCTCGATACCATTTGGGTGATTGTGGACAGGTTAACAAAGTCTGCACACTTCCTGCCGATCAAAGAAACTGACAAGATGGAGAAACTAACCTAAACATACATCAGGGAAATATTACGACTGCATGGTGTTCCCATATCCATTATCTCTGATAGAGAGAGTAGATTCACTTCGAGGTTTTGGCAGTCGCTACAGATTTCCCTAGGAACTAGGCTGGACATGAGTACAGCCTACCATCCACAAACCGACGGATAAAGTGAGAGGACTATTCAGACTTTCGAAGATATGTTGCGAGCCTGCGTAATAGACTTCGGGAAGGCATGTGATACTCACTTACCCCTTGTCGAGTTTTCCTACAATAATAGTTATCACACGAGCATAAAGGCTGCTCTATTTGAAGCCCTCTATGGCCGTAAGTGCAGATCCCCTCTATGCTGGGCTGAGGTGGGCGACACACAGTTAGCTAAAGGACGAGTTCCTGATAGCACTCTCACAGGTCCGGAAATCATTCGGAAAACGACAGAGAAGATCGTTCAGATTCGTGAACGGTTGAAAGCCTCTAGAGACTGACAGAAAAGCTACGCAGACAAGCGAAGGAAACCGTTGGAATTCCAGGTGGGCGACCGTGTCCTATTGAAGGTCTCACCCTGGAAGGGCTTGATACACTTCGGAAAGCATGGGAAGCTAAATCCAAGATACATAGGGCCTTTTGAGATTATCGCCAGAATCGGCCCAGTAGCTTACAAACTCAAACTACCTCGCGAACTCAGTAACGTACATTCTACTTTCCACGTATCGAACTTGAAAAAGTGTCTGTCCGACGAGACTCTTGTAATCCCACTCAACGAGATCGAGATCAACGAGAGCCTCAACTTCGTGGAAGAACCTGTAGAGATCATGGACCAAGAGGTCAATCAAACAAAGCAAAGCCGTATCCCGATAGTGAAGGTTCGCTGGAACGCTAAGCGAGGACCTGAATTCACTTGGGAGCACGAGGATCAAATGAAACTAAAATATCCTCATCTTTTCGTTTAGTTATTTGTAATAGCTTATTTTTTAAACTCTAATTTCGGGACGATATTCTCTCTAACGGGGGGATGATGTGACAACCCGAAATTTCTATCTTGTACAACACTTAAAACTCAATCAAAGTCAGACTTGTTCCTACTATCTTCTAGCACTATTTAGGGTCTGTTTGAGCATTCTAAACCCAGTACATCCAAAGAATGAGTGTTAGGAAGTGTCTGTTGAAGTTCAAAACCATCAAACAAGCCATAAACCCCTTTCATGAGGAGTTTACGGCCAAGACACATGAGTTTACGGCCGTAAACTCATGGTGGCCGTAAACTATTGGCTATATATGTGATACTTGGCCATTTTTCAACACTTTTACCATTTCCAAGCCAAGAAATCGAGTTTTGCTCTCAACTATCATCAAGGATCTTCATTTTCTTCCAAAAATGTAAATGATTTATCCATTGATTAGTTACCACATCTTCTTATCTAGCATAACCCATTTGTTTCCATCCATTAACATCATCTTTTGGGTTAGATCTTCAAGATCATCAAGAACACCAAGAACACGCTAGTGTTTTGGTGCAAAATTAACCTTTTTAGCTTCTATATCGTAAGTATTACTTCCCTATACTTGATATCTAGTAAGAAATCATGCTTAGAACCTTGAAATCATCCAATATCCATGATCAAAGAGAGTTTACGGCCAAGAGCATCTCCCTTGGCCGTAAACCCTTATTAAAGGTGGAAATGTGGTCATAACTCTTCCTACGGCTTGGACTTAAGGCTAGAACACTTCCTTGTGGTTTGTAAGACCTTAAAACACCTTTTGGGCACAAATCATCATGAGTTTACGGTCGTAAACTCATGGCCGTAAACTCTTGTGGCCGTGAACACATGGCCGTAAACACCATGGTGTGGACTTAAACTTCTTAGATACAATCCCTTGTGATTATAACACTTCTATATAAGTTTTTACTAAGTTCTAGGGTATTTTCCTTACATGATTAGTTGTATAAACACTAATAATATACATATATGTCTCGTTATATGCTAAATAGGATCCGTGTGTGTGCTCAAGTCTTCACTTGACACTTAGCATCCTTCAAATCGATCTTTCATTCGTATCACTCACTACAGGTGAGTTCATACCCCTTAACTTATCTTTTAAATGATTTTAAATGCTTTTATGGGGGGGGGGGAATAAAAGTTGAGCTATTATAGTTATTATATCAATCACATGTGATTAATAACTATCAAACATATGGATTTTGTTACATTTCAAACTGTGTTATCAAACAAACTGCTTCAAATCGTTTTACAAACTCTTTAATATTCAAAACTCTTTATCAGACTCTTTTAAACTTATATTTTGTCAAATGCATATCTATATAGATATAGTTATATAATTAGGATTGAAAGGACTTAGGACTGATAACTGGCCTTACTTCCTGTTCCTTGTTTGGTTGTGGACTTAGGGTATCGGTTGTTTGTCCGAAGGTCGTTTGAATCTTAATTATATATTATGTATATGTATATAGATATAAAAGTCCTTCATTCAGTTCAATACCTTTGGGTAGCAAAGGTATACAAACATGTTCATTCATACAAACAACATTGCTAGTAAGCTATAATAAGTATAGTTTAGGAAGTTACTAATACTATTACCAGAACAACGAAACATACAACACGTCAGTTCATACATGAGTCAATACATACTATAACGAGAAACAATACTCACTATAAAGAGAAACAGATAGAGAATACTATAACGAGAAACAATACTCACTATAAAGAGAAACAGATAGAGCATACTTTAACGAGAAAGAATACATACTACACACTATACACTAGAGATCATACTACATACTAGACAGAGAGAACATACACTACACTAGTACATACTATACAAATACAATAATACTATAACAATAATGTGAGATACTACTTCATGGCTCGGCATATACTGTTGTGTCACGTTTTGTACCCAGAGTCTCCTGGAGGGAGAGCGTGAATTTGTGTATAGATCTATACGGGACTGACCCTCCTACACCTTGCTGCTAGTTACAATGGGACCTGCAGGTCTGCGGGTGACGAATGTCATATCATTTCGACGTCTCGAACGTCGTGTTTTACTGGTCAATCGAGTATGGTTACAATCATATCACATTTTACCTTAATAAACTAACAAGTTAAAGGTAGTTAGTACATTAGTAGTTACCTAAATAGAACTACAGTACATCTTTATTTTTCCAATTCATTCACATTGTGATCTTCTCACATAAACGGTAATGACAAACTATATTTCGGTAATGATAGTCATACTTTGGGAAAAATCATACTTTTACAAAAGAACAAACATAGAGAACAGTTGGGTCTTGGTAGAAGACTGCTTTAGTAGAAAATATAGGATTTTCTAGGAAGGTTTCAAACATTTACATCAAATACTTACAAACTTTTACATCAAACATTTACAATTACATTCTTCAAACTTATACAAACAATGACACTAAAATACTTATTAACTCACCAGCTTTAATGCTGATCTACGCTTTCAAAATAACTTGTATTCTCAGGTCGCCAATAGACAGGTACTGATGGCCAGGTTTTGAGAAGATGAAGCACATTCAAGACTCATCTTTTATTTTGATTATACATTTTGGTGTCTTATAAACTTCAGAACACACTTGTATTAAAATTATTACTACTAATGCAATGGATGATGTTGTTGCTTGTTTACTATTATGCATTGTTGTGATACTGTACATGACGTCCTCCGCCCCCGAACGTTTTCGACGTTCCGGTTTTGGGGTGTGACATACCAGGCTCTAGGTGCTTGCTTCAAACCATAGACAGCTTTATCCAGAATATAGCAATGATCAGGATACCTTTCGTTAACGAAACCCGGTGGTTGCTCAACATATACAGTCTCCTCTAGTTATCCATTCAGGAAGGCCCACTTGACATCCATTTAAAATACTTCAAAGTTTTTATGAGCAACATATGCCAGAAAGATTCGCACTGATTCTAACCTTGATACAGGAGCGAAGGTTTCTTCATAGTCTATACCTTCTTCCTGACAATATCCCTTCACAACCAACCTTGCTTTATTACGAATCACATTACCTTTTTTGTCCATTTTGTTTCTAAAAACCCATTTTAAGCCAACTACAGATGCATCCTTTGGTGTGGGAATTAATCACCAAACTCGATTTCGCTCAAACTCATTGAGTTCGTCTTGCATGGCCTGTACCCAATCGGAGTGATCAAGTGCATTACTCACTGTTTTCGGCTCAATCTTGGAAACAAACGAATTAAACATGCAGAATTCTACTTGAGAGAATAAAGCAGTTTGCTTCTCTTTTAGTTGAGAACGTGTGAGAACTCCCTCAGATGATTCGCCAATTACTTTAGTTTTTGGATGATCGTGTGTCCATTTTATGAGTGGATGATAATCTGGATTATTAGCAGGATCCAATTCAGCATTTATTTCTACTTCGAATTCTGATTGATAATCTTCGTCATTTGTATTGTTATTCTCCCCCTCGAATGACGAAACAATCTCAACATCTGGTTCAGAATTCTCCCCCTCGATTGGACTTTCATGAGTCATTGTTGGAGATGGGTTCTCTCCCAGGCATGGCAAGTCATGTCGCCTTGGTGTAGATGAGCTCTCCCCTGGAATGTAGAACATCTATGAGTCGGATCGCTCAAGCTTTGGGGTTCGCCTTGATCTTGAGGTTCGCTTGAGCTTTCAGGTTCGCTTTCCATGTCTTGTGCCGCTTCATCGATAATTGTCTTCAAGTTGTCGATCTTGTTGTCAGCTGCCTTTGTCTCAAAATGAATTGCTGTCTCTGGTTCATCAAAGACCAACATGTATTCTTCAAATAGATTGAAAATTGGAACCGAGACTTGACCTGATTTTGGAAAGATTTCCTCCGTTGGTCCTTTGCTTGATTGAAGTTTCTTCACATAATCATCATCAAAGGTGACATAGTAGGTTTCTTCAAGTTTCTTTGAACGTTTATTCAGAAACCTATATGCCTTTGAAGTTAGCGAGTAACCAAGAAAAATCCCTTCATCTGCCTTTACATCGAACTTGTTTCGGTTCTCTTTGGAGTATAAAATAAAGCACCTTGAACCGAACAAATGAAAGAACTTGACATTTGGCTTGCGATTATTCAAGATTTCGTATGGAGTGATGGAAAATCTCTTATTGAGGAAGGATCGGTTCTGGGTATAGCAGGCAGCAGCAATTGCATCAGCCCTGAAGTACAGAGGTAGGGAAGCCAAATTGAGCATGGTTCGCGCCGCTTCACACAATGAACAGTTTTGCCTTTCAACTATGCCATTTTGTTGTGGTGTATAGGGAGCAGAGAAGTTGTGAGACACTCCCTTTTCAGTGAGAAATTCTTCAAACTCTTGGTTTTTGAATTTTAGCCTATTGTCACTTCGGACATTTCTAACCACCTTTCGCAGTTGAAGCTCCACTTTCTTAATAAAGTTCTTGAGCTTTGGAGTTGCCTCTGATTTCTGTTTAAGAAAGAAAACCCAGGTGAAGGGTGAAAGTCATCAACAATTACTAGAATGTATTTACTACAACCGATGCTTTCGATTGCTGAAGGACCACACAAGTTGATGTATAGAAGTTCAAGTGGTTCGATGATCTTTGTGTTAACACGTGTGGGATGACTCTTTCGGATTTGCTTTCCCATATCCCATGGTGTGCACAAGTGTTCCTTATCAAATTTGAGAAGTGGAAGTCCTCATACATGATCACCGATAACCAACTTGTTGATATCCTTAAAGTTGAGATGTGAGAGCCTTCGGTGCCATAGCCAACTTTCGTCAGAGTGTGCTTTCGTTAAAATGCATACAACTTGCTTTCCTCGAATTCGGTTAAGATTTAGAGGATACATTTCTCCTTTTCGCTTGGATTTTAACATGATAGTCTTCGTCTTTTTTTCAACAATCTCCAAACCTTCATCATCAAACGAAACCTTCAAGCCAGTTCCCACAACCATTTGAGAGACACTGATGAGATTGTGCTGCAATCCCTCTACATGTGCTACCTTTTGAATCGAGAAATCTCTGTTTGTGATCATTCCATAGCCTTTTATTGTGCCATATGAGTTGTTACCATATTTGACACATCCACCATCTTTAAGAGACCAAAACTCTCTCAGATCTTCCCTTCTCCCTGTTATGTGACGCGAGCAGCCACTATATATGTACCATTCATCGTCAAACTGGTCGTCACTGATAACCTGCAAAAATCAAGCAGATTTAGGAACCCAAAGTTGCTTGGGTCTACGTGAGCTTTTACAGAACAGGGAATAGCAATTCAAAGATCAACCATGTAAGTTCTTTTTATTATAGTGGTTTCGTCTTTCCTTTTGATGGTAAAGACCTTGAGTTTGTTTAAATCAGGTTGAGGATTTTTATTTTGATTCTTAACAGTTTTTTTTCGTGTTTCCTAGGGTTAGCTGACTTCTTCTTTGTTTGTGTTTTGTCTTCAAAGACAAGCTTCCCTTTTCCCTTGCCATCCTTGACATCCTTGTTAGGATTCTGCTTCGGTCGAGAGTAAGAAGGATTGTGTGACAACCCAAAATTTTCATTTGTATAAACTCCGCAGTCAAGCACATCAAATAATGGTCAAATTCATCTCATTACATTTTTGGCCGGTTTTAAGTCCGTTGGGATATTTTATTTTAATTTTTCGTCAAACGAACAAATAAATGGAAGTACCCGTTAGGAGTGTTGTGAAACAAATAAACGATTAACACCTTGACTAGGTGTTTACGGCCAAACAATGGAGTTTGGGCTGTAAACTCCCTTTGACCATGGACTCATGCATATAGCATGAGTTTACCCTTCATTCTTCATTTTTCACTTCCTAACTCAAGAACACCAAGATTCTCTCTCAAGTATCATATCACATTTCTTCCAATCCTCCAAAAATGTAAGTATTTCCTTTCTTAATTCGTTCATATAACACTTTATCTAGTGTTTATACTCGATTTCATCCATGGAAATCTCCTCTTTTCTTAGATCTTCAAGTGTTCTTCAAAACACCAAGAACACCAAGAACACACACTAGTGTTTTTGGCCCTTAAACACTCCTACAAGCCTCCTATAAGTAAGTACACTCCTCCTAACTAGTTGTTTGCTTAGAATACATGTTAAACCCTTGAAGAACATCAAAATCCCCAAGAACATATGTGTTTACGGTTCAAGAAGATTTCCTTGGACCGTAAACACCTTCAAGTGGGGTTTAGGTGCCCCTAACACCTTCTATGGCTTGTATAAAGGACTAGAACCTTGCATGCATGAGTTAGAGACACCAAAACACGAAATGGTTGGGTAACCATGAGTTTACGGCCATAAACTCATGGGTTTACGACCGTAAACACATGTGTTTACGACCGTAAACTCCCAAGAAGTGGTCCAAGGACCGTAAACTCCAAAGAAAGGCCATTTCGAGCCCTAGTCACTTCCTAAGCCTTGGATTCGAGTCTAGCTTACTTCCTTGTGTGGTATAAGACCTTAAAACACCCAATGGTACCAGTACCATGAGTTTACGGCCGTAAACTCATGGGGGAAATGGTCCAAGAACCGTAAACCCATATGGTGCTACCATATGGGGAGTAAACTCCAATGTGAGGTCATACTCTCTTTAAATGCAACCCTTGGTACGCCTAGCACTTGTAGCAAAGTGTTTCCATGTATTAGGGTGTCTTTACTTGCTTAATTAGTTATTAAATGACTAATTAGATACATAAAATGTATCATTGCATGTTAAATAGGATCCGTGTGTGTGTTCAAGTCCTCACTTGACACTTAGCATCCTATACCATCCGTTCATCCGAATCACCCACTTCAGGTGAGTTCATACCCCTTAATCAACCTTTTAAATGATTTTAAATGCTTTTATGGGGGGGATACAAGTTGCACTGATAAGTTATTATATCAATCACATGTAATTAATAACTGTCTGGCAAATAGATTTTTGCATGTTAATCTGTTTTATCCAGCTAAAGGTTTTCAAATCTTGTTTTCAAATCTCTTTTAAAGTACAAAAATCCCTTCTTGAATTATTAAGCTTTTATCAAAGTCTTTTAAACTTATTTTCTTGATAGATTCATGTCTATATAGATATAGTTATATAAGTAGGGCTTGAAGGACTTAGGACTGATAACCAGCTTTACTTCCTGTTCCTTGTTTGGTTGTGGACTTAGAGCATCCGGCTATTTGTCCGAGTGTCGTTGAAATCCTAGTTATATATTATGTATATCTGGTTAGATATTAAACCTCTTACTCCAGTTCAATACCTTTGGGTAGCAAAGGTACCTAGATAACCTCTCAAGTAAACTATAATATGTATAGTTTAGAAACCAACCATCACTTTCATGAAGGAGAACTGAGCTATATCAATGTTCTAAAAACTTATACTTTTAATATAAAGAAAGGTTTATAGAAATCAAAACACGAGATACATCCTGATGACGCGGATTTCACCGTTGTCGAGTGGTAACCAGAGTCTCCTGGAAGGAAAGCGGGCATTGTGTGTATAGATATATACGGGACAGACCATCCCACATCCTGACTGCTAGCTACAGTCCCGGCCGACCAAGCGAAAGGGTGACAAATGTCACATTCATTCCGACGCCAGCAGGTCGTCATGTTTACATCCGTCAATCAGTATGGTTACGAGTATCTTTACATTTACCTTAAAATTCATGGCTTTAAGGTAATAAGTGTTATCACGGTATTTTCTACATATAAAACCATCATGATATATTTTCCTAGTTATACACTAGGCCACATTTTAAACCTTTAACTAACCTACCTAGGATTAAAGGCTACTTTAGAATCTCCGAGGCGTATTGTTCATTTAATACTACCTGGAGTCTATATTTCATTCAGTTAGACTCTCCGAGGCGTATTGTTCAGTTAATACTACCTGGAGTCTATATTTCATTCACTTAGACTCTCCGAGGCATATTGTTCAGTTAATACTACCTGGAGTCTATATTCCATTCACTTAGACTCTCCGAGGCGTATTGTTCATTTAATACTACCTGGAGTCTGCATTTTCCTTTTTTAGACTCCCTGAGGTATATTGTTCATTCAATACTACCTGGAGTTTGTATTGTATTCCTTTATAAACAGCAACGTCATGGCTGAAGAAAAGTATTATTTTCCTTATTACTTTTACTTGTGACCTTCTCAAATAATTATTAAAAGTATAAACTATATTTTGATAATGATAGTTACTTTTGGGGAAAAATTCTCCTTAAACATAAAACAGTTGGGTCTTGGTAGAAGACTGCTCCTAGTAGAGAAACTCATTCGTTTAAATATAAAACAATTGTGTCTTGGTAGAAGACTACTTTTATTAGAAAATATAGGATTTTCTGGAAAAAATTCTAATACTCTGTAAACTCAAATCACCATCATCTAGTGAGATTATTTTGAAGAAAAACATGTATTTATATCAATGTCATTAAATACTTATGAACTCACCAGCATTAAAATGCTGATACTCGCTTTCAAAATAACTTGTATTCTTAGGTCATCAGTAGACAGGTACACTCCGGGAGCTTTTGCGAAGTCAGCCTAGTACCAAGCTGCAACTTATGTTATTTTCTATATCTACTTTGATGTTGTTGTTAAATGTAACCTATGTAAAATTATTACTATTAATGTAATGGTTGTTGTACTTTGATTACTATACTGCATATGTTGTGATACTTAACATGACGTCCTCCACCCCAGAACGTTTTCGCCGTTCCGGTTTTGGGGTGTGACAGATTGGTATCAAAGCATTGTTTATAGTGAGCTCAGTATATCAAATCATAAAAGATATACAACCTATAAATACAATGGGATAAAAACACTCTGACCAACAATTATACTTTAAAATATAACCATATTTTACAAAAGTATAAGAACATCCAGAATATAAAAACCCAAACAAGTATCACAAGAAGAACAAGAATAAAAGTCTTTGGATGTTGACCATTACCGTCAAACCTGGGCAGTTTTGTAATCGTAAGCTGGAATAAATATAACCTGATCAACTATATTTATTCGAGATGCGACTAACGTGTGTCTGGGAGTGATGGTGGTGTTGCAATGAATCTGAAACTTACCAAATAGGAGTGCTAGAGCCAAACATAAAGTTTAAAATACTATAGTAGTATTTTAGGATACTAAAAGACTCACAATAAACCCAAAAGCATGTTCAGGAGTTAAGAATCAAACATGTAATTAAAATACTATAGGGGTATTTTAGGAACCATAAATAACCTTGCGTGAAAACTAAAAGAGATCCTTATTGATAGACCTATGATTAAAGAGTGTATACTCCCAAGGTTATGTATAGTGAGGATCTCATAGGCTAAGAATGTGTGGTTTCGCTCTACTTCCTTTTCCTTGTTTGGATGTGGATATAGAGTACTATCACATATTCGAAGGCCTATCAGATCTAAGTTATATATGATTTGTGTACACTTTGTAATTATAGCAGGACTCGATACAGACCCATAAAAGGTTCATCGAGAAGATTTCCAAGTAGGGAATAAACGAACAGTGATGAGGCTATTGAAATCACCATGTGCCTATACCTTTTAGGGACATCGGTGGGGAATTCGCCTGAATTTCTGAGATTTTTGTCATCCATTATGAAGTGATGACACTCAGAATCAGAATCAGAGGTAAGGCGGAGCAGAAATTCAATATGTCTACGAGAGCAGAGAACCCTATATAGATACCCGGAGGAAACCAACGCTTGTTCCAGTCAGGGATAAGAGGTGGACAGAGGGAGCCAATGCATGGGACCCGAGAAGTGTTTCTACCTCTTTAACGTCACGCTAATAATCCATAAAATAATACAATTTAGTGAGATAGTGATTACACTACTCACACTAGGTGCTAGGCAAATCGTCTTTCCCGTCGCGATTAATATAAATAGGTCGGATCACAAAACCTCGATTGAGAGTGTTTAGCCATAAGTTTTCATGAGCATTTTCTTCCGTAATCTTCGTTCCGAATTTCTCTCAAATCTTTTCAAAGCCGGAGAGTGAACCTCTCCAATATAAAGATAACTTAATAGGAACGACACCCATTTTATGGCTTTCCGATACACTTACTCCAACTCTGTTACCCAGACTGCATCATAGGGATGAAGGTCGACGCTCAGATAACCATAAATCAAGGCGCGGGAAAAATTTATGCCCATCATAGTAAAGAAATATACGTCTAGGGCTAACCATCGTTTCTCATCAGCTTATGATCCTTTACGTGTAGGAAAAACCATGCCTCCGAAGAAATGTAACCAACCCGCTGGTAAGACACTGATTCTTCAAATCGATGAAGCTACGTTTCAAGCTGCAGTTTCAGCAGCCGTAGTAGCTGTCATGGCTCACCTGAACGCTAACAACGCCAATGTTAGCAGGAGCCCTATCGGGAATCCCGATCATAGCAATGGACAGCAGCAACCAGCGCCGGTGTGTAAAACCACACAAGAACTCCAACCTAATCCACTAAAAAGAAAGTTTAAGAACGAGGAGGGAAGTACCTCGACTCAAGGACCTTCCAAAGGGCAACGAGCTGAGGTAGTCAATACCCTTATCAACCCGCCCGTCTCGACACCTGGAAGACCATACCTAGGAAACCTTCCCCGCTGCAGCAGGTGTGACTTCCATCATTATGGAGTCTGTCGGGAACCCTTTTGTGTTAGGTGCAACATGAAGGGGCATACCGCTCGCAGCTGTGGAACCCCGATTGAGTTCATTACATCAACCACCAATGTTAGGACCAGTCCAGTATGCCACCTATGTGGTGAAGTTGGGCACTTTAAGAGGGACTGCCCAACTGAAAGAAATGACAAGGGCATAGGAGGAGTTTAACCCTAATGCCTTGGGGGAAACATCAAGAAACCCGGTAGAATTTTGGAACGCTTCTCAACCTTAAGTAAATAATCGAAAACTTAAAAATTATCAATTCTAATTGTAATTACTCCCTCGTTAAGGCGAAAATCGCAGCACAGTTGTAACACTTAAAAACCCATCAGGTAAAGCTATGATGGCTTAGTATATACGTTAAGGCCATTTATAATTAAGATTGATAGACCTCGAGTGAGTGATGCTGCCTTATCTCCTGTTCCTTGGTTGGTTGTGGACTTAAGGCGGAGTCACTCAGTCAACAGTCCTTTTAATCGTAATTATACATGACTAGTGTATACTAGGCGGTTATAGAGAGGCCTCGTGAGAAACCCCTTTCATGAAAAGTACATTATTCCAAAACATCGGGACCCCTAAAGTTCAGCGTCAACCATGTCGGTCCAAGTATCTGCGATAGTGATACCATGGACGAAACCCGAGACGCTAAGAACTTGTATGCCCTGTTCAGCGCATAGTCCTATCGATCTTTATTCCATATCATGTCGATGGTTTTAAATTTCGACACTACCGTCAGTCATGGCTTGACTTGGTTCAACCATGCGAGAATTCCTGGTGCTGTGTAAAAGAACTTTCACCCTATCCTGAGCGTCAAATAAAGGTTCTTCCGAACCTAATGAGAAAAACTAATGCGAACCGTCAGTAGTCTCTCTTATCCAACCTTCAGAACTACCCAGGAGAGGGGTACCCCGCACGGTTAACCAACCCCTCCATTAGACAATAAAACCAGAAGCGAAAGGCACTGCAGATATTCCGGAAGACAATAAACGCCCGAGGGCCCACTCAATAGGTCCTCCAGAAAGGCCATTTGCACCGCACAACCAGTTCGTGAATCAAGAGAAAAGAACTCGTGGGATTAAATCACTACTACTGAGTATAGGCATTAGAGTGGTATATAATTTAGATTAATGAAATTTAAGATGTGTGCTTCCTCCCTACTCCCTGTTCCTTGTTTGGTTGTGGGTTTTGGGGTGGGCCACACGTCTGAACATCCTGTCAATCTCAATTATATACGACTTACATACACCGAGTAATAGTGATTGAGCCAAGTATGAGGTCTAGCATGAACCTTAAAATAAAAACCCTTCATCATCCCATAGGGAAGGAGCTGAAATCAAGAGAACCATTGGGGTTGAGCTACTAACATGACTACAAATTCGAAATTTGTTGTTATCCCGTTTAAGCCAACATAGTAGCTGAAACCATCAGTTAGGAAGAGTAACTCAAGTCGTAAGAGTCAAAAGCATTGACTACGACCATCCATTCACGCCTAATCCCACAAAAATTAAGCATCTCAGCAATAAACTATGAAACCTGGAAAGCTGTGACAGGTTAAACTCTGAGAAGAATGGATGAGGAAATTAGAGGTTCTGAGTAGCAGAATCCATTGCTATCTAGACTTAAACTAGATAGAGAGAAACTCGGTAACACCGGGAGAGTAGTTGCCAGGGATACTCGCCCTACTCAAGCACTTCGTCCATCCAGATACAGAAGAGAAGTGCCTAGGACGGTAAAAGTCGAGATAGTGCCTTCTCATGTGAGAAAAGTCCCCGTCGCCCTATAGATAATAGTCTACATTCACCAAGGTTGATACTAGAATGCTGAGAAACCACATGATTTCCTCCACGACCGGGAGTACTTGAGTAAAGTAGGGAGCAAGTTGCGTTAAACTTTATAACCCACGTCATAAAGAGGTTGTGGACTCGACTCCAGTCTAAAAGTTAGTCGGCGGGTTATACAAGATCATGCGCTCCCTACAAACTTGAGGAAGCAGACATGATGGAAAGACTAATGGGTCATGCCATAGAGATTGTTAGACTACTAGGTGTTCCAAAGAATACTATCTCTAAAGAGGTAGTAGAATCACCTCCGGAAATAGTCAAGCACTTCAGAAAATCTCTAAGGGCGAGGCTAGCCCTGATCAGAAACTGCTATCCATGAAACAGCGAAGCGACTAAGATAATGATTCTCTCCGATTAGGAATCATACTGTGAAAGCATCTATTAGACGATGACAAAAGTTAAAATTTTCTAAGCATCGTCTGGTAAAACCCTCTATCACACTGACTTTGAGAGTTTCCGTTAGAAACACCTCAAGAGTCAGAAGTGCAGGTCCATTTTGCACTAGGTCGAGATAGATGCCAGCATATAGTCAGCACTTCCAATGATCCAGAAAACCTCCGAAAGCCAATCATTAGGAAATACGAAACCGAAGACGGCCTAGCCTTCTAAGAACCAACCCGGGGACTACACCCCCCAGTAAGAAAGAACTTTTGGAACTTCAGAATGGCGATCACGCCAAGTGATGATCTAACCATGGAAGTACATTATGTTCTAAGTACTGAAACATTCTATCTTCCTAAGAACTTAGGACCACCGGAGATTCATGGTAAGAGTTGGCCCAACTTCTGTCAGACCTCAACTACTTTAGGAATTCCATAAATTCCACCCAAATCCATCCACGTCTCAAACTTGAAAAAGTACTTGGCCGACGTGACACTTGTGAATCCCACTCGTCAAGATCGAAATCAATGAGAGCCCCAACTTCGTGTAGGAACTTGTAAAGATCATGGACCGAGAGGTCAACGGAAACAAAACAAATCCGCATCCCAATCGTGAAGGTTCGCTGGAACGCCAAGCGAGTACCAGAGTTCATTTGGGAGTGAGAAGAGCAATTGAAACTTAAACGTCCCCATCTTTTTGCTTAGTTATTTTGTGATAACTTAGTGGCTTGAACTCTAATTTCGGGACGAAATTCCCTCTAACGGGGGGATGATGTGACAACCCGAAATTTTCATTTGTATAAACTCCGTAGTCAAGCACATCAAATAATGGTCAAATTCATCTCAGTACATTTTTGGCCGGTTTTAAGTCCGTTTGGATATTTTATTTTAATTTTTCATCAAACGAACAAATAAATGGAAGTACCCGTTAGGAGTGTTGTGAAACAAATAAACGATTAACACCTTGACTAGGTGTTTACGGCCAAACAAGGGAGTTTGGGCCGTAAAATCCCTTTCACCATGGACTCATGCATATAGCATGAGTTTACCCTTCATTCTTCATTTTTCACTTCCTAACTCAAGAACACCAAGATTCTCTCTCAAGTATCATATCACATTTCTTCCAATCCTCCAAAAATGTAAGTATTTCCTTCCTTGATTCGTTCATATAACACTTTATCTAGTGTTTATACTCGATTTCATCCACGAAAATCTCCTCTTTTCTTAGATCTTCAAGTGTTCTTCAAAACACCAAGAACACACACTAGTGTTTTTGGCCCTTAAACACTCCTACAAGCCTCCTATAAGTAAGTACACTCCTCCTAACTAGTTGTTTGCTTAGAATACATATTAAACCCTTGAAGAACATCAAAATCCCCAAGAACATATGTGTTTACGGTTCAAGAAGATCTCCTTGGACCGTAAACACCTTCAAGTGGGGTTTAGGTGCCCCTAACACCTTCTATGGCTTGTATAAAGGACTAGAACCTTGCATGCATGAGTTAGAGACACCAAAACACGAAATGGTTGGGTAACCATGAGTTTACGGCCGTAAACTCATGGGTTTACGACCGTAAACACATGTGTTTACGACCGTAAACTCCCAAGGAGTGGTCCAAGGACCGTAAACTCCAAAGAAAGGCCATTTCGAGCCCTAGTCACTTCCTAAGCCTTGGATTCGAGTCTAGCTTACTTCCTTGTGTGGTATAAGACGTTAAAACAACCAATGGTACCATTACCATGAGTTTACGGCCGTAAACTCATGGGGGAAATGGTCCAAGAAACGTAAACCTATATGGTGCTACCATATGGGGAGTAAACTCCAATGTGAGGTCATACTCTCTTTAAATGCAACCCTTGGTACGCCTAGCACTTGTAGCAAAGTGTTTCCATGTATTAGGGTGTCTTTACTTGCTTAATTAGTTATTAAATGACTAATTAGATACATAAAATGTATCATTGCATGTTAAATAGGATCCGCGTGTGTGTTCAAGTCCTCACTTGACACTTAGCATCTTATACCATCCGTTCATCCGAATCTCCCACTTCAGGTGAGTTCATACCCCTTAATCAACCTTTTAAATGATTTTAAATGCTTTTATGGGGGGGGATACAAGTTGCACTGATAAGTTATTATATCAATCACATGTGATTAATAACTGTCCGGCAAATAGATTTTTGCATGTTAAACTGTTTTATCCAGCTAAAGGTTTTCAAATCTTGTTTTCAAATCTCTTTTAAAGTACAAAAATCCCTTCTTGAATTATTAAGCTTTTATTAAAGTCTTTTAAACTTATTTTCTTGATAGATTCATGTCTATATAGATATAGTTATATAAGTAGGGCTTGAAGGACTTAGGACTGATAACCCGCTTTACTTCCTGTTCCTTGTTTGGTTGTGGACTTAGAGCATCCGGCTATTTGTCCGAGTGTCGTTGAAATCCTAGTTATATATTATGTATATCTGGTTAGATATTAAACCTCTTACTCCAGTTCAATACCTTTGGGTAGCAAAGGTACCTAGATAACCTCTCAAGTAAACTATAATAGGTATAGTTTAGAAACCAACCATAACTTTCATGAAGGAGAACTTAGCTATATCAATGTTCTAAAAACTTATACTTTTAATATAAAGAAAGGTTTATAGAAATCAAAACACGAGATACATCCTCATGACGCGGAGTTCACCGTTGTCGAGTGGTAACCAGAGTCTCCTGGAGGGAGAGCGGGCATTATGTGTATAGATATATACGGGACAGACCATCCCACATCCTGACTGCTAGCTACAGTCCCGGCCGACCAAGCCAAAGGGTGACAAATATCACATTCATTCCGACGCCAGCAGGTCGTCATGTTTACATCCGTCAATCAGTATGGTTACGAGTATCTTTACATTTACCTTATAATTCATGGCTTTAAGGTAATAAGTGTTATCATGGTATTTTCTACATATAAAACCCTCATGATATATTTTCCTAGTTATACACTAGGCCACATTTTAAACCTTTAACTAACCTACCTAGGATTAAAGGCTACTTTAGACTCTCCGAGGCGTATTGTTCATTTAATACTACCTGGAGTCTATATTTCATTCACTTAGACTCTCCGAGGCGTATTGTTCAGTTAATACTACCTGGAGTCTATATTTCATTCACTTAGACTCTCCGAGGCGTATTGTTCAGTTAATACTACCTGGAGTCTATATTTCATTCACTTAGACTCTCCGAGGCGTATTGTTCATTTAATACTACCTGGAGTCTGCATTTTCCTTTTTTAGACTCCGCGAGGTATATTGTTTATTCAATACTACCTGTAATTTGTATTGTATTCCTTTATGAACAGCAACGTCATGGCTGAAGAAAAGTATTATTTTCCTTATTACTTTTACTTGTGACCATCTCAAATAATTATTAAAAGTATAAACTATATTTTGATAATGATAGTTACTTTTGGGGAAAAATACTCCTTAAACATAAAACAGTTCGGTCTTGGTAGAAGACTGCTCCTAGTAGAGAAAATCATTCGTTTAAACATAAAACAATTGGGTCTTGGTAGAAGACTACTTTTATTAGAAAATATAGGATTTTCTAGAAAGAATTCTAATACTCTGTAAACTCAAATCACCATCATCTAGTGAGATTATTTTGAAGAAAAACACGTATTTATATCAATGTCATTAAATACTTATGAACTCACCAGCATTAAAATGCTCATACTCGCTTTCATAATAACTTGTATTCTCAGGTCATCAGTAGACAGGTACACTCCGGGAGCTTTTGCGAAGTCAGCCTAGTACCAAACTGCAGCTTATGTTATTTTCTATATCTACTTTGATGTTGTTGTTAAATGTAACCTATGTAAAATTATTACTATTAATGCAATGGTTGTTGTACTTTGATTACTATACTGCATATGTTGTGATACTTGACATGACGTCCTCCACCCCAGAACGTTTCCGCCGTTCCGGTTTTGGGGTGTGACAACTTGTCTTTCGGTTCTTATCAAAGCTAGTCTTGGAACCGAAACTAGTCTTTCGGTTCGCTTGACTACGGGATTGGCAGTGAGTGCAAGGATCAAAATTATCCTTTGATCCTGCTTTTGCCTTGAGATTTGATGCCTTTTCTGTGCGAACATAATTGGAGTTTTGGGAGTTCCAAAACTGCTTCCTTTCATTAAGATTCTTTTGATATCTTCTGTTTCGCTGGCGTTTTTGTTCAGCAAGTTGCTTTTGAGACTTGTGTATGTTTGCCCTTGGCTTCGGTCTCTCAACATGAGTTTAACTCTTCAATGAAGAGGTTTCGCTTGCAGCCTTCATGGGTTCGCTTGGAATTTCTTTAGTACCACTTGTGCTTGGTACATCAAAGCTTGTAGGCTTGTTGAGTGGTTCTGCCACGTATCTGCCTTTAACCCTCCATGATGTTCTCTCTGATAAACCGACAGTCTCATCCGCATTGTCGATTGGAGCAAACCAAAAATAATTATCACAACCACCTGGGTTACCTTCGTTTACTATGGTTGTAAGTTCGGTTGTGTGTTTCTGAGTAACCCTTGACGTGGTGTAAACCTGATTTGGTACAGTTTGTACCTTTTGATAAACCACTGCCTTCGATTTCAGAACTTTGGATTTATCTTGGGACATCCGAGCGAACTCAACCGAATTCTCAGATATAAGACCTTTGGTAGTTTCGGTTTCGCTTTTGACAAATTCTGAACAGTCAACCACATCCTCTACAGAAATTTCACTCATATCATTGTCCTCGTCAAATTCAGAAGTGTTTTCTACATTTATCTTGTTTTCTGAACTCAACTTGGTACTCAACGAATCAAATTTCTGTATGGTTTCGGTCTTGATTTTCAATTTATCATTCTCGTCCAAAAGATTTTTAAGCATGTCCTTATGTTCTTTGGACTTGATAAATGACTCGATTTTGTCCAGACCAACCCTGTAGGCGTCATAGATTTTATCTGAAGAAACAATAGATTCACAGTTATGACCATCAATATCAACTTCGTCCTCCTTTAACTCCAGGCAGGGCAAAATCATTTTGTGAATCTTTTTGCCGATTTCACAGTCTAAATGCAATTGAGTAATATTAGTATATAAATGTTTAGCAACCAAGCAAAAAATGTTTCTTTGTTTCAAAAGCTTCAAGTTATCATGTTGCAAATAAATAACTTCATCTCTCGCCCTAACTAACTCTAACTCGGTCTTCTCTATCCACATACTTCGCTCCTCATTCTTGGATGTCACCCTGCTAATTTGATCGGTTAGGTTAGCATTTGTGAGGCGTGTTTGCATTAGACTTCCACTTAAACTAGAAAATTTGAATTTCAATTCGTTTAATTCCGTTTCATAATTTGTTACAGGTATTTTAAGTGATTCGAGAATGGATTGTGCCTTCTTGATCAACTGATCGCAGTCGTTGATCCTTTTGCTCACAGGTTTGGCAGCAAAACACTTATCTTCCTTTTGATTCGCCTCATCATACTCGCCTTCGGTTGTGTAGCCCCTCATTTGTGACACTCCAGGTGTCACTATCAAGCATCTCCTAGCAAACTCAGTACTATCTTCTTTCGCCACAAATGCCCTGCCATGCGTGGGTTTACGTACTTCTTCATATCCAGAGTCTGTAGACCAGACCTCTATGCCGCCGAACTCATCATCAACAACGTTCTCCTGCACAATCAAAGCATTCATAGAATTCTTAGAGGATTCTTCTTCTTTATCTCCTCCAGCTTGCGCATATGGTATGCTTCATCATCTTCACCCTCCTTCTTCTCCGATAGCTTTCTTAACATGCAATCTTTGGCAAAGTGGTTTTTGCCATGGCAGAAGTTGCAATCGTATCCTGAGTCTCCTACCAGTTTTCTCTCCTTCTTATCTTCTTCTTTCTAAGGATTATTTTTGATCTCCTCTTTCGCCTTTTCTGATCTATAGCTTCCTTGCCAGTTTCGGTT